>NC_090924.1:1190631301-1191272842 GCF_040938575.1 Ambystoma mexicanum
CACACTGGGAGATCTTCTGAGCAATCGTGTCCATCGAATGTATAAACATCCATTTCAACTTTCAGGATTGCACGAGATCGATATATTTAACAGAATGGTGCAAATGCTAGGGACTGTGCCATGGTGAACGGACACATTTAGGCAGATTCTCACAATTGAGTGCAAATTGATGCACCTTTTTCGTTTGTGCTTGTTTCAGAAATATGCAGGTCACCTTATTCCCAAAGGTGACTTGTGTATTTCAGGAGTGACTGAACAGTGGCTCCAAGATGCTCTGCCCGGCCCACATAAATAGATCAGTATGCTCCAGACACTAATGTATTCACTGTGAAATGCAGTAAAAAATAAAAATGCATTTCTATCCTTCTATGAAGGATGGAAATACAAGTGGGGAGCAGGCGTTAACAGCTTCTCTCCCACTTCAAAGAAAATGCATAGTGAAGAAATATGCATTCACAACATTCCCATCTCCGCTCACTCCAATTTGGGAGAATCCAGAGTTCCACTGGGGCTTTCTCCTCTGCAGTTTCATAGATGGTCCAAAGAAGGTTTACAATGACTATGACAATTATTAAAAGGAGGTAATCTGATGTCCATTGAGGATTGTATGCAGCCATTTCTAGTGACTTAAACAGATAGTTATGTGTACATATGATATGATATGATTTATGATATTGCCTTTATAATGCACCTATACACAAGTGTTTCAAGGCGCGGCGATGCAAGGGTGGGGACAGAGGGAAGACAGACAACAATCCTACTAGGCCAGATGTCATTCAGATTGCGCAACTACATGGGAAGGAGAAGGGGGAGAAGTGCAGGTTGGGAAGGGGGAGAGGACAGTGCAGTACATGGGATAAGAAAATAATGACAATAGGTAAGTACTGCCAGCAGGTGGCAAGTGCAAGGGTAAGTGCAGATAACAAGTGCTGGTAGTGGGACTGTAGGTATACTGAAACAGTCCCCAAGTGCGGGGTTGCCAGGAGCCAGTGCAGGAGAGTGACTGGCAGGGGAGGGGACCTGAGCCCGAGATCAGAGGGCAGCCAGGCAACCAGTGCAAAGTCAGTGTCAGCCAGGAAGTCAGCAAGGGAGAGGAGGAGACAAAGCAGAGGCAAAGAGAAAGGTTTTGAGGTGCTTCCGGAACCAAAGATGATTCTCCTCAAGTTTCAGGGAGGCAGGGAGGCTGTTCCAGAGGGAGGCCCCAGCCGAAGAAAGAGATCCACCACCAACTCGTTGCTTGGAGAAGCGACTGACCCTGAGGGAGTTTGAGGCAGATGAGCGTAGAGCTCGAGAAGGAAGGTATTTAGGGAGAGAAAGTTGAAGGTATTGAGGACCCAGACCCCAGAAGGCCTTGTGGACGATGCAGAGGGTTTTGAACTTAATTCTCGCAGCCACAGGGAGCCAGTGTAGAGATTTCAGTCCTGGAGAGATACGGTCCCTGGGCTTGAGCCAAGGACAAGTCTCGCAGTCCTGTTCTGGATAAGTTGCAGAGGGTGGAGAGTAGTAGAAGCAGGCAGATTTAGATAGAGGCTGTTGCAGTAGTCCAGCCTAGAGAGAACCAGAGCTCTGGAGACAGTGAGCTTATGGGGGAAGGAGATGAAAGGAAGAATACCTCTGAGGAGGTGCAGTCGGTAGTGTGACTTCTTAGAGACGTCAGAGATGTGAGGAGAGAAGGAGAGTGTAGAGTGGAAGATGACCCTGAGGTTTTTAGCCACACAGGTGGGAGCAGGAAGAAGGCCCAGAGAGGCCGGCCAGAGAGCTACAGGCAAGGAGGGAGCGGGTGTGCCAATGAGGAGAATCTCATCTTACTGGCATTAAGGCAGAGGTCATTGGCAGCACACTACTTCTGGATAGTAGACAGACAGACAGACAGAGATGAGGAAAGTAGAGGAGATGGCCGAGGGTAGCCTGAAAATCAGCTGGGTGTCATCCCCATAACACTGAAAGTTGGGGCAGAGAGCGGCGATGTGGTGGGCCAGGAGTACCAGGTATTGGTTGAACAGCCAGGGTGCGAGGTCATACCCCTGGGGGACACCAAGGTTAGAGAAAAAGATAGAGGAGAGGAAGGACCCAAGTTGGACCACAGAGGGTCGGTTGCAGAGGAAAGAAGTCATCCACGCCAGAGCCTGACCAATGATACCGAGTTTATCATGGAGACGGTTGAGCAGGATACAGCTTCAGCATTTGGGTGCTAAAACCAGGATATCTAGACAGGCAGCAGGAATACAAGAAAGCTAGAGGACCTGTTTCTGGGTGACCCACCAACTACAGGTCTCTACATTATATAAGATAGTCAATGCCAGCTGATTTGGGCCACCACATATGTACATAACTAAATGAGAAGAAGAACTAGGTTTTCTGATAGACAACCTATCATAGTAAAATATTTAGTCTCAAGCTGGGAAGTTGCCAAACTGTATACCGTTGAATGAACATGGGTATAAGGTAATGTTACAATGGTATTTCAATCCCGACAGGATTAATAAATGTGACCCAATAGTACCTTAATCTGGTTGGAGATGTGGGTGGGATGCAGGCTCTTTATTTCATACATGGTGGTCCTGCAGTCACATCCAATCTTATGTGAAGGAAATTCTCACCCTCATTAAAACTATTTCAGGGGTGGATCTTCTGTTAGATCCCCATGTAATTATTCTGAGTAATGAACTAGTTATCCATTGATGCATTTTGTATTAGCAGCCAGAGTTCTAGTGGCCCGAAATTGGAAATCCAACATGGCTCCAGATGTCAGAGAGTGGTGGGTGCAAATTTGGTTTGAGGCTGCAATCACTACAATTGGGGATTCCCTGAAGGGTGTGATGCTACGGTATTTCCAAACTTGGAATTCTTTTATTCAGTATATACAGATTCATGATTTTTGGAGTATCCATCATAAACCCAAAGAGTTAGAAGCCTTTATATTATTATGAGTGGTTTTCACAATGCAACAATGGAACATTTATAGAGATATTGTATGAATACCTTGGAATTTTCACGGTTGTTTCAGATGTCATATGACATTTATTATATGAGAGTTTTTTAAAAGGTTACTGAATACTGATGAATACCATATACTCTATGTGTGTGTCTAAATCTGGTGACTCATAACATTTTGAATTAAAATATGCATAAAAGGTTCTGAAATTAGCCTGATATGCCTTGTGCATCCCCTGCGCATAGGCTAAACCGGCACAAAAGAATATCTTTCCTTTTTGCACATCAGAAAGCAAATTCCATTTCTGGTTTTGGAATGCACATTTAAATGTGTAAAAACGTGCCTTTATTTGTGCAAATGAGCAAATGAAATGTGTTGATTTGGTTGCACCATTTGTGTTGCAAATGTTGAGATGTGTTCCCGCAATTGATCACTTTTGCCAAAAATTGGTTTCACAATGTGTCCCACTGTGTGTTCTACAGTAACCTTTACATTCACGTTTACAGGGTTAATTGATCAGAAATAATGTAGATGTGAACAACTTTCAGGCAGCAGTTTTAAAGTTTTAGCAGAGCACCATAACAAATTCTGGCATATTTTGTAAATAATGGGCACTGACTTCTATGAAGCTGGCAGCTATGTGGGGGCCTGCCTAAGTAAGAGCCTGGGGCATGATCCCCTTTTGCTCTCCCATAAAGACATCTCTGACGGTCACTGTTATTACGTGGGTAGAATGGATAAAGCAAGCATGATAATCATTATTACATGACAAAACTGGCATTTTGGTGCAGCCAGTCTAGACACTTCTTATTGTGGCATCCCATTTTATATTCTATAATGAGAAAGCAAGCATGATACGTGGTATTTCATTGCTAGACTGGCAATTTGATGCAACCATTCTAGCCATTTCTTACTGTGGCAGGTGTGAGGGGTCAGTAATGCAAAGAGGACAACTGATTCTGTTTAATCCAAATTCAACATTTTGTTAAAGATAAAAACGTGCAAAATAATCCTCAGTACACCTACTCAATAAGGGAGTTCCACATCTAGTCTAAGGTCTAAGGGGATTACTCCTAGCATAAAAAAAAACTGTCTCTCACACTAAACAACAACACATTCAAAGTAAAACATAAACAACTTGAATGAGTGACTACCCAACAACAAGTGATTTGAATGACCTCCACTTGTCCTGGGTAGATCCCTTCCCCAGGATTGCACTAATTTATCCCAAATGTTCAAATGGAAAAGGAAAGTCTTGAACCAGTTCTTATAATTTCAAAATTAAACAAAAGTTCACAAAACACAAAACCACTGGTAGCTGTTTGTTCAGATTTCTGTTGAAAGGTTCACCTTCCAATTCTAACCAAGAAAGAGCACCAATGGTAATCCTGCATATCCTCCTTCCAGGATTAGTTTGTTACAGTTCAAATGATAAAGAAACAACTTCTGCTTTAACAGCTTTCCTTGTATTTCTGACCTCTGCAGTGTCTTTGATATTATTGTCAGGATGCTTCTTCTTAGGGTGATGCTTTCCTCTTAACAACTCCCTTCTGTTACCATGGGAAAAGGCTCTGTTGTTCCACAGTATGCCACTACTCCAACCAGTTTTAGGGTAAAATGCACTAACAATATTATACTGGTTGTTCTACTTCAACTTGATACTTTAGAATTGTTAGGTGTTTTAAACACATCGCTTTTCAGCCTCCACAGGCAGGCAAGGCATTCCTCTCTTCTAGGCTATAAGAAAAGGCCAGCCTCTTTGCCTCTTCTGACTGTCTATTTGCCACCAACATAATCTTCCTCTCCTTCCAGACTGTTCCTTTTTCAACTTTAACAGTCTCAGCATTACAGATTGTTGACGTAATCCTCTTACAAGCACCCATCTCCATTCTCCAGCTTCATTCCCTCCTTTGTGGTACCAGAAGCTACCCTGAAGCTGTATTGCCACAGTTTCAGATATGGGTAACAATTTACACTTGTATCCTAGGACACTGGACCTTTAACCATTTTAACAACCTCAAAATGTAGGTGGATAGATTTCAACAGTGCTTGTTTCACTATAGAAAGGATTTTCCTACTGGCTTGGGCAAAGTGTGCTCTTCTAGTCAGTTCAACCAATTCTATGTTTACAGACTACATGTTCTGGATGTTACAATGTTCAATCTTCAAAAGAGAAACAGATGTAAGTACAGATGACCACTATTTGATGAGGATATTTCACGTTAAAGACCCATAAGGAATTGTATTCCCATTCATTAACAAAGTGTTAGAATTGTTCACACGCAACCTAACAAACGAACTTTGATGTAATATGACCTGTAACAATTTGTGAAAGTCAGCTTTAAGTGTTTGAGTGATTTGCAAAGCGCTCCCCTTCTTAGTTGGAGACACGTGACCACTCTGGTAAAGTTTAAATAGTTCAACAATGGAAAAGGAAAGCTTCATACACGAGCACCCCGACTTGCATTAGAAGTGCGTGTGATACATTTTCATTGTAAGCAGGACTCTTCACAACAACAGTTTTTACTCGCTCCCACTCTTACGCAAGTTATTATAAAGTTGGCAACAGTTACCAGCCAAGTTCTCAAAGAGAGCCTGAACAAGGAGCTTCACTCACCGGCTGCAGGAACACTGCGGTTGTGGGCTGCTTCCACCTTCCAGCTTCATCTGCTTCTGATAGTATTTTAGGCACTGTTGGAACCCACACCTCTCAGCAGCATAGGTGTCCTTGGTCCGGCCTTAACCACAGGGAGTCTCCTTCCCTTTTATGTCCCACAGCTTGCCTCTGTACATGGGCATCATCAGCACGGTCACATCTCTGCAATCACAGCTGTCGGGGGAAATTCTGCCTGGGTCGGCTGGGCCGTCCGCGGACCTCTGGGCAGGGAGGCCCCAACTCCTCCCGTATATCCCAAAAACCACAGAGTATGAGACACACGCAAGAAGCAAGGAGGTTCTGCTGTTTATTATACAAACGGCAGGGATGGGTCAAGCATCGTACGCGTCCGTCCTGACACACACACAATTGTGGGGCTCGCAGGCCCTTTTTACCTTAGTATGACGCGCTACTTGCGTCACCTCGAAAAGTTAGCAAAAAATCTCCACTCTGGATTGGTTACTCGAGTGGTAGGGTTAGTATAGCATACGTATAGAGAACGGTGTTAGTGGCTGAGGGTCAGTCAGGTGATATACCTGGGTTGTCCCTACAATTAGATACATGAGAATTGTTACATGAAGACCCCTGAGGATTGGTCAATGTTAATGGCGTCAGTGATAAGAGCCCCATGTTCTGATTGGTCTGCTCGTGAGCCTCCCAGTCTGGGACCATCGCCGTTCCCAGCTCGCGGTGTTCCTGTCATTTGCAACAATGTTTCACTATGGGTACGTGCAGACAATGTGAGGATTTATTCATATGCTGGAAGGCCGACTACTCCCACTGTCGCAGATGTCCATTGAGTCTTTTAATTGTATCTGCCTGTGTCTTGTAACATGGGATTCAGGCGTCTCCTTCCTCCTGGCCTTGGCATCCTTTCAGGTTTGGCTTGGTCACGTGAGGTGGGACCGTGTTTGAGGCAGAATTCTGCACAATTAATATTGTTTTTCCCACTGTGTGCCTTGTTTAATTTGCCGGTGCGACCTTGACGTTGGTTTGCGGCGTGCGAGATTGCAACATTGTGACTTGGCTGTCTGCTTTCGCCGGGCTCATTCTGCAGGGTCAGCAACTGAGCTTTTGTTCATTTTAATGTTCATGGAAGCTCTTGCTTGCAGCCTACTTGGATCAGGTGCATAGATGGAGCCGTTGAGTGCACAGGCGCTTTAGGTTATAGGGCTTAGGAGAAGCGTAAGCAAGCCATTTAGATAAGTTCATTGTGCGTCTTGCGTTTCTGCATCTTAAAAGCCTATGTGAAAAATAATAAAGATGCACGTACGTGGATGTGTTCGTCACCTACGTCATAGCGCTGAGTATATTCTTCGTGTAGGTTGGTGTAGGAGTGTCCAGTGTGCATGGTGGTACAGGTGTGCTGACCGTTGGCTAGGTCGTCATGGCATCTCTAACGATGTGTTGGTTTAGTCGAGTTGATCCATGTCGCAGGTGTCGGCATGGGCAGGGCGGGCTGCTGGGCAGTTGGGTGGGCACATCCGTATGTTCCTGTACCAGGGTATTTGGTCGTCTGGTAGGTGGGCAAACTCATCTCGTGGCGGGTGCCTAGGCCATGATCCTCTAGGCCAAGCGCGAGAGGGGATTGGCGGGAGCCTGTTGTTCCATTCTCCCACTTCACAGCCACTAGGCGCAGCTGGGAAGACTTTCAATCTCAGCGCATCTCTATCAGTACTGCCACGGCAAAGCAGGCTTGGTGAACACAGGGCTCTCTCTGAACTTGCAGGTGAAATCTGTTTTGCTCTTGACCCGGCATTCATTAAGTGAACACACTTCCTCATGAACTGCTAGCCTCCTACTGTTCTCCTTCAGCTACTACTGCCAGCCTTACAACTCCTGCTCCAGCTACATTTTACTTCACCCTCCTGCTGCAGCCTGTTATGCTTCTTAGGTGAGGCAATTGATTTCAGCTGCAGGCCTTCATTGTTAATTGCCTGGCCCTTCTACATGCCTCTTCAGCCATTTTCTTCATCTCTATCCCTATGGGACATGTAGTTCCCTTTAGTGAAATTAGGTTTTACACTTCTTTTATGCAATTAAGGTTAGAATGAATTCCCTTATTATTTTCCAAAGATGGATTGTAGGCTTCAACCTTATTAGAGGAACAAGGACATTCCTTGTAGTATACCTTTGGTATTGAGGAGGATGTTTGTTTTTAGGCATACAAACGATTAGTTATTTTGCTATAACTTGTTGTGGGTTTACAATCTTGGATCTACCATCTCAGTTTAACTAGGTGGTAAAAGTATCCCTATTAGAGGAAAAATACTGGGTCTCATCCCACAGATTCTCCTCACTACCCTGGGATCTGTCTCCACCCAGGTGATCCTCCCGCAGTAGACAACCCCCAGGATTGGGACCAGGATGCATCTGCCCTCCTCTGGCCACCTGGGAGGAGACTTTAGGGAGGGATTTGGTGAGGGATCCACCGGATTCTTCTCTTCTCACATGGCATTTATGATGAAGCAAAAATGACAAGTGTTATTATGTATCTGGACTGGCCTACAATGGAAGAGCCAATTTGAAGATGTTTTCTTATTGTGGATGCTAATATGGATTTCTAGAATCTAGCTTGGTGCACGGACTTTAGGAGTGCACCTTAGTTATTGTGAACAGAGGAACTTTGAGAGGCTAGACAAGCCCAATCAAGGTAAGCGTGGACACTGGCCAAGGGAAAAGTGAGTGTGGTCAGGGGTCCACAATGAGTCCACACAGTGAAGCACATAACAATTCAATTTAGCCAGGTAAGTACAACAATACTAGACAAATGAATTAAAAAGGTAGTAATACCATACAATACTCAATTATCAAACACATAAAGTAACCTTAGGTTTTTAAGAATGCATACAATAACTTTGACAGCTAAAACAAGGTAAGTTGTGATACAGTAGAATGAAACCAGTTCATAAGAATGATGCCCACACTTTATAAGTCCAATCCATATTATGTATGGTGCCTGTGCCCAAAAGCCACAAAGCTTCTTCATAGGAGATGGCACCGATGTAGGAAGAGTTCTTCTAGTGGTCAAAACGTTCCAGAAAATGTTCAACAAGTCACAGGTTTGTAAAATATGTTTCCAATGTTTCACATACAAGCTTTTAGATCTGATGATCAAAATGTGATGGAATGGAATATTTCTAAGGTTTATTCTAAGGAGAACAGAAAAGATAAATGTTTTGCAATTACTTACTCTCCTGACTCTGATTTTCCCAGGTGACTGGGTATGTAAGAAAGTATGCCGCTGTTGGATCAAGTAAAAGATGCCTAGAAGCTGTGGGTGCAGTGATTCTTCCTGTCGGTTCCAAGAGCAGATTGCTACCCTTTACTAAGAAGGAATTAAGCAGGCACTAATGCAGATCTGCTCAGGATACTCCACTCAATGGGGGAAGGTGAATTCC
This sequence comes from Ambystoma mexicanum, assembly GCF_040938575.1. Lineage (NCBI taxonomy): Eukaryota > Metazoa > Chordata > Amphibia > Caudata > Ambystomatidae > Ambystoma > Ambystoma mexicanum. The sequence continues at coordinate 1,190,640,294 of NC_090924.1, forward strand.
AGCTGTGGCTACTGCACATGGGCGACAGCAGGAATCTTTATAGTCACGGTTGAAGAAGACCATCCAGAGCAGGATCCCTTCAAGCTGGGAAACTGAAACATGGCAGATAGATGACCATTGGCATGAGCTGGCAACCACCGTAGTACTGTCAATGAGGGCAGAACCATGACAATTCTGCTGAGGTAGCCCAGTGGAGAGCTGTTCAGTCCACTGGGCGGTCAAGGGATACTTCCAAAGGCTCAGGACAGCTGGATCTTGGAGAATGCATTGAGACTGGATGGCCTTTTCAGAACAGGTAGTCCAGTGGGGCTTCTCCGGGCCAAACGCAGGAAGGGATGCCAGTTCTCGTTGGGAGTTGTCCATGGATCTCCAGTCAGATGCTCTTCTGCACAGAATACTTGACTCTAACGCTTATTTGAAGAAATGGCTGCAAGAGTGCTCTTCTTATCCGAAATCCTTCCTGAAAGCAAGTCCAAGCCCACCAATGGTGAGGATCTGCACCATTAAAACAGCCAGCAATAGGCTCACTGGCACCAGCGATGTAGAGTGGGACCATCCAGTCACATGCATTTCCTGGGCCATACCCATTCATAGGGATCACTAGCCTTTGAAATCAGTAGCTTCCCCGGCCAAGTGCATAACCGTATATGTGATTTCCTGACCTGAGAAGGCAGGAAAAAGGCAAAAACCATAATATGGTCAAAGAACAATTGACACATTTCCTGGCACAACCATTTTAGGGCACTAGTCACGTTTAGTAGCCATATGCAATAAACGTGGATGGGCACACTAAACATATAGCAAACATTGTAAACATTGATTTACTTCAGTGCTACCAGCTCTTCTTTAGGCACATAAACATAAATCCCAAGTGTGAAAGACTAGGATGAAACAAATGTATCCCCACTGCAATGCATTGTAAGTCGCTCTGTGAACTGTTAAAAAGTTACCAAGAAGATAAAACAACAAAGGGGCAACATAGTTTCCCAGTACTGATAGTCTGAAGGGCTGATCAGTTTCCCCCTGATAAAATGAACAAAAGGCCAGGGGGTGAAGATGAAGATTTCTCGTCCATCTAAAAGGTCAGGACAGGTTCAAAAACAAATGAAAAACGTTTGGCAGTTCATAGAATATGGAGGAAAAGGTGCCTAAAGAGAAATGTTTCCTAACAGTAGAATGATATTTTTAATTACAAAGCCAACAGGAGTATGTTCGTACCTGCATAATTTTGCAAAACCAGCTTGGACATGTTTTCTCACGGTATCATTGCTAGCATTGGTGAACATGAGAATATTCTCATATGGGAATACTGGCATCGATAGGTGCAGCCAACATGGAAATATATGGGCACAGCCAGTGTGAAAATGTGTTTTATACTTGCATATGTATTGTGGGGAAAGGCATCCTGAATATGAGTTGGGAAATGTGCCTGTGCACTGTTTTTTCATGAGATACTCCACAAAATCGATTGCAAACTGTCAGGCCTCCCCCCCAATTTTTCCCAGAAAATGTGATGTAAGATGTACCATTTTAATCCTTTATTCAAAACATGTCCTGGGGGTGAGAATCCCCCTGAACATTCTCCTGCTTGATTCAGGCTCTCTCACTATGTTTGGTCGAGCTCAGCTATTTGTGCCACCTATAGTCACTCCTCCAATGAAATAATTCCCCAGCCTCCACTGTGGATGAATCAATACAATGTTCACACCGAGGTTCAGAAGTACCAGCACCATATCTTCTCTCCCTGATACTCCTTCAAAATAAAAAGACATATTGCCTAAGGTCCCAAAGTGTAAAACACAAATATGCACAAGGTGCCTAGTGTGCCCAGTTTGTCAATGTGAACATGGCATAACAAGGGACAACAACAAAGCATTCTCAGAGAACTCACACAATACGTAAAGGGTTCTGGATCTACAAAAACGGCATGGAAGTTGACTGAGAACAGCACAGGAAGACTTCTCATTTTACCACAAACACATGTCTAATCAAACACAGAAAGAGAAAGGTGTAAAGAACACTTTTGATTTTTTTTATTTTTATTTTGGTTTAAAGAGGGGGAAAAAGGCAAGACAAGAAATAGAACGAATTGAACCCACACAAACAATACAAACGGAATACAACAGGGAACAAGAAATTACAAAAAACAACACTCAAGCACATAAACAACAAACCCATCCACATCACTCCAAACTCTCATAAACTCCCCGAAATCACTAGAAAACACCCCCCAAAGCACACTATTTGAGCCTGCCCGTTCATTCCTAACTCGGCACCCAAAAACCCACAATAGAAGCAGCAAGCATGCTCGCTCAGACATTCCTTTATACTAGTTTAGAATGTCACAGGGCCTCTGATTGTTTGGTTGAACACCACACTCTAAGGCCTTGCAATTGGACAGTGGGTCTCACACCCCCTGTCAGAACCATTTCAGGACCCAACTCTATGGAAATCCCACAGGGACATAGTGAGGTGGGTCAAACCTATCCAGGAAAGCTTGCTTTCCCATTGGGTACATTTTGGGAAATGTGACTATGTCTATGATATACAGGGGTGCCGTCAAATACACTTTTGCGAGTGTTTTGAGGTTGAGAGGAAATTCTGAGAGTGCTCTAATGGTTTGAAATGCCAAATTAACTGACCAATGCTGTACCTTAAACATGATTATTGAGCTTTCATTTACCTTTTTTTATTTAATGTACATTTAAGAAATAATTAAGTAATTGAATACATTTTAAATTCTAAGTCTGCGAAAATAATTATTTTTAATCTACATTCTAGAGGGGAATTTTTCAATTTCTGGCACTGCCCCTTTTCATTTCAATCTCATGGTTTTTTAGCACACAGTTATTGACTTTACTTAATACAATTGTATCCACTTGTTTTTTTTCCTTAAAAGCACAGCCATTCTCATATAACATGTAGCACCATTAAACAGATATACATGAACACAAAATATCACATCTTGTTGAATTGTGTGGATGTTTAACAGCTCCATCCAGAAGAAACAGTCAGGCCAATCGGATTCTGCCAGTCCTGATAATACATCCACGCTTGCTATAGTCTAGGTTCTAATTGCATTTTGAAGTATAACTATGTACATCAAGTAAGAAAAGGAAATAGTTTGAATGCGCTCAGCACTTTCCATTGTGGTATTTACAATACATTTTCCAAGATCTTTCTACTGTACAATTGTGCCCATTGCGCGGATTTCCGCTTTTGCTCAACTGTTTATTGTGGGCACTGTGAGGATTGCAAGGAATCCATCCTCTCTTTGCCTTTAATCCATTACCGGTGTTTTCAAATGCTTTCTCTGACTTTTTAACTGGTGCCTCATTGCACCCCGGCCCTTCCAAGATGGCTAACCCCACTTTGCATCGACTGAGCTGCCTGCCTGGCCTTGCCCCCTTCTCCGATTGGTTGCCTATGGTGTGAAAGGCCAATCAGAGCAACCGGTGGATGGGAGCTGGCTCTGACTACTCAGGCCCACATTAAGGCCGCCATTTTATTCTTTTTGCACCTTTCACCACTTGCCCTCGTCAGAGCCTGCAGCCCGTTCCTACAGCAATCTACCTGCCCTCAAACCATCACCCAGAGCACAGACACTGCTGGGGTAAGCATTTCTTGAAATTGAGGTGTGAATTGCACCCATTGCGCGGATTTCTGATTTTGTTAAACTAAAGTTAGGTTTATTTTGGGCAGTGTGAGAATTGCAAGGAATCCATCCTCTCTTTGCCTTTAACCCATTACCTGGGTTTTCAAATGCTTTCTCTGAATTTTTTAACTGGTGCCTCGTTGCAGCTCGGTCCTTCCAAGATGGCCTCACCACGTTGCATCTACTGAGCTGCTTGCCTGGCCTTACCCCCTTCTCCCATTGGTTTCCTAGGCCATGATATCAGAGCAATTGGGAGGCGGGTGCCGGCCCTGACTACTCGGGCCAGCAACAACAGCCCCTGTCTGCTCCCTGTCCGCTTCCAGGACACTGCACAGGATTTTCCCGCACATGAGCTTCCATTTTGCTGCTACCCCACACCTCAAAGAGACCTGGACTACCTTGATATTCACTCCTCCTTAACCATGGTTTAGTTCCCTTCATCTTCTTGATTCAGTCCCAGCCTCTTTGGACTTTCACTTACCATCTCCCATGCTTACACTCTTGTTGCATGTCTTTTGCTCCCACTGCCAGCATCTCATTTTTCCTGCAACTTAAAACCTAGTTGTGTTTGTACATTTGGCTTAGATTCAAACCCAGTGGTGTTTTTGCATCTGATTAAACTCAAATCTAGCTGTGTGTGTGCATTTGGTTATACTCAAATCTAGCTGTGTTTATGCATTTGGTTAAACTCACATCTAGATGTGTTTGTGCATTTGGTTAAACTCACATCTAGCTGTGCTTGTGCATTTGGTTAAACTCAAATCTAGCTGTGTTTGTACATCTGGTTAAATTCAGATCTAGCTGTGTGTTTGCAAACTTGCTGTGCCCTTTGCACGTATTACGTGCTTTTTCGGTAACCTTACTGGCCCAGTGTTCTACACTTAGCTGCTGTCCCTCCCCCTTCTCTCTCTACCTACCCATGGCGCTTTCTGTTTCTCATATCTTCTCCAACTGTTTCTCGATTGACTATCCTTCCCTTCGCACTAAATCTGGTAGGAAGAAGTACAAAAAGGATATCTTGGCCTCTAACCCAGGTCTCCCTATCGCTGACAACTATTTCACCACTTCCTACAGACAGACCCACACAGACATCCTCTTTGTCGTTCCCTGCGCCAGATCTATGGACTCTTCATATGATCTCTGTGCTCTGTCCTCTCTCCTCCTCTCGCATTAATGGTAGCACCCACTGTGAAGCCCTCATCAGGGCCGGTCTTACACTAGATTGCCCCCCAGGTGGGAAGCAACATTAGCGCTCCTTTCCCCAAAAATGACAACAATTTAAATTGTATGTTACATTACAGTGGCGACTAAGATACGGTTAATAGCCGCCAATTATCACGAGACGGCTAGCCGCCACAGAGCTTAAACATGAAATGCCACTGAAGAGCTCTAAACCCTTTTTTGTCAGAAAATGGCTGATGTGGAGGAACCAGTGTTAGAAGGCAATAAGCTGATAACACTTCTGTATATCCTGTGGCAAGAGAAATTGCAGCTTGTAATGCAATTGCTGCAAAGTCCCATTGTAAGCCCCAGAATGAAAATAGAGAAATTAATATATTGCAAGACTTCTGACTGGCAACCTGGGGGCAGGTGCTGGGGATGCCCTGAGGCTTGAGACTCCTTTCTTTTGAAAAGGTTCAAAGTCCCATCATCTCTGTACTCAAGTACAGTGGCCTTCGCTAGGTACTCAGTCCTTCAGCCTGCATTCCCCACCCATGTAAACTACAGAGGCCTCAGAAGCCAAGGTTCACTGCCTTCTATTGCAGTGATCTTAAAAGCTTCACATATAGAGCAGCATTGTAAAGTCGCAGACACGAACACCCTGAGCAGATTGGTTAGTTCGAACAGGAGGTCAATAGTCTGTACTTGAAGGGAAAGGGTGGAAATGGTATGTACCAAGAATGCGCATGATTTTTAGGAACAGACAAACCAATGGTAATGTCATACTATGGTGTTCCACGTTGAGTTTTGGTGGGAATATGATGAGGGCATTCTGCTTTCTGTGGTCATTTCTTTTTAGTTCAGGCTGTGTTGATCAAGTGCTTCAAAAGAAATCTGAATTTGTTTTCAGTGTTTTCTCATTTTTCCATCCCAAAATCTACAGATAACTGTTTTACCCCTGAATACAAAGACGTTGCTCTTATTGCTTAATTTATGGCATGTTGAAGTAGCAAAATTATAGGTTATCTAAAGTTATTGGGTGCAGACATATTTTACACACAAGAAACATATTGCTCTTGTTGGAATTATGTCATTTGTTACTCGTCTTTTGCAATCCTGGTTTGTCCTAAATGATTCACAGTTGGCTAATTTTCTCTTCATTAATGTTAGAGGAGATTGAGCACAATCTTGCGTTAGGGTAGGTGTTAGAGAGAATTGATATACCCAATAGGCCTTTTACCTCGTGTTATTAGTTATAATGATACGTAAATAGGCAATTTATGAATAGCGCTTCATGCCAGATTCATGCCTGCCAAGCACTGAAATAACAGGCAATATTACGCATTTTACTAGTATTTAATGTATTGACCCCTGAAGCATGAAGCGTTGAGTCAGGCCTTATGGGATTTAAAGCTATGACTGCAGCAGGTTGAACAGGGATCTCTGAAACAAGTGCATAGTAAGTCACGAAAAATTAAATAACTAAACATGCTCTTGATTACAGATAGAAGGTGAATAAATATGATGGGCATGATCACTAACAGCTCTGCAAGGTGGAGGCAAAGATGTGTGTTCACATCTTTGTCATTTACTAGAAAATGTATTGCAAACTGAGGCCAATTCTCAAGTTGGGCTTGCCTGTTTTCACAAGGCCAGCCACGGTACACATGATGTTGAAGCGGTTCCCGTAATTAGCATACAGGAGAAGAGACAATCATGCACCTGGCTATGACCTACGCGGCTCCACTTCATGTGGTCTAGCTCATCCTATTTGTGAATGCAAACATAACTAGCCTGGTCACTCCACCTTGTCTTGTCAACACAGTGAGCCACGGCCCTTAAAGTGATATTTGGCTTGCAATGCAATGTTGACAACTGCTCTGTTAAGGTGACCCATTGCCCCGGGCACGCAGAGGTGTCCCATGGAGACTGCACCGAGTTCGTGTTTGTTTGGAGATAGTGAACATAGAACAAAGTATGGCAACAGGAGATTTCAGAAATTTAAGGGAAAGATATCTGCACAAGAGACTTGAAAAGTACTAACATTTATAAAAGAAAGAAAATTATATATTCAGTCATTTTGCACAGGCTCACGTGGCAGAACCCCCACACTACTATTAATGAGGATTTACAGTAATTCAAACCCAGGTGTCAAGGTGAGCATCATTGTCGGCAGAATCCAGGTGGATTTAGAGCTTGCCTAGTTGACATTTGCTGATCTAAGCATTTGGCGATTCCCTAAGAGCTTTGAAGATGTCCACTTGTGAGTACCTACAAATTCATTTCACAGATGTAAAATAATAGCAGGATCAAGAATGTCAAGTAGAGCATCATAAAAAATACTTCCCCCATACCATGAATCCTTGTTGTCTGCATGGACAAACCATTTATCACTTGCCAAGTGTGAGTTCTTACTCACTAATGGTGACAATTTTTATGACCTGAAAACATTACATAAGCCATACACCGAAGGCAGAATCCCAGGCCTGTACAGTATTTGTGCCTGAAAGTAAGTCTTAGTGATTCATACTCCTAGGCACAGGTCCCTCCTGCTAAGAAAAAGTGCTGGCTTGTCATCATGGGTGTAATTTTAGGGGGGACCGGGGTGTTTGTCCCCCAACTTTCACGACACACCATTTTGTCCCCATTCATTTGGCTGGGGCACTTTTTCTTCAGATGTCATGGTCCCCTCAACATTTTAAGCAAAGTTACTCCACTGCTTGTCATCCTAACTTGGGGCCGAAATGCAAACCCTCACTGCCATCACCCTCAGAAGTCTCACTCGCTCTCCTCCAGAACAGCGGCCCACCCAGACCAAACTCCATGACTGAGGCCACTGTGCTCGCACGGTGCAGCCCAGGCCCGGGCGCTCTGTGTGCCCAAACAACACCATTGCCTCTAGTCAGTGCACCGTGCACATACAGTGCCGTTGGCTTGGCTCCCATGGTGTAATCCGTTTACATTTCGAGTCACTGTACTTTCTTATTGCAGGCATAACTTTAACACTCAGTCTTTTGTATTGTCAAGGTAGTCTCACTGCTAACACTCCATTGAAAACCATTGGCATTGGGAATGTTTTCAAAGTCCTATCCAGTTCTTGCTTCATGTAAATTGTAAGCAGGTTTCAATAATAATTTGTTTAATTATTTCCTCCTCCATAAACCCCACAGACATTCTGGATTGGCCTCGGACTACTGCAACAATGTGCTTTTGTCATCATTGCCACAGCAGTCCCTCCGGAGGCATTGTTTTTTTCCCAGCAATGGAAATGGCCTTCCAACATGGCTCCTCATGCTGGGCCCTCCTGCAAAAAGCTACACCCTCTTTTAGGACTATGCAAAGGTTGTAGACAATGTGGAATATGGGACCAATCCGGCATTATCCATCCACACATCACAGAAACTGTATGATCCTGGGCACATTTTATCTCGCTGTGCCTCTGTCCACTTAATTGGCAAAATTGTGAATACATACAACATCAACCACTATAACTAGGTGCTTTATCAAAGCTAAAAGATGCTGGAACATTCTGATCCTCATTTCCTTGTAGACTCTAATACAGAACACGGTTTGTAATCAGAACTGTGAGTGTTGTGAATATGAAAGGGCATGAGTTCTAAATAATGGACGGGCTACTAGGTTGGCAAGACTCGTATCATTACATTCGAATCGAGTGTAGCTCCTCATCCATCTCTTTAGGGAGAGTGAATGCACACTGAAGAAAGGGGGAACGCTTGAAACCCAGCGTGAAAAGCGTAGGTTTGCATGGAGCTCTGAACCTGGTCCCTGACACAGGGGTTGCATTTAAAATGAAGTGACCCAGCTGCATGGATATATTACCTGAATTCCGATCAGTTTCGGTCTTTGAATTAGGTCGTGCCTTTTTTAAATGTCAAAATGAACTTGCAGGATTAAAAACACTCCAATGCTTTTAATCCCGCAAGTATATCTTTACCCCAGTCTCCAATTCACACCTCATTACTTGTTATGGAAGTGAGCGACCAAGTGAGGAGGGTTGTGAGGTACAACCAAAACAGACTTACCCAATCAATGAAACACCATATGTTGATAGCAAACGGGCAGCTTCTCCCTCCTCCTGAGCTCTGCCCTGCTGCCTGGACCGGCTGCTCCTGTGCCTGGGCGGCTGGGCCTTTGTCCTTCGAAGCCTGATGATGTATGGTGATTAATGAATCTCTAAAGTTAACTTTAGAGTGTCCAGTGACGGTCCATGCTGCTGTGAGCTGACGAGCCATCCCAATACTCAATCACCACTCCATCCTGACTGCAGCGCCAGGCCGTGCGCTGAGGAGGAGGCGCATGAAATGAGGACTGGCCGGGGCCAGCCGGGGAACAGAGATGCAACACATGTTGCTTTTTAATTACTGCTTTTTAATTACTTAATTAACATCCGGGGCGTGCAGATCCCAGGTAGCCTGGCTTTGCTGGAAAGCAGCAACAGGCATCATTCATGCAGTCGGTGCTCTCAGACTGGAGGAGCACTTTTTGTTGTGCACAGATGAATTAACATCACCCCTGGTAAAGTGTGTACTTTATGAAATTAAATGATTCATGTAGCAACAGCAGCATCATGACGGCAATCAGCAGTGTTTGAACCTCTTGGAGGACTCGGAATGCTGGCGATGGCGCCCCCTAGAGGTTGGAAGCATGTCAGGCAGCCGCCTGCACTGCCTGATGCAAAGACCGGCCCTGACCCTCATGGCCCTCTTCAACTCCTCTGAGGTCATCATTAATGTCTACCTCAATGGAACTGTCATGGCCCAAGGCACTCAGGCCAATCTCATACTCTTTGATAGGCGCTTCCCTCGCCTCATCAATTTCCTTTCATCTCCTGCTGTCCCTTCTCTCCCCTCTCCTGCCTCTCTGTCTCACCCCTCCGCCCCCACCCATGCAGGACGTACATCTTATTTGTACCCCTACCCGCAAGGCCTTTAAGGCTTGAAACCTACTTCATCTTGACATCTTAACTCTCGCTCTGCTGTCAAACATTCCTCTGACCTCTGCCACCTTCGTCTCCTCTTTCTTCCTGGCCTCAACCACTCAACTCCTCCTTCTTGGTGACCACAATATCCATGTAGACTCTCCACACTCCTCGTTGGTACTCTTTTGTGACCTCTGCGACTCCCTCTCATTTCTATCCTCCCCTCAGCCCGACTCTGCAGGGCACACGCTGGATGCTTTGATCTGCTCCGACCTCCCCTCTCCATTCCTCTGACCAATCCTCTCTCCTGGAGCGATCAATACCTCCTCTCTTCCATTCTCACCCTCTTTGCCCCCCAAGACATGCCAACCCCAACGCTGCCACCTACCTTCTCAGACATTTGGCCTATGCAGAATGTGTCAGCTGAGGCTTTCACCGCCATATTCTCTCCCCCGCCTCCACCGGCTGACTGACACCCTGACACAGCACTTTCCTTGCTCTACTCTTCTATCTCTGATGCTCTTGATGCTCTTACCCCTGTCATGAGGATCCATTTGAAGCTCACAGCCAAGTGCATTTCTTGGTACGACTCTGAACTAGCTACCCTTAAATGAAAGTGCAGGGTGGCCGAGATCAAATGGAGGGCTTCTTGTTCATCCTCTGACAAACTAGCCTGCCACCTGCTCCAAAGGCAATACCAACTCTCTGTCCATACTAAGAAGAGAGCCCACATCCAAGCCTGTGACCCTCCTCCTATCCTTGTGGCCCTCCTCCTATCACCACCTGTGAAGCTAATAACCTCGGGGTTATCTTCGACTCCGCGCTTTCCGTTTCTGATGGTTCTAAAAATTCAAATTTCCAACTGCACTTCCTCAGAGGTATTCTGCCTTTCCTCTCCTTCCCCCAAAAGGTCACTGTACCCCGAGCCCTGGTTCTCTCTAAGCAGGACTACTGCAACAACATCTTTCTAAATCTACCTGCTTCTACTCTCCGCCTTTGCAAATCATCCTGAACAGGACTGCAAGACTTGTCCTTGGCCTCAAGCCCTGGGATCATATCTCTCCAGCCATGAAATCTCTTCATTGGCTCCCAGTGGCTGCAAGGATTAAATTCAAGACCCTATGTTTTGTCCACAAGGCCACTGAGCTAAAACCTTGGCAGAGTCTCTCCCAGTGGCCATCAACCCAGGAACAGGTCAATGGGTTGTGTTTGTGATGGTAGAGGGACTCCCATAACCCCCTTGTTTTGAAATACCATATATGATATGGCTCTGGGTTTTTCTCCTGTCAGACTGACTGGAGCCTTCCCAAGTGTTGTGGTGTGGTGGGTACACCCTAGGGGTGGGACCTGTGTGAATGGAGTCAGAAGTGAGCTCACATTCTCTGTAGTGGGTGTCTGATTTCTGTGAGTGTGACACAATTAATTAGACAGTCCTGCCTGAAACTGACATAAATGCAGTGCAGTGTGCTGAAAGATTGGGTACTTGCCCCAATCCACATCTTTTATCATGGGTGTCTGGGTGGAGTGAATGGCCTGAATGACTGTGAGCCTGATTTGCTGCCTGCCTGCATGAATTACCTACTGTGTGATTGGCTGACTGAGCCTGGCTCAGGCAGAATGAACGAGAGAAAAATGTGTATATCTGGGGACCTCTCACCACCAATTTGTTCAGTAGCTGAAGTCGAAGCTTAGCACGAAGAAGCTGCTCCGTGAAGCCTATTTGGAAGAGAAGTCTGCTGCTGCATTTCTACATCAATCCGAAAGCTGTTTTGTTTTCCAATGATTGATCCAGAGAGGAACTTCTGGGGCTTTAATGTCCAGAGGAGGATTGCTGAACATCTCGAGCAAGAGAAGCCCATGTGTGTCACCCAGAGTCTGGAGGTGCGTTTTGTGACCGATGGACGCGTTGCCGTCTACTGCCCAGAAGAGGGGGGAACCTGGCAGTGCTTGCAGGGTTTCCTTAATAGAACCCTGTGCCAGCCATATTTGCTGTAACCGGGCTGGCAGATCCTTCTAACATTGCAACAATTGCTATTGTTCCTTATACTGGTGCTGAAGTATTAACGCAAGATCACTCTGCAGATTTTCCCTAAATTCTCATCTAGGTTCTACGTGGTCTCGGTTGTATTTTTAGCCACCTCTGCATGTGTGGGTTTACTACTAGATGTAGTACTTCTTTATTGAGTAACCCATCTGTTCTATCATTTTGAGCCACATTCTTATCACCACCGGCCTTTGTTACAGGAGCAATTTGCAAAATTCCCTCACTCCGAAGTTTAGTTATGGTATCAGCAGTTTGTTCGGTGGCACAGGCGCAGTGTTTGGGAGCCTCTCTGGATCCTCTGCTGCAATTTCCTGCTTTCTTGCCATGCCCCCCCTGGAGGTAAAATCTTCACCACAGTCCCACTGCGGTGAAGTCCGCGGCAGTGAAAGGGCGTAGTGTTTGGCGGCACAAGTGTTCGGCACAAGAGGTGGGAGGCATGTCCAGTCCGGGCTGACAAAGAAGGAGAAGTAAGTGTCTGTGAGTGACTGCAACTACAACTATTTGCTAAGGGAGAGACGCTACCACTCATTTGGTTGGAGGTTCTAGTCTTGGTCAGCTTGCCATGCCATTACTAAAGTCTCTAAAGTCCCAAGGCCCACCAAGGGAACCTTCTCCTATTTCGCCCTTCCCCCTGCTTGTCTTCTGCTCTGAGCTTGCCATCCAAGATATCAGGCACAAATCTGATCAAAAGCTGCTGGTTGTCAAGAGGCAGCGACAAAAGGGAGCGCCAGCCAAAGCCCCCATCCTGGACTTCTTCAACACTGATTTTGCATTTGGGGGGTGACTCCTTCAAGCTCTCAGCCCCCCAATTACCAAAAGCAGAGATCCACTAAAACCTGGGGGACAGCAAAGATGCCTGCAGAGAGCCTTGTGAAGTGGTATTTGGAGGGCTGTGTGGAGTATCAATCAGTGGCTCCCTCAGAGCAATTCAGCAATCAAGGTGATCCCACACACATGGGAGGGGGTTGCACAGCAAAGAACCAGGAGGTACTACCGAAGGAGGATGGACAATTCCAAGAAGGTTCTCAGATACAGTTCAAGGCTTGGGTTGTCTGCTGGTCAGCCCCCCTCCCACTGCAGTAGAGCTCCCTGTCCCGATTCCAATACCCAGTGCCCCAAATGTGCTCCCCATACCCGGCCAACTCTGCCTTGGGCCGGAGAAGCCAGAGCCCCCAGTGGGGGAAGTTACCCGGTCAGCAGTACCTGCCATTAGCTGCCCATCATCAAGTTCGACCCCTGCAATCCCCAGCTTGGAGTTTACGCCGGCATTTGGCTCCAACCTTGGCCCCAGCATGGAAGTGGCCCCGTTCATCTCTACCTCTGACTTCCCGCTGAATGAGGGCAAATCGGCTATCGACACCCTGTTGCTTAATCTTCGCTCCTGCTACCGAAGCACCTGGAGTGAGCCCCTGTCATTGACAAGCTCATCGGCCAGTTCCTATTTTCATCTATCCCCATAAACCACAACGATAAGAAACCATCTCTGATGTAGCAACGGCTATCAACCCCCTAGCTGGGGTTGACCATATACCTAGGGGGTGCAAGTTCAAGTGCAACCAAGTGTTGGCTGAGTTGCCAGTTATAGGAAATCTGCTCTCAGTCCTCATATAAACTCAGGGGAGGAGCAGAGGGAGGGGGAGCCCTTTAATATTCCAACTGCGTGCAAGGGGGCCACTGATTCACATTTGGTACACCCCATGGAACAGGCTCCCTGAGATTAGCGATCATAGTACCAAAAACTGCATGTCTTTGCCTTTTGCTTGGGAACTCACAACCAGCAAATGCATAAAACTCCTGTGTATGGAGCGCCAAGACCAGAGAGCCGAATGGGGTGTCCAAACTTAAGGCAATGCTTACCCCTCTGGCGGACTGTGCCCCAAGTCAAGCAAGCCTAAAATGGCCTATTTCAGGGGAGAAGAGAGCCTACGCTCCACGGTGCCGTGGGGCACATCCCAACCCCTTGCTCAAGGTCGGTCTAGACCTGCTATTGTGTATCTTCAGGGTGTACCTAAACTAACAAGGGATATGCAGGAATCAAGGGAAAACCTTCTAAATAAAAGCCTCACTGGTTACGGTCCGTAAAACAATGTCCTTTTGTGTTCAGGGAAACTTTGCCGGGATGTCGCAGAGTGCCAAGTTTGGCCAAACAGTCTTGTGACATTGTGGAACTGGCTTTTTGGGACTGGAGAGTGGCAAAAGTGGTCCTGGGAAAGTGTGTGGGGGGGTTGGATGGACGCCCAAGAGGTGGATTCTAATTAGCCCACATCTTCACCTAGACTCTGAGTGCCTCACGAGGACAACTATGAGACCACCTCCCCTGTCTGGCACAGCCTTACTCCTCTGGGATGAGATCAGACAGGCTCCACGGTGGACAAGCCCACATAGTGGGTGATATCCTGAAGGAGATGGCACCCTTCAGTCCACCCTTTCCTTCCCTTCAGTGACTCTTGATGTGGTGCATTATGTTTTGGTTTATAGATTGTACATTTTTTAATGTGTTTTAATTGACTGACTGACTGACTGACTGAGCAGCTTGTTCTAGTGAAGTGGTGGAAGTGGCACGGTTCTTAGGAATTGTTGTTGAAGAATGCCTATTATTACGCTTTGTTTTTATATTCTTAGATTTTTTTTCCTGGAGCTTACTGACACTTTTCTTCGTCTTCTTATTCACCTTTAATAATAGATTGTTGCTTGGCACACACTCGCACAGATACATTATTGAAACATCCCCCACAGGAGCAGGGCTCCTTACTGACTCATGTCTTGTATCTCTCAGTACATTCTCATCCATTCATTCACCCCTTTTTTTCTCTTACACTGGTTTTAATGTGTTAATCAATGTCAGCATTTGGGCTGATGGAAGCATAGTAAATGACCCTGCTGGACTCAGACAAACATCTTTTGTATGCCTAGTGAGAGGCTTAAAGCGACCACACAGCTCATCCTCTTTAGCCATAGTATCCAATTTGTTTGTTACTGACTCCAATATAACTGTATAGAGTTTAACCTCCATCTGCATGTTCTCATAAAGGTTGACGAAAGAGGACAGAATGTAGTTCAAAACGTGCAATACAGAATGCTAATGCCCATCTCTCAAACTGTCTTACAAAGGAGTTCTATTCCCCCTCCTGATCAACCATGGAGCCCACAGGACACTAATTTGTGTCTATGTCACCCTGAGACAGAGACGGAGGGGAGTCAAGGTAGGCATCTCTTTCATCTGTCATTTCCTTCACCTGTTGTTGATTCAAGCATGAGTTTAATAGCTCTGTGTCAGAAACCGACAACCGTCCTGCCTCCACCGTTGTCATTGTATCAACCTTCTCTCTGTTAAGCATGCTAAAAAAAAGAGGTGATTTTTTACTCTTTTACTAACCATTAACCACAAGTCTGGCAGCCCACTGGTTGAAGGTATTGCGTCCGGTATTTCCAAAGCCCCACTCACAGAAGGGACTATATCTATAGGAGGGTATGCAAGGAGGCAGAGAGCTCGGGCCAGGTTGAGTAATTCCATGGTCTATTATCTACTACTACACAACTGAGAATGCACCCACACAGAGGAGGGAAAGTAAGTAGATCAATGATTAAGTGTTAAGTATATACTGAATCAGGTATGGGGTTATCTGGGGTGTTGTAGTATATGTTGTATGCTGTGAGGTTACCATAAATGCCAGCCTTCTAAATTTCAGAGGGAAATCTTACTTGTTAAAGTCAACTGTTGATATTTTTCAAAGAATTTTACTTTCTCCAACACTTCTCGTATATACTCATCTCAGAAATTCAGTTCCCCCAGTGTCCCTCACAAACTCTCCAAAAAGTGTGCATGTTTCTGAACACTAACATACCTAGAAAGTATGTTTGCTCTATTTTTAGGCACCTGTGTTACATGTTTGCCTGATTGCTTATCTATCCAAGTTGAGTCCTTAGAACAGGTGCTACAATAACCTATTCTGCATCTCTTAGAACACCCTTTAGGAAAGGTGCCACAGCAACTTATTAGGACTTATTCAGAAACCCACAGTTGACCGTCTCATTCCTACCAACTATCGTCCTATTAACACAGTCCATTTCCTATTGCAGATAATACATTGTGGAGCGTACTCAAAATTCCAATCCTTCCTTGAGCCCAACCTCCTTGGCTCTAGAGAATCGGGTTTCCGCCCTAAACACAGCAAGGAAACTGTCCTTCTGGACTTAAAGCTCCAGATGGTCAGCATATGTGCATCTGGAAATCTAAGCATGCTACTGCTTCTAGATCTTTCTGCGGCATTCGATTAAGTTGACCATGACAAACTCTGCCTAAATCTCAGTCACAATTTTCCCTTCTCACAAGAAGCCACCTCCTGGATTAAATATTTCCTTTCTGATCGCACCACCAGAGTCTTCATTGGAGAAGAGGCAGCGGACCCCATCCCTGTGCCACTCAGAGTCCCCCAAGGTTCTTAACTCTCTCCCATACTGTGCAATACCTACACTGAACTCCTCTTCGATCTCTTGGACTGAATGGGTATCACTTACAAACTTTGCTGATGACACCCCGTCTTCATCCCGATCACAGGACAGTACTCATAGGACACCACCACAATCAGCAAAGTCTTCAGCACCATTCAAAACTGGATGGCCACAGATAGCCTCTCTCTGAATGATAACAAAGCAGAGTTCCTCATTGTGGGCTCCCACTCTGAGTAAAATCACTTGACAGCAACTACTCTTCCATCTGCATTGATGGCATAGCCATCCCATTCCCTAAATGAGTGAAAACACTGAGAGGTTATCTGGATGCCAAACTAAAATGTCAAGACCGATCAACGTGCTATCTTCCCCCAGGGCTTACACTTGCAGGCTCCTATGCCTGAGTAGACATTTCCTATCATCTGAGGATTGCTTGACACTTGAATGTGCATTAATCCTTTCCAAACTGTACCTATCCAGACTACAGCTTCTACAAAACAAAACTCTACGAGCCACCATTGGGCTAAAACGTAGTGACCACATCTTTGCCACCAGACGTGATGCCCAGTGGCTGCCCATTAAATCTCAGATTGTCTTTAAAACACTTACCCTGCCTCACAAATGTATCTTCAAAGAAGTTCCACCTTATGTCAATGACTGCATCACTCGGAATATACCTAGCTGCACCCTAAGATCCAGTGCCAGCCTCTCCCTTGTCACTCCCCTACAAAAATAAAAGGACAGGAGGCTCCACCATTTCTGGTTTACACTCCAACCCTTCTTCCATTAGAAATCAACAATCCTACAGCAAATTTAAAAAACGAGTATAAACTTAGCTTTTTGATCAATACGATTAACTTCTGTTCTTTGCAATTAATGTATTATTGTATTACTGTCACCGATTCATTTACTGGCTGTATCAAACGCTTTGATACCCCTGGGTTTGTTCATAAGTTTAGTTTGTTTATTTGTAAAGCATTACATAAATGCCATAAAAAAATCCATGACTAGTGTTTCACTTGGATGGAAGAGTTCGTTTTTAACCATATAGCACTCAGCCTACCCCCATTAGTCATCATTAATTCACAACAATATGACATAAGATAACATAAAATAATGTAACGTAACTATTCACCTATGCACCTGGTGCACATGGGAATGCAGCTTTCTGGTTGTGAAGACATATTGGTTTCCACGAACAAATTTTAAGTTGGAAGCAAACTATAAAGAAGATGTTGCCAATTAATTTTTCATGCAGATATGCCTCCTTCCCCAATTAAGGATGTGAAGTGAGCCTCTGCCTATGGACATATCTGTTCCTTCTAATTGCCATGGTGATGCCTGTCTGAACTGGAGTTTAAACTAATGCATTGCTGGGAAAGGACAATGAAAGTTTGTGGTTGGTCTGGAGCTCTCCCATTTGGAAGACATGATGCACTGATGGGCTGGCAATTTGCTCCAGGGGGCATGATCGAGCAATACCTTGCTGCTTGCATT
Organism: Ambystoma mexicanum; assembly: GCF_040938575.1. NCBI lineage: Eukaryota > Metazoa > Chordata > Amphibia > Caudata > Ambystomatidae > Ambystoma > Ambystoma mexicanum. The sequence goes on from NC_090924.1 coordinate 1,190,658,042, forward strand.
GGCCATGATAATATTAAATATTATCAGAATCATAGGGACTCCTGTCTCCAAGCTCCTGTGGAAACAACAGAACTCTGTATGGCTCTTTATCTTTTCTGTTACTTGGCCACTGTGACTGCATTCTGCTAAGGAAGGATTCCATTGAGCAGTGACATGTTTCGACAATGTGTTTTTCTTTTTTTTAATGAAACCAAGAATAGTGCACCAGTATCACCCATTATAACGTAATCTCCTCGGATTGCTTTCCTCATGCCTCCTACAGATATCAGAAATCATGAAGCCTGTGGGCCTCATTACGACCCTGGCGGTAGAGGGTCAACGGCGCCAGTAGAACTGCCGGTCCCGTTAACCCTCTACCGCCTCATTACGAGGTCAGCACGCGGGACCCGCCAAGGATGTCTGGTAAAATCAGGCATCCTTAGCGGCACCCACGAGCAGACCAGGATGCTAACAACGGGCCTGTCATTAACGGGCCCGTTGTTAGCATCCTCGTATTTCCATTGAGCCCTATGGGGGTTCAAATGGGAATGGGGATGTACCGGGCCCGGGTTCCTTGAATGGGGAAATACCGGGCCCTCCAAGGTCGGAATGGCCTGCTATTTCCCCATTCAAGGAACCCGGACCCGGTACCCGGTATGAGGGTAGCCATGCCGCTAAAAGCGGCATGGCTACCTCCATACTCGTAATGAGGCCCTTCTCTCAATGTTTGTACTATTGCTTGCACAAATATTATTGTTCCAATAACTATTGCAACTGACCAGTTATACAAAGCTGATTTTTGGAAAGGAGGAAAACTAATTTCTGCTCAGGGTGCCTTATAGTGCAGAACATTGCAAACTCCCTTTCTGTTGACAACAAACTGGGTCAAAGATGATTTGTGCATTTGCAAGTTGTTAAGATACATATGTAAATATAATACCCCCCTCCCCCACTGACCTAAAGCCCGGGCACTGGTTCTACCACTTTTGTAAATTCCATGTATGTTGTCGTACGTCTAAAGGGTAGCATCATATTTTTAGGGAGTTGCTGAAGTGCAAAAAGTCAGAGCTATTTCTGATGATGATGGTATATTGTGATATCCCAGCATGCATCCTGTAAATTCAGAGACCTCAGCAGACCTCATTTCCAGGACAGGAGCACTCGCCCAGCACCGATACACTGCAGGAGCAGTGGTACCTTCCCGGGAACGCTGGCCAATCGCGCACAAACCATCAGCTGCAGGAAGCTCCATACGCTCATGCACTGCACCAAGAGCAGCCACGACAGGATTCCCTCCCCGATCGCCACTACCAGCTGTATTTTTACTTTTTCAAGGCCATTATCCATGAGGCGAATCTACATTAGCTGTTTCTACTTCAACAAAATGGCCGGCGCAACGTCGTGTCACGCATAATGCCATTGGTTGCTAAGCAACTGGAACAGGCACGCCTTTTTAAGGTGACCCAGGAAGCCCTGAGGCAGTAGCTGTGCCCACGACAGTGAAGGTCCTTATAAGCAAAGGCCTGCACCTGTCTGGACTGGGTAGGATGCCTAAGCCACCCGATTCTCAACTACCTCTGTTCTTCCTACTAAACCTTCATTCAACCGGTAAGTTCTACCACAGCACCTCGGATTGGCTCCCTCTTATCATCGCATACACGATTTTGCAAAAACAGTGCTTTGAACTCATGGACATCAATTCATTAGAGAAACAAGGCAACCAGATAAATGCCTGTTACTATGAACCAATTGCTATTTGAACTATGCTGCCTTCCAAATTGATATGGGACTAGCCTACCACCACATGTATTTGATCTAGCTCATTGCTACATGTATTGTGCCTTGCCCAATCGATATCGGACTAGCCTACCGCCACATGTACTTGATCTAGCCCATGTATTTGCGCCTTGCCAAATTGATACGGGACTAGCCTACTACCATATGTACTTGATCTAGCCCATGTATTTGTACCTTACCCAATTAATACGGGACTAGCCTACTGCCATATGTATTTGATCTAGCCCATTGGCATGTTGTGTGCCTTGCCCAATTGATATGGGACTAGCCTACCACCACATGTATTTGATCAAGCCCATGTATTGTGCCTTACCCAAGTGATACAGGACTAGCCTACCGCCATATGTAGTTGATCTAGCCCATCGCTATATGTATTGTGCCTTACCCAATTGATACAGGACTAGCCTACTGCCATATGTATTTGGGTATTTGATCTAGCCCATTGCTACATGTATTGTGCCTTGCCCAATTGATATGGGACTAGCCTACCGCCACATGTATTTGATCTAGCCCATGTATTGTCCCTTACCCAATTGATACGGGACTAGCCTACCCCCATATGTATTTGATCTAGCCCATCGCTACATGTATTGTGCCTTACCCAATTGCTACAGGACTAGCCTACAGCCATATGTATTTGATCTAGCCCATTGCAACATGTATTGTGCCTTGCCCAATTGATATGAGACTAGCCTACCGCCACATGTACTTGATCTAGCCCATGTATTGTGCCTTGCCAAATCGATATGGGACTAGTCTACCGCCACATGTACTTGATCTAGACCATGTATTTGTGCCTTACCCAATTGATACGGGACTAGCCTACCGCCATATGTATTTGATCTAGCCCATTGCTCCATGTACTGTGTCTTGCCCGATTGATATGGGACTAGCCTACCGCCACATGTATTTGATCAAGCCCATGTATTGTCCCTTACCCAATTGATACGGGACTAGCCTACCCCCATATGTATTTGATCTAGCCCATTGCAACATGTATTGTGCCTTGCCCAATTGATATAAAACTAGCCTACAGCCACATGTACTTGATCTAGGCCATGTATTGTGCCTTGCCAAATTGATATGGGACTAGTCTACCGCCACATTTACTTGATCTAGCCCATGTATTTGTGCCTCACCCAATTGATACGGGACTACCCTACCGCCATATGTATTTGATCTAGCCCATTGCTAAATGTATTGCGCCTCGTCCAATTGATATGGGACTAGCCTACTGCCATATGTTCTTGATCTAGCCCATGTATTGTGCCTTGCCAAATTGATATGGGACTAGCTTACCGCCATATGTATTTGATCTAACCCATTGCTACATATATTGTGCCTTGCCCAATTGATATGGGACTAGCCTACCGCCACATGTACTTGATCTAGCCCATGTATTGTACCTTGCCAAATTGATACGGGACTAGCCTACCGCCACATGTACTTGATCTAGAACATGTATTGTGCCTTACCTAATTGATACGGGACTAGCCTACCACCAAATGTATGCGATCTAGCCCATTGCTACATGTATTGTGGCATTGCACAATTGATATGGGACTAGCCTACCACCACATGTATTTGATCTAGCCCATTGCCACATGTATTTGAACTAGCATATTGCCTATCATCTATTATTTTGCCATAGTACTGCACAAATGTATAATCCCATAACCAGCCTCACAGCACCTCCTCCACAACGCTCCAGACTCCACCTCACCCGCTTATCCATCTCACTCATCACAATTACCCTCTGGTACATCAGCAGCATGTCACTCACGCACTTAGACCTTGCTCCACCATTAGACCACAGTCATACTGCCTCTCACCCCCACAATACAACCAACCCAGACCACATACCACTAAAATCAAGGACCAACCCCTCCTCAACCACAGACTCTGAAATCTCAGAGCATGCAGCAAGCTACACATCATGCACCGCAATGCACCACCCACTATCGACCTCAGAAACCACAGACTCAGCTCTCGCATCCCAACACAGTCCACATGCAAGCCTCTCCCAAATTACAAGCTGCCCAACATCCACTCCCTAGACACAATGCTCAGCCCAGTCCCTCAAATTCTCACAATCATTCAAGTACTACGTATCGTAGCCCCAACCTCAGAAATCTCACCGAACAACCACTCACATCTTCCCACTCTGAACTCAAATGCACACTCATTAATGCCCGATCCCTCCCAGCACATGTCCTGGAGATCAACAACATCATTACAGCCTTTAAACTTGACCTACTAGCCATGTCAGAAACCTGACTACATGAAGCATCTGGCCCCTCCCTCGCTCTTGCCCTCCCTCAAGGATACACCAACTGAGACAGGACCTCAAAACATCCAAAGGTGGAGGCGTAGCCCTCATCTTCAAAGATACCCTCTCCATTAGACCCTGCAACCAACAGTCACAGCCCTGACCTCCTCACTGCCAAACTCTCGCTCTCTCCCAACTGCACCATCAATATTCCACTCACTTACAGGCCACCTGGCTCACCACCAGACTACCAAAAACAACTTCTCCAAATCATAGGGAATAACCTAAAAAGCTCTATCAAAACCATCCTACTCGGTGACCTCAACCTAGGACTGCATTGCCCAAGGACAAAGCAGCCAACGCCTTAGCCAAATAATTCACCTATATGGGGTTCGAACATAAAATTTCTGCACCGACACACTGCAAAGGCCAATCCATCGACTGGATCACTGACCACAATCGCCCCTCATCCATCACAAATATCTCACCTTCCCATAGACAGACCACCACCTCTACCCATTTGCTCTTCCCGCCATCCCTAACAGAAAGACACTCTCTTATGCCCCACCGGCCAAAGCAAGAAGCTCAAAAAAGCTAACGAAAATCAACCTTGCACTACTCCTCGACATTCCAGAACTTAAACTGCCCTTTAACAATGACTATCTCACTGGCCAGCACCTATGCCAAGGTGTTCACCCAAACTATTGAAACCGTAGCTCCCTTAGAAGAAAAAAAAGAAAAAAAATCAATGCACTCTAACTCTTGGTTTACAGAATAACTATCCACACTACGCACCAACAAGCGATGAGCCCTAGCCAAATGGCAATCCTCGCTCAATCAATCCTCGCTTGTCATGATGCTGGGATCCAGATCAAGTCCAGCAGCCCCGGAAGCAGGCATCAAGTTATTGCAAGCAAGCCCAACAACCCCTGCTAGGGGCCATTTGGGTGCAGTCCTGGCGTCTATGGCACCAGGCTCATATGGAGAGTCAGTCCTGGCGCCATAGGCACCAGGCGCATAGATTAAAATTTACCTGATGCAGACCATGCTGCAAACTTACCTGATGCAGACCATGCTGCAAGAGCTCCAAGCCAAAGGAAGCTTGAAAGGGACTACTTTACCTTGGGACTATTTTTTTACTCGGGTGGGGTCGGGGAGGAATGCTTACCTGGGACTACTTTGGAGGCTATTTAAACCACGGCCGAAGAGCAGCACATGCTTCGCGTTATTCTGCATCCAGCAGCGTAACGCTCACCGTGCCTGCAAGTCTGCATCCAGTCTTCTGCCACGCCCGCCTCGAGTCTGGAGCTCCTAGACAAAGGGAGAAAGAAGGAGAAAAGGTTAGAACAAGAGCAATACCTTTGATCCTTACCTGAACTCCCGATCCACCGCGCCTTCGAGCTGGAAGAAGTTATTGTATACACGTCGCCTCGCCTGCTGCATCGCCGCGTTGAACTCACCGGCCTTCACAGCATTTTCACTATCCACTGCATCCTTCTGCATGTTCCCGCCGGACTCCGGCACCTAAGGGGAACACAAGAACAGCAAGGTGAGCCAAGGGAATAAACAGAGGCAATATTAGTTACCCCCATAGACTTACCTGATTTTACCACCGGGGCTACTATTCCTCTTCACGGGTCGGCGCAGCCTCTACCGCATCCTCGCCGTACCCCGGCCCCTAAGGGGAACAAAAGGACAGCAAGGTGAAACAAAGGGACAAACAAGGGGAAACCTCCTCACCAGAATAGATTTACCTAATTTTACCGCCGGAGGCATTATTCCCCGAGACTTGATACTTTCTCTCAGTGCCTGAATAAGGGAGAAAGCAACAGGTTACATACTGACATTATTTTATCGAACTGTGTTGGATAATACAAATTCTTACCTGAATATTACCGGTTGCCATGAGGAACTCTTCGCTAGGGTCAAGCTGCAACCTGCAAGGAATCGGACAAGAGTGAAAGTCAGACGTTTGAACTCTTACGAACTACATACTTACGGCGTCTTGCCGGAAATCTCAGAGTCAATATTGTTCTGGAACTCACCAATTCCTTCGAACCAGTGAAGCAACTGGTTATCTACTCGCCCCTGCGCTCAATGCAGGATGGAGAGCTCATCTTTCCAAACCATCAGGTGAGACTATAAGAGGGGACATCAAAGGTGATCAGTGGGGAGAACAGCGGGGGTGGGGGGTTTACGCTCAACTCCGCAGGTGGTTAATTCCCTTTCTCCATTTGCAGAAGAATACTCCTACGGGCCAAGCAAACAAAGCTAAGTGGGCCAGTCCAGTCCGTCATCTCGGCACTACACATCACATTGGTGGAGACCGCAGCTGTCCAGTTCAGATCGACACCCCTGTGGGAGCCAGGTGAGCGTAACATCACTAAATGAATTTAAAGAAATGTCCTCCATGTATAAAAAAGCTATAGTCATAGCCAAATCAGAATCATTCAACCAAAGAATCTCTAAAGCTAATTCCAAATCTAAAGAGTTGTTCACCATCTTTAAAGATCTCACCACCTCCGCCACTACCCCAGATGAAATCATCAAAGACAAAGCCTGGCGCTCCAGCATTCAGGACACTCTCATCAATAAAGTGAAAATGCTCCAAGAAAAAATAATAACTCAGCGCAAAGCCCTTCCCAACCAGAACATCCCTCACACTACCCCTCTTCCCAAACCTCTCTCTCAAATACCCCTCTTCACTTTCAGAGACGTTACTGAAACGGAAGTTACTAGCCTCCTTAAAAATATCAAACCCTCCCCTTGTAAAAGGGACATCTGTCCCCCTAACATCATCAAAGAATGTGTAAACTCCCCCACCCCCATCATCACAACATTCATCAATGCATCCTTCACATCTGGTATCATACCACAAAGCCTGAAAGAAGCCTGGGTTTGTCCACTCATAAAAAAAAACAACCCTAGACCCTGCTTGCCCAAATAACTACCGCCCCATCACTACCATCCCCGTCCTCCTAAAAATAATGGACAAAGCCACTAACATCCAAATCCAACAATATCTGGAATCCAGTGCCATCCTAGGCAGAAGACAATCATGCTTCCACAGAGGTCATGGCCCAGAAACGCACTGCTAGATCTTAAGAACCAAATCACAAAAATAATGGATGCTGGCAAACCTGCACTCCTACTCTTTCTTGATCTCTCGCTGCATTTGATCTTGTTGACCTTGATATCCTCACTACCCACCTATCCAATGCTGCCAATTTCTCTGACAAAGCCAACTCATGGATAACATCCTTCCTAGAAGGCAGGGCTATGAAAGTATACTCAGACCAAGCCAACACAGCCCCCATCACCATCAATTGTGGAGTCCCTCAGGGCTCATGTACTGCACCCACACTCTATAACCTGTTCACCAAACCTCTTTTTGACCTTCCGGATGTGCTCGGCATAGCCTACACAAACTATGCCGACGACACTCAAGTACTCCTCCCCCTTACTGGAGACTACAACTATGACGCAGAATCTCTCCTACAGATATATGCTACCATCCAAACTTGGATGGCAATCAATGGTCTCTGCCTAAATGGGGATAAAACTGAGATCATCATCCTGGGCCCTAAGGAAATCCTTTCCAAACTCAACACTAAATACACCATCAACAGCACTATCATACCAGTCTCTACATCTGTTAAGACCCTAGGTGTCTAGTTAGACCTGTGAGCGCCATCTCTTCTGCCTCCGTGCACACCACAAAACTTATAATGGCCAAAAAACCCTTCCTAACCACTCAAAACTGCCTATACATAGCCAGAGCCACAATAGGAGCCTGACCGATTGCAATGCCCTTTTGGGAGCTCTTAGGCACCTCTACCAAAAACATCAACAGGCTCAGAATAATACAAAACAACGCGCTCCGTGCAGCCCTTCACATTCCAAAAAGGGACCATATATCCCAGGCCAGACGTGAAGCCCACTGGCTCCCAGTCAAGGAAAGGATTAATTTCAAGATCCTCACCCTTACACACAAATGCATCAATCTCTCTGCCCCATCTTACCTAAAAACATGTACCTTACCCACTAGGAGCCACCATGTCAACCAACTCTGTGAACCACTCATAAAAAGAGCCAACGCAGGCGGCATTGGTATCCCTTACATAGCACCTAAACTCTGCAATGCCTTCCCTAACACACTCAGAGCAGAACCTTCACTACTAGCATTTTGCAAAGTCCTCAAAACCACCCTATTCACACAATGAGGGTCACATAACCCTCACTACACTCTGGCACCCCAGCACTCCCCACCCACCTTACCTGTCTATCTCTCTTCTTACCTGCTATACTGCCACTTGCATACTGCTTAGAATTCTGTAACCCCAAGATGCACCGTAAACATAAATATATACTATCCTCTATACCCTGCCTGCATATCCAAGATGAAACGTAACTGTAAATATATTCTTTCCTCTATACCCTTCTGTAAAGCCAAATTGAACCTTAAATGTAAACATCTATGTAACTACTAATCCTTCTCTTTGTAACAGAGCCACGATACCCTTGGGCTAATGTGAGCTTAAAAATTTGAATAAATAATTAAAAGAGATGATTAGAATTCCCTCAAATAATTATTCACTGCAATGTGCCCCTTTTAAAGTGCAGCATCAGCTGTGATTCGCAAAATACAATTCCAGATAACATTGTAATTAGGTTTTCAAATCCAATAACCCAGTGCAATAGAACCTCTATCAAGAGATACAACTGTGTATATGGAACCTCTGTAAAAAAAACATCTGAACATGACCTCTAACACGGGCAGAAACCTTGTCAGAGATCCCAGACTTTTTGAAATTGCGAGGCCCAGGACTCATCAGATGAGGATAAGCCCTACCCCACTGAGTAAGGAGCTGAAGGGCGTGCCCGCAGTCTAGGGGTTCTACTGTGTATTGTTGCATGTGTACTGGTGTTGGGTCTGAATAGCACTGATTTTCCTGAACTGGCGGCTGTCTTAACTTAGAAATTATGAGTCAATTCTTCATCATCAAAACCCTCATAACCATGTCATCCGGCAACAGTACAAATGACTACCCTCTTCTCACTGGATAGGTTATCATGGGTACTTAGAACATCCCTTTCCTGAAAATGCTCCTTAAGAGCATGAGGAAATGTTTTATTCTTTTATGCCTTGAAACGAGTATCAGTTCACTTCTCATTCAAACGTGTACTGAAACCTTAAATCAAGCTCCTCGATCTCATCTTCAGTATACTGCCTTTAGAAAGTCTTGTGTATTGGTTTTGCTTATACATATATCAAATGTATATTTATTATCTTGCTTCACATTTATAATATATCATTGTCTAGGGTTAGATTATATTTCTCTCAGACATCTATAATGGAATTAGACATAACATCATGTATGAGTTAGCTCATGAAAACTTTGATTACGTTGATAATAATTTAGGCCCTGGACGTGGCCATGACAAAGGCTGTGGTCACTGGCCAGCACCAAAGGCCATAGCTAGTCATCATTAAGTGTTCAGAAATACCAATGTGCGTGGTTAAAAGCCATGCCTAGTAGCCTGTCACTGTTTTAAAATATACAGTGAACAAAGTTGAAAGCTGGAGTCAGTGGCCATGGCTAAAGGTCATTGCTTGTGCCCATTAATATGTCAGAATATACAGTTGGTGCAGCCAAAGGCTGTGGCCACTGGCTAGCATTGTGTTGAAAACCATGGATAGCAGCTAGTTAGTGTATATAATATACAGTGGGCATGGTCGAAAGCCATATTTAGTGGCTGGTTAGTGTTGTGTAATACACAGTAGGCACCGCTGAAGGCCATTGCTTATTGCATTATATTATTTTTAGATTTACAGTGGACATGGCCAAAGGATGTACAAACTGATCAAGGTCAAAGGCCAATGGCCAGTGGCCCATGTATATGTTAGAATTTAAAGTTGGTACAGTCAAAGATTGAGGCCACTGGCCAGTAATGTGCTAAGGTCCATGGCTAGTGACTATTGAGTGTATATATTATACACTAGACACTATTGAATGCTGCATGCACTGGTTAAGGCCAAAATCTATGGTTGGTAGCTTGTTAGTTTTTTAAAATATTCAGCGCTTATGGGTGAAAGTTGTGACCATTGTCCATAAGTGAAGTCCATGATTAGCACCCATTCATGTGTTAAAATATAGTTGGACATGCACACTGGCCATGGTGGAAGGCCATGCTTAATGACAGTTACTGTTGTAATGTAATTAGTGATGCCATCCGTGATGTGATCCTTCAATGTCATCATTGTGGTCATAATCTGCACAACCGGGTGCAAAGTTAAGGTGGCTTTAGATGAATTTCCAGGGTTTAGTTGCATTAAGTTCTCACCATTCTTGATGTCATCTTTGATGTCCTGGGTGTTAGTCTTAGCAGTGCACGGTGGTGGCGCGAGTTATGGTTGCTTAGCTTACCATAACTGGCGAATTTCAGGTTTTTTTTGGTTTTACTTGTAACCATAACATCCCTTTAACAACGTTTTTTTCACTGCATTTGATAGGTTTTTAGTAGCGCAACTTAACCATAACGTCCCATTAACAAAATTTTTTCACTGAATTTCATAGGTTTTTAGGAGCGCAACTAAACCATAACGTCCATTTAACAAAGATTTTCACTGAATTTCATAGGTTTTTTGGAGCGCAACTTAACCATAACGTCCTCTTAAAAAAGATTTTTTCACTGAATGTAGATATAGATAGCATGAATTTGATATGTGTTTAGTAGGATTCCCTTAGATTATATATATGTAACATAGAAAATACTGAGCCCCCTGTCCACGCTAGTGGTTCTGATGTCTGCGGCCCGTGCACATGTCCGCTCGGTCAACATCAACACTATCCAAAAACTCAGGGGTATCTTACATTGTTGGATCATAATAATAATAATAATAATAATAATAATAATAATAATAATAATAATAATAATAATAATAATCATGCAATACAAACACGTTCAAAGAGCAGCATATAAATAAATTACATTCAAGTATAAATAAAAAGTGCAAACTGTATATGTAAGACACCAACAGTCCAATTACATAGCATATGGAACATAATGGAACATACCAAAAGAAAATAACATATGCCTCCAGCAGAATTACCTCACAGAAACTGCACAGCAAAAATCAACAGCACACCTACGAAGCGGAATAGCAGAACTAAAAAAGAAACTGGTAAGTACACTACATTAATTCCTATATGTATAAACTTTCTGTAGTAGGGTGCACTGAAAAATATATATATATTTTTTTTTTACACAGAAATGTCTAATACTTTGGAATGGCTAGAAGAACATTTTCTTCAGGACGAAATTAGTGAAAACAGTGACACTAATGGTAGACACTACACTTCTCTAAATAAAGCAATTAATAAGCACTATTTTATGTGTATTTTACATATATTTTTTTTAACAGAACAGACAGTTAATAAGAATAATACAGAAACAGATACCTTGGAAAATAATCTGCAGCGTTAAGAGCAAAAAATGTATTTATTGATGAAAAATGTAATTATTTTTGAAAAACTTTGTAGTGGACCATATGAAAGAAAAAATTAAATATCACTGTCCCTTCTCCATGTCCCAGCCAAGTATCCCCAAAAAATCCCCATCAAGGAAAACGTTATGATGAGACTTCAATCCCTTCCTCCACTACCATCCAACATATACAAACCCCTAATTCCCCTGTATTTGTATCAATTTCTGCTTCCCCTCTCTTTCATATTTTTTGTATTTTTAAACAATAATAAAATATTATGTGTGCTGTTACTATATTCCTCTGTGTCTTGTTAAAAAAAAAAAAAGGCTGTTATGGTGTCTGAGGACAGCGCGGGCGTCCGGAATGTCCGCAATTAACCAAAATGGGGTGTTCTAAGGACACTATGCCTGTTCGCACTGTCCTCAATCAAAATGGAGGTGTCCGCAGGACACTAAGGGCCTCATTACACGGTAGGCGGTAAAAATCGGCAATTACCGGCATGGCGTAATTAGCGTGTCCGCCCTCGCAAGAGGCCGCAAATTGCATGCCATTACGAGATCGCGGGCACGAGCCTACCGCCATGCCGGTAATGAGCCTACCGCCATGCCGCTAAACTCCCCAAAAAGTCCCTTAACGGCATCCTTGAAAGCGCTGTTAGCACTTCCGACCTGCCGCCACATGCAAATAGCGGTTTCCGCAAATAGCGGTGACCGCGATTAGCGGTCGCCGCTAATAGCGGTTTCCGTAATATTGCGGAACCGGAAATAGCGTCATCGCACAGGAACGGGAAAGAGCACAGCGGCCATCTTTAAAAACACAATCCATTGCCATCCTCCTTATCCAGGACACCTTACCAGGAACCACGTTGGGAAAAACACCAAGGACACCGTGAAGATGCCCAAGGCCATTAAGAAATCGTCTGAGCGGCAACGCAAGGAGAAATTTTGCAAGGAGGAGCTCCTCATGCTAACGCAGACACTAGCAGACAATGCTCATGTTGTCTTCAACAACGACATGCGTCAGGAGAGACCATTGTGAAGAAGAAGGCCATCTGGGAAGAGGTAGCCCACAAGGTCAGCGCGGTAGGCACCACAACCCGCACAGTCAAAGACTGCCGAAAGAGGTGGGATGACCTCCGGCTCCGTGTGCGGAACATTCTATCCGTGAACCGCAACATGGCTACGGGCACAGGAGGAGGCAGTGAATCGCCAATCAAGCTCACTGAGTGGGAGGAGACATGTGCATCAACCATCGGGGTGGAATGCATTGAGGGAGTTGGACAAATGGAGCATGGCGTGGCCGTTTCGTCCGATGGAGGTGAGTGTATGCATCAAACAATGCACAGTGAAGTGTGATGTTCCCCCCAATCATGTGTCCATATGAATGCCGTGGCTCCAGCCACAAACAGACATGCATGCATCACCACATGCCCATACAACACAGACCCATTCATGCATGACCCACCCAACATCCCCATTACCTGCATCCACACTAAAGAGCCCGGAATGCATAGAACGGCATGAGGTATTCATTTTGCTCAAGGCAGGTCGACCCATTACTGATGGTTGTCAACATTTCTCACCCTTGCAGGTTCACACACTGACACTGAGGAGGCACGCACTTCCACACCTGCTCTCACATCCAGCAAAAAAGCAAGGAGGGATGCCACAGGGGACACCGCCGCATCCACAAGGGCAGCCAGGACGAGTGTCCATGACCACAGGGACAAAAGCAGCCGGAACACCAGTTGCACGCATCCACAGGCCATGGCTGCTCCCGTCGTGGCACCCACGGAAGTGTGTCTCCCAGTAGGTGAGGGCAGCATCGAGGGGATGCACTCTGCTGCCACCAGCTCAACGGGTGAAGCCGCAGCCACGGCCCCACCTTCAGATGAGGAGGACACACCTGCCATTGATGCTGATAGCCGGAGCCCCAGACCAACAAGCCCCTTACTGGCAAGCCCGAGGTACTCCTCAGGTCCGGGTAGTCATGGAGATTCACCCACCCCTGAAGGGATATGGAGCCCCCAGATATCCTCTCCTGATGCAAGTGCAATGGGACCAGGTGCATCAGCCATCCCACCAGCACCCACCATGCGACATGACCTCTCGTCCATCTACCAGAGGCAGACCGAGATGAGTGGCCTAGTAGGACAACATGTGGCAGAGACAGCCCGCCTGAGGGAGGACATTGCTACACTTGCACAGCAGACAAGGGAGGGCATGGAGGCATGCACCAGCCGAATCTGCAGTGAAATGGCCCAACTGCGGCAGGCCATGAACCGCATAGCAGACGCTATTGAGCGTCGGTGCCCACTCCCGGCCCAGGAAGAACCAGGCCCCTCCTCGTCTGGGAGTTCACGCCAGACTAGTACCCTGCGCCGGTCTATGCGGAACCTGCGGCGCACGGCTTCACAGCCACCAGATGACGATGCAGGCACTGGCAAATAGGGCCACCAGGATTCGTGTGCCACATGTGGCAATGGACACATTCACGTCATGAGACTCACATGGGAGTGTTGAGGGGGGACGGGGGTAAGGGTGTGTTTGGGTGTGTTGAGGGGGGGGTAAGGGAGTATTTGGGTGTATTGAGGGGGGAGGGGGTAAGGGTGTGTTTGGGTGTGTTGAGGGGGGTAAGGGTGTATTTGGGTGTGTTGAGGTGGGAGGGGGGTAAGGGTGTGTTTGGGTGTGTTGAGGGGGGGTAAGGGTGTATTTGGGTGTGTTGAGGGGGGAGGGGGGTAAGGGTGTGTTTGGGTGTGTTGAGGGGGGTAAGGGTGTATTTTGGGAGTTTGGGTTATGCACTTTAGTACCACGATATGTTCAATATACACTGTTCAGAGTTTGAAACCCAAGCGTGGTCTCCATTATTGTATGTGTCATTCATTGTGGACAGGGTCCTTTGTGGGCCTCGAAACATGCACCAGGGCAACAATTCCCATCTACGTCCATGCAGTTTCACCTTGGTGCATGATAAGATTACAGAATCAGATGCTGATGCACATCGTGTGCCTCCTTGGCACTGCCTGTTTCATGTCCTGCTGGGGCATTCCACCCGCACTCATCCCCAGCCACATCATACTCTTCTGGTGGTTGCATGTCAATTTCAAGTGGCATAGGCACATTCCATCATATGCACATTTTGTGATGCTCTACACATGCCATGGTTGTCTTTGCCACTTTGACACGGCCGTACAGGAGTGCCACACCCAGGCCGCTTAGGCAGCGGAGCACTGTCATTGGAAGGATGTACTATATTGTTGTCCTCTTCCTGATGGTTCTGTGGGTTCCGTACAGGGGTTAGGAGCCACCTCCTCAGTGGATGGCTGTCTTCGCCTGTATGGTGTGGGTAATGGGTGCCTGTTACGGCTCACCTCTGGTGCTGGCTGTTGTTGTAGGTGCTGCACTGCTATCATATAGTCAAGGCTGTCATGTCATGCTGCTGCTATTGGGACCATCTTGGTGTGGGAAGGGGTGTGGGTAGGGGTGTGGTGTGCTCTTTTGTGCTGCCTGCCCCCATAGCATGCACCTGTGCTGATTGTGTCCACCTGTAGTTGATGGGTACACTGCTCAGGTCTCTTAACGGGTGCTTTTCGATTCCGTTATTAGCGCCATGCCGGTAAGGGGTTTTTGGGTGTTTTACATGCCGCTAATACCATGTCCGCATGGCTTGTGATGGCCTGGTAATAGCGCCATGGCGCTAATTCCGGCATGTGGGTCGCGCGCCCGCGGCCTTGCCGCTATTAGTGGCACCGTAATTAACGGGTGCGCAGATAGCGGTGGGTCCGGGTCGTGATTTGCTTAGGGAATTAACGGTACCGGTAAATCATTACCGGTAACGGTATTCCATTACCGCACAACGTGTAATGAGGCCCTAAATCTGTCCGCATGTCCACAGCTATTGAAAATACAGTGTCCTAAGAACATCCCCCTGTTCACATTGTTCGCAACCAGAATTAATATGTCCGTAGAACACATAGCCTTTCCACCTGTCCGCAAAGTTGTGGCGCACATTGTGGGGCCGATTCATGGAACAAACGTGCACCGAAAATCCCAGCGCAAGCTGGCGCAAGGTGGCGCAAGCGTGAGAAAGGAAGCGCATGCGCACCCGTGCGATTCAAGGAAGGGGCTGCTCATGTTTTCCACTGGTTGTAGGCCAAATCCTTGCGTGGCGCACACGGGCGCACACGTCCTTGCAACAACCCAAACGCCGTGCATGACGCGCACAGGGAAAGCACACAACGTCGGCGCACACACCAAAAAGGGGGCGGGACATGGGGCGTAACACGCGGAATGGGGAACAACGCATGAAAAAAAAGAAGGCGTAACTGGGGAATTACTGCAGGGAAATACACGGAACGCCCGCACGCATGCAAACAACTCATAATCATGGATTCGAATACGGGAAACAAGCGCATGCTAAAAGACGCGCACAGGCGTCAACACATACGCCACAGGAAGGCAGGCGTAAGTGTCCCCACGCACAGTATAAAAGTGCATGCAGACAACAAACACGTATATACCACTACGATGAATGCCCATTTGTCGCAGCACTGATCATGGGACACCACAGGAGGAGGGGAATAGCCAGGGCACGCATTTTATCCCCCCGGACTAGCCTTTTTGGGATGCCTGATGACCAGGTCTATGGCAGGTATAGGTTTCCACCTTGTATCATCCTAGACTTGGTCAGGGAGTGGGAAGATGACCTTACATCCCCCACCCTCTGCTCCCAAGCATTGAGCCCCTTGGAGAAGGTGCTCAATGTCCTGCATTTTGTGGCCACTGGGTCATTTAAGTGGACTACTGCCATAGTGGGGGGGGTCTCACAGGCCACGCAGTCACGGTGCCTACACCAGGTGTTGGCAATCATGACTGCGCGCCCCTCAGTCCGCAGGCACATATACATGCCCAGAACTCCCACAGAAAGGCAGGCCATTGTCCAGGACTTTTACAGGGTGACACACTTCTCCAAAGTTCTCAGTGCCATAGATTGCACCCATGTGGCCCTACGTCCAACTAGGGCCACTGAGCACATCTGCTGAAACCGCAAGCACTGGCATTCCATCAATGTGCAGGTGGTATGCGATGCAAAGGGAATCATCACCTCTGTCTACGCAAACTACCCTGGCTCCACCCATGACAGTTTCATATATACAGAATGTTCGCCCTTAACCGGGCCCTGGAAGCTGGGCAGCATGGTGACACATGACTCCTAAGTGAGTACAAATGCCCATGCACATGCGTGCATGTCACACACAGACAAATACACAAACCCCAAAAATCACAACCATTATCACCTCTCCAGGGGACAGTGCCTACCCTCTGAGCAACCACATGATGACACTAATCCGGAACCCTACTACACCACCCCAGGTAAGATACAACGCTACCCATATTGCAACCAGGGGCATAGTGGAGCGCACATTCGGAGTGCTTAAGTCACGCTTCCGCTCCCTTGACCACTCTGGCGGGCAACTACTCTATGAACCCCCAGTAGTGTGCAGGAGCATTGTGGCAGCATGTGTCCTGCACAATGTTGCAACACGGCAGGGCGTGCCAGTGGACATGGTGGTGCCCCTACATCCCCAACCACAGGCACAGGCGCTGCCCATGGGAGGGGATAGGGCACGTGGCGAGGAAGCCCGGACCCAGCTTTTGGCAACATTTTTCACCTAAACTTCCACCCCTGCGGAGTGCACACAGGCCTGGCACATACCAGGTGACAATCGATGATGACAAAGAGACAGTCAACTGTCACAACTTTACCACCCTGAGAATGTTGCCATGGAAGTGCCACATTGTGTGCATCCCTAGCTACTCAAACCTAACCAATCCTGTGTGACCAAAAGGAACACATGCAAGGTGTGTATCACACACACCTGCAAAACAGGCCATGACAATCACTGGTATGTCACCCAAACCCTCCAAAACCACATCACCCTTGCCTGCCACACCATGACATGGCAAGCAATAGCAAAACCCCAACACTTTACCAATAATGTACGAATTGACATGTGAAAAATGGAAAGTGGCATCAGACAATGATGCCTGTCATGGAATCAGATGAAATAACTGACCAACAACCTCTCACACAAAACACGTCATACCCAAATGTATACCAACAGTTGTAGCATGAACATAAAAATGAATGCCTGTTTGCATGCACATTGGGCACGGCAAAATCACTACTGTAACACACTGCTCAGCACACAGCATAGTGACCAGCCATTGTGTGTGACGCACACCTTGAGCATCACATGAAAAGGACAAACTAAATCAAAAAACCATTGATGCATTACAGGATCCACAAATGGTCATAGATCATGTGCTGCAGGGACACAGTGGGCCCCAGAAGGCAAACTGAGTGCACATGTGGACATTGAAGGGTTGCTGCACATATTGTGGAGCAAAGTGCGAGTGTGTGTGTCAGTAGGGACATGCACTCAATACATGCATGTGCAATCAAGTGACCATCAGTGTCCTCTACACATGACATGTGAACATTGCCCATGTGTACACCCCAGCATGACAAACCACACCAATCCCCTCACACCTGAAAGCTAAACACAACACATGAACAGGCATTGACCAACAGAATACATCATGTACATAGGACGCCACAATTACAATGTCAGGGTGTCCATCACACTGTAGGCCAAGCCAACTGTCCAACAACCAAATACCCCCCTCCCTCACATATCACCATGACCCACTGAACAACTGCGCCTGGGGTATGTAGCCTTCTTCCTTGAAGTCTACCTGGCCACAGGATAACCCTTCCCCTTTGTCCCCATCTTCCACCTTGCATGTAAAAAGTGTCCAGCACCCTAAAGGCCACCTTGACTGGCAAAAATACCAAATCAAAGAGAACTCAAAGGAGCCAAACACACAAGCCAAGCAAAACGCCTTTAGGCAGCAAAATACACCAGAAGAGTCTCCAGTAGATGACTCGAAGTAGCAGTAAATCACAAAGCACAAGTACTAGCACAATGATGGAACAGCCAAGGTAGCACAGTGAAACAATGCCACAACAGGATGTGTACCATGTTTAGTACATAATATACAATGATGCACCACAAACTGATGTATAGGGTCACAGCTCCGGTGTACAGGTGCAGGAGTGGCACGGACCAACCACCACCACTGTGGTCTGGGTGCCTGCATGGTCAAACTTACACGGGCCTCTGAGACCCCGGTAGGGAAGGAGGGTCAGGGATATGTTGCCTGGACAGGCATTGGTATTCTGGATAACCGGAAAGAGGGGCAGGTGAGGGGAGTCGGATTGTCAAGGGAAAGTAGGGAATGCACAAAAATCTACTATTCATATTAACACATACACAATCAGACAAAACATGTTCATCATGCACATTGTACCAAATTACTCAAATGGAAGTCAAAGAGAAACTTATCTCTGGGGTGAGTGCTGGCCTCTTGCCTGTGCACTCTCAGGTCCGGTAACAGGAGCAGATCAATGCTGCAAAGAGAGTCAGAGTTTCTCATCTGTGTGTGCCCATAACACACACACACGCCACCATACACGCCCCAAAGTAACAAACTCCTCTACAAACAAACAATCTTGTGTGGTGCTTCGTACCCATACGTAACATTTTCCCCGTGGTGGTTCATACACAGTTAATGCAGTAAGTCAGGCGCACGTGGGTGTGTGGCAAATGGAAGACCAATGTGTCAAGATTCACACAACATGCAATGTTCCCTGGGTAAGCAGCAAGACACATTTAGCGAGGTACGACTTCAGTACAAGTCGTGTTCTGGCATCCCCCAAATAAAGTAGGTAGTGCATGTGTCAATTTCAACATGCAAATGACATGCACTGCACACGAGTCTGTCCCTCACTGTGTGTCCCTGTGTGCTGCTTCTTTCCCTGGCTCAGAACGCTACAGGGCTAATACATCTGCCTCAACGGACCATGGTGGACCGGAGGATATGTGCAACTGCCCCTGCGTGTTCCCCTGACAACTTTGTCATCAACTTGCCATTAGTCCACCAACGCATCTTAGCTGTACTGTGCGCTTCAACACCAATATCTGTCCAAGCTCACCTTCAGTGGCGCTGCTTAGAATGCATGTGCAACTGGTCTGGTGGAAGGTTGGCTGCAGTGTGGCCCCCTTGTGCTGCTCACCTTGGCTGGAGTCCCTGGAAACACGTCTGCTTCTTTTGGATGTATGAGCGCAATTCCTGTGGCTCTGCTTGCGCACACATGCGCATATCTGCACCACCGAATGTGTCCAGCTGCCAGACGTCCAATGGCCCCTGTCTGCTGGCAAAGGTGGTCTGGAGGCTCATTCCCCTGCAGAAAGGGCACAAAACATATGATTAATGCTGGAAATTCCCCTGTGTGTGTCTCTTCAGGCAGGTTATGAATGGACCATGTCAGAGAAGTACATCAGAATTCACACCATCAGTGTGACTTTGACAGGCAAAGTGTGTTAGCCCCTGTCTACAGCATGAGTTGCATCAAGCACATGTACAGCAAAGATAAGAAACATACTACACATGTATAGCAATTAATGTACACAATAATCATGAAACCACCCATCTCTCAAATGAAGAAATGTGGTCGATAAGACCTCTATAATTCCCACTAGGTGTGTTAACACAAGTAGCACAGCAACAGACACGCCACAGATATGACAGTCCAAAGCCCTTGTGAAATAGGCTGTAACACCGAACCATCCTTGCAAGGCCATGGATAAGGGAAGCAGGAGTGGACTATGGAGTCAGGAACCCAAGCTGCAAACACATACACGAGACAAGCTTGAAGGGACCAGCTGGAACAGACAGTGGATGCTTTCAAAAGCCACAAAGCACCACACTGTCATATGAAAGCACAATAGACAAGCAATTTTAAACTATATTAACTAATTACACTAACTATAAAAAACCTACATAACCTAATTAAATTATCTATCAAATTGAATCTAACTAAAGTAAACAGGAAATCAAAAACGCCCACATACGACCCCTGGGGGGGGAGGCAACCAGGAGAGGGGAGGAACAGGGTGCAGCTCAACACCCACATGCGATGATGTTGAGAAAAAAACCTCCATGGGCTCAACGCCTGCACAGCCCGACCTGTGTGGGAGATACCTCGTCGTCCGAGTCTGGCACTTCCTGAAAAGGAGGATGTGACACAGGAGCCTGACCACACCTAGCCGCAGCTTCCCCCTCATCTGCAGCAAGTCTGCCGGACGGGTGAGCCTGGTTCTGTGCGGCGATTGAACGTAGGTCTGCATGCAGAACCTCCCGTGATATGCGTGCTTCCTCTTGCAAGGTAACACTTGTAACACAGAGTTCTTCCTGCAAGGCCTGGCTGGACAACAGATACACCTCCCAGCAAGCACGTAGCTCAGCCGAGATGGTACGCTCAAGCTGCGCAAACCTCTCCTCTGACCGTGCCCTCTGGGACATCAAGTGAATCTGAGGGACTCATACTCAGCCCTCAGGGCCTCCATGTGTGCCTCTCCATGAACAGCAATTGCTTGACGCAAAGACAACATTTCAGCCTGGTGTGCCCTGTCTGAGGCCGCCATGTCCAGCCTGAGCGAGCGGGCCGTGGACTGTGCCGCCCGCTGCAGGAGAAGCACCTGCCTAGCAGGGGGGAGCACGGATTGGGCCACATGCTCCATGCTCACAGCGATGTTTTCCATTGCTGCTCTCTGACGTTCTGAATTGGCAGTCATGTCTTGCTCCCACTCAGTATACCTCAGTGGCACGTGGCCACCGCATTGCTGGACTTGACACCTGTGGGACCCAAGGACTGGCCGTCCACATTGGGTTGGCACCGCCTGCGGCTGCACGACTACATGCCCCCGTCGACGTGATGGCCCAGGCCCATCAGCGACTGGTGTGGAGGGTGACTCTGTGTCCCGATCTACCAAAGGCAGAGGTCCCACCACTGTCTGACCCCTCAGTGGAGGTGTCGCGGACAGAGGATTGTCCACATCAGAATCACTCACCCCTGACATATGTACCTGATGCACATCCAACTCGACATGGATGTCAGAGTGGTTGTCTGGGCTGGACTCATTGCCAGCCAAAGACAAGATGGTCTGTAGCACATGTGGGTTCTTGTGCTCTACCACCCCACAACCCCCACTTGTGCCGGGTTGCTGTAGTGATAACAACCCTGTGCCTGGCATGACAACACCATCCTCTGGCTCCATTGTATCATCATCTGAAAAGTAGAGAGAAAAAAAGATCACTACACATGTTAGAAGCACACAACACACACACATAGATATCACACAGACAGCCAACACATGAAGCAGAACCTGCCATGCATGCTGGGTCAACTTGACATTGCTTCTGTGAGTAGGCATGTAGAAGGGTGTTATACCACTTAGAAGTGGGTCGATGCAGTGCAGAACATTTGTACGTTACTCACTATCTACATGTACAAGTGATTCATGATGTGTATCAGAAAACGTGAAGGCAGTGCAAGGTCAAGTTCAGGCATCACGTGCAATGTGCATGCAATGGATTGCATGGTTACAAGCAAACCACCACTCCCCCTAAATGGCAATGCAGGGATGCCTTGCATGGTATCAAAGGATGACCAGAGACCTGTGTATTGTCAGACAGTGTTGACTAGCATCAATTGCATCATCTGAGTCAACTGACAACACAGCAGATGATGATGAGACAGTAAGCAGGACATATGATGAACCCTCAGTAGTACACCCATGTATGCAGAAGACACTTCATCAGTTGGACAGAGTCAGTGGGCCATGAACAGGGTGAAGCCTGTGAGCCACACAGACTGCCACACACTAAACATGTGTGTGACTCAGATCTGAGCCACAGTGGCCATGGGAAGGCTGATTAAATGCCATGAATTGTAGATCACCCTGGACACGTACAACAATGATCATACACTCAAGGACATATAGGGGCATGCATGGAATGCACATGGAGCATGAATGGGCACTCATGTCCTTGTGGAGCATCTGCCATGTGCACAGTCCAAGTGAGACACCCAGCATCAAGGACAAAAGATGTACACCACTGCATGTGTCTGTCAGGTTGGCTGGTGGAAGTTAGCATGTACACAGGAGGCATGAACATGCCATTGGATTACGGAAAAATTATGCACACCAGTGCTAAGGTCAAATTGGGGCGCAGGGGGGGTGGAGGGGCAAGGGAGCATGCCTATGTGGAGTACCCGCATGCAGGCAGAGGACACATGCACCTCAGTCATGCCATGACATAGTCACAGTGCAGAGAGGAAGGACACCCCAGGCTACATGCAGAAGGGACAGTGAGCTGCTACATGGACCGGAGGGGCATTGAGGTGACCAGCATGTGAGTAGGGTGCAAGTGTGGTGAAGGACAGTCCCCGTCTGCTCCACATGTCCACCATCCTGCAGAGCAGCCATGCATCAGTGAAGCATTGCATGACTTGCACATCTGAACCATGTACACATGACATGTAGTGGCACTCATGCACAGCACATCACACAAGTAAAACACACATCGCTCGACAAACATGCAGCAACACTCACTGGACTGGGCATCAAAGTCCTGCATCTCTCGCATCCCTTCGACCGATTCAGGTGGTATGAACTCCGCAACGAGCGACTCGTGCAGAGTGAGGTCTTCCTCCTCAGGTGCCGGACCACTGCCAATCACCAGAGTCATGTTGTAATTTGAGGCACGCTTTGCCTTAGCGCTGCATTTGAGGTCATTCCAACGCTTTTTGCACTCTTGCGCCGTGCGCACCTCATGGCCGAATGCACTCACATGTTCCGCAGCTTGCTTTCAGTGGGTATCACGATGGGCAGCCGTAGTTTGACAATTAGGCCCCACTAGCATGTCACAGTTGTGGTCCCACACGTAGTCCACGAGGAAGTCCAGTTCCTGCATACAGAAAGGCTTCTTCCTCGACGTGCAGGAGGTCGTGGCTGTGTGTGAGGTCCCAGCCTGGGCTGCAGGTGCAACCTTCCTCCTCTTGGATAGTGGCGCGGACCCTGGCTGGCAAATGCCACCCTGATCAGTATGGCCAGTGGCACCGGTGGATTGAGCCAAGGGAGTGGCAGGTGTAAGGCCGACCGAAGGCCTGACTTGCGTCAGTGGCTGCTGGGTGCCCTGGAATGGACACTGCGCAGCAACATCTGCTGTGGCAGGGTCATTGACCGCGACTGTCCTGGTTGGTAGACTCACAACCGGGGTGTTGTTGGCTGCATCTGCCCCTGCACTTGCCAACACCCGGCTGGTCGGGGCAGCAGATGACATTACTGCCCCTGGGACACATGTCTCGGTCAGGGCAGCCCTGCATGCACCTACAGTGTTCCTCCCGTCTTGTTGGAAATCTTCCATGGACTCTTCAAGTGCCAATGCAGCCTGCGCTGGCAGACCCTGAGCCTGGGTGGTGGTGTCCACAGCTGCACCTACAGCTACCACTACCCTTGGGCCCGTGGCAGTCGATGAAAGTGACTGCCGGGTCACATGGGCGCCAGTGCCAGATGCAGAAGGTGCATCTCCCGGAACCACAGGGGGTGGTGACATGACAGCACCAACACATGGCACAACATTGTGCCGAAGTGGTGCACCCCTGCCTCTTCCCCCTCTGCGGCCACCGTGGACACCCTGGAGTCCCCCTACTCCCTGGTCACCCCGGCCATGTCTCTGACCATGCCCGCCACGAGGAGTACGCCCAGCTGAGGTGCACCTCACCTTTGGTGGCTTCCCAACCATTGCACAGATAGAGTAGTGCCGGCACAGATGGGGAAGTGCCAATGGGAGGTGTACACGACAATTGTCCTGGGCAATTGGGGTGAAGGGGGTGGGATGCAAGTTGTTAACAGCACCGCCACACCTGCAAGGCTGTATGTGACCGCGGTGATTAAGTGATGGGTCACGCAATGCTCGGGCACCCCAAAACTGCAGTAAAACCGTGCACGCAACCCCTGCAGCCTACATGCATGGAATTAACCTCCCACAGTACGCGGTGGCACCCAGGAACACGAAAAACGCATACACGTTGGACATACAGGTTACTATGACCTTGAAAATGGGTATGCGATACACAGGGGCACCCGCAGTGGGAAAAATAGCATGCACGATGCACCGTCAGACTAACTTGATGATGGAAAACACGCATAGCCAATACCCCTGCCAAAGGAAGAGTTCGTTCTTGATCCGTTGTGAAGTTGTGATGGCGCGTTAAACAACACGAAGTAGCAACACATACGTCGGTCTCCACGAAAGGCACGTACAGCGAAGTGCTGGCCCCACTCACCTTTAACCCGTGCTGAGGGAAATGCCAGCGCATGTCATGTCACTTACGCGTTTAGGCCCTTTCCTCGGATGACACGCATTAACACACGGACGTGCTATTTTACATGTGCTGAATCACTATGCACCCGTCACGAGGGAAACGCCCAGGCACGTAACGTCACAGATGTGCTTACACGCTAAGGGCCTTTCCTCGAATTACACGCTGACGTGCACTTTTTTCATGTGCCAAATCACTCCATATCAAGCTGGCCATGCGACAACACACGGAAGACCACGCACCTGCCAAAAAGGCCATTTTCCTGCCCCCCAGAGCCCTGAGCATGCTCCCACCTGCCATCTGCTGCTGTCAGCCTGCCTGCTGCCCACGTTCATTCATAAAAAGGTAGGTGTCCTAAGGACACTGCAGCTGTCTGACCTATCCACGATCACAATGGAGGCATCTGTACGCCGCCAGCAAGGTCTGCATGTCTGCATGTTGTCTACCACCTATCAATGCGTGTGACAGTGGACGTTTGTGCATAGTGCAAGTACAAGCATGTGTATGTGTTCCTGTGTGTCATATTAAAGGTGCCACTCTGCTGCATATGCAAATTAACTTTAATGTGCTGGAGGTGCCCACCCACTTCCTTCAAGTAGCTATACACATGAACATTCCACCTGCTATGCTCAATAAACATCCAGCATCTCCCAAAATGGTCAGCACATGTGTGTCGCACTATTATACAATAGACAAGTGGCAGCGGTGTACATAGGACACTTCTCCTAATCCACACAACATATTCCGGCAAAAATGCGTCCTGCGGAGAGCCGTTACAAAGGAGAACAGTGGTGACTGCAGCATATGAACGCACCAACGCTGCACATAGGCCCTTATTTCGGGAACACCAACTGGACCCTCGGACAGCAGAAAAGTGCAGTGTTTTGCAATGTTAAGATTGTTTTTCTGAAACTTCACGCTTACAAACACACCACAATGTGCCGTTGCACATATATGTATCTTTTTCATAAAATTGAGGCATGTCTGCTGAGTGCAAGTTCTCCACAGCAGTCTTACAAAAGTGCACACCGCAAAGTCCCACCACAATTTCTTTGTAGCTTCCCAAAACAGAGTAGGAGGCCACAGTACTGTGCCCTGTAAGTGAGGTTGGACCAAGTCTGCTGTGCTGCATTTTCTTTGCAATTAATGCCTACCCAGCTCAGTATGTACTGTAATTATGAACAATATTAACTGCCATTTCTGTAACCCACACCCTAAATTGCAATAGCCCCCTGCAGTGGCCTACCAATGATCACATCAGACGTGAAGGTTAATTTCCTGTGCTTTTATAAACTCTTCACAAATAGCACGGCCATCAAATTTTAGTCACCTGGCATCATACATTTCAGCAAAAATGTATATGAATGTTATTGTCCTGCTGATGGGCCCTAAATTTAGGTGAGTCAAAGTCTGTGCGGAAGGTTGTAGGGGAGACCGTAAGACAGCCTACTGCTGCCTGGCTTGCCAGGCTGACAATGTGCTCAGCGGGAGCTGGCACACATGATCTCACAGGTTCTCCCACATAAATTCCACTGGTACCTGCCTAATGTCCTTTACTGTGCAACCCCATTATGCCATTCGATAGGTAGAATGCTGCAAGCGGTTTTATGTGCCACGTTTATTTCTTCACCTATGGCAAAGGCCGGAGCCCAGTGAAGCACAAACATTCCTTCCTCCCTTTCCTCTTCCTTCTTTGTTACACGCCAGCAGCAGTTGCGGGTAGAATGTGCCACACACATCTATCTACCAATAACATTGAAAAGGTCTCCATTGAACCATATTAGTTTTGTACACCAGTCCTCTGCATTTATACCACACCAAGAACCAGTATTTGGCAATTCCTCAGCCTCTACATCCCATTTCCATGGCCATCCTCAAAATCCCCAGATGGGGATTTCGTGCTGTGTGCGGCCGTAACGTAATAAAGTACAACTAAAGTGGGAGAGGTTGTTTGTGTGGACAGCTCTGAAAATAGCACATTTTGTTTTAAGTTGTATTGTAGATGCTTCTACTTACACCCTTTCTTTCAGGTTTCAATTGCTTTTGTGTTTGCTTGTGCTCACATTGTCACACTGAAGTCTTCAACGCATCCCGTTGGTCGAGCAAATAAAACAGCATTACTAATGGTGTACAACAAAATACCTTCTGCTTGCAAAGGCTCTGCATTTGCACAATGACTGGGTTCATTGTTGCTGAGAAATATCCCACCAGCGGACAAATAAATGTGTATGCTTCTCTACAAAAGACACCTTTCAAGCTCTGGCTCGTAACAACTTACATGACCATTGTCCCACACTCTTATTACTATTAGGCACCAGAAAGGCACCTTGGTAGTGCAGCAAAGCATCTGCATGGCACTTAGCAACCTCTTAAAAGGATGGAGGATGCGTAAACAAGGCAGTTAACCCATATACATGTCATTATGATTATCATTATTAAAAGGGGCCGAGTCTCTCCAAAGGACATGCAATTTGGCAATACAGCCTCCATACACAGCGCACCACAATGCGTGCACTCCTCCCAAATCTCAGTGGCCATCAAAGTGTCTTTCCTGGGCATACTTATGCATATATAGCACAAATACATCACCCAAAGGCAACTCAAGGTGTTTAGCCATGTCAAACAGCCTCACTACTCAGAGCAATATACAACAGTATGACTGGGCCTTTGTGTGAAACACACCCACAGTTCCTGATTTCATATTTCTCACAGTTCCATTTCCATTGGCCCGCATGGTGAGACGTGCAGATTCTAGCATGTGCGCATCTGAATGTACAGCGAAGGCAGAGCCCCAATGAAACAGGTCCCTCTCGCTATGGCCGCCCGTGCCTGTTACACACACCGGCGCACCTCATTATACAATGCCCACAGTTCCATTTCCATTGGACACCATGGTAGAAGAGCTGAATATGGCACGTGCACTTTCCCAAGTATTCCCTTGTACTCATGGGGACCCTGAATCATGCTGTTCCCATGTTCATCTTGTATCCAGACTTGCAACATTATGTGTTACTACTGACTTCTGCAATTGTATTCGCTCTCCCCTCTTGCTTCTCCACTCTTTTTTACAGCTTACTCTCTCTTCTATACCCCCTTCTCCCTTTTCCTATCTCCTCCTCTCCTCCCCTTACTTTATCTGTGCACTTACTCTATCAGAATTGTCCCTGGACCTAGTATGATAGCAACCTCGTATGTCGCTCCCTCATCCCCTTACTGCCTCCCCCCCCTCCCTCCAGCACTATCTGAAACGTTGTCAGGCCTAGTACGATAGTTGCTTGTTTTGTTCCTCCCCTACCTTTCTGCACCCCTCTGGCTCTACCAGAAATGTCGTCAGGCCTAGTACGGTAGTCGCCTGTCTGTTTCCATTTCCTTCCCACTCTCCCCCTCCCTTCCTTATCTATGTATTAGCACTTGCACTATCTGAAATGTCGTCAGGCCGAGTACGATAGTTAACTTCACATCCTTACTGTTCATGGCCTGTAAGAATGTTGCTGTATTTACCCTTGTTCCCTCCCTTGCCTTGAAGCGCTTTGAAACACATTGTGTATAGGCGCTATATAAATAAACTATCATATCATATCATATCATATCGCTACTGGCACGGCCCACTGAAGAATCAACAACTCTTCTCCCCTTTCCATTTCTTTCCTTCTTGTACACTGTCGTTATGTTCTCTTACAATGTTGCACACACATCCACCAATTACATTAAAGAGCTCTCCATGTAACAGTATGAGTTTTCAACACCAGTGGGTACACACCACTCCCAGAAATGGCATTGCGCACTACTTCAGCCTGCACAGTCCCATTTCCATGGCTATCGTCAAAATCCCTGGATGAGGTTTTTGTGCTGCGTTCCGCCATGGATGTATACATTTCAATTTTCTTTTTAACCCTTTAAGTGTCACCGACGAGCCGGCTCGTCAGTGGAAATCGCTCCAGGTTGCCACCGACGAGCCGGCTCGTCGGTTTTGGCACTCTGTTTTGCTCGATCCCTGCAGAGCAGGGATCGAGCAAAACAGCAATCCAACCCCCAGGCTATGTGAGGGGGAGGTCCCCCCTCACTGCCAGGGGTCTGGACTACCTTCAGTTTCACATCGCGTGCGTAAAGCATGTCAGCATGAAACCGAAAGTAAAATCACTGCAGCAGCCGTTTTCGGCTGCTGCAGTGAAAGAAAGAAGGTGAGTGCCCTTCTTTCTCCTCCTCGATCTCCAACAGTATTTCAAGCCAGAGATCGAGGTGGGTATCGTTGGAAAGGGGAGAGTCTCCCCTTTACAACGATACTCATTGTGTGGCATTGCTGCCCGCGGATCGGGCGCAGGGCGGCAATCCGTGGGCAGCAATGTCACCGGATCAATGCAGATCTGTTTGTGACGCGGGGGGAGTGGGGGCTGCTTACTAGGTAAGCGGCCCCCTTCCCCCCGTGGCCCCAAAGCATGGGCCCACAGCACCAGAGAACCCTGGGGGCAGATGATCACTGGTGATGAATGTTGTTCCGAGCCAGACGCTGGGAGGTGTCTGTTCAACAGAAGCCTGTCAGATTGTGTGCACTCGCGTGGGATTTTTTTCTACAACAATGACCTAATTAGTTGTGGAAATGCAGAGTTTTTATGGAACTGGCCTTTCCTTGTCGCCCATCGGCAATGCAGATTTGTTTACCAATCTACAGTATGTGGTGAAGAGTTTACTGTAATATTGTGCCTGCAAGAACAAAGAAAACTAAAGACAAACGGAAAAAAAGGTGTCTCGCAACAAGCATCTAAAACAAGAAATTAAAAAAAAGAAAGCTTTTGGACAGCCTCCCTTAACCCCTTAAGTGCCATGGGAATTTCTCCCCAGTGCCAAGGCCTTTTTTGGTGATTTTTGTATGTGGCCATTCATTGGCTTGTAACTTTTTTGTTACATGAGATATCTCGGCCAAATTTGGCTCCTTTTTTCCCACACGTAGGCGGTCATAACGCCACCCAGGAATGCTAGGTTGCTGTAGGGGGGTGAGAGAAAATAAGCAAAAAGGGCGAACATTTGGGGTTTTTTCAAAAAATGGCAATAAAATGATGTACAAAGAAGCCTGTAGTTTTTTCCTTGTAAGAGCTAGGAACAAATGGTTTGCTGTGCTGAGTTCCCCAATTTACTGGCTTTCAAGAACAGGTTGAGTGGAAACGAAAACAAAATATTTTGATGTGGTTATCAACCGTTTTGTGAGAGGTAGGCGATTTTGGCCATTTTTGCCATTGGACATGCATGGACGGAATGGAAGAAAAGGTTAGGAAAGCCGAATTGGAGGACAGAAAGGCAAACATTTCTGAAAAGTAGACAAAATTCCAAGTTTCGGAAGGGGTGATTTGTGTAGGTCAGGCAAACACTAAGTAGGGGAAAATGCCATAGATTGGGGGAAAAGCGTGAAAATGACTGAAAAAAAGGTATGTGTTGGACATGGTTGGCTTGGTACAGCAATGGATTCTATGAATTTTGAGAAAAGCAATGCTCCGCTATATTCCCCTGACTCTTGCAGTTAGGAAAGCACACATTTTTTGTAGTGTTTTACAAAACAAGCAATACCACAAGCCAAACACTTAGGCATGGTACACAGAAGTTTTACGCTCACGGCCTGAACAGATGCACTTAGCATGTGTAAATCGGGAAAACCAATGTGGTGAGGAATAGCAAGCATACATTTTTAGAAAGAGCACAGGCAGACCTTTTCAAGGATAGGTGACTTGTGCAGGTTACAAAAGAGTATGGTGGCTAAAGCAGCGACTAACTGTAGGTCACATCTGGGAAATGAAAGGGTTGTGTGACAAACGCCAACAGCAAATGGGTCAAAACGTTATGAAAACCACACAAACACAACACATGGCCTACCGTCCCGTGTTCCCACAGGTGTCCCGATGAAAACCGTACCTCACATGTGTGGGTGCACCTACCTGGCCGCCAAGGGGAAAGCCTGGAATTTCAGACGCTCTGCCGACCGGCACAACATACAGATATGGACCTCGGGTGTTCAAGCCACCAAGGAAAACAGGGAACCCCATGCATTTCCCAAAAGAAGACACCTGTGGGAATCCGCAGAGGTATGATTTGCCCAAATCCCCCCGGAATGTATTACCCAGACACCCCTGCAAAGTCCAAAATGTGGGAAAGAAAACGCATTTTCCGCACATTTTGCTCGGCTCACCCTTCGAAACACGCCCCCAACAACACATGGCCTACCATCCCGCGTTCCCACAGGTGTCCTGATGAAAACGGTACCTCACATGTGTGGGTGCATCTACCTGGCCGCCAAGGGGAAAGCTTAAAACACAAGTAACCCCAAGTCTGTTTTCAGACCGGAATTTCAGACGCTCTGCCGACAGGCACAACATAGAGATATGGGCCTCGGGTGTCCAAGCCACCAAGGAAAACAGGGAATCCCATGCATTTCCAAAAAGAGGACACCCGTGGGAATCCACAGAGGTATGATTTGCCCAAATCGCCCCAGAATTTATTACCCAGACACCCTGCAAAGTCCAAAATGTGGGAAAAAAACGCATTTTCTGCACATTTCGCTCGGCTCACCCATCGAAACACACCCCCAACAACACATGGCCTACCGTCCTGCATTCCCACAGGTGTCCTGATGAAAATGGTACCTCACATGTGTGGGTGCACCTACCTGGGCGCCAAGGGGAAACACTAAAACACAAGTAACCCCAAGTATGTTTTCAGACCGGAATTTCAGACGGTCTGCCGACCGGCACAACATACAGATGTGGGCGTTGGGAGTCAAAGCCACCAAGGAAAACAAGGAACCCCATGCATTTCCGAAAAGGGGACACCCGTGGGAATCTGCAGAGGTATGAATTGCCCAAATTGCCCCAGAATTTATTACCCAGGCAACCCCGCAAAGTCCGAAATGTGGGGGAAAAAACGCATTTTCCGCACATTTCGCTCGGCTCACCCATCGAAACACGCCCCCAACAACACATGGCCTACCGGCCTGCGTTCCCACAGGTGTCCCGATGAAAACAGTACCTCACATGTGTCAGTGTACCTACCTGGGCGCCAAGGGGAAAGCATAAATCACAAGTAACCCCAAGTCTGTTTTCATACGGGAATTTCAGACGCTCTGCCGACCAGCACAAGATACAGATATGGGCCTCGGGTGTCCAAGCCATCAAGGAAAACAGGGAACCCCATGCCTTTCCAAAAAGAGGACACCCATGGGAATCCGCAGAGGTATGATTTGCCCAAATCGCCCTAGAATGTATTACCCAGACACCCCCGCAAAATCTGAAATGTGGGAAAAAAAATGCATTTTCCGCACATTTCGCTCGGCTCACCCATCGAAACACGCCCTCAACAACACATGGCCTAACGTCCCGCGTTCCCACAGGTGTCCCGATGAAAACAGTACCTCACATGTGTGGGTGCACCTACCTGGCCACCAAGGGGAAAGCCTAAAACACAAGTAACCCAAGTCTGTTTTCAGACCGGAATTTCAGATGCTCTGCCGACCGGCACAACATACAGATATGGGCCTCGGGTGTCCAAGCCACCAAGGAAAACAGGGAACCCCATGCATTTCCGAAAAGAAGACACCCGTGGGAATCCGCAGAGGTATGATTTGCCCAAATCGCCCCAGAATTTATTACCCAGACACCCCCGCAAAATCCGAAATGTGGGAAAAAAATGCATTTTCTGCAAATTTCGCTCAGCTCTCCCATCGAAACATGCCCCCAACAACACATGGCCTACCGTCCCTCGTTCCCACAGGTGTCCCAATGAAAATGGTACCTCACATGTGTGGGTGCACCTACCTGGCCGCCAAGGGGAAAGCCTAAAACACAAGTAACCCCAAGTCTGTTTTCAGAACGGAATTTCAGACGCTCTGCCGACCGACACCACATACAGACACCCCCGCAAAGTCCGAAATTTGGGAAAAAACCCAAATTGTTCACTTTGTCGGGGGTTCTGGATAAAACATTCTGGTCCCCTTCGCGCAAGTTGGACCTCTGTGGATTCCTACTGGTGCCCTCTTTTCAGAAATACATGGGGTTACCAGTTTTCCTTGGTGGCTTGGACACCCTATGCCCAAATCTGTAGGTTATCTCCCCAAACCTTTTTGTGGTTACCAGTGGGTTAGCCTTTTCCCTTTGCGGCTAGATTGGTGACCCCACACATGTGAGGTACTGTTTTCTTTGGGACATCTGTGGGAACGTGGGAAGGTATGACATCTGTTGTTGGCGGCGTGTTTCTGTGGTTGAGCAGAGTGAAATGTCTGGAAATTGTGTTTTTTACCCCCAAATTTGGACATTACTGGGGGTTCTGGGTAGTAGATTATGGGCCGCTTTGCCTAAGTCAGACCTCTGTGCATTCCCACGGTTGTTATCTTTTGGGAAATGCATGGGGTTCCCTGTTTTCATTGCTGGCTTGGACACCCTAGGCCCAAATCTGTAGGTTGCCCACATGAACAAATTGTGCTGTGGCGAAAGGCTTGGGGTTACCAGCGGGTTACCCTTTTCCTTTTGCGCCCCTGGTAGGTGCACCCACACATGTGAGGTACCGTTTTCATCGGGACACGTTCGGGGATGTGGGAAGGTAGGCCACGTGTTGTTGGTGGTGTGTTTCGGTGGGTGGCCAGAGCGAAATGTCTGAGAATTGTCTTAATTTCCGGCCAATTTCAGAGACATTTCCCTGTGTCCACTCCCCAAAACACGTCGCCAATAACAGATGTCATACCTTCACCCATTCCCACCGGTGTCCTGATGAAAAAGGTACAGCGTATGTGTGGGTGCACCTACCGGGGGCGCAAAAGGAAAAGGGTAACCCGCTGGTAACCCCAAGCCTTTCGCTACAGCACAATTTGTTCATGTGGGCAACGTACAGATTTGGGCCTAGGGTGTCGAAGCCAACAAGGAAAACAGGTAACCCCATGCATTTCCCAAAAGAGGACACCCGATGAAAATGGTACCTCACATGTGTGGGTGCACCTACCGGGGGCACAAAAAGAAAAGGGTAACCCACTGGTAACCCCAAGCCTTTCGCCACTGACCATTTTGTTCATGTTGGCAACCTACAGATTTGGGCCTAGGGTGTCGAAGCCAGCAAGGAAAACAGGGAATCCCATGCATTTCCCAAAAGAGGACACCCGTGGGAATCCAAACATGACCAAATTGGAGGGGTGGCCCATCTCATATAGCCCTCTCCAGGGGCAGATAAGCGGGGGCTGTCATGCACTCCTCCCTGGGTTTAGGCGTCCGTTCCTAGGAGCAGATATCTGGTCCCAGGGAGGGCTGCATGACATGGCACCCACTCCAATGCGGGTGGAGGGGGAGGGGCTCAACACCCCATCCATTAGAAAATTCCCCAACCCTTTGGGGTGCCCCACCGCCCCCCCTATAAAGCGTTCCACAATTTTCACTTTTTTCCTTTGGTAACCCAACTCCCCTTGGTGCAGAGAGGCACGTTGATGTGCCAATCTGGCCTCGGGGTGCCCAAACCTTACTGCCCCTACCACTGGGGGGCCTGTCCCACCATTTTTGGGGGCCCTCTCCCCCCTCACCCCAAATGGGTGGCAGGGGCACCTCATGCATTCCTCCCTGGGCCTCCTACAAAAGGCTGTGCAAGGTACACACCCTTCCATTTGGGGTGGGGGGAGAGGGCCCCCGAAAATGGTGGGACAGGCCACCATATACTCTTCTTGGTAGTATAGATTAAACAATCACCTGGGCAGTTGGAAAAAGGTGCCTCTGCATTCAGCAACATTCTGATTCGATGGAACAAACCTAAACAAGGCACGTAATCCATGTGCATAACGCCATAGTGAAGGATGACAACATCCACAGTCCCAAAGGTGGCCATGTCTCTGCAAATTGTATGTATATCGGTGAAATTGCACTCATAGACACCGTTCCACAAGGCGTGTACTTCTTCCAAACCAAAATTGCCATCAAAGTGTCTTTCCGAAGCATACTTGTGTATATAGAGCACAAACGCATCACCCAAAATCAAAACAATGCATTTCACCATCCCAGCCACCCTCACTACGCACATTAATGGAACACTGTATGACACCCCTTTCACTGAACCACACCCTGAAAACCTGATTGGATAATCTCCACAATCCTATTTCTATTGGGCCGCATTGGTGAGAAGCACACAATGTGGTCCGTGCGGTTCCCAAATTGCACGCAGGGACGTGCTCTAGTACAGTAGCAGGCGTTCCCCCCTTTCCACTATTTCTTTCTCCACGAATACCTGATTGGCTACGTGTAAACAGTCACACACGCATCCACTGATGGCATCCAAGACCTTAGCATGGAACAATGTGGGATCTACGCACAACTTCAAAAGTACCATTACTAAATCAGCCTGCAAGTATCCAGTCATTGGAAAACACTTGTAGTAGAATGTAATGTGACAGAGTGTAAACTTGTTCTCCCCCCCCCACTTGATCTTTGCCATAGCCATTGAACCCTTAGCAGACAGGATACGACAGGCTCACTCGCATCGGGGTCTGAGATTGCTGGGTACACAGGACATTGTTTCTTTATACGCAGATGACTCATTATTGTTTATTCGATCACCGGAACACAACCTCACCCCTATCCTAGAAGATGTTCACTTTGGACGGATATCCGGACTCACAGTAAACTGCTCCAAATCCACACTTTTTCCCCTCACCGACGCTATCTCTCCTCCACCCGACCTCTTAGGGTTCACCTGGGTACAATCTGAATTTCGCGCCTTGAAACACCTGTGTATAGGCGCGTTACAAATACCATATCATATCATATCATATCATATCCACATTCACCCACATGAGCACCCAGCACGACGAAATGTAGGTATTCTAACTTCTCGCACAGTATGTGTTCAGCTCTGTTAAGGAACACCTCTGTGCACGGTATCTGCCACTGAGCGGCCATTATGTTCTTTATAAGCAAACTGGATGCTTTCCCATCCCCTACCATTAAGTAGCATTGCAGTGATGTGTGCTTGCAATGTTCTTATTTGCCCACATCATACAATGTAACATTGAAACAGGAACTCTTTGCTTTCCTTCCGACAATTCTACGAAATGTATTACCCACTAACCCACCTCCTGCATAAATCATAAAAAATAGCTCCAATAGCAGCATCGAATGCAACACACTAGGCGAAAGGAGCTTTCCCAAACATCACTATGTGCACTTATGTCTAGGCACCACTATTGCCATAGTCTTCTTTTAAATCTGTCCCCTTCTACTGTCGGACCTCTGGAACGCATCCAGAAGAGAAGTATGCGATTTAGGATGCGATATGGTCTGCACTGATATATCGCCAATAACTCCCAGTGGATCCTAAAAATAAAGTGAGAAGACTATGCATTATGCAAAATTCCTTCTGGCCCCTGGGACCTCAATACCTCCAAATGTGACTACCTATGCATCTTCGAAATGCAAATATGTCGAAAGCATTTTGCTGAAAAATAATATTTTGAATGTATTATTTTTGTATTTAATATGTTTTAATATGTTTTTTGGGGGATTTGAAAGTAAAAAAAAAAGTGTTTAAAAAAAACAGGGTATTGGGGGGAGCCACCCGTTTAAAAAAAATAAATAAATAAAAAAGACATTTGAATATTTTTTTTCGGTGACATTTTTTTCGACATAATGGCATTCGAAAAAATACCATTCGAAAAAGTCACAATAAACCTTTGCATGCGCGAGTGCTTCCCTCATCTGCCTCCAACTCCCTCAGGGCCACACACTTCTGCAAATAACCACTTTGTGGTAGGTATGCTTCTTCACCTGTAGCCTCCCTCTGTAACAACCTCCCTGGCTCCCTGACACTTGAGGGGTATCATCGGCAGTTCAAATAGCACCTCAAACCCTCTCTCTTAGCGTCTGCTGTTTATTCTCCTCTCCCCGGCTAACTGCCTGACGTACACTCATTCTGCACTAGTTACCCCACATCTCTGGTATGTTGGCCCCATATCATCTACCCCCACCACGCGAACTGCTGCACTGGCTTTCAATCACACCCCACATTTAAGGACTGTTTTCTGTATGGCGCACAGTTCACCCACCACCTGTTCTGTACACTTATCTATTCACTTGTCACAATTGGGCCGCATTGTTAACTATAGTCCTTTGTTCTTCTACCCATATACTATATCTTCCCCTCCCTCCACCCATGCCCTTCGGCTAAGTAAGTCACACCTGGCCTACTAGCGTAGTTGTCTCTATCTCCCCTCTGTTTCCCTTCCTTTGGCCCGGTCCGCTTTCCTAGACGTGTGTATACGCGTATGACAAATGGCACAGCATACAATTTGCCCATCATGTGATGTCATACACAAAGTGCATGTACAACAGTACAATGCCTACCACTTATCCCATACACTGCAAAGTTTTTGTTTGTTTTCCGCAATACCCCACTTACTGTACACTTTTGAAAAAATAACATGCACAAGCAAAACAGCTTCCATGTTACTAACTTCAAACAAATGCATACATTGTATGCATACAGCCAAAATGCCTGCCCCTTACCTTGCACACTTCCACCATACCTTCTGCATTTCTTTCTCCAAAGAGACCTTCGGGCCCAGTATTTCCGTATACACCAGACCCCCCCAGGCTTATAGTGCAGTCTCTTTTGCTCCACAGTTTCATTTTCATACCTCCCATCGAAAAAAAGTCGGCATGTGGCACAAACAAGCATGCAAGTACACCTTAATCCGCTGAGTTGTCGTTCTAGGGAAGGAGGTGGGTGGATAGGAGGGGAACTGTAGAACAGGGTAGGGGTTTGGGTGTGTACAACTGTCTCAAAAAACAAAGGTTTTTTTTTCTATCCTGGTTCTGTTATGTAAGTGCTTTCATTTTTTTTTCTCTTTCAATAACTTTCTGTTTCCTTATCCTCCTCACATTTGTATGTACTAAATGTTGATGCCTCTCTTACAGTTCTACAAGATTCTCTGCAAGAATTGCAAACCAAACAGCATTGCCAATGGAGGTCCAAAGAATTACATTTCCTTGCGATCACTGACAATCTTGCTCATTAAGGCTGTCATCGTCAGTGCAGAACATCCCAACACTGCACATAAACTCACACAAGCCTCTCACAAACAGCTCCCATACACTGGCTGTGGGCAACTGACACCAGCATGGTTCCAAGCACCTTTTAGTCGTATGGAGAAGAAAATCATCTTGGCAGTGGGAAAAATGTG
Source organism: Ambystoma mexicanum (assembly GCF_040938575.1). Lineage (NCBI taxonomy): Eukaryota > Metazoa > Chordata > Amphibia > Caudata > Ambystomatidae > Ambystoma > Ambystoma mexicanum. The sequence continues at coordinate 1,190,696,055 of NC_090924.1, forward strand.
CATCACTGCTGACAGCCACTTCTTGAGGTGATGTAGCAAACATGTGCATGACATCTAGGCCAAATGTAGGGCTGCATAATGAACTACCACGACATCCATTGTACCGACAGATGCCACACATGTACAAAAGAGGACTATAGCACCGAAACCCCACTCATAGACTGTGCCCCAAAAAGCCTCCACTCCTCCCAACTAAAAGTTAGTATCAAAGCCTCTTCCCACAGCATACCTGTGCAGATCTTTCACAAAGGTATCGCCATGACAATGACTCTGCATCTCTCCTTCTCAGTCAATCATACTGCAGCAACATTTGGAGTCATCTACCACCGCCTCTTACTGTCACCCCCACCATCTACACCTCATTTGATAATCCCCACAGTTCCATTTGCAAAGACATAATGGTCAGAAGGGGACATTGTACCACGTGCACCCTCCCACCTACAGCGAGGGGCACACTCCATTAAAGCTGAGCCACTCCTTCTTCCATTTCCACTATTATATATACAGCAATCCTGCATTACGTACTATTTAATAGGCACAGACATATTTAGCATTCACATCCGAGCCCTCCACATCAAAAACTTTCATTTCTGCACTACACTGCAGACATACCTTTACACACTCACAGTGCAGGTCTGGTGTCATGTGAAACAACCTCCACATAACGACTCTCCTAAGTGATCCACAATTTCATCATCCACATTCACCCACACCACTACCCAATACCACCAACCGCACATACCAGTATTTTATTTTCCTCCCAACACTCCACCAACTGTAAAGATACAGTACTTCCAAGTGCAGTACGGTATTTACTAATTTGCGCAATGCACACTACTCAAGCACATGCACTATACAGTTCAACCCTATTCACTGCAACACACACACTTTCTCAACGCAGCACTCAGTGGACACACTGCATAACTGTACACTCCATAAACTCCTGCCATGCACTGGTAAATGTACCATGTGTGAACAATGAACACACCCATGAAATCAACAATGCCTGCACAACTCACAAACCGCACACAAAAGGCAACATGTTAAAGAGTACTTACAGTCATCTCACACACGTCTTTGTGCAAGGCTTCCAGCCATGCATCCAAGATGCTAAGGTGTCATCACACACAGAACACCCTAGTAGACCTCATGTTGTACTCCTCATGCCATGTGTCATGGATTCCCCTTCTGCAAATGCACCTGTCACCTTTCACCCAGGGCACATCTTTGCATGCAGGCAACCATGACATTTGTGATGTCATCTTTCATGTCCTGGGTGTTAGTCTTCGCAATGCACGGTGGTGGCGCGAGTTATCGTTGCTTAGCTTACCATAACTGCACGAATTTCAGGTGTTTTTCAGTTTTACTTTGAACCAATACGTCCCTTTAACAAAGTTTTGTTACTGAATTTCATAGATTTTTAGTAGCGCAACTTAACCACAATGTCCCTTTAACAACGTTTTTTTTACTGAAATTCATAGGTTTTTCGTAGCGCAACTTAACCATTATGTCTACGAACATGTGACTTCATTGCACACCTTCCGGAGAATGCCACATGACCATATGCCTGTGCACAGCATGATGACGTGTCTGAGAACCCATACGCACTTCACAATAACATCTGTGCTTCACGGACAGTTTGGAACTACATTTTCTACTGATATAGGAACTTGCAAGTTCAACATTTCCCTTGCACAGCTCCAACACCTATTCATACTCATCCATTAACAATCTAGTACACAGTACATACTTTTGGCAAATCAGCTATTTACGTTAAAATGACATCAGCTAACGCAATCCCTCCTCCCCAAGAGACACCACCACTGCTGTAATCAAGCAACACGGGAAACACAGCCACCTAGGCTGGCCAACTCTTTGATAGTCTGTCACGGGACACTTGGCCACAAGGCGGTGATGACGTCACTTCATTCACATTTGGCCCCCCTCTTTTGAAATTTTTTGTTTTAATGGCTCTTAATTCCTGGCTTAATTTAAATACAAATGCTTTGTCCTGGGGAGGTGAGGGTCACGTTTTTTAACTGCAAACATGACCATCATGACCCCAGGAACAAAGCATTAGCATTTGAATTAAGGCAGGTGTTCGAGCGTTACAGTTCGACCTGTAGGCTCAAAAGGAGCCAGGGCTGCAGAGGCACCCAGAGAAAGAAAGCAGCAGGCGGCAGTGCCGTTCTGAGTAGATGGCCATTTCAGTTTGTAGAGTGGCTGTGCTGGAGGCAGGTTGTCTGACGCAAGTCGGGACAACCTACGTCCCGCACAGCCACTCTGCAAACTGCGGGACGGAGTCCCTAATTGCGGGACAATCCCACAAAATCGGGGACACTTGGCCACCCTACTACCCCTTACCTTAGAAATAACACACGCACAACATTCCCCCTTTTCCATCTGCCCCTCCATATTACTGTTTGGTGCCTCTTCCCTAATTTCTGTCCCCATCTTTCGTTCTTAGCTCTCCTGCCAAAAGAAATCCATCCAAAAACTAAATAAATGTTCCTTTCACAGTTAAAAAAAAGAAGTGAAAAAAGAACCGCATAGACTCCATCTACTTTGTATTTCTCAGTAAAATAGATAGACGCAATAAGATTTTCCAACATTTCCATTTGCATTTTTTGTTATAGTAATGCCAATATTGTAGCGTTCATGCACCGTGCCAGAAACTGGAACGGTGGATAACAGCTCAGTAGCCCTAGTAATCAGCCCAAGCGAAGCGAGGGTGGATAACGAGGTCTCTGGACCATTACCCCCCATTTCAGCCCCTAAAATGGGGGATGAACGCCATTACCAACCTAGGTTTCAAAAGCGGTAACCCGTGCTACTAAAAAATAGGATTTCTCGTCCTATATCGGGACGCAGCGTCCCGGTTTAGAAATAAAATCCTTTTCCAAGATGGCCACCGTGGAAAGGGAAAGCGCCAGTTCCATACAGGGCCCATCTTCACTTTCAAATCTATCCTAATTGCAAATAACTTTACGACAAAACCAGTCCCAGGTGGACATGACCACTTTAATACTATGTTTTGTCCCTTCTGGTCATGGCCAGTAGCCACATTGTCCAGATCATGACCTTATACCATGACCTCGACATTCGGGCCACTGCCCATGACTACAGCCTACCCCTCAGGCACTAAAAAAACATGCTTCTCGATCCTTGCCAATGAGCCTTACACAAATTTGCTGTAAATCCAGCCACTTTTTATTTTTTCAAAACTGTCAAAATAATACACAAATTATAAGTCATATACGCAGTGTACAAAATTCCAACAAACTTTGCAAAGTCATTCGAAATTACCTCTAAAATATTCCAACCATGATCATCACTCCTCACCGCCCCAAACATTATTGCATAGGTTTCACAAGTGCAATGCTCACAAAATATTATTGTTCCGAGGGTTTGACCATGTATTTTTGACCATACGTTGATTTATCGCAAACATTTCCACTTCAGCTTACCACATTTCTCCTCTTTGAGAAACGTACGAAATCTGGTAACAGGGCACGTCCATCTTGTGCTATTGTTAACCATTGCTGCATCGGACTAAGGTAAACTGGCCGGATTTCACTAAATCATATGCCTCGCCCCTGACCCTCACATAACCAACCCTAGTGATAATGAACACCTTTCTCAGTAATGTTCCTCTTCAGCGTAGCCAAATGCGCCCATAACCACCTACGTGACGTGATGCAGAACCCAAAAATCAACACATAGCAACTAACAACATACCACGTCACAATTCAAATTATTAAACCGCTCTTTAAAAGAAAACAATAACAGTATACAATTTGTAAAGTACTTTTATTTCACAATAAGCTGTCCCAGAACATCCGACTGTTCCCATACTCAATCAAATTGCAAATTTGTTTCTTCTCTTCTGATTGAAAATGTTAATTGTGAGACACACACTCTTCTTTTTCTATACACAAAGTGTTCATTTTTGATGAAGGAACCTCTTGGATCCCACAGTGAATTCCAGGGCGTCTGCATCAACTTACGCCTAGACCACCATAAAAGATGTTATGTTACTCCTAATCGCTAGTGCAGCGTATGGACACATGGGCCCTGGCTGATCGTCCCACAAAACAGTCACAGTAATCCAGCCATTGACGACTATGTGCACCTGACGAATGAAGAACCCATCAGTTGGCATCTGGAATCCATGGCAATCGCAGTAAGTCAGCATGTAGCTATTTGGAAAACATAAGAGAACATATGTATCAATACCCTACCTTTATTACATTTTATTGCAATATATGTATTATTTTCTTAATTCGACATAGAGTTTAAACTAACGATTAGCACACACATCAAACAATCTCAAAAAAGACAAAAAGAACCTAGAAACTGATACACAATTCCAAATAGTCATACATGACATTTTAAAGAAATATTAGCGATGAACCTGGGTGAATCTAGTTATAGTGGGCATACGACTACATTTTGCACTTCCCATAACCACATAAAAAAGACAACCACACAGAAAAATAGTACTTGAGTTACATTGCCAAAATTAATCTTCGGATAATAATAGGGTAAAGCTCATTCAGGTATACAGTCGTCAAAAGCAAACTTACATAATATTCACCGTTTCCATTGTATTTGCGAAAATCAGTCTGTAATGCTCAATCTGCTTGCATGAAACAATCTTCATGAACTGAATTCACATGTTCCATACACACTTTTGGAATGCATAACCTTACAAATGTTCTTTATTACAAACCTCTTCTCACTGACTCTTTCCGAAAAAATCCCTTTCTCTCAAGGTCACAAAACAATTGACCCTTCTACTTTCTGTCCCATGTGTGAGCTCCCTTAGCTTGCAACCAAAAAATAAAAGTTGCTGACCTTCACTCAGAATCTAAATACATTCTCACTTTGCAACAAACAACACGGCTCAACTCACCCATGAGAACTCGTATTGTCATACACGTGCACGGCCGCCGTTTCCATCAAACACTGCAGGTGGCTGCCTCAGATGCCAAACTCTAGGGGGAACCAATCTGACTCCAATATTATTATTTTACATACATTGTAACACAGACACATTACTCCTTCACCAGTATTTTATGCACAATATATTGAGGAATACCTCCAAATAGGGTTGCAAACTTTGTCAAATCCCTTTGCGGGACAAAAGGTTGCGATGACGTCACCACATCATTCACCTGGCAGAATCAATGTATTGCACCCGAAGCTACTGACATGACCAGCCTGCAAGCCTGTCACATCAGTAGCTGTGGTTGCAATGCAATACCATAGGACTCTTATTTACATTTTAGCTGCCACTTGCCAGCCACTGTTATTACCATTCAAGGGAAATCTATGTATATGTCCCACTCCCCGCTCGGCCCCAACCCACAGCATGACTAATTGTGACTCCTAACTTACTCTATTAGATCACAAATTGTGCTCGAACAGAGCAAGTCGGGACAACCCGCGTCCCGCAGAGCCACTCGGCAAACTGTGCAACACAGGCGCCAATTGCGGGACCAAACTGCAAATTACGGTTACAGTTGCCGACCCTATCTCCAAATATACCGTATGACTTTTGTGACCAAAAAACAACACTTTTTTGCTTCTTGCTGCCACATCCTGTCCCATCCTCATCAACCCTCACCTCCCCAGACAATATATGATAAGTTTAACAAGTGCAATATTGTGTTTTTTTTATATGTTTTTGCAGCGATGTCCGCGGACACCAAAACAACGGAACCATCTGACGCACTTGACGTCCTTCACCATCCAATGATCGAATGCGTCACATGTCCGCGGACATGACGCGTCCCTGATTACCACATCAGTGTCCTGCCCGCGGAGCAAACAGGGAAGTGTGTCTGCGGAGCGGACATAGATATCACTAATTGTTTGAGACCTACTTTTTGATTGTTTAAAAAAAACTACTGGATGGATTTTCACCAAATTTACAAAAGCGTGCTTTCGGTACCAAACCTTTGGTCCTGCCACAAATTTTGTGAAAATCCATCCAGCGGTTTCATCTGTAGCCGTGCGCAAAGTTTTCCCCCATTCAGTCTATGGGAATAAAAGAAGTTTTGGAACACCCCGCCTATAACTTTCCCCCCCTGGACCAAACCTCACCAAACATTGCAAAAACATTCGGAGTGGGAATATATATGAGATGTTGGACATTTTTAAAAAGCTAAAGTGTAAAGAAGTTGAAGCATAAGGCTCACCTCTGTGTCTTTAATAAAATCAAAACTCACTGAGCTGTAAGCCTGTGTAATAATCATTGGGCCTCATTACGAGTTTGGAGGTAACCATGCCGTCATTACCGGCATGGCTACCTTCAATGTTGTGTCCGGGTCCCGAAAAAAGGGAATTACCGGGCCATTCAGACTTTTGCGGGCCTGGTAATTCCCATTTTCGGGACCCGGTACGTCCCCATTCCCATTTGAGCCCTCATACGGCTCAATGGGAATGGGGAGGATATTAACAACGGACCCCTTAATGACGGGTCTGTTCTTAGCATCCTGGTCTGCTCGCGTATGTGCCGGTATGCACGTCTGGCCAGACCAAACATGCATACCACCACCCGAGAGCAAACTCGTAATGTGGCGGCCCGATATGAACGGTGCCAGTACCTTACCGGCACCATTCATACCGCGGCCGCCAGGGTCATAATGAGGCACATTGTATTTATTGTATTTATATAGCAACTAATGCCTAAACACTTCAAAAACAATCAGAACACACAAGGGCATGTGAAATGAAAAAAAAGAAAGCAATTCCAGAGTAGGTGTTCATTAAGGTGAGAAATAAATTGAGAAAAAGAGGAAAGAGATTACAGAGTGAGAGCATTCCAGTACTTGGGTGCAAGAAGTGAAAAGGAATAAAAATGGGAAGAGGCACAGGGGGACAAGGAACAATTAAGATTAGAAATAGATTGCGAGCATAGTGAATGAGAGGAAGAGTAAATGGAATTTAGAGACGACAGGCAATATCATGGAGATATTTAAAAACAACACAATGACAATTTAAGAGAAGACAAACTTTGTAAGTGTAGCCACAGGAGTGAGGGTAGGGCTGCAGTAATACAGTGACATTCAGAAAGAGAACAGAGGACGCGGATTGAGGAATGATAGATTGGGTGAAGATAGCTCTATTGAGGGTGTCAAATAGTCCACCGACCTCACACTGCAACAGCAAGGTGAGGTGAAAACTTTGATGAGGCACTTTCCCTAACCTTGGTGTAAGCATGACTTTGATACGGGAAATAGTGTGCTTAAAAAGTAGCAGTAACGGGATGTCTGACAAAGAAAGGTCTCACATCAAGTCTGAGGTCAACAAGATGTTGGATCTTGGGGTGATAGAGCCCTTTAGTGTTTTTGATAGCTATAGCAGGCACCACATAGTTGTGATTCTGTGTGGACTACAGAGCTCTTAATGCTGTAACCAAGACCGATGTGTTTCTCTTCCATGAACTGTTGAGATGGTGGAAAAATCTGGTGCTGAAAAGTATCTCAGTACTTTTGATCTCACTGCAGCAAATTGGCAAATATCCCTGACAGAAAAAGGCAAGTAGATTACAGCATTCTCAACATCTGAGAGAATTTGCCAGCTCAGGGTACTGCCCTTTGGTCAAAAACTCCACCTGCCTTTGATCAAAGGTTAGTGAACCATGTCCTGAATAGGTTAGACAAACTCTACATGGCATATCCAGGCGATATTGCAGTCGTCAGCCCTACTTGGGAAGAGCATGTGAGACCCCTAGGAATTGTGTTGCAGTCCCTTGGAAAGGTACACTTGACCACTTTTGGGAATGTGGGGATGCAAGTCCAGTGCCCCAAATGTGAGAGAATGTACTGGTTAAGAAAGTGCCTATTGTAAGGAGAGTGGGGCATTTAAAAGGGTCAGTGAATCTGTTTTTGTGCATAGCTACTCTGCTTCCTATCAGCTGTGTCTAGTGCACATGCATATTTTACAACAATTCTAAATATAGGGCAGTGACATGCAGCATGCACCATACGTAGAGGGCAGGCCCGGGGGGATCCTGAGACCAGTACATGCAGCCAGGCAGGAGACCAACACCCTGAGGAGAGAGCTGATAGTAGCCAAAGAACGCACTAATGATTTAAGCCGGCAACTTCTCCAGTCACAAGCAGGGCATGCACCATTGCAGGGAAGCGTGCCCTCGATGCCAGCGCCATCAGCCAATCCCATTTAGATAACCCTTCCTGGGGCAGTTCCCTTGGCCCCGCCCGAACAATTTACGGGGGATCCCAAGAGGTTTGCAACGTTCATGAACCAGTGCCGCCTGCACTTCCTTCCTTTCCGAATGACCAATCATGGGTCGCTTTTGTGCTATCCTACCTGAGTGGTAGCACCGCGGACTGGTCTGTACCCTTTGTGGCCCAAGACGATCCTTTGCTGCATGACTTCACAGGCTTTCAGCAGGATATGGAAAAGCTGTTCGCCCGTCGTAGTGGAGAAGAGAACCACGTTATTTCATCGGGGGTTGCAGGGTTAGCGGGGGGAGCTCAAGGATGTTCTTGCACAAGTAGTGAACCCTCCGAAAGACTGCTCAGAATTCATTGACCTTGTTGTTCAACTGGATCATAGGTTGCAGGAGCAGAGAGCAGATCGAACCAGACCGAACCCTCGCCCTATGTATATGCGTTCAAAGGACAATACTGGCCGAACAACGGAAGGTTCAGGAGAACCAATGCAAATCGCGGGGGTCAGATCCCCCTTGACTAAAGCGGAAATGGATAAAAGGAGACAGCAGCAGTTATGTCTGTACCTTGGAAGGTCAGGTCATTTCCTTAAAGAGTGCCCTGTGGAGCCACCGAGGAGGACGGTAGGGGCCATGGACAAGGAAGATACCATCAAGGAATCGGAAAACTCCCCAGCCGGGCAAGTGTAGGGGTCCACTTGTCAAGCGAAGAAAGTGAACTACATACCTCCCATTTTGGTGTTGATTAATCACCATCAGCCATCTCGGATGCACGCAGTAAGAGCGTACATAGACAGTAGAGCCGTTGGGAATTCCAACAACCAGGATCTTGTGGCAAAGATGGGGCTTCCGTTACGCCCTAAATCAACTACCGACACTGTTACCACTGTCGACGGCACGGAAATAGCTTCTGGTCCAGTATCCCAATGCACAGCAGCTTTAACCCTTCTGTGCCAGGATGGACACCAAGAATCTATCGTTTTCAACCTCATTAAGGAACCACAGTTCCGGTTGATTTTGGGAATGCCATGGTTGGTAGCTCACAATCCTTGAATCGATTGGCGAGCAAAAGAATTGGCCTTTCCCGTGACTTGCGCCCACACATGTTGTCGCCAAGAGAAACAACCAATAGACACCAGAACCTCCACGCTTGCGAATGTGGCAATCGGCACCCTACCAAGTGAATACCAGGACTTTCAAGATGTCTTTCAGAAAGAACAGGCTAATACCCTTCCACCGCCTAGACCATACGATTGCCAAATTGACCTGATACCCATCACACAAATCCCTTGTGGGCGAATTTACACACTCACGGAACCAGAAAACCAGCACCTGAAGGCCTATCTTGACCAATACCTGGCCAATGGGTTCATCCGTCCCTCGAAGTCTCCAGCAGCCAGTCTTCTATTCTTCGTACCGAAAAAGGAGCTGGACTTGAGAACGTGCATCGACTATCGCGCACTGAGCCAGATTACCGTAAAAAATCGCTACCCCCTGCCACTGATCCCTGAATTGCTTGATCAGGTCAAAGATGCCCAAATCTACACAAAACTAGACCTGAGGGGGGCATATCACCTTGTTCGCGTATAACAGGGGGACGAATGGAAAACCGCTTTTCGCATTAAATACGGCTTGTACGAATATCAAGTAATGCCCTTTGGCCTTTGCAAGGCGCCTGCTGCATTTCAATACTTCATAAATGATGTCCTACGGGAATTGATTGATGTCTGTGCTCTAGTGTACATCGACGATATCCTAGTATATTCTGCATCAAAGCAGGACCACGTTAAACACGTCCGATCCGTAATGGAGAAACTCCGTCAACACCAGCTCTACGCCAAGCTCGAAAAGTGCTCATTCCACGTCTCCGAGGTGGAATTCCTGGGCTTTATTCTCAGCCCGAATGGTAGCTGAATGGATGTACACAAGGTAGATGCTATCCTGAACTGGCCATCCCCAAATTCTTTCAAGGGGGTTCAAAGTATGCTGGGTTTTGCAAACTTCTACCGCCGGTTCATCCCAGGATATTCGCAAATCGTGCATCCCATCATGTCATTACTAAGAAAAAGCAACAAAAAGTTCCAGTGGACAATAGAAGCCGAGGAGGCTTTCCAGGAATTCAAAGCAAGATTCACATCTGCCCCAATCTGACGCCACCCTCGCCCTGATCTCCCATACCTGGTGGAAACGGATGCCTCGAGCATGGCTATGGGAGCCGTCCTCTCACAAAAGGACCCCAAAACGGGCCAGTTACACCCTGTTGCCTTCTGGTCGCGTAAATTCACACCCCCTGAACTCAATTACGCTATCACAGACAAAGAACTCCTGGCTATTAAGTCAGCCTTTAAGGCATGGCGGCACTACCTCTTGGGCGCCAGACACACAATCACCATAATAACTGACCACCGGAACCTCTTACACTTACATTTCGACCAGGGGTGAAAAACGGGATGGCCGATGCCCTTTCCCGTATTGGGGTGGAAGAGCAAGGGTATCAGACCCCTGACCCAATAGCAATCATCCCGAGTGACAAGCTCCTAGGAATCACAGCAACCATAACTCAGAAAGAATTACATGAAGAAATCCAAAACCTGATGAGTCCGGAGCAATTACAAGTGTGGAGTGCACAAGGAGCACACTACATGACAAAAGATCAGTTGCCCTACTTCAGGAATCGGTTATCCTTACCAAACCAAGAACTACGAGAACAAGTCATGTCCGGTTATCATGATTCCTTGATCGAAGGCATCCCCGGAATCGCTAAAACCCTAGCCAAGGTAAAGCAAAATTATTGGTGGCCCACGTGGCGTAAAGACATTATCCAATTCATCCTATCTTGTGGAGTGTGTGCTCAAAACAAGTCATCCAAGCAGAAACCGGCTGGGCTATTACAACCATTGGAAATCCCACCAGCACCCTGGCACACGTTGTCCCTCGATTTTATTACTGACTAACCACCCAGTCAAGGGTTTAACACTATTCTTGTGGTCATGGACCTATTTTCAAAAATGGCACATATCATTCCTCTTACGGGGCTCCAAATGCTTCCACTCTGGCAAAGGTATTTCTTGAAGGCATCGTATGGCTTCATGGGTTTCCTTCAGTTTTGGTCTCAGACCGAGGAACTCAATTTGTATCTAACTTCTGGAGAAAATGCTGCTCTATGGCCCAGATCGACATCTGGCTATCCACCAGTCACCATCCCCAAACAAATGGTCAAACTGAGAGGACAAATCAGACGCTCAAGCAGTATCTGAGTTGCATGTTATACCAAGCTGAAGGAAGCTGGTTTGACCTATTATGGACAGATGAATATGCTTATAATAATTCCCTACACACAAGCACTGGGCAGACACCCTTTTATACCATGTATGGCAGGCACCCACGTACTTCTGAGTTGGACGTTCCTACAACCCTGGAAATGCCAGCAGTCAAAATCTTGCACACGACCATTTCTCAAACCTTTAATAGGGCAGCTGAACACCTACTTCAAACTAAGAATCGCCAAAAGAAGTTTGCTGATCAACACCGAGCAAAGGCCCTCAACTACCAAGTGGGAGAGAAAGTCTAGCTGGTGTCTAAACAAGTGTCCATTAAACGAGCCTGAACTTCCCGTCCAAGATACCTGGGTCCATTCACTTTCACCTCCGTGTTAAATCCTGTGGCGGTCAGACTAGCTTTGCCGTCAAACATGCAGATTCATCCTGTGTTCCACGTGTCTCTCCTTAAACCTGTTCAACCTGGGACCCGGGTAGCAACGCCACCACAGCCAGTAGTAGTCGCCGGGGAGCCAGAATTCGAAGTCAAGAACATCCTAGATTCAAAGTATGTCAGATCCAAATTATACTACTTAGTAGACTGGAAGGGGTATGGTCCACAAGACAGGACATGGGAGCCTTGTGAGTACATCCATGCACCTCGCTTGCTTAGACAATTTCATCAAAACCATCCAACCAAGCCATGACCAGACAGAAGAGCCACCTTGAGAGGGGCCTTGGGGGGGAGTGCTGTCTTGATTCCTGCTCCTCATGTCCCCAGCCCTCCAAGATGTCAAGCTGGAGCCAGGCCACGATCACCTACATGGCCCTCAAGGGCCTCTCCATCCCTCCAAAGACCCACTTGGAGTCAGACTTGGTGCTTGTGGCACCAGAATTACTCACTCCCATAGGATAACATTGGGTATTGGACTTGTAGTGCATTGGTGGGGACAAGATGGATGCCCCACATATTTCGGTTCCGAGAACTGCATGTGCAGTCTAGTCTTTTGGGTGTGGTTCAGCCCAGAGACACCTGGGATACCCAGAGACTATTTAAGTCACACCCAGGCTTAGAAACATGCTTTGCATTTTCTGCACCTGCAGCGTGACACTCACTGTGTTCAGAACGGTCTCCAGTAGGCCTGATTCTTTCTTCTGCGCTCAGCTCCTACAAGAACACTGTTAGGAACAGCCTTACCTTGCGGCACTTCTGCCCATCATTCATCACTCCTTCTGTTGTATTGTATTGTATTGTATTGTTTATTTATAGTGCGCACCTAACCCAGAGGGTAACAAGGCGCAAAAGTATCAAGAGGATTGTACAACTTAGCTACATAGCATCAGCAGGAGGTGAGTCCAGCAGAGGTTACATTGCTGGGGCACCTTGACAGTAATGGACAATCAATCAAATAGCACACAGGATATACAGGATATACAAATATTCTATTGTGTATCCTCTAATAGGGCGGGGTATACATTGGTGTGCACAAATTACAGTTGTGGTAAGGCACCTATTAAGTATTGTGTATCTTAAGCCAGTAAATAGTCTTAGATCTAAATTGTAGGTATGGGATGTCCTCCCTAAGTTGTGGAGGTAGAGAATTCCAACATTGGGCTGCTTTGATGGGGAAGCTATTCCCCCCAGACATCATGCGTTTGACACAAGGAGGAGATTGGAGTTGGCCTTTCTAGATGGACGGGAGGAGATAGGTCTGATAAATCTAGTTGTTAGATATTGAGGAGCTGCCTGGTGGAGGCAATCAGGGAGACAGTTTTGAGAAAGATTTTGTCTTTGGTAGAGAGCCAATTGACAGATCTTCTGGTATCCGAGATATGTGCTTTTTTTGGGATGCTCAAGGCAGCTCTTAGAGCATTATTTTGAAGGATTTGGATTTTATTGGTGATACATTTATTGCAGCCTGCATAGAGGGCATTACAATAGTCCAACTTGAACAGTATTAAAGCTCTAGCTAGTGTAATGCAGTTAGACGATGAGAGGAAGGGTTTAGCTGCCCTAATGAGTTTGCACGTGTATGATGTGGCAGATGCCATAGCATTAACTTGTTTTGAGAAGGTGAGTGTAGAATCTAGGTAGAAGCCAAGGGTTTTGACCTCTTTGGCAACTGTAATCTTGTTATTGTTGATTACCAAGGAGGAGTAATTTGGGCCTAATTTAGTGAGGTTCGAAGGGGAGCCGAGAATGAGAAGCTCTGTTTTGTCGTCATTCAGGCATAGGCCGTGTAGGGCCATCCATGCTTGAATGATGAGGTACACTTTATTTACAAAGACCAAGTCCTCATCGTAGTCCCCCGTCAGCGGAATGAGGATCTGAGTATCATCAGCATAATTAGTGTAGGTGATACCCAGACCATCTAGATCATCGAAAAGGGGCTTTGTAAATATGTTGTACAGGGTGGGAGAAACGCAAGAACCTTGGGGTACCCCACAAGTAATAGGTTTAGGGTCAGTGGCTGCTAAAGGGGAGAAGAATCTCATGGTCCAGTTGTTAAGAAAGTATTGGATCCAGTCCGTTACCTTTTGAGAGAAGTGGGCCGCTGATTGTAAATGATTACAGAGTATCTCATGGTCGACCAAGTCGAAGGCGGCAGAGAGATCAAGGAGTAGCAATAGTGCAGTCTTTCCCTTGTCTCTCAGCTCTTCTATCTGTGTCTTGAGATCCAGAGCACGGTTTCGGTGCCGTGCAGTGGCCTGAAGCCGGATTGTCGGACTCCTAGGAGGTGAAAATGTTCGAGGTAATATTGAATTTGTTGGTATGCTATTTTGTCAACGATTTTGAGTAAGAAAGGTACTGTAGTAATCGGGCGGTAGTTCGTAGGAGTCGAGGGATCTAAGTTAGGTTTTTTAAGGAGGGGGAGGACCCATGCTTGTTTCAAGTTATTAGGTATGGTACTTGTGGTGAAGGAGGCATTTATTAATTTGGTAATGAATGGTGCAAGCTCACGCGCCGCATCCTTTATCAATTGTGCAGGACAAAGGTCCCCATGGCAATTTGAAGGTTTGAGAGTGAGTATAAGCTTTTCGACCTCTTTGGTAGTGACTTTATGGAAATTGAACTGGGGAGTAGGTGTAGAGGGGGGTGGCAGAATAGGTGGTACCGTTGAAGGGCTAGTGGTACTCGTTTTGGTAGTTGGGGGAAGTGAATCTTTTTTATTGTTTATCTTAGTTTGCAAAGATGTGATTTTATTGGCTAGGGCTTTTTGTATGCTCGTGCACCAATTTTTATCCTTAAGGCAGGAGTCAGGTGTTTGTACAGGAGATTCTACCTCTTTCAGAATAGTGAAGAGCTCCTTGGTGTTAGATTTTGCAAGTGAGATTCGGGCGTTGTAAGAGGTTTGTTTGGCCTGGATGATTTCTTTTTTATACTGGGTGGCTAGTATATTCAGTTTGTTCTTATTAATTTTAGTGGGGTGTGATCTCCAAGCTTTTTCACAGTGTCGTTTCTCCTGTCTGAGGACTTTAAGATGGGGAGAGAACCACGTGTTGATATGTTTGAGGGGTTTGCTCTTTCTCAACTTTAAAGGTGCAATGATGTCAAGGGAGGAGTGCATAGCTTTGTTATACATATCTACCATAATGGAGGTGTCTGTATGGTCTGGAATAGCGTTTAAGGTCGGTAGGATCAGGGGGATAAGATTTTCGTGGGTAATATTTCTTTTGTTTCTAGTTTGGGCAGCTGGGGCGATACTAGTAACTTGTACTGATAGTGCCTCTACTGAGAACGTGATCAAGTGGTGGCCAGTCCAAGGCTGTGGTAGTATAGATGAGACCAGAATGGGGCAGTTATGCACGGCTAGCCAGTCAAGAGTTCTACCTTTAATGTGGGTAGGCTCTGTGATCATCTGGATAAAGCCTAATTCCTCTAAGGTATTGTTAATTAATAAAGCATTGACATCAGAGGAATCATTAAGTCCAAGGTTGAAGTCACCTAGTAAAATGCTTTTGGATGAGTTCTTAAGATTGTTCGAGATGATGTTAGTGAGGTCTTCCTCGAAGGATCCCATAGGGCCTGGGGGTCGGTAAATGAGGTGGATGGATATAGATTGTGTGTTAGATAACGTTAATTTAGCTGTTAAGGATTCACAGGAATCTAAGTTGAGGGGTGGAGAGCATTTCAGAGTAAGTTTGGATTTAGCTATTATGGCAAGGCCTCTGCCTCTAGATGTAGTTCGGTCTAGTCTTAATAAGGTATAGTCATCTGGTAGGGCTAGCATATTGCAGGGCCAGCTGCTGGGTGACGCCAGGACTCAGTGATGGCTAAGAAGTCTAAATCTTCATTGTGCAGTACGTCAGCTAATTCTGTAGCATGGGCTACCATGGAGCGGGCATTTATATGTGCACCCTTAATACCAGGTTGTGTTGGTTTCAGCGGTGAGAGCTGAGTTTTAAGGGTGGTTTTCTGGGTGCGGATGGGCTCTCGGAAGAGTCTACCTTTAAGTTGAAGAGGATGTTGGGAGGGGCTATTATAGCAGGGGTTAGCCCTGACATTGCTAGGCAATGATTTGGATAACGGATCATAAAGTCTTGCTAGTCTGGTCCGTAGTTTAAGGTTTCTTTGTAGAACAGTACAGGGAGTGGTAGTCATGTCGGTTGGCTTGTGTGGATTGGTCATTGACATGAGTGGCATAAGTGAGAACGAATTTGGGAGCAGGGTGGAGAGATCCAAATTTATGATATATAGTAAGGATCTAAGTAGCACAGTTTAGAGTAATGGGAAATGCATTGTGGGAGTGTACCAAGTAGAGGTAGTATAATGTGGCTATTGGCAAATAGCATACAGATTGTAGCACAGTTAAGTAGATTGTGGCAGTGAGGTTTAGGTACCAGCAGATCAAGAACGCAAGTGGAAACGTTTCTAGATTCCTATGAGACAGTACCTATGAGACAGTAGTTCCTAAAGCAAGGATAACAAGCACATCTAGATTCAGCTTAAGTGGTTCATCTATGAGACAATAGTACTTACGGCAAGGAAAAACACAACTAGATTCAACTTTAGTTGGTCATCTATGAGACAATGGTTCCTGAAGTAAGGATAAGAAGACGCATCTAGATTCGGTTTTTTGCAATTAACTTAATAAACGGTAGCTCCAATGCAGAGATGAAAACACATCAGATTTGTCATTAATGGTTAACCTGGGGGCAGCAGTAGTACATGACTAGAAGGCATGTTTCAAACGGACTTAACACTTGTCCTGAGACAGTATTTGGAGGGGCAGGGAGAGCAATGTCTCGACTCTGGTGCCTATGAATGCATGATAGTGCCACTGGTGAGAATGGTGCACAGCGCGCTGTTGGGGGTGCAGTGGGTATCAGGCTCCGGTATCTTAGTATCAGTGTCTGGTGGACCAGGCATGAGTAAGGAAGAAGCTGCAATATTGTGACATTGGCTGTAAAAGGTGGGCACAAAGGAAGTGGGTAGAGTTATGCGCGAAAAGCACAGTGATAACATGTGGTCAGGTGCCACTGCGGAGTAGCGGCAGGACATATAGTATAGAGATACAATTAGGCATTCAAGTTCAGGCCGTAATAAGTAAACATGGGCTATGGCCTCTAGGCAATTGCGGTCAGTCAACAATCAGGGGATACATGTATCTTTAAGCAGCTAGTGGGGGCATGGAGCAGGACATTCAAAGTTGTAGAGAAGTCAAAGTTAGCCCATAATCAGATCATGTTCGAGGAGGCATGGGAGTACAACATCAGTACTTACGAAATACGAAAGGGGTGCATCGTGCATCGTGCTCTCCCTCACCTTCAGCGCTGCTCATCTCAGCAGCACGCCGCCATCCCCGAACGCCAGCCATCATCTAAGGAAGGAAAGGAACAAAGTTAGAGAACTATTCAAAAGACTCATTATACTTACCTGTCGGACTCTTGCTAGTGAAGTAACTAGGCAGCAACAAGCCCGCATCAATCAACGCGCCCCTGCGCTGAAAGCAGGATGGAGAGCACCCTATCCAAGAAAACAAGGTGAGCTGTGGATCAAAGGGAAGGGTTGGACCCCGGGGAAGAAGGGGTTCAAGCACACAGAGACAATAGGGAGTTAAACTCTACCAATCCTGTGTTTCTGCGGGCATCTTCGGCAATGTCATTCCCATCCCGGCACGCCGTTTCCTAAGGAAAAGGGAAAAGAACAGAAAAAAGGCATTAGTAAGCATTCTGCAAATCTTCGCTTATTTTTAAATACTGTACAAGCTTCAAACGCTTACCTGAATCCCAGCCGCTCTGGGGGAACTCTGATCGGGAACTTCTCATCCACCTGCAAGAGGGAAAAGACACTCCAGGTTAGCGTGGAAACATCTAGAGGCGCTGCATACCGCGCTTACCCACCGCATTTGTTCTTCATAACTGGCATCCACGCTGAAAACATCGTGGCACCTAAAATACACAGAAAAATAACTCAGTTCAATGCAAATATGAAAGGGGTGCATCGTGCATCGCGCTCTCCCTCACCTTCACCGCTGCTCATCTCAGCAGCACGCCGCCATCCCCGGACGCCAGCCATCATCTAAGGAAGGAAAGGAATGAAGTTAGGGAACTGTTTAAAAGACTCATTATACTTACCTGTCGGACTCTTGCTAGTGAAGTAACTAGGCAGCAACGAGCCCGCATCAATCAACACGCCCCTGCACTGAAAGCAGGACGAAGAGCACCCTATCCAAGAAAACAAGGTGAGCTGTGGATCAAAGGGAAGGGTTGGACCCCGGGGAAGAAGAGGTTCAAGCACACAGAGACAATAGGGAGTTAAACTCTACCAATCCTGTGTTTCGGGCCCAGTCTCCAGTCGAATACCCTCCAGGGAAGTTTTCGGGTTTGTAAGAGGTCAGAACAGGCTGAGTGACGTCCTTATGGATACAGAAATAATTGTTTTAACTATGCAAACCAGCCTTATTCCTGGTTCAGTGTGAGTGACCGGGGGGGGGGGATTCCAGGAGGAGGGTGTGATATGAATGACATATCGTTCAGAATAAAGAACTTTTAGACAAAAATAAATAAGGATTTCAGTTGTGCATTACACGCTAGGAGTTGACTTGGGTGTGTGCCGGATTGAAATCACTTACAAATCTTGGATTTATACTTTAAAAGATTGGCACATGAGAATTCTGTAGCTAAGTTACTGTACTGTATTCTAAGTTTAATGATTTTTTTGAATAATAGGGGCTGAATTAGTATGTGTGTATTGTGCTTGTAAGGATTTGATATGTTTAAAAATATCTTCTATTTCTTTTTTGAATTTTTTCTTTTTAGTGGCAGTATAGGATATAATGTGTCCTCTTAATATGCGTTTGTAACAATCCCAGTTATTATGTACGGATGTATCAGCAGGAGAGATTTCTGCTAAAAAAAAAATGGGTATGTTGTTTATTGGATGAATCTCACAAATATTTCATCTTTTAAAAGAGCTGAATTGAATCTCCATCTATTATGTTGATGTGTATTGTGTGCATTGGATAGTTTAATATGAACAGAAGCATGATCTGACAAGGTAATACATTCTTCCTTGGTATCTAATAAATGGTTAGTCGAGGATTTGGATACAAAGACATGATCAATTCTTGAGAAGGAGTTATGAGGAGGGGTGTAGAATGTATAGTCCAAATTGGAGGGACCAGTGATATGCCATGCATCAATGAGGCCTAATTCAGAGACAAAGTTGGCAAATTGTAGGTGAGATTTTGTAGTTTTAAAACGTACATTAGACTTCTTGTCAAGGAGGGGACCATGATCTCATTACAATCCCCACATACAATGAGGTTATTAGGACAAGATTTGAAAATATAATTTCCTAACTGAGTCCAGAAGGCTGGGTCAGCATTGGTGGGGCCATATACATTTAAAATAGAATATTTTATAGAATCAATAAGAAGTTTAACCAAAACCCATCTCTCTACAACATATGAATCTGTGGATAAGACATTGCATTGAAGACTTTTATTAATAAGAGTGATAGCTCCATACTTCTTTCCATCCGCCACACTCGAAAAAACTTGACCCACCCATACATGTTTCAATTTGACAGCTTCTGCCTGTGAGAGGTGAGATTCTTGTAAGCATGCAATTGATGGTTTAGCCCCATTGAGGTGGGGGAGAATGTTCTGCCGTTTAACAGATTTATGTAGCTCTTTTACATTCCGTGTGGCTATGATAAGTGTCATAGGTAACAATGATGATAATATATACAAACTTGTAGTCTATAGTAATGTACTGGAAAGTTGAAACATGTACGGGAAAGAGTCATAAGGGAGAGCGAAAGACAAACAAAAAGAACATGGAATTTAGCAATTTCCATAGAAACCTACTAGTGTCGAAAGGAGTTGTGGCTAACGGGAAACAGCCACTTCAAACCTTGTCTAAGAGAACCAGATCTGGACGTACCCTGTGCCATATCACGTTGAGAAGGATGTGTTATGGAAAACATCTTGTGCACATATTCCACTTCATATAGGTTATGGTTTGGTGGTGTCCATCTCATCTCCTCTGTGGCTCTGGATACAATTGTGCAGGTCAATTGGATTCTGAAAGGTTAACATATGACCTTTAGAGATGCTGGATGGATAATCCCATATCTGGCATTGAGCTGCCTCACCGCTTGTCTAAATGCCAATAACTTGATTCTTCTTACCGCAGTGGCGTTGGAGACATCCTGCGATATAAAGATTTTCGTGACTTCCCATGTAAGTAGCTTTTTCTGTTTTGCCTTATCTATAATGAGTAAGACGTGAGTATAGTCAAGTAAGGCAAAAATTAAAGTTCTTGGCGCATTCTGAGATGTTATATTAGGTCCAACATGATGGGCTCTTTTGATATTAAGTTGCAAGTGGGTAGGAATATCCAGAAGGAGAGGAAGCACATAATATAAGAATTGAATAGGGTTGTCTTTTTCAATAGTTTCTGTAAAACCAACGGTTCATCTATTATTCCTCCTATTTCTATTTTCCAATTTTCTGCTTGCTTCTGCAAGGATATAACTGTGTTTTCAAGAGACATCTCCTTTAATGCAACATCTTCAGCATCACTAACCCTTCTTTCCACTTCATTTATTCTTGATTCAAATGAGGATCATTTGTCACCTAGCAATGGCAGTTTAGCTGTTGTAGCTTCCATAAAAGGTTTAAGGGATTCCATTTCATCCAAAATAGCCTGCATAACCGGGTCTTGCGTATCATATTTAGGCATGGGAGAGTCACTTTGTTGTCTTTTGGGAGCATTGCTAGTTGACGATGATGGCATGTTCTTGAGAAGCCCTTTCTTAGAGGCCATACCGAGGCAGGGTATGTAATATTGGGTATATACCAAACTTCTGCCTCAAGCTTAATTAGTGATGAAAGAATCACTTAAAAGACACCTCTTAAAATAAAGGGAAGGGTGCCACTTGTTAAAATAAATGTTCTTTACATAGTTTTGCTTTAATTACAGTGAGATAGCCTTTCTTGAGCCAAAAGAAACTTAATTTTAAGCATCCATATTTAGGAGTTAATGAGCTCCCTTAATATGAGGAAGCTGCTTCACCCAATTACATTTCAGACATCCATAACACATTGCTTAATAATAATATTAAGCAAGAGCTATATAGCCCCCCTTCATGTATACATTTCAGGTAGCATGTGTCAAATTCTCAGTAATGTGTGCCAAAAGAGCCTTGTTTTCTTCAGTGACTGTCAATAACTGTTACCAGCTTTAATTATGGGTCAGCATATTTATATTTAAAATATTCTGGCAGCTGTGTGCTCAAAGTATCCTTATTACGAAGCTGTGCCTTTAATTTGAAGCTGTGCCCTTGTTGTGGAGGATACACACTTCTTCGCATTTGCCGGAATATCCTTGCTGCATCAGCCGAGCCAGCTGAAAGAACGTCGAAGGTACTTTTCAGCACACCCTCGCTTCTTTAGGCCTCACCTCCGAAAATATGCAGCATAATCACCTCCTTCATTTTTGAATGAGGAAACACTCAGTGCACCACATAATCTTCTCCTGGAAACCTGAAAAGAAAGAAGATAGGCTTTATATGACTTTCCTCAATATATAAATGCACAATTTTATAGATTATTATAATGCAGCGCCGGGAGCACAGAATCAGGCAGCTGTCCCCATCAGTGCTTGGCCACTCCCTGACCCAACGCTTTTAATGATAGCTATTCACGGTCAGGCCTAACAGAACATTGTGCAGAGGTGGCCTCCGATACATTCTACTCACTAAGTTCTAACTCTACACACATTTTGCATCACAGCTCAGGGAGATGGATAATAACATCAGACTTGCGTCTCACTCAGTATCAGCTCTAAAGGTGATATTGAACTAATGTGTTGCCATATACGAAAATATAAAAATAGAGCTTCAATCCGACACATTGATACTGTATGATATTAAGTTTCAATTAGAGATGAAGGGCGCTTGGGGGGGAGTAACCCTGCTTCTGTTTCTGCAGTTGTCAAACAGAGAAGCTAACGCTATGACAAAAGGTATACAGACAAATAACTATCCCCCCCACCCTCAAAGCACACTATTCCGGATCTTCCTCCAGTTGTCCAGCATAGGGATGGGCCTTGTAAAGCTAAGAAACCCAAAGTACAAAATAGCAGTTCTCAGAAATGTACACACTACTAAAGATACAGCAGCGAGGCACAGGACAACACTGGAACCCGAAGCCAAAAGAAAAAAAAATAAATGAGACTATCTTTAGTACATCAGTATGAAATCAAAACATGGCCACACCATCTGCTGTGGTGTTTGTTTCGGATAACCTGGAGCCTTTGCAGATGGAAATAGGTGAGACCCACCTGTGCCAAAAAGTGAAGGCAAGTCCCTGTTTATACTCACGACAAAGTAAATACAACCCTCTAGGGAAATAGGCCAAGAGATAGCTTGCAAGGATAACAAGGTGTAATTTGTGTAATTGTACAGAATATAAAATATCAGCTAAGGACTCTGCTGCTCGAGAACGTTCTGACTCCAGTTAGTACAATCACTGGTTTGAAGAGGGCAAACGTGTCACATGTATACAGTAAAAACTGACATCATTGATTGGTGGCATTATATACATGGGCCGGCTCCATAGGGGATGCCAGGCTACAATTAGTTCCCTTCTCTGCGGTCTGTCAGTTCCCATGTGGGTCAGCTGGGATCATCTCTCCGCGGAGTGAAGGTCAGGTCTCTCATAAGTTACAATGTGAAAACTGTGGTTATATGCTTAGCCTACTGCTACATCACTATGGTATGCACCTGGTAGGCTTGGGGCTAATGCCAGGGGCAAGGGAGGAAGAAATACAGTCACACTGACCCACACATTCTGTGCTTAGTTGATACTGCTCCCCTCACCCCAAAGCATTGCACCCTTGTTTAGATCTATAATTTATTCTCCCTGTACTTCTTGTTCAAAAGATATATTTATGCGATGAGGTGAAGCAGTTGCACATGCTTATATCTTTTGTGGCCAGAGGGTTTATGATGTGGGCTAGGTTTGTTCACTATTTTATTATCAGGTCAGTGGTGTGGGTCATGGCTCTGGGTATGCTGGGTGGAGGTTAGAGGCCTGCTGTCAGCTTGGCTGTGATGAATGGGCACTGCGAGAAGCCTGGTGGTGTCCCACGGCCTTGCAGGGCACATTCCTCCCAGTGATACTAAGTAATTGCAACAATGGAGGGACAAGAGGCTGCTTCCGTGAGAACTGGTTATATGAAGCCATTCTGTCTTAATGATCCGGGCCCTGTCAAGCCCTTTCCTGGAGCTACAGGCTGTGTAGCATGGCCGTGCAAACCTGTGCCTCCATCATAATTACAAAATGGTGTTTCCTTCTATGTGGATACTAGGTTTATGCAACTATTGTTTGCATTATATTTGTGCCGAGTTTCATAGCACGGTCCTCTTTCCCTTGTACACTACATGATTTCATATGGGATTCACCTCACATTAAAGCACCTAGGGGGGTGGGATAAGCTTATTTCTATCCCAACATTCCCCCCTTTCGTTACTTCTACACTAACACATTTTTCCCATATTTGCGCTCATTTTCTTGTCTCTCTGCTTCCTCATAGGTGGGTGTTCCCTCGATCGACATCAAGGCCCTACACACATGTCTCAAGCTTTCTCCTGTTCGCGCATACTTCTTAGGTGTACATGTCATATAGATGCAACCACCATCCCCTGCCAAGTCAACCCATACATCTTTGTAATTCTGGTGGTCAGGGGTTGGGGACAATGGTTGTGTGATACAATTGGTCAACTATATCTCCTGCAGGGATAGGGACCATGTGATGAATGGGGTGATTAGTCTGCACTTCTACTTCTTTGTATTATGAGGTACTTTAGGACCACCAGTAGAAATCATCATCATTGCGCTATTAGGCATTGTTTTGGCACAACATCAAAGACCCAACTGGCCCATGCAGAAAATCACCAGAACGAACACGATGATGGGCACCATCATGTTTACCAATGTTCTGAGTCATGATGGAGCCAAGCTGAATTCCAAAGAGAACCAATATTTTTCTTGAACGGCAGCTTCCTTTTTCATCTTCACCCCTAGCTCATGTACTGCAGCAACAAGGTGTGATAATGTCCCATTTTCAGCATCTTCCGAAGGTATGAATGTGCAACATGAACTTGCGAACATTTTGCAAACATCACCTTCCACTGCTGTCAGCAGATCCAGTACATACCGGTTCTGGATTGTCATAAGCCTGAGGGCAGGCAGCTCAACACATATGACATTAAACCCTTGCTCGGCATCATTGGCCAATTGGTTCAGTTCCCATCCAATGATTTAGAGCCATTTGGCATTTGCTCATGTCTGTTTAATGGGTATTAGGATGCAAAAAATGTCTCTGCAGATGTGTAGAGCTTGTATTCATCAGGTATTTGTGCGAGAGGTTCAGATGAATCTGTTGATATTTAATGTGATGCTCTTTTTCTTCTTGGCAGTTGATCATACAGTTCTTTCTCAGGAAGGATGCAAAATTTCGGTGGTGGCAACATGTGATGTGCTTTGATTGTTGGCCACCCTTTCAGGTGTTCTTCTGGGACTACTAACAGGGCTGAGTGCAGCATAGCTAGCGAACAATAGCCCCTGCAGGAGGGTGGGAGGTGCAAGTACACTTGTTGGCCACACACCTAGTAGTAGTCCATCAGTGCTGCGGTTCCCTTCTTGAGGTCTGGAATCAGCGCAGTCCTGTTACACCACTCGTTTGAGCCAACAGAAATATTTCCTTCACTGAAAAAGCATAGTTCATGAGTCTTATCTTGGTGGATTTTTGCCGACTTCTCTATGGCTGCAATCCATGTCAATTTTGTGATGTGTTTAAATTCTTTGGTAGATAATACTCTTTTTTTTAGCAGCATTGCATGTTTTCTTGTACATGCACTTAAATATTTAGCATTGATCTACACAAACTGAGGTAGAATTAATGCTTACTTTTGTGTAGTGGGTGTGGAATTGGGTGTGGCCCTGTGGGTGTCTGAAAGGTGTATCCAATATTGAAGCCCCTATACCTTTACTGCGAGAGGGCTGAAAAACACAACCTCGTAGGGTCCATGGAACCTTGGATTGTTCAATTTTCTGACAAAGCTTCTAACATACACCAGCTCCCCCAGCAACAATGGTTGGGTGGGGGCTCGGTCAATTTGTGATTCTGCCATGTTCTGTGCATCCTCTGTGTGTGGTGGTGCCATCTTCCATAACACGCACCTGATCGCCCATATTAGATGTGTCAAATACTGCTTGAATTCCTCTCCCAGAACTGCTGCTGCTGTGTGGGCATCTGATGCTCTCCTCACAGGCGAGACAGGCATTTGCATGCATCTGACTGTCACTATTTCATGAATGAAGAGATGGTTTTCTTTACTGGCCCCTCAGAAGAGCACAGTGTTGTGCTGCAGTGTGTTTTGCCAACTTACCTGACTCTTCCTGAGTCTTTCCACAGTGGTACCTGGAGAAGGAGGTGGCTTCCCATTCAAAAACTGGCCCCTCGGTGGAGCACAGCAGTGTGCTGCAGAGTGTTTTGTGTTTTCGTGTAGGTGTGTCGTGCAGGTGTTGGAAGTGTTCATGCCCCCCATGATACGAGTACAATTTGGGAAAACATGCCTGAAGCATCGGAAGCACTGCTGACTAATTGGATTGTATGAAATGGAGGCATGCACACTGAGCTCAAATAAGCAAAGGTAATGAACTCGCCACCAACAGTGCAAGGATCACGTTTATCCCCAGCTAACTGAGAAGCAAGGTGGTCTGTGCTTGACCGTGGTTTGCCGTGTGAGTTGTGGTACGGAGCCCCCCACCTTCTCAAGTAAGTGTGCATGTCTGTGGAGTGATAGACAGACCCACTGCATTGTTCTCATTTTCTTCCATTTTCAGAAAATGGGCACCAAGAAAACCAGATACAGCTTACAAAGCACCAATAAAACCAGATACAGCTTACAGAGCACTACGGCCCTTAGAAGGAAGCGGGGCTTAGCCCACTTCCTCAATCATGAGGGAAATGTTCCCCCCCACGTGCTAAGAAGGGGAAAAAGGATGTAATAGTGCTGGGCAAACAACCTGAAATAAAAGGTTATCTTACTAAATGATTTGTTCCTCCCCTGATACCTAAAGAAAACCTGATACCTTCACCTAAACCGGCATGTGTACCATGGGAACCCAATGATCCTGTCACCCAGCCTCACTCTTTGGTGACCTCATTTACCATCAACAATAAAGGATTAATTCTCAACTTAGTTGAAAACATCAGAAGGAAATCATTGGCCGTGGAAGCTCCGGCCGAAACCTTCACCCAAGCCACTAACCTGTCTGGTACTCCAGACCTGGAAAAATGTGCTACTACATTGAGCAGTGTCGATGAAAATTCTGAATTGAGTATGAACATATCACTAAGTGACGAACTGGACTATGGCAATAAAGAGGATAGTTGCTTGCAATCCATTCAGTCCAAAGAAGCTAAACTTGAATTTCTCTTTTTATTAGTCATCAAGTTGGCAGATTACTAATCCAACACTACTTCTCTGCTTGAAATGATCATGCAGAGGGTAATCGCTGGTGAATATCTATGACAAAGCAAGAGTCTTGTACCTTCTAAGGGGTGAAGTCAACTAAACGTGACATCCATACCAAAGGGAAAACCATCTACCAAAGTCAGCCGAGAACAGCTTAGAACTCGGGGGGCCCAAACCTAGTCGATTCGGGGCATTGAACCCTCACTATTGTACTTCCTGAAGCATTTGTACTCAGACACGATGATAAAAATCCATCTCTAACAGGGGGTGCTCATTAGCTTCCTTGTTATATAATCTCTATGTCTCAGATTGTCAACATTATCTGGAAAAGGATGCCTATAGCCACCCGCCTACTTATGGCTCTAAGCCCCTCCACCATCCCACATATGCAGATGATATGGCCCTGCTGTCTAGAACTCTGAATGGTATCCAGCGCTCTTTAATGAGATTACATAAATAAGATGAGGACAATGGGCTGGTAATTTATGTATCGACAACCAAGATTCTTGTTTTTGGAAAGCAGGCAACCAAGAATAATAGCTTTGCTTGGTGGATAGGTGATTCACAAATAGAGCAGATGGCCGAATACAAGTATTTGGGCATTCTACTCTCTAATGAGCGGTCAGGTAAATCCCTACCCAAGATTAAAACTAAATCAAAACTAAAGCTTGGAAGAAGTGGCTGGTCCTCCATAAAATCATCAATAGGATCGGTGGAAGCTCAATTGAGGCGATGGTTTGAGCGTATAAGATCACACTAATTCCAGCCATACTAGATGCCTTAGAGGCGTATCCGGAAGATACCAGCAAATGACTGATGCCCCTAGAGGGCAAAATATTATGATTGCTACTCGGCCTACCCTGTGCCACACCAGTTGAGGCAATAAGACTGGAACTCGGGTTAACATCTTTCTTCGCCATTTGGAAAATGGCAGCATGCAGATTGTCTGCTAACATAAAGTTTTCAGAAGAAATACACAATCAATTAGATGTTGAAGGCTACCATGAAACATCAGGCACTGCGTTTTCAAAGCACTTGGTTCATAGATCTTGACCATATCGTGGTCAGCGACTTACATGCAATTGGACTATCAATCATTCCACACAGCCTCATTCAGTTGCAACTCTCCTGATTGGTGAAAAAAACTAGGGAATACGACCGCATTGATTCCTTGACAAGACTCAAGACCAAACCCAAATACGAAAGCTATACACATCAGGGGGTTTCAAAGATAGTCCATGCAAGTATTTAACTATCTACCACTCTCCCCCCCCTTATACACTTTTATACACTTCTTCCTGTGTTTAGCAACACTAGAGCGTGAGCAGCCATCCCAAGAGAGAATCGGATTAGCAGAATGTGTGGAAAGGATGTGGAAACGGTGAGATATGCTCTCACCAGTTGTGGTTTATTTGTTGAGCTCTATAAAAAAGGTTATGGGGCATTTTGCAATTATACCCGAGATCAGTTCTGGAGTGCCGGATATGGTGCCAAATCACTTGTGATTACGGCAGCGCATTCCACATGTGGAATCGGGTTAGGAATAGATTAACTTAACTTAATCCGCACCCAAACTGGTCCCCCCAGTGCTGCTAATAATTTAGGACCAAAGGGGAAACCTCATTTTATATCTTGTTTACATGTGTTTAAAATGTGTATCCATTCAATGTCATTTGAGCTAATTTATGTGTATTTTAACCATAAAAATATGAAAACAATGTATTGATTTTTACTATTGTGATAGTGACTGACTAGAAATTACCTTAATTGTGTAGTTTGTATTGTGTACTTTTGTATGTGCAACGTTATATAACCATAGGCACAATAAAGAAATAAATATAAAATTAAGAAAGAGTCGCCTATAGAGCAACCAAAACTGGGCAATCAGCGAATATGATTTTGCATTCTGTACCAAGGTTGTGTACAATTTTGTATTCTGAACCAAGGTTGGAAATGCCACTCCACTTCTCACTATAAAATGCAGCCATTTTGTGATATTCTTTAAATGATTTTGTGAATTGGTCCCAGCCGCGTTTGCGTGTAAACTTTGTTTTTCTTGCACCCTTGCACTTTTATTGGCTCATCGGATTACTTCTATAATATTGATTTTTGGCACTTCCCGCACTGGATCAACACGTGAAAAGATAAAATAAATATCAGTGGATTTATCATTCAATTGTGCTGCATTCAGCGGAGGATGGTATGTCCACAATGAAAATTTTACTAAACATCTTTCTCGATAAACAAGAATTGGCAGCTTATAATGGCTAGGATATTGTCCTAGCAAAAACTGCTGTTCAAGGCAGCTAAAGAAATGGGCTTAATGGCTTCAATTCACTGAGGATCACCTTTTAACATAGACATTTTTGAATGTGCATTTCGACTAAACATTACCATCCATTTCATGAAAAGCCTAATTTAAAACAATTATTTAGTTTTGCAAAAGGAGTAACGTGTCATGATAATTGCGTGTAAAACAAGATGTATCTAGTTATTTTGTTCAGTCACTCCAGCTGCCACTTAAAGCAAATGACGTTATGAAATGCCATTGCATTACTGCTGCCGTGAAGCATTTTATTCTCACATGGGCAATTAGGTAGACAATTAGTCATTACATTAAAAGGTCGAACGCGTGCATTACAAATATAATGCCAGCGTGTGTGTGACTTGGACACGGTGTGAACATGCTGTATATTAATATGTGGTATAACAGAAAGACAGAACCTTTAACATTTGTATGCTGGGGTTAAGCTTTCAAGGAAGCAACTGAGTGATTGTACGGAAATTATTTTGACGTGAAAGCATGGACCTTGTGTTTCTCTTTTGTGACCTTCACGGTATGACAATCAGCCTCTACTCTAAATGCTTCCGTCACAACTTAAGAAAATATATTGCTTGCGGTAATACATAAAAATACACATAAAAGTAATATAATTCCTACAGCCCTTTTCTTATTATCATAAATCTACTGGATATGACCTACACGAGTTTTAAACAAAGGTTTAGTTCATATCATCGCATTCGTGGTGTCTTGCATTCTACATCCTGCTGGAAAACACCGCATACAAAATACAGAAATGTCTCTGGGCCAGTTCAACAGTGTTTTTAATGTGTCATCACAGTTGGGTGATAGTTTCTGACAAAACTAAATGGAGGTGGTCGTGGCGACATGGCTTAAAGTGAAATGCAAGTCTTTATAAGGACTGCCACTGGCCCTGCCAATCCAGGAAGTGATGGACTGCAGTCCATTATCAGTCCACTGGAGTGCCTGACAAGGGTTGCACACCTGAGTCTTTCATAGAGTCTAGTCTACCGGGCCGTGTCCATATTTCAGCGGCAATGGTGAAGTTACAGCACAAGAGATGTGGAAGCTGTCATGGAGGAAGTGCTATTGACCCAAGGATCTGTTTGGAAGGAATTGCTTGGCCACAGCTTGGCAGCTTCCAGCGTGTGGTTCCTTTTACTGACAGCGATGTCTAGACTCTTGGTGGTTATTAGCTCCTTTGGCCTAATATCTGCAATAAGTCTCGGGAGGATAGCTCAGCGGCAATGTGCTCGCCTTGGAAGCAAAACAACACAGAGCAACACAGGTTCGAGCCCCGGGCCGGGTCCGTGCTTAGAAATCTCTGGGTAATAAGCGCGTTATAAATAACCTATCATATCATATTATAACAGTGTTGCAGTCAAAACCATGGATCATATTCAAGTAGCACAAGGTCAACACAAAGCTGAAATGGTCCAAATGATCTACGATTTGCACCAGTGCTAAACATTGAGCAACTGCCCTTAGCACCCGTTTTCTGCTTTTGTAAAGTTGAGAATGTAGCAAACATACTCGCACACATTTGTATACATTGTTGTTTTCATAGGTTTTCTGTGTGACATACAAATACATGTTTTTTCCTCACATATTTCACATTGGACAAATGCATTATCAGTTGTGTTCCTTTTTTTATATACTGGAAAAACAGTTTGTTTGCTCAGTCTTATGGTCTTGGTTCTTAGTGGTATGCACTAGGGACCGGGCTACATTTAGAGACATAATTGCTGTATTCCCTTTCATGCTGGCAGAAAACATGGTAAACCAGTTATCTTCTGTCCAGAGTGTGGTATGTGACCCTCCCAAGTGTGTTGCCCTTTTAAGAGGGGCAGTGTTATATGAACTCCACACACATGTATTGTCCTTTCAAGATGGGCCAAGACTGTGTCATAGCCCGATCTAATAAAAGGAGCAAATGAAGGCACGTGGGACAGTCGAGCTGCAGACTCTATAAGGGAATGACTGAGTCTGTGTCTCATTTAGGCCTGCAGGCCTTCACTGTGTGAGCATGGGCCTGCGGGCCATTGTTAAGATGGATTTCTGAACTCGGACCTGGAAGGGCATAGGTTCAGAAGACCAGTCTAGTTTCTTGGAACAGGATAACCTCTGGACAAGCCAGACCAATCAAGGTAGCGATGGCGGCGGTCAAGACTAAGTCTCAAGAGGGGTGAGGGTGACTGAAAGACCTCAATGAGCACACAAACAAAGACACTTACAAATTACTCCAAACAGGTGTTATTTTAAAAATATAGACACATTTATTACAAGGCCTTTGTAACATCGACCATAGCAAAGAATCACAATATTACTAAAGTAAACCAACACATCACAATTAATACAATATATATACAAGACCGAGGGGTCTAAGGAGTTATGAGCACGTACTATGTAGACCACCTAGATGGGGAGGAAAACAGGCAGTGCAAGTAATCATTAGACCCAGTTCGACATCAGGAATACACCTAACTAGGAGGAAGTCCAAGCCCTATGAAGAGAGGAGCCTTATGCTCAAAAGAACCTGCACGCGCTGGTGCCAATGGATAAAGTAGGGTCTCTTCAAGGGTCTCAGGCAGTTCAGGAAGGTGAATGAAGCGATGCAGAACAAGTCCTCGCTACTCAAGCAAGGCCTCCACTTGTGGGCTGAGGCAGGGTGAGTGTGCGGGATAAAGTCGCTATTTCTCAACAGCGTTGGAAAAGAAACGGGCTCCTCCGCGAGGGGCCACCGGTTGGGGTATGGACTGCTCACCGGTCCCCGACGCAGGCAGACCCAGACTTCTCCAGTTCAGTTCACGTTGCTGGCAGGTTCAGCTGCGATGATCAGGACGTCTCGACACCGTGTAGACTCTGCGGAGCAGGATGCAGGGTCGAGGGTGTCCCAAATGCAGCAGACGTGCACAAGCTGTTACCACAGCAGGGCAACACGGCAACCATGTTTACTCTGGTCCGGGCGCACTCGTCTCACTTCAGACCTGGGAATGCCAAGTGTACGAATTTCAGTGTGAGGGTGCCGTGGACACAGAGCAAGCAGTAGACCA
This sequence comes from Ambystoma mexicanum, assembly GCF_040938575.1. Lineage (NCBI taxonomy): Eukaryota > Metazoa > Chordata > Amphibia > Caudata > Ambystomatidae > Ambystoma > Ambystoma mexicanum. Next base: position 1,190,727,868 of record NC_090924.1, read on the forward strand.
GTTTCGAGGGCTTCCCCAAAATGGCGGCGCTGACAGAGCAAAGCGTCCTGCGTAAGCTGGTCAGCCAACTGATTGGCCCAGGGACACTTCCGAGGAGGCTTACTTGCAGGGTTTGATGAAGGTGCCGGGAATAGTTGATCCCACTATTCGAATGGGTCGAAGCGCCTTCGCAGACCGTCTAGGACGATCAGATTCAGAGGGGTCTCGCAGGACGACAGCGGATCAGGGTGCCAAACCTTCAGCGGGTCACCAGCGGTTCCTCGACTCAGATTCTTCTTGCAGGATACTTGGCTCCTTATCTCTTGTTCGGTGTGAGATCAGGAGATCGACATGGTAGTGGTGTTTTCAGCCTCCTCTTATCCAAAGTTCCCTTTGCGCCAGAACAGAGGGGACCCAATGGGAGATCTGCTTACAAACACTCACACCATACGTTGACCTATCACGGACCACGGTGGTCCCAGGCATTCAGGACACTCCAGACTCTCTGGCACCCAGGATGTGTATTGGGAACAGACATCCCAGCCCACATCCTTGAGGCACACATAAGGCATGCAGAAGCCCACGAAAGTGCATGACCAAATAAGGACGGACCCGGGTTGGCTCGACCTGGGGAAGGTGAAGGGGCAAGACGTCAGAGGACAGGACAAAGAACCTTGTGGCATGGCCATTTTGGAGCCAGGCCACTCATTGTGCCAAATGCGGTAAGCACGGATAACATGGCGAAAAAGGGTTCAAAACACAAGAGAACCGATAGCTGCCACCAGTCCTGTCTGTGACACACTTGCACAGTTCATAATAAGTCCAGCGAGAGGTTCTAGGGCCTTTGGAATTACGAGAGACCCAAGAGCGCGGTAAAGTAAGTTACAGTACACTCTTGTTTAATGTTGCACAAAAACTGCAACATAAGGGAAGGACTTAGGGAAACAAAGTCTCCCAGTACTGACTTTCTTAAGGGCATGTCAGTTGCCCCATAAGAATTGAGCGAAAGCCCATGCGGCGGAAGGCTGCACTTCTCTGGCAAAGTCTAGATCACGGTGCAAAACAGCAGCAAAAAGTTAGGGGGTTGCCACATGGATGGAAAATTACATACAATATGAAATCTATCCTAACAGCCATGACGCCGTGGGGCCCTTGTGCCAGAAATGTGGCTGGGTTCTGCATGGTCTTGGTATGGCCTGCCCTGCCACTCAGGAAGACCGGGTGCTCCCTGGAGACCCTCTGAGGCACTGGGCTTCTAAGGTGCTGATGTCCATAGCAACAATGGGGCCGGCTTGATGCCGCTAGATAGCTCCCATAACAAACCATAGTCTCCGCCCAGTTCTTATTAGTGAAGGCTCCTGCCTTCGACACACAAAACCAAATGAAGTTTACATGAAACATTTTTGAATGTTTCCATTCCACCTAAAGGAAGTATAAAGCTCTGCTCCTTCTCATCCACAGTTTGTGTTTGTTTCCAACATGTGACCAAGGAAGTTAGTGGGACCAGGATGTTGGAGTTCCAGGATGAAACTACAGATAACAAAGTAGTTGTGCTGTTGCGGATTTCCATTCCTCTCCCTTTTTTTATTTAAATATTTATTGTTAGATACATTGGCATACAGGGCTAATTTGAACATACACCAATCAATTCAATGTAAATATCTCACAGTGAAAGCAAACTTGGCAGATATAAATTCTTAAAGCAATAAAGGCCTAGCATGCAGAACCAAACAAGATAAATTGTAATCCATAAATGAACATTCATGCTTTATTTCAAGATAAACTCGTAGGTGTATATCATATTTATTATGAAAATTAAAAACATGAAGGACAAACAAGACAAATGGGATGGAGAGCAATGAAGGGGCGGGTGGGACAATATTGACTTGCTATTAAAGTTTAAGGGCTTGGCACTGTATGTTGTAAATATTCCGTGAACGTCCTACATTTCAATTCGTGTTTGCTTAATATGAGTGGGGATGTGGCATTACATTTCTCCATTCTATGAACATTACAAATGGAGTTCCACCATATTTTACAGTGCAGTTGTTTAAGGTCTTTCCAGTTTGAGGTAACAGTTTGAAAAGCTATTGCGAGAAAGAGTTTAAACAAGAACCCCTTGTTTTTACAAATAGATGTCATAAACTGTGCTTCCTAGGTATAGAAAAGAAATGCAAAACTCTTTCTTCTCGTAAGTGAAAAATTGATTTTAACACATTCCATACAGCTTTCCAATTTCTTTTTTTACATGAATACAGTCATATATTAGATGATTAAAAGATCCAACCGTACATACGCAGCTCCACCAATTTTCATCTTGAGAGACCTCCTTTGAATAGGATAGATGGAGTTATAAAGACCCTGTGGTGAAAGAAGCATATAGTTTGGAGCAAACTTGCTCATACAATAACTTTAGAGATTTCTTTCCAGATCATAGGCCATTTCAGTGAGAGTCTATCAAAGAGCAATCCAATTTCCAGTATAATTGGCTTATTGGCATTGAAATTTGATTCAGCATATGTTGCATCTTCTCATCTTGATACATATTATCACAATGTATTAGCACATCATAAGCACCCACCATTGCATCTACCAAATGTAAGTACTGGCGCATGAAAGTTCTGGGAATATATTTGATTACCATTCCATTAAAAGTGAGAGCAGCCAGGAGTTTATCTGGGCATTTTTTTTCTTGATTTCCCATTCTAAGGATGTTTGTTTTAGCTGGGTTGATTATTAGCTCGTTGGATTTAGCAAAATTGCCTATAGCATCAAGCAAACGCTGAAATCCAGCAGCAAGATGTCATCGGTGTAGGCTAGCCAGCACACCTTTTGTGATCCTATTTTAAAGCTAGCAAAAGCAGCATTATTCAGATGTTCTTTAATGTCTGCTCGGTACATATTTAAAACAGAATGGCGCAGAGATACAGGGGGTCATTCCGAGGTTGGAGGTAAGGAATTACCGGCACCGGTAAGTGTGCCGATGCCGGTAATCCCTTACCTCCGTATTCCGAGGTCCTTTTGCGGGTCCTTCCTTACCTCTTGCTTTTAGAAGGAGTTAAGTACGGGACCCGCAAAGGTACTTCGGAGGTAATTATGGTACTGTAATTTACGGTGCCGTAATTACCTCCTTCTCCATTCCCATTGAGCCCTATGGGGCAGAAATGGGAATGGGGAAGGGCAAAAGGTGAATGGGGAATTACCGGTCTCTCCAACCCTGGAATGGACCGGTAATTACTCCATTCACCATGCCGGATTTGGGACGGTTTCAGAGGCAACCATGGAGCTAATTACTCCATGGTTAGCTCCAAACCCGGAATGAGGCCCACAGTCTTTCTTGTCTAATGGCCAGCTCTGTCCAATCTAACTACTATATTTGTGTTCTCATGCAGTTACACCATAAATTGCTAATTGCCCAGGCGGTATGCCCCAGCTATTCGGCTTTCTCCACAGTGAGTCCTATTCACTGTGTGGAAGGCCTTTGTAAAGTCTATTTGTTATTTGTGCCAAAATAGAGGTGCACTGCCCACTCTCCATGCCGTGTCACTGAGTGAGTTCACTATTAAGCCATTCAGAGTAGTAGATAGTATATATAATGCTAGAAATCAGGATGGGAGATCCATAGATATCTATCTGGTTGAGAAACTATTTTATTTGGTTTCCAGCCAGTTTATTTGCACAGATAAACAATTTAAGTATTTACATGACTTTCGATAAGCACGAAAGTAGTACGGACAGGTGTCATTCTATACACAGCAAATACAGGTGAGTATCAACCTCTCTGGTCTGGAGGTAAAAATTCCCAAATGATGCACAAGTACAGGATACAGATGAGTGAGGATAACAATTATATACAAGGGCTACCCAGGACTGTAGTAGGTCTAGGGGTGTTGAACAAAAACGGTGTTCACAACACTATCTACAAACATATATACAAGGAAGCTTGAACAGTTGTGTCACTGAATATCGACACAGAAGTGTTTCGGCCATGTGGGGCTGGGTAAGAGCCTGAGGTGGTAGAGGCCTTCACCAGGATGAACGTTGAGCATCATCCTCTCCGTGTATGAGATCTGTGGAGGAAAGGGAAAGCTATCAGGATCTCTAGGGAGTTGTTTTTGATTGAAATATTATTCAATAATAGCTCATTGGTGCCTAAATACATAGAGCCGTGTACTTTTTTGGAAGGACAGTTTACTGTTTGCTGTGGTTGCAGTGGTAATGCTGTGCTTGAGAATCTTGAGTAGTTTAGCAGGATTGTGGGCACTGGGTTTCATGTACTGACTCGGACGGTGTCAGATTTTCAGATTTTCAGGCTGGAACACCTGGCCTGGTAGGTCTGGGAGCTGTTGGAGAGAAAGTAAAGACTGTCAATCCACGATAGCCCCAGATAGTCCTGGTGTCACATGGTCTCAAGTGTGGCCATGGTGACATGGCACGTGTCTCAGTTGGTCAAAAAAGTGGACGGGGTGACTAGCAGTATAAACCCGGCCAAAAACGTGTGCGGTCAGTATGGTGACGCGTGGTCACAAGTGATCAAGTAGCCCAAGGTAGTGGAGCCAGTGCATAGAGATGATGGTGATGGTGCTACTAGCATTAGTGCTGTTGGGAATTACATGAAATCAAGGGTAAATTACACAAAGTCAAGGGTAACATGATAGACACGTCCCAGTCTATTACAGTGATGTAAGGCGTGGACTCAACCCAACCGCACAAGCGGACCAACAAGCGCTGCGATATTGGTAAAAAAAACTGCAAAAAGCTATAGAAACGGAGCGCTAGTGCTCCGCGTAGTGGGAACCTCTTATAGTGCCTGTGGTGGTTGTGATCCCCTACACCGGCAAGCCGGGGGTTCAGCACGAAGAAATGCACGAGAAAATAGCAGGATTTACCAGAGCGAAATAAAATACGGCTGTGCTCGGAGTCGTGATGGTGGTTGAGTGAACTCTGTCAGGCATACATGAGGAGTTAGTCCGCAAAGCCGGAGCCCATTGCAACAGGGGTGTGCACCTGGCTGGACACGTGACTGGCCAGTACGGGACTCCTGATTGGTGGTGGCACTGCCAATGGTTGTTAGTGCACGTAGGTGAAACGAAAATAAAAACGTGACCTGGGTCAATAACCTGTGCGGGGCTATCGATTGGTTGATGCACAGCTGATCCTAGTGGGTTCACGTAAGAGAACCGAAAGTAAAAATGCTTCAGTTTGGACACGGTGTAGTATCTCCAATTAAAGCGAGTCAGGAATATACATGAGCGCGAAGGCTGGTGGTGTAAAATACCTCTTCAAGCCATAGCACTACTGTAGTGCCTTTCGTGTCTTACTTCTGGCTCTGTGGTGAGAATAAGAATTCCGACGGCAATCAGAACACCTTCCCTTGTATCCCCGGGACCCATCCCAGCAGTATCTCAACCACATACAAAAACATGTCAGGGTACATGGGTTGACCTTGTAGTGTGCTCTGAGCATTTACTGCTAGAAGGAGCGCAGAAGCTATTGTGTAATAGATGCCTGCATTGAGCACCTCATCCACTTTTAGGTGAATAATATTGTGGTGTTCAGTTTGCCGAGCAAGTCTCACCCTAGTATATTGATAGGGGTGTCTTTGGAGTACAATAGTGTTGCTAGAATGTGCTGTGTCCTTATTGTCAATGGTAAGTCTTTTGTTACTTGAACCATCACTACTGCCTGAGAGAAGCCCTGCATATCCATCACTTTGTTTGAGAGAGGAAATACCCAAGATTTGGTGGCTCCTTTATCTATGAGGAAAAAAAACTCTCTTGGTCCTATTTTCACTGCTATTTCTGGTTCCTCTACAGGGCCTTCAGTTTCTGCTAAAACTGGACACACTTGAGCTGTCTGCGGCCCTCCCTATTGTTGCAAGTTATTCTGTGGGTAAGTAAAGAGTTTCCCCTGACAATGCTGACCCCAGTGTAATGGGGTACCACGTTTTGTCCTAACACCACTATGCTTCCCACAGCTGGTGCTGGAGTTTGTATCAGACTTGGTGGTGCCAGTTCAATATCCATTGCCCTCCCACCCCTCCTTGGGCCTGCCGTGGTCCTTGTGGCAGGGACGGATGAGTGGGGCTGCTTCTGCTGCCACTGCTGCTGTGCTGTGACAAACCCTTGCTGTTGTGCCTTTCAGAGCGCTTGTGCCTGAGGTTGTTGCCCGAAAGGGCATGTGCATGCGAATTGCCCCATGTTCACTTTCACACATGTGAAGCTATTAGGCAGAATTATATGCAGTACCCTTTGGGAACACCACACACAATTAAGACTACAAGTGACAGTAGAAATTCACCTTTGGTACAAGCCTGTACTACACAGTAAAGTGGTAACGATGGCTGAGCAGCCAGACTTATCTCAAGAGTAAGTGAGAAGTATCAATAGTTACACAAAGGACAGCAATTACTGTGATTCAAACACACACTGACTCAAGGTTTCTGAGTAAAAGAATATACATTTATTTACACATCAGTTGTAAAACATTTCACTAAAGTAAAGCAGTTGAATAATCATGTTACTAATACACTACACCGCACCCAATAGATTCTGGACAAGTTGGGCTAAAAATGAAGTGTGAGCAAAATGGCACTCCAGCAATTTAAAGGGGAGGGAAACGCAAAGTTAGGCAAGAATTGAACAGTACCTTAAATGGAGAAGAAGGCTGTCCGTTTCATTCAGCCCTGTATCCTGCTCTCTGGTATCCCCCTCCTCTCCCTCATTGCGGGTAACCTCTCAGCATCGAAAAGTACCCCTGCCTGCATGGAATTCCCCTGCTGTGGAGCCCCTCAGTGTAGCACATACTGCGGCTGCACCGATGTGTTCCCTACAATGCCACAATGGCAGCATCAGTTATAAGCATTACCCCTTCCATTGTAAACCTTGCCAATTTTGTTTTGCACCAGTTTTCTGCCTTGTCAGTCTTTTCCGCCGCGTGTCGCTCAGTCTCTTGCTTCCTTTTACAGTAATGTACTATTGTTGCCTGTATATCCGGCCATCCCTCTGCTTCTATTCCTACAATCTTTTCTAGCAATGCCTGGACGTCCATTGGAAATCCCCTGACCAGTATGTGGTAAAATAAGGGTATGCACTCGTCCCAGCAGCTTTGCATTTCCTGCCCAGAGAGATCCTGGACATGTTTTATATGTTCTGTGGGGTCCTCATTAGACTTCATATTATGTGCCATTACTGTTCCTAAATCGTAACTATCTGGGTATATGCTTCTCAAGACCTCTTATATGAGTGCTCGACAGTTGTTGAACGGAGCCCCATCATGTGCATTAGAACTATGTTTCACTCCCTCGTACCCAACCTGCTCCCATATTTTGTCCCCTCTCTAACCTATTATGGTCACAAATAACCTTTTCATATCCCTGATTGCCAGCGTTACCACTGCTGTCTTTTTCTTGCGTGCCTGTCTCCATTTGCTGGCCCCTGCAACAAGGGAGGGCAAGCTGCATATTAGATTGTCTCTGTCTATTGTTTGCCATGGTACGTAATGCACATCCCCTCTCCCCTTCTGTAACAATGGCATCTGTCCCACCCTAGGCACTGTCCTCCCTCCCCCTTTTGTTGCCTGGGCTAGTCTATTTTCACCTTCTCCTTCTGACTACGAAGGGAAGTTGGCCATTCATTCCTGGGTTTCTCGCGTTTCTATCATCTCCATTACTTTCCTCCCTTTCTCTCTTTGTTGGTAGTCCTTTCGTCGTCCTCTTCATCACTAAAATCGTCCCCTACTTCTTCCTCATTGTAGGCTATACTACCCTTATCCCCTCCTTCTGCCTCTTCCTCCTCCTGTTCGTCCTCCTCCTCGTCCATTCTGAATTGTATCTTCTCCGACATTCCTGTCCCCTTTGTCCCTTTACTCCTTAATCTTTCTCTGGACCTCCTGTTCAATCACCCTCTCAGCTTCATTAAATAATGCACCCACCTGTTGTTGTGTAATCTTCTCGATGTCGGCTAAGTATTTCCTCTCACCCTTTTTGAGTGCCTCATCCCATCCTGTGTCTTTATCCTTCTTTTTCTCTGTCATACCTCTTTCTTCCTCTAAGCTTTCCCGCTGCAAGTTTGTATACCCCGCCACGGGACGTAATTGGGGTGGGGGTGGAGAGCTTTGTCTGTCCTCTGTCCCCTCTCCCTCCTTCTTCATTGGCTTCCCTTTATTCTCCTCATACAATTTCCAATATATTCTGCCTGCTCTTTAGCTTTGAACTTTTGTACTTTGTTAATAAATATGAAAACATGGTTTCGATTATTTTTCTATTGAACATTCCCTCCCAGGGCGACGAATGGAAACACTGACCTGCAGTCTCCTGGAGCCACTGAAAGTTATACTGAAGTATTTTATTGCAATATTGGGGCAACCTAGTACACATATGGTTGAGGGGGCTATCTTAATAGGCCATTATCCCCTGTCTTTTCGCTTCCTCTCCTCTATACCCTTGTTTTCCTAGGCACCCTCTCCCACTTCTCCTTTCCTTCCCCGTTTATACATTTCTCTCTGTAACACCAACACTCACCCTCTGTCACTTCTCCCGCTTTATTTCTCTCTTTCAATCGGGCCCTCTCCACAGACCCACCCACGCATTATCATCCAACACACCTGCCTTCTCCTTTGGCCCGTCCACTCACTCTGGGTTAGTACATCAATATCCCTCTCCATGGGCTCACTTACCACAATGTTAGTAAAGGTAGGTGCTGAGTCACCCCCACTCCTCCTGCTCACACCCCCCACTACAATGGCAAGCACACTATTTTACACAAGGTACCTGTCAGCGATGACCCTTTTACCTTGGCCAACACCACAAAATCAATACGAACAACACTTACTACCACATGCACATCCCTCTCTGTTACCTCAAATTATTTCTTCAACAACCACACAATATAAGGACACCCATCTCCCCTAAATGACACAACTATACAATTGCTGGTGCTACGTGCAACTCCTGTCTAACAGGGTCTGCCTCTCACTACGCACCCCTCCTGCTCTAAGACAGTGGTGCCCACACACACACACTCCCTATGGGGCAGCGTGTACTAAAATCCATGACTACTTCGGCCGATCATCTTCCTATCTCGGGGATGCATTGAAAACACCATAAAATACAGTCCCTCCCTCCTCCAATGACATGCAACCATGAGACAGCACTTTCTTCCACGGTTACACTCATGTGTCCTAGAGATCCTCAGGTCCTCTCTGCACCGAGCCTCCCGTGCAGGCTCACTCCTCCCCCTGAGCACAGGCAGTGCTCAGGTCCAAGCAGACCTTCGTGAACTTGGCATGTTCAGGGCCTCCTCAGTGTTGCTTGTAGAACAGGTCTGTGGTCATCAAACCCACGCCCCCAGGGAGGGCGGCCGTAAAACCCTCAGTTAACCGAGAGAACTGAGGATCTTGCTGGGGCCTCCAAAATGTATTAGGGTCCCATTAGGGCTTGCAATAGATAAGTTACCAGTGGTAGTCCGAAAAGGAGTGCCCAGTAGGCAAGAGGTAATGCTGTTTATTACAGCTGGGCAAGCACAAATCAAACAACACAGTGGAACAGAACTGATTGATGAGAGCTGACAAAGTGGGTCACAGCTGACAACACTTGTATATTGCTAATACATTGTGTATACAGTTAGAAACTGTTGCACTTGAAACTTCAAACCTTCTCAGTTCCCATGAAGCTGACTGATTAGAGTATATCATACCCCTATAGCTACACATATGTTAGACATGAATAGAGCAAACAGACCTATCTTCTTCTGGCTCATCCCCTCCCCGTGTGGTGCAACATTGCTTCCCACGCCACCCTGCAAATAGTTTGCAATTAGTAATGACATAATTGTACTGACCTCTGGATCTTTATTCGCCTGCCATTGGCCAGCACCAGAAATTAAGGAAGTTGAGACATCCTAAACTTGTGGGAAGAGAGACATTCACACAACACCTGCCTGATGACACTCTGTGGGCTGGTTCCTTCCCAGGTACACCAAAACTTACTGTATAATTGCCTCTTCTTGGAGCGCTCCTCCATTCCATATCCTTGTTCCTATACCAGCTGGCGAAGGGGTGATTTGAAACCACCTTGGTGCCATGTGAGCGAATCTATGGATTAGGTTGATTTCCCCATCTCCCATGAATAGCCGTGGGTGAGCCTGGATCGCAGGCCTTGATTGTATCACTCGGTGCTGTTCCCAGCGACTGTGGTCTGCTGGAGATGAGCAGCCTGAATTCAGCTTCCCCCCTCCCTCAGCCACGGTGCACAGTCTGTGTGTTCAGAGCTGACCTACTAGGTGAGGCCCACCTGTCGCACCCCCATGGAGTTCGCTTTATCTGTGGTTTTGCTTCCTTCATGTTTATGAAGCAGATTCCCTTGTGCCCATATTGCGTTATATACAGAGTGCCCCTCGCCCCCTTATTCCCCTCCATGCTAGGTCCCTGGGGCTAACTACAGCTTTCAGATATCCCCTTGTTCCCCCCTTAGGGGTGTCCAAGACCACCCCCCTTATTCTCGCAATTGGTAGGTGAGCCCCCATGCCTGGCGCTGAATCAGCACCTTCATTGCATTTCTATTACTTTGACTACTGATTTCTAATGTAAACATGAAGGTGTACCCTCCAGCAAGGTCCTTCTTTAAGACCACTTCTTTAGCATCATCTTCCATCAACTTAAGAGTGCCCTTTAGGGATGACAATTATTACTGAGAGAATGGTTTGTTCAGAAATTTCCCAATGTTTCTTTATATACATATCAACATGCAGGACAAATACTCTCCCGTAAAAACATCACTTGTGATCTATTACAAAAAACACAGGTGTCACACCTTTAAAACTGCATCAGCTCAAGCTTATAGAACTATGGCATACATGTTGCTATATGATTTGAAGGAGTAACAATATGCAGCTTTTCCTCAACTGTTAAATTTGTTCAAAAATTGTAATTAATGTAAAGAACATTAAAGTTAAATCCAAACAAATATGGTCTCCAGTTGTATGGCAGAGAACGCACTATGATTTACACAATCACAAACAGCTAATTTACAAAAAAAAAAACTGACATGCTTGAATTAATCTGACTGTTCTTTACACACAAAAACACATTTCCATAATCGATTCTATATAGATATAAAGCTCTGAATAACACTAGACATTCTAATTATATTTCAGTTGCTTGTTGGTAAATATCTCTCAACATGCTTGATTTCACCAAAACATCTCAACTCTATGCACAAAGTCGAATTTGCATGCATCAAAATACAGTTTTTACGTTCCCCAATGACAACTATCATTTACAGAATCAGAAAACTGTTAGGTTTCACAGATTTTCGCAGATTTTCAATTATGTGCATGCAATCTACACTATGCTTACAATAACTCGGATCTGCAGGTTTTGTATTCGGGAAGTATTTTCTTAATTCTAAAGTCTACAGAATTTCAGTTCCCTCTTACAGCTTGGAAAGGTGGTCAGATTAATTTAAATGGATCTAAGCACCCTGCCCTCATTCTTCAAAAAAGAGTTCACCTCTGCATTTCAGAAAATGGGGTTTCATGGATTTTACGTTTTGCGCTCTTTCTTTGAATAGAAACAATCCCTCTAACTTTGTCCACAAATATTGGTGCAATAACTACGACTGTCATCAGTGATTATAATATCATGTCAGGCTATGGACCTCCATGACTGATTCCTAATAAAGAAATGGACTGTTTTAAATGTGCTCAATTTTACAAAAACAAAGCTGTAATTAAATCATACCAAACTGTACCCTCAAAAACATAACGCAGTTTGTTATATGCAAATTAAATCTCACATTATACTTAACCGCAATGAAGAACACATTGAATTGTACCTTACACTACCCCTGTGTCCATTTAAAACTAGAATCCCATTTTTGCACCCAAACCACCTTCACTGCAAGGAATGACCATAGGCAGGAATATAAAACAATCTGAATGTACATTGGGACTGAGTACTTACTTTTAAATGTTGCTTCCTATTTTTCGGGAAACATTCTGGGCCCTCTTAGATTGGCAAAGCTCTCAAACTTTTCTGGACAGGATCCCAAATTGACTGCTGATTTCCATTAGAATATGGTCTATTATTTCTGCAGCATCTATGGGCTCCCAAGTCTCCTGTTGGTGTCCCTCTTCCATCCAGCCATCTCCTTCATTAACATTAGTAATCATTCTCATAATCTGTGTACATGGTATTTTAGATGAAAATGTATTCCTCCCTTGTCGTTATGATTCTGTTTGCATTGTCCTATTCTGTCCTCAGTCTCCCCTAACCTGCATTGGATATTTATGTATTTCATTTATGTATTTCAACATTGTGACTTGAAAGATAAAGTGACAACCATTCACTGCAATTTAGTTTTTTCGTTGCAACATTTGGCAGAAATGTGACAATGTAATATAGCAGAAATCATTAGACTCCATGGCTTGATATGGATGCAGTGATACAGTATGTGCTATGTGACGTATTGCTTTCTGAAGTTATTATTTCATGATTTTTCATTATTGTAAACCATCAAATTTGCTGTTAATTAAACATGTATTGTTTGTATTGACAAAACTAATTTGCTATACATTAATTGTAATTGATTATATATTTTAATTATTTGACAGGACATTAAGCTTGTTACTCACTATTAACATGCATGCATCTAAATAAATGTATTGTCTTGCCACATGATGTCCTCACAGTTCCATTCCAAATAAGCTCTTCTCCTTGATAACTGGTTTTGACAAGCTGAGACATGTGATTTTCACTGTGGAAAACAGCTCGAAATTTGGACAACTCATGGTTGAAGACTATGCGAAAACATCATGTGAAAGGAACCTCTGGAAAAGCAACTCTTGACTGAATAAACAGTTTTTTTAATGAGCTTGTGTTGTGAAACTGTCCTTGAGAATTCCTGGGATAGGGAACATTTTTTTTAGGTTGAATACAATTCCACACATGTTCATAATGATGTTTAGCTAAACATAATGCAATGATATGTAACATCAATAGATTTGGGGCTCCTTCTTCTCTTCATTTATAAGTGCATAATTTTTTGTTCACATTATTTTTCATGCATCTGTTAACATTATTTTTCATACATCAGTTGAATTTATTGTAGGTGGCAATCCAGTTACCATTTAGTAAGTAGATTGCAATGTATTTGCCAGTACATAACATATGTGAACATTATAGCATTCTCATTGCATGACATGATGATTTAGATTTCTTGGAGCACAGATAGCATTAATTAGATAGTTGACTAGACGTGCCCACTCACTCTGGCCTAGTTGGACCTGTGAATGTGACAATGTTCTATTTTTCCATTAATGTCTACTAAAACAAGTTAATGGCTGATGAAAATGTATATTTGTTCCAATTGACCCATGTCTTCAGCACCCATCGATTTCCATTGAGACCGTCTCCATGTCTTTATGTTAGGTGCAGCATATGATAACAGTTGAAGCAGATGTATCACACTTGAAGGACCAATGCCAAGGCTCAGCACTTTTCACTGTATTCTTAGACATTTAGATTGCCTTTGATTTTCTCCCCACAAAACACATTAAGCATATTTTAAAAATCCACTATGCACAATAAGTATATGATATTTCATTATTTAATCTGTATCCTCATCAATATTCATTGTTTTTCCTTTCGCATGTTATTATTTCAAGTGCAGCACCGTAATGGGATTCAGTAGCCAAGGGCCTGGAACTCACAAGATGTAAACTCACATTTGCAAAACATCAACATCAATGCCAAAAATGATCCATTCTTTTATTGAATGAAACTCCTACAGTTGGCATATTCACTAGTAAGAACTGATTCGAGATGGGTAGGCAACTGGAATGACCATTACCCTGCATAATGTGACATTTCACTCCCGTGTGTGTTTTATGTAACATGGAATGGGGCAAAATCTGTTTGCTTCTTTCCATTTTACCCTTGTAGTAACGCTGTTTCTAATTGCATTTGCTCAGTGTTTAGTGTGGTTTTAAATTACAGAGAGCAGACAAGGAAAATCTGGCCCCTGTTATTTTCCGACATTTACCATGGTGATCAATTGCAGCATTTGCCTGATGGAGACTTGGGTTCTGCACAATTTAGTTCATTTTGATTGAAAATCTGGGGTCAGGTTTCATCATCAGTTGCTCTGTAATTATCTTTCTGGTTGGTAGTATCTTTTGGCCATCTCCCTTATAGCCTGATAACCTTTGAAATTATATTTAGTAAAAACAGTCTTAAACCAACGCTAATTGGTTTGTTCATACCTTATATGATCCAGTTAAACGGTTAACCTGTTTCACTATGGTTGTTTTTTCTTGGACTTGTTGTAGTTTTTCATTTTCCGTTCTCTCCAAAAATGTAAAGTCGATGTAAATTCGCCAATATGTTGCCTATTAAAATATGGTTCAATATTCAATTTGCCTTGAAATGAAAGCAAATTGACAACCTTTGGGCTTTTATTGTTTGCTTTTTTGACACATTGGTAAACAGAATTCTAAGGGTTGTCTTGCTTTTCTTAAGGGGTTCGGTGTGGAAAATTGCAGCAATTCATTCTTGCAACCTACAATATAAAGGCCTATGCATGCGTATGGTTATAGAATGTTCACACTGCTTTGCATCATACTTCATAGTGCCAGGCCAGATGGAGTGAGAATGCAGCCATTACCCAGAACAAGGATAATATGAATAGGAGGGTGTTCAATTTACAAGTATTGTGTGGAACATCACTGATCTAGAATAGATTGGGCTGCTGGGTTATGAATCATATGGAGCCGTCCAGGAAGCCCCATTTAAACAGAATTTGCATAATTTCTACACCATTAAATTATATCAGACGCTTATTATCCCTGACTGTCAAGCTTGTACATTGAATTTCAATTTACATGTACAAACTTTTAGGGTTTTTAAAATAATTTTGCGCACCAAACATGTGAAAGTAAAACATATACTTTTTGTTTAAATAAAAAGAGTTTTCATTTTTTTACAAAAAAAATCACATTTATGCCCATTGGTGATACATTATGGAGCTAATTTTCAATTTTGTACTATTGAGGGACCAACAATGTATACACTTAGGTGCACTTTTGTCTCTTTCATGCAAGTGTCATCAAGTGCACTATATAGTGAAAACAATGTGGAGCTCATTTTGAGCTAGGCGTACTGGAAACAAAATGCATAAAAGCCTTGCAGCTTTTAAACATTTCATGTCCGATTCACCCCATTTTCTTTCATTTGTATGGGAGAAGGTAGGGGTGGGTCATAACAACAGCATTTGCGCCGGCATGGACTTTCATGGTGATGCAAATGCTGTGGATTCCTATCAAATCCATCTGCGTTTTACACCAGCAAAAAGCAGTTGGACGCCATAGGACTCCATTGTAAATGTCAACTGTGATGCATACGTGGTAGGTGGCGTTTACCTTATTTGCATGTCGGAGTGCAAAAGGGCAGCATGTAAGCATGCACACCAACTTTTTACATTTGCCTTTTGCACTCCACCATGCAAATTAGGACAATTTGGTGGGGCGACCTGTCTAAACTTAAGTGTAACAGGTCCCTGTCGCCAAATTACAGGGGAATCCAAAATGAGGCCCCTGTGTGCTAAACCTGGCGATTGCAGGTTGACACACATCTTTTGCAGTTTGTAGTAACAAGAAGTGTACACGTTTGCACAGAGAATGGTTGTGGGAAGCATGTATAATGAGTCTGCATGCTTTTATCAAGCTCTAGAAAGACTCACGTGCACTACACTTAACATTGTTCGCTTTTTTTCTGTAAGGGAAGTGCATAGGGTAGGCCGACACGTTAATTTGGTTCGGTGCGCCTGTTACATGTACCATGAAAACACGTGCAAAACAAGAGGTACACCTTTTAATCCTGGTTTTTGCCCTTCTTTTCCCACTCCAGGGATTAGAAAATGATGCTCATACTGTTTAACTTCTGTAACTCCATCTGAATGTTGCTGAGACTGCACTGATTTTCTACATCGTTTAATTTAAAAAAAAAAAATACCCTGCCCAGGAATTGCTTTTCCTTATCACAATGTCAGCTTTAAATATTCCTATTCAGGCATCCACATGCCTTCACGTTATGAAGTGGTTCCGTATATGAAACTCAATCTGCCGGCTGCTGACTCGGCAATGCTTTTCTTTATCTATCAGCATTAAACCATGTTAACAAAATTAGACCTGCACGGTGTACTTTGCTTTATTAAAGGCTTCAGCATTAAAATGTCAGCTATAAGTCTGGAAGTAGTTAACTTTCAATGTTTATTAATTCAGCTTTTTAAAGTCAACATGATGTATGCCGAGGATCCATGTTTGCCATGTTTTGCTAAAGCAAATGGATAACTGCAAATAATGTTTTGTATCATAAAAGTGTCAACCTTTGAGCAGATTCTGCTTACATTGCACCAGTTCTGCATCCCAAAAGGTGCGACGTATGTTGACAATGAGTTGCATTTAGAGAACTGTGTAGGCATAAAAGGAGGCAGCCAACTCCTCTATTCTGTCAGCTGAGTTGCAAACATACTCACAAATGAGACTGACGTGAAGAGCCTCTATGGAGATGGGTGAGAAGCCACTTCCAGTGTGTGGTGCGTCATAAAAGGAACGCTGTATGTCACAGCGAACCATTGTCGCACAGCAGTGAAGCAAGGCAGTGCAGAGAAGTAATTGCATGCTGGAACATAAACGAGCACTGTTTTTAAATGTAGTCGGTAGGCCTCAATCTATTGGAATATTATGTTACATGTCACTGTGCTTCAGCATTGCTGGTCTCGGATTTCTATTTTACCAAAAGTAGCACCGAGGATCATAAAGCTTGCCAGAAATGTTGGTAAAGTAGTGTGTTTTTCATGATTTGGCACTGAGTTGCTCAGCACAGGGTAACATGACGGCACTCATGTGTATGCATGTGAAGCAGCTGCAAAGGCACTGTCAATCAGAATTATATGTGGCATTACACAGGCGCTCATGATTTGGCTCTCTGCTGTCAATCAGCCAAAGCCTACAATGGTTGTCAGAGCAGCTTGATGCACTCTCCCACAAACATCCTTCTCCTATTTCTCACACCTACCCTTAACCTTGCCCTCTGAGAAAATCCTCCATGTACCTATTCTCACAACATCATCCACCAGTAACCACTACATCCTCCTCCTCCCAGCATACCTCTCTTTTCTCAGCCACACATCTTGTCCAATAATAACTTTATGAGATATGTCCTATCTGCCCTCTTCCTAAACTCTCCCTTTCCTTTTATCCCTCCCCACCTCTTCTTAACTCATCATTCTCCTAAATATGCCTACCCATTACTGTCTTTCTTACCACCTCTCTGTCAGCTCTCATATAATTACCCTCTATTGCATATCCCTGAAATCTTCTTACCAGAAAACCAGTAGGTATCTGCTCCATTTCTTGCTGGATGATGCTGTTATATAGTTCTTCACTTCAAAGTTACAGTGTAAATAGAAGTAGGTAGAGAATCTTGCAGTTAGTGTTTCAAGTAGAATTGTTTATATCTAAGCACAGGAATGTGGAGAAGGAATGAAGTGGACAGGGGGAGATCAGTTGGATACTAGAGGCTGAAGAAATTGGATGTGCTGCAGATGTATCTTATTATCATCCCAATAATCATTCAGGAAAATAATAAGACGGAGTGGGAATCACTATATTTCAGAACCATCCTCTAAACTCACATTCCATGCCCAAACCTCTTTCATCCCTGTATAAGGACTCATGTTGTCTGTCTCTAGTCTTGCACCTACCCTTTCACACTCCACTCTGAACACCAACCACCAGCACTCCTTTAAGTTTGTCCCCCTCTAACCCAAGTTCTATTGGTAGGTTCTTATTTCTCCCAAGATTTCAATGCCATTCACTTGCTAGGGTCTTACATCTGCCCCACTCATCGGTCTGGAAGAGCAAGAATAGCCCCACTATTTCTCTTATTCTTTTTTTCTAAAATCTACAATATTTACCTAATCTCATCATTTTGCCCTTTCTACTCCATCTATCTGCACACTCCTCTTCTTGCACTGATTCACCATTGACTTCAAAACCAGGCCATACTCCTAAGTACGCCAAGGCAGGTAAAAATTTCAGATGTTTCTTGAAATTATAATTGATATTGATATTGATATTTTATTTCTATCGCGCTCATACACAGGTGTTTCAGAGCGCGACAAGGCATGGGAGGGGAACAGGAGAGTACAAAACAACAATCTTACTAGGCCCAGTGACATTCAGAATGAGCAAGTGCATGGGGAGCGGGAGGGGAAAAGTGCTAGGACGTGGGAGAAATGGAACGTGCAGAGAAAAAGGAGAACAGAATAAATAATAATAAATAAATAAATAAATAATAACAGCAACAAAAATGGTAGAACAACCAGCAAGTGCTGAGTTTAAGGCAGCAGGCAGGGTAGGTCAGATAAAATCAGGAAGAAAAAAAGGGGCAAACACTGTATTGGTACAGATACAGACCCCAGTGCAAGGGGAGGCCCAGAGGCAGTGCAGGAGGGTGGCATGGTGAGCAGGAACCTGGGCCCGGAGGACAGAGGGTGGCCAGGTGCACAGTGCCACGAGAGAACAGATCAACAGGAGAGAGGGGGCAAAGGCAGAGGCAAAGAGGAAGGTCTTGAGGTTCTTCCGGAACCGGAGATGGTTCTCCTCAAGTTTTAGAGTGGCAGGGAGGCTGTTCCAGAGGGAGGACCAAGCCGAACTCCAGCTTGTTTCTTTGAAAAACGACTGACCCTGACGGAGTTAGAGGTAGAGGAGCGAAGAGCTCGAGAGGGAGATAGCTGAAGAAATACCTTCAGCGGAGGGATAGCTGAAGGTATTTTGGACCCAGGCCCCAGAAAGCCTTGTGAATAATGCAGAAGGTTTTCAATTTAACCCTTGCATGCCCTGGGAGCCAATGGAGAGATTTCAGAGCTGGAGAGATACAATCCCAGGGCTTGAGGCCAAGGACAAGTCTCACAGTCCTGTTCTAGATTAGTTGCAGAGGGCGGAGAGTAGAGGCAGGTAGATTTAGAAAGATGCTGTTACAATAGTCCAACCTAGATAGAACCAGAGCTTGGGAGACAGTGAGCTTCTGGGGGAAGGAGAGGAAGGGAAGAGTACCTCTGAGGAGGTGCAATAGGAAGTGTAACTTTTTAGAGACATCAAAGATGTGGGCGGGTGACCCCGAGGTTCTTACCTTAGCAGGTGGCATAGAAGGAGGGCCAAGGGAGGACGGCAGAGAGTGAGGGGAGAGGATGGAGAAGGTATGCCGATGAGGAGGATCTCAGTCTTGCTGGCATTCAGACAAAGATCACTGGCGGGACACCAATCTTTAATGGCAGTAAAGCAATCAGAGATGAGAGAGGGAGAAGAGATGGCCTAGGGCAGCCTGAAGATGAGTTGAGTGTTATCAGCGTAGCACTGTAAATTTGAGCAGAAAATGGCAATGCAGTGGGCGAGAGCTGCCAGGTATTGGTTGAAAAGACAGGACAAGAGGTTAGACTCCTGGGGAACCCTAAAGGTAGAGAGGGAGACAGACAGCCTTAAAAACCTTCTGGGGGGGTACAATGCCCTGAAGAGGAGTGGAGGTAGCCAGAAGTGAGGCAGAGGAGGAGGGAGGAGTGGGCATGGTAGCCAAGGAATGAGAGGAGGGGACATCCAGAGATGAAAGGAAGTTGATGAGGCCATGGAACTGCATATCGAAGAGGAGATTGGCCTGAGGACCTTGGACCTTGATGGTGCCATTAAGGTAGACGTTGAGGATGACTCTGGAGGAGTCAAAGAGTCAAAGGAAGCCATGAGGACTACCCAGCGTGTGCCACCATTAATGGTAGAGGAGGAGACAGGTCAAAGCACAAAGATTATATGTGGGGTCCATAGATCTGGTGAAGGAATGACAAAGAGGATGTCAGTGAGGGTCTGTCTAGGAGAGGCGCTGGAATAGGTATCAGCGATAGGGAGACCTGGGTTGGAGGCCAAGTTATCCTTTTTAATCTTCTTCTTTTCAGACTTAGTGAGAAGGGAAGGATAGTTGATAGAGAAGCAATTGGAATAGATGAGAGAAAGAGAAAGCACCATGAGTGGGAAGAGATAGGAGGCAGAGGGAGGAGTATGCGGGTACAACGGTATGGAACAGTCACTGGGCTAGTAGGTTACACATCGATGGGCAAAGTTAAATGAAAAAAACACCCAAGTTTGACTTTCAATACAAATGCAAAATACACCCAAGTTTGACTTTCAGTACAATGTTCAATACACCCAAGTTTGCCTTTCAATACAAATGCAAAATACACCCAAGTTTGACTTTCAATACAAATACAAAATAAACCCAAGTTTGACTTTCAGTACAATGTTCAATACACCAAAGTTTGACTTTCAATACAAATGCAAAATACACCCAAGTTTGACTTTCAGTACAATGTTCAATACACCCAAGTTTGACTTTCAATACAAATACAAAATAAACCAAAGTTTGACTTTCAATACAAATACAAAATACACCCAAGTTTGACTTTCAATACAAATTCAAGGCACTGTTTTTAAGAAAAACAAAAGTGGGAGTAATATGGTAGAGGTGAGTACAGAAAAGGCTTAAATAAGATCATAACAGGCAGAGATGGGAGAACAAGGGCACTCAGGAGGAGGTAACAACCCATGCTGTGTGAGGTAAGAGAGTCATAGCAGTCCAGGGATAGCAACACCAGGGAGAGTTGGGCTGTGGTAGTAGTCACTTGTAGCGGCCTGTCAGCAGACAGGAAAGCTGACAGGGGCCTTAGAAGTGGGACTTCGAAGAAGGGGGCCGGCTAAAAGCCTGCCGGTTCCCCAGTTGGTTCATTTGTCTGGCAATTTGGCCAATCTGTGCCCAGATGAGGGTGAGGAGGCCAACAGAGTCAGCCTCATATCATCCCAGATAATGCAGTGGCCATTTTGAAAGCACCGCGAAAAATAACAAACAAAGGCAGAATAATGCACAAGTATTCTAAAAGGTAGCCAGAACACCTTTGCCAGGCAGAGCAGGACAATGTCCAATGTTGCACAAACAAAACACCCCCACATCAGAATTATATTTTCATTTTTGAGATTCAAAATGCAGACTTGCACAGCACATTTTGCATTTCAAGTATGCATTTATAATTCAGGCTGCATAACTCCATAAGATGAACAACACTCCAGCAGGGCAAGCAGGGCAAAGAAGGCAGCCAGGCTCTGGTAATAAGGAGCAGCTAAAGATGCAAGCACTGCACCTGGAAGCAGATGGTACATTGATGAAACAAAAAATTAATTGGCAATATTTCTGCACAGCTATCTGGAAGACCAATAAGATCAGTGTTCCTTGTACTGGTATTGTTTGGTAACTAAAAGGCTGGTGTCCTAGTTACCAAACAACACAAGTACAAGGAATGCTGCAGCTTCCTTTTGAGGTATTCTATCAGAACAACATGCACCAACTACCTAAACCCTTCTCATTCTAAAACCCATGCTCATGACTTCCAGAACATTGGCATGCGTTTCAGTCACAGATGCTACCTTGGTTTTCCTGAAAGCCGTCCAGCATGCTGCAGCATGGAAAGATCATGAAACGCCCTGAAGGTGGATTTAAGAGCCACAAACAAATACAAAGGTTGCCTCATAAGGCCTACATTGTACTAAAACTGTAAGGCCCTCATTACGACCCTGGCGGAGGACCATGGTGCAATTTGCACCATGGTCCATGGCGCAAAGCTGCCAACTCCGCCATGGGGGTTGGCGGACTTACCGCCCCATACCGACCTTGGCGGGGCGGTAAGTCCCCAATCCCCATTTACCCTTCCCCATTCCCATTTTTGCCCCATAGGGTATAATGGGAGTGGGGAAGGCGTTAATTACGCCACCGTAAATTACGGTGGCGTAATTAAAAACAAGTCCCATAGCGCCATGGATTTTTCCGCCTGCAAAAAGCAGGCGTAAAAATCACCATGGCGCTACGGGAACTCGTAGTCAGGCGGAAAGGTACGCCATGCTTTACGCCGGCGTAAACCCCTTTCCGCCAGGGTCGTAATGAGGGCCTAAGAGTGTGGCTGTCCGGAGTTAAGGGTGCCCATAGCAATGTACCAGCACCCATTCTGGACCACCACACTACACGTCTGTGGGTGGGTCAGTTGCGCCTGTCAGGTCTGACCTGCCAGACGCCGGTACTTCCATGTCCCCACTCCCATGGACTTGTAATGTCCGGTTGGCACCAGGAATTCAGGCTCTGCTAAAGTGTTGCAAGTCTAGCGGCACCCTGCCAGAAGCAATGGTTGGATTACCACCGGACTCATAATGATGCCCAATGTATTTTCCCAAGCCTGTTTTCATATATGAAAGAAAGGTAAGTTCATAGTCCTATGCCTTCAAACTTCACCATACATGTTTTCATTGCATGTATCAATTATGTTGGTCTATAACTCTCATGATCACACCTTGTCTTTTGAATTTGTACACACATCTCACATTACTTGTCTCACTGTAGTAGACTTTTCAGAATGTAGATATTACATTGCAACAGTAGCTGTGTTGGACTATTCAACTTTAATGTATCCCATAATAAGGCATGCTGAACACAATCAAAGACCACAAACAAACAAACACAAAGGTTGCTTCTTAAAGCTAATATTCTGTACGATCCGGAAGAGTCCTAAGGCCAATCTCTTTTCTAAAGTGTGCTAGCTCAGGTGAAAGAATGTTATGATGTGAAACCCATGACTTAAGCCTTGGAAGTGAAACGTGCCACACACTTCTTCATTGGTATTTTCTCAATGATATGGGTCTATTATTCGCAGGTTCATACCGTTGTACCTTGTTTACTTACATCCTGTCCCTATCTCACTGGAAGAGTATTTTCAGAATGAAGGCACAGATTAAATTGCAACGTTGCAACCAGTATCTGTGCTGGACTATTCAATAACTTCAATGCAACCCAAAATAACATATGCTGAACACCATCAATGTGGATTCAAGAGCCACAAACAAAGAAATGCAAAGTGTCTTTCCTATGTCTTACCTTCTGTATTATCATAAATAGACCTAAAGTCAAACTCTTTTATGAAACCTGCTTGTGCATGAGAAAGGGTTTTATGATCTGATACCCATGCTTTAAGTCTTACAACCAGAATCTTGCCACACATTTTCCCATTGGCATTTATCAATGATATTATGCAGGATCCCTCATATGTCCCTTGTCGAAGATAGGAACTATTTTGTTGGAGCTACACAGCAGAGGTTGTTTTTTTCTGGTTCATATGTATGCATTAAACACTCTCAAAAGGGGACACACATTAGCAGTTGGGCCTTGAACAGGCCGATGGATAGATTATTATGGCTGTGGACTGTCCCATTTCTTTGAGAATCAAGCATATGTGCAATGGTCTGTAACAAAGAAAATCACTCTATCAGAATGGTGGGGACATATAGTGAAAACCTCCTGTAATTTTTTCACCAATCTCGAAGGGACCCCATAAGTGCTGAAATCTCCAGCAATAATCATCTCAAGACATAATGAATTATTGACTGATGCATGGGTGACAGAATGCAAACATTTTAATTGATTATCAGTGAGCAAAAAATCCTCAGGTGATTCCACATTGAGCATTTCATCCTCTCTTAATTTGGAGTATATCAACTGTTTATATTCCACTCTCAAATGTGCAAATATGAGAAACACCAACCCATCTCAAAATTAATAAATAAGCCATTAGCTATAAAACCAAGATGAGTACCATGTTGGTCTCTTATTAACAGACTAAAAGGGGTGGCAAACAAATGGTTTAAGACATGATATAAATTCATCATAGATGTCAATCGCCTTTGTGGCATTCAATCCCAATTGCTCAAAAATATGTGACAGAAAGTGCAATTAACCATGCTAAATGTCAGAGTGGATAATATCTTTATTCAAGATAGACTATCTAAGATTTCTACAGTTGTTAATCCTTTTTATATCTGTCTACCTTGCTAAAACCTCTTGCTATGAACCTCTGTCACTTCAATTCAAGTGGTGATGCCAGCAGATCACGGTTTCTCTTGGAACAGGGGTGCACAACCCAACTGCTAACCATGTCCTACCAAGTTAAATCAATCATATTATCAAAGGTTGCCAATTCTGGCACCAATTCTAATTGTACAAACTTATATAGAAGAAATCACATGATCTGGAAAACTACCTACAGCAACATTGTTATTTCTTTTCAAAATCTTTCACCCTCTAAAAAAGCCTTCTAACACCTACACTTACCATCATCCCCTTGTTGTCTACCTATGTTCAGGATCCACAAACCATGAGCAGGAAGTAAACCCCGCCCCCCTGTTTTATGGAAGTCCTTTTGTGAGATATGCAGCAGTTTTGATTCTCAAACTTCTAAACACCACAAATATGTATAAGGAACTCTTTCAAGTTAACACAACATGTGTCTCATTAAACCATTACTCAAGAAACCAGGATGCATGTCTGCAGACAACTACTGAAGTCCTCAGAAGCCATCAATCTTTGTGATTATGATGCTACCATACCAGGCGCGAATATGGACAATGACGCCAACATTTCTTCAAGATTCAGGCAAATATTGATAGACCAGCAGCTCAAATCCACCTCTCATCTTGGCTACCTTTGACATTGTACATTAAATAGCCAGATGGTGTGTCAAAACTAAGCTCAGGACTAGATTGACTAATTCCTCTCATAACTAGCCACATGTGTCTTTCTTCCTTTATTTACTCTTATCCTCTTCCAACCGTCTTTGAGTTTCTCTAAAGTGCCAGACTATGTACACAATAGTTCGACATTTACATATGGCCACCACCTGATTCAATCCTCTGCATTATTTGCAAGAACAACACCAATGACACTCAAATAATTCATAAAATACACACCTCTTCTGAGTAAGATGTCAGTTTTCTCAAAGGATATCATCTTGAATTTAAGAGCTGCATTTAAACTTCTGAAATCCAATGACTGAGTGACTGAAATATTGATTTGTGCCAATTGCAAAAATTAACAAACCTCCTCTCCTTCAGTGACCCATGTGCTGCTCATTTGACATTACACAGCATCAACCGCATAGTCCCAGAATAAAAACTGTGCAGTTATCAACTGAGATGCAGCCTTATATAAAAATACTAACATAGGATCAAAACCCCTAAACTCATAAAAACACAAGTGTGTGGTGCTTTCTATTCAGTCCTAAAAAGCAAAACTGGAGCTCCCCTCCATTTCACAAATCCATTGGCACAAATCTCAGACCTCACCCTACTCATAGCCTGAAAATATTCCTTTTCTTCCTCCTCTCCACTTGACTCTGCCAAATACTCCTATTTAACAAACCTAACACTAGGCGTCCAATTCATTCAAACACAATACAATACCTATAGCACCCCGGGTTTCCAGATTTACAAACCAGGGTGCTAATAGCAATAACACACAATCCCAGAGGGCTGGATTGGGTGGTAATGGCACTTTGGCTCATCGTTAAGCCCATTGTACTATACCTTCGGCTCCAGGGCGTTACCACTTGATCCAGCCCACCGGATCTGTTGCTAATGCTATAATATCACAGAGTCCCTGGCTGTAAATTACACGGCCTGCGGTAGCGGCCATGTAGTTATGTTTAAGTTGCAGGACCCATAGGAAGACCACTTTTTGGGTGGCTTATGACTTCACTCCCCATGGATGCATCCTCACCAAACTTTGCAAAAAAAGTATATGGCCCGGTCTGAATTTATATGGCAAGTTTAGTGAGGTTTCGTCAAGGAGAGGGGAGTTATATGGGAGGACCTAAACATTTCTTTTTCCATATACTGAATGGAGAAAAACTTTGCACACGTGTACAGCCCAAACCGCTGGACGTATTTTCACCAAATTTACGGCAGAAGCAGTGGCTTGATCCCTGTAAATTTGCTGAAAATCCAGTAGTATTTTAAAGTACAGGTAAAATGTAGGTCCCAAAAAATGTGTGATATCTGGCTCCGCAGTCCCATTTCCCTGTTTGCTCCATGCCGAGAACTCTAATTGGCCCGGAGGGCGGCTTGATGTCTGTGGACATATGACGCACCCGCTGATTGGCTGGAGGGAAGCGGGATGTGCGTCTTAATTTTTGGAAACGCCCGCCATGTTGTATCCGAGGATAGTGCAGCGGCGAAAGGTGCTCGAAAACATGCTTTGAGTCATATGGTGGTAGGAAGAGGGGCTGGAAAGGGTGGGGGAGTGAACAATGGTTTATATGATGTATTTGTTTAGTTGGAAGAAGACAGTGGGGTGCCCGTGGTGTCCGCGAATACTGCAGCAGTTCACGAGTAGCTCCTCAGGTGAGCAGCTTCTGTGGTGACTGCAGACAGCCTTCATTAGGGTAGGATAGGTCCTGAGGTGAGCAATGTATATGGTGACTGTAGTCAGGTTTACTTTGGAAGGGTAGTGGATTACAGATGATATGAGGATGTTTGTATAGGGTGTATTGTGATGTGTTGCGTGTGGTAAGCCCCTCGCCCCAAAAGTCTTCCCACTGGTTGCAAGTACTGCAATAGTATGCGTAAAGAAGTGGACAAGGCCTCAGGCGGCTGGCTTATTACACCCAAGAGTCTGCCGATTGGTTGTAAGTACTGCAATAGTATGTGTACAGAAGTGGATAGGGCCTCTGGTGGCTGGTTCATGTGTGTGGGTTGTGGATTGTGTGCAGATCGTTGGGTGCCGTAGGCTGTAGACCGTAGGCCGTAGGATGTAGGCCACGCACCCAAGAGTCTAGGCCCTGGCCACAACCACCGCAACATAATATAGCCATGTAGACAACACTGTGCTAGTGGTGTATGGAATGCACAAATATGTCTACAGAATGCAATGTGCATATTACAAAGAAGTAAGATACCAAGAATGGTATACTTACTGTTTTTATTACTGAGGGTCTATAGTATGTCTAGAAAAGTGTACAGGGTTTAGGTGGCTGGCTTATTGTAGTGTTGAGTGTGGTGACTGGTTGTACGTATTGGAATACTATGGGCCTCATTATGAGGTGGGCGGTAAGGGGTTACCAGCGCCGGTAATGGTGCCGGCACCGTTAACACCCTACTGCCCTATTACGAGGTCAGGTAATAATTAAGGACACCTGGTGAAACCAGGCATCCTTAGCGGGTCCCGCAAGGAGAAGAGGTAGCTAACAACGGGCCCGTTATTAACAGGCCCGTTGTTAGCTCCCTCCCCATTCCCATTGAGCCCTATGGGGGCTCAAATGGGAATGGGAATTTACCAGGTCCGGGTTCCCTGAATAGGGAAATACCAGGCCCTCCAAGGTTGGAATGGCTCAGTATTTCCCCATTCAGGGAACCTGGACCCGGTATGCGGTAAGGGGGTAACCATGCCACTAACAGTGGCATGGTTACCTCCTAGGTTGTAATGAGGCCCTATGTGTATAGAAGTGGACAGGGTTTTAGGTTGTTGGTTTATGTGTGTGGTTTGTGACCAGTGGACAGATTGTTGAGTGCATGGGTGTGTTATGTTGAGGTGATTCTGACCAGCTACTACAGTCTTGGGGGCATGGCTGGAGGTGATGGAGTCAACAGTCCAGGAGTATGCCCACTGGATGAAGTGTTGTAATACTATGTGAACAGAAGTAGGCCAGGCTTTAGGTGGATGGTTTACGTGTTTGGGTTGCAGCCACTGGGCAGGTTTTTGGGTAGTTTACTGTAATATGATGTGTTGGTTGTGGGCAGTTAATAGAGTATTGGGTGCAGAAGCCATGCATCGAATAGTGTGTGCATTGGTTGGAAGTAATATAATAGTATGTGAACTGAAGTGGGTAAGGCCTCAGGTGGCTGTGTTACATTTGTGGGGGCAGATGTTTGCATGCATGGCTGTATTGGCCGGAGGCCATAGGCCGTAGGCCATGCACCCAAGAGTCTAGGCCATGGCCACAACCACTGCAACATAATACAGCCATGCATGCAAACATTGCGATACTGGTATATGAATTTGACAAATATGTGTACAGAGTGCAATGTACAGATTGCAAGGAAGTATGACACCAATAATTGCATTCTCATTGTTTGTTTTGGTGAGGGTCTATGCAGTTTTGATGTAGTATGTCTAGATAAGTGTACAAGGCCTTAGATGGCTGGGTTATTGGTTTGAAGAGTGTGCTGACTGGTTGTACATACTGAAATACTATGTATACAGAAGTGGACAGGGCCTCAGGGGGTTCGGTTATGTTTGTGGGTTATGGCAGTGTTTAGATTGTTGGGTGCATGGCTACATTATGCTGTGGTGATTGTGAGCAGTTATTAGACTGTTGCGTGTATGGCTGGAGGCTATGTACTCAAGGGTTTGTGTATTGCCTGTAAGTAGTGTAATAGTATGTGGATAAGTGGATAGGGTGTGTATCAGGTGGTTTGTTGGACTGTCTTGACATTCTTGCTTGTACTAGATTGTATGCAGTGGGATGTAACTGTGCTAGCTACTATAGTTTTACGTGAATGGTTGGAGGTGATGCATATAAGTTCCAAGAGTGTGTCCACTGGTTGAAGTACAGTAATGGTATGTGGAGAAAAGGGTGTCAGGTAGTGACTTATTGTAGTAAAAGGAATAGTGCACTCAAAGGTTTAGTTGTACCAATCGTTTGGGCAAGTCTTTCTAAGCATACATTGATCGATCGTAAAAAAAAAAATCCTATACAGTTTACCTTAGTTTTCCTCACTTTGACATATGCAAAAAGAACGTGTTGGGCGTGGCCATCTTGTGCTAATTTCATGCGTGGATCGGTTGCTCTAAGTTTAAATGAGCTTGCAGCAATAAATCAAAACAGCCACCCAGAAGCTGACATCAGTTGTCCCAACGATCTGCTCCAGCTATTTTTATTAAGTTTGTGGCCAGCATAGCCCAGCATGCCACATCAACACCCACGCCCGCTAAACAGGAAGATAAACACAAGATAAAAAAGAGCTGCTCACACAGAGCGTACCTTCTCTGTCTTGCCATAAATAGTATTTTGCAAGTGAATATTTCAATAATACATCAACAATAGTGTGCAATGTTGCAAGTGTTTTTCTTTTTCAAAGACTGTTCACAAGAAATTGTAAATACCGGGAAACAAATTATTTTTTTAATTTGTGGGTAAGTTGGAGTTGACAATGTTTTTTTGTCCTTTTGTGTCCTTGTATTGCTGTATGGCACATTAGCAAAACAATTCAATGATGGTCCCAGGGACGTCATTTGGGGGTCGCCAGGGGTCGCAACTGCGACCTCTGTGGTGTCCCTTGCGACCTCTGTGGTGTCCCCTGCGACCTCTACTAAAAAAAAAAATACATTTTTTTTTTTTTTTAAGTTATGCAAGCTCCTGGGCTGTGGCTCTTTACTTATGGGGTGGCTGGCTTTCTTGTTCCGGCCCCTTAAAAAAAAGACTTGAGGCACTTGTTCTTATTTTTCTTCTAACACTTTCAGCACTGACCCTAAATAAGAAAGAATAGGAATACCAAATAATGTGTCTTTCTGGAATTCTATACAGTAATTGCTGGCCTCATTAAATGTTTATTTCAGGCCCACTTCAGGGGGTGAGTCACTGATTTAGTCTGTTCTTAAACGCCTCACTAAGCCTAAGCCGTTCATCCTTCTGAGGTCGATAAATGAGTACCAACACAGGTTGGGTGATATTGGGTGTATATTTTTTCTATATAAAGCGCTTAATGATGTGTTATTATATAGCACTTACACTTATCATTTGGTCATGGACGTCTGCTTGCATACACAGTCATTTGGTAATACGGGCCAATAAACACTGAACTTAATGATACATATGGCGATCCATTCTTGTATGAATGTACATCATATAGTGATATCATAACTATATTTTTCATAGTGTACAATGCTATGTGATGCCACTTACTGTTTTGTCAACGGGTGAAATGTCGTGTTCCATCGCTACCCGCTTTATCACTTTGGGGCGGGGTCTAATGACATCACTTCCTGTGATGTCATCAGAGGGTCAAGGGTCGGGTGATGTCACTTCCGCTACCCCTGGCATTTTGGTGAAATGACGTCCCTGGATGGTCCTTGATGGTCCGTGTGGGAGAACACAAGTCTTTTTTGCATTTTGAAAGGTGAAAGTTTGTGTTTCTGCAGCTTCTTACATCATGAATGCTGACATGTTGTTTCTTATTGCCGGAAATGCAAATGGACATATAGGGCAATATCGATCATCCCAGATAACGGTGAGTGAAAAAACACTGCTTATGGTAACACTCCAATGTCGGTTCCAGAATCCGTCTGGTGGCACTTGGAAGCTGTGGCGCGGGGAGTACGGTAGAAAGTATCTGAGAACAAAATACAATAACAATACTTTTAAGTAGCCATTCTTTATTTTAATATAATAAGTTAGTGTATAACTCATAACTGATAGAAACCTAATCATAAGCACAACACAACCAATATTTAACACACAAATGAAAACCAAGGTGTACTGTTTGAGACCACGAGTTGCATACAATTTTAGTGCTGTGAATTAGGTATAGCTCCGAATGGGATGGAGAATCACATGGAGAAAACAAAGAACAATCATAGAAATCATTCAGCTTGAACCCCAGAGAGATATCATTGTAATGAAGCATGCAAGATTACTGTTTGAAAACTGAGCACAGTACACATGGACGACGTTTACCCCACCGCCAATTAATAATTATGCATACAGCACTGTATCCTACTCATTTTTAATCCCAATCAAAATGTTATGTAAACTTCAACTTGCATAATTTCTAAAAATTCCATGCCTAGATTGTTTCTACAGGCAACCGCTCTGTATGACGTATCACACACTTTCAGACTAACTTGGCGGTACATGTCCTGTCTGAATGTAGTTTCAAGTTATCTTTTCTTTTTTTTTCTATTTCGCACAATGTATGTCCTTCGAGCAATTGATGCATAGCGTTGAAGGCAAAATTACAATAAGCACTTGTCCTATTCAGAGGCAGACACGTTTGGCGATTTCCGGAAAGAATGCAGGGAAAATAAGGCATTGAGGTGGGAGGTAGGACACTGTTAGGATATTATTGCGTGTTTCGCAATTTAACTGGTGTAGTTACTTAGACCTTATCATTAGCTGCATGGAGAGATGATCGTACCTTACACACGGTGCAATGAATAGACGGATGATCAAAAAAAGATTGTAGAATTATGCCCCCTATGTAATACTGTTATGTACAGTGTCTTACTAATCAACGGTGCATGTTTAGACACTAGGTCTCATTACGAGGTTGGCGGTAAGGCAAAAACGATGCGGTATGGTAATACCGGCATCGTTTACTGCTCCGTTGCATTCCGAAACGCAAACCCGGTATTAGCGGCACCCTAAATAAGGGTGCCGCTAATAGCGGCATAGGGGCGTACACGTGCCCCTTCAGGGAGCAAATACCGGCATGCCGGTAATAGGGGGAAATTCCAACCCACGCAGGCATGTAAATACCGGCATTGCGAAGCCGGTAATCATGGGCTGCACGATGCCAGCCATACAGGCATCGCGGACCACCCGCAAACAGCAATCAGGATCCAAGGCAACTGCCACAGGTGCACACAATCCCCACAGGTGGAGGCAATGGAGGCTGGGCCAGTATAAAATGAGCACACCCTCACACCACACCCCTTCCAACACCAAAATGCTACCACTAGCTGTTGCAATCATGGCGCTGGATGACATGCCCATACTGCTACAACTACAGCAACAACAGCAACAACCACAACTACAGCAGCAACAACAACAACTACAGCAGCAACAACAACTACAGCAGCAACAACAGGCAGCACAGAGGAGACTCCGGAGGAGAAGGAGGGTGAGACAGGCCCAGCAATTACCACCAGCGCAGGCAGCAGTGCCTCGTAGGCAACCACCAATTCCTCGCACCAGACCCAGCCCTTTCAACCTAACCCCTGAGCAGATACACACCATGTACCGGTTGGACCGTGACACCATCACCACCATAGTGGACATGATACAGAACAACATTGCCACCCTCATAGAAATACACACTGCCATCCCCCCGCTACTAAAGGTGGTGTCTGTGCTACACTTCCTGGCCACAGGCACCTACCAACACACAGTGGGCTAGCTGCATGGCATTTCACAACCACTATTTTCACGCATGCTGAACCAAGTGCTGGATGCCCTCCTGAAGCACGCAAGCACCCACATATCCCTACCACGGACTGCCCAGGAGATAGCCGAAACCAAAGTAGGCTTCCATGCACTGGCAGGCATGCCCAATTGTGTTGGTGCCCTCGACTGCACCCATGTGGAATTGGTAGTCCCCCATGCCATAAAGGCGGTGTACCGCAATCACAAGCTAGCCACTCCATCAATGTGCAAATGGTATGTGACTCCAGCAAGATCATCACCCATTGCTGCGCCCAATTTCCTGGATCAACACATGATGCCATGGTACTGTGCAAATCCACGCTACCCCGTCACATGGAGCAACATGCTGGACCACGTGCCTGGCTGCTTGGTGAGTTGCACAACTGTCCCATGGCTGTGCTGTGGGGTACTGACGTGTGGGGATGCAGAAGGGTGAGGAATACTGTACCTGGGTTGGAAAGGGGGGGGAATACGGCACCTGGTTGGCAATAGCCAGTGATTGGAGAATGCATGTAGAGCTAAACACTCACCTGAACCAGCCAAACGGAACATGGCACATCACTGGGCCACATATCACAAATAATGCATATGGATGACAACAAGTAAGAGGCACAACCAGGCCACCATGGTGATGGCAAGCAATGCGTTACTGGATAGGATGGCAACTGTGGCAATGTGGCTAGTGTGACCGTGCATAGTGAAGAAAATACAGCATGAATTGGAGGCTGAACATTGTCGCTCTACCACAGCACATCTGCCTCAGCATGCATGATTACACCCTGCATCATCTATTGAACGCCATCCAGACTACCACACCTCATTACAGTATACATTGCATCTAGGTGACCATTTTGTTTACGTACAGGGACATGTGCATGCCCACACTAATTAGCTGCCGCCATGACTGTGCTTTCTGAAGGTGCCAGTTCAGAGTGACACACACATATTTGTATCTGCTTGCAGGTGATGGAGGATATCCTTTGAGGCCGGGGCTACTTACCCCTGTGCGTAACCCGCAGAACAGCCATGAAGAGGAGTACAATCGTGTGCACACCCGCACCCGTGTTGTGATAGAGCAGACCTTTGGCCTGTTGAAGGCGCGTTTCCGCTGCCTAAGAAGGTCTGGTGGGGCACTCCTATATAGGCCTGAGAAGGTGGCAAAGATCACCATGGCCTGTGTCATGCTGCACAACATCTGCGTCTGGAGAAATGTACCACTGCCACCTGACATTGACATGCATGCCCCGGGTGAGGATTATGAGGATGGAGACGGAGGTGAAGTAGCCCCCCTGCTAGTACATGATGCATGGGATGGCCTTGCAGTACGCCAAGCACAGATTCATGAATACTCCTGATCCACAGGGACTATGAAAGACATGTGTCAGTCAGACACTGGGCCAATGTAGACATGCACACAGGGAATGTTGGGAGTTGGGCACTGAACACCGTAACACATTAAATAGATGCACACGAAAATAACAATGTTCAGCCATGGATTTTTCTTATCACGACGTGTGTATTATTTACAACAGCAAAAATATGCCCACTCCCCCCTCCCAAAACCCCCCAACAAACTCCAAACCCCCCCCAACGAACTCCAAAATCCCCCAACAAACTCCAAACCCCCCCAACCAACACCAATACCCCCAATAGACTCCACAAGATGCACCCATTCACCCCCAACCTTGTGTCCCACTCCCATTGTCCGCCCACACTTCTTCTGGGACTTCTTCCTGTCCGGAGGTGGCATTTCAGTGTGCCTTGCACTCCTACGTGTCTGTCGCACTGGGCTGGTGGGGATAGATGAAGCTGGTGTGGAGGTAGTAGGTGAGTCGCTGGCAGGTTCCACACCTCCTGCAAGCCGTGGCCGCTGCATATGGAGCAGTATTGAAGTCAGCACCTGTGTCACCTCCCCCAGGCAGTCCCTCATTAGCAGAGCTGATGCATTAACAGTGGCTGTGTTGGCTGCGATGGCCGCTGTGGTCCCCGCAATTGCTGTGGCAATACCCCACCGGTTTCCTCCCTGTCCGCTATATACTGGCGGAGTAGGTCTAACATGGCCTCCTGTCGGGCCTCCACCGTCGTCAATCGTGTCTCCTGGGTTTTGGAGGGGCCTGGAGTGGTGGGTTGTGCAGTCACGTGGACGGCATTTTCGGGACTGTACTCATCAGAGGTGGGTAGGTCACAGTCACAGAGGCAGGGATCAGCTTCACTGCAGGTGGGTGACTGCAGGTGTTGGGGCAAGGGGGTGGGCACGGGGCTCGGGGTGGCCTGGCATGTCACCTTGGTGTCTCCCTCAGGTTCCACACTGGCATCAAGTTATTCCCCAGTGAAGGCGGGTGCTTCCAGGGACTCCCCTTCGACAGGTGTGGTTGTGGCCTGCTGGGTCCGTAGTGTGTCAGGCGCACTGGCAGCAGTTGTTGCTGGCTGTGTCCCAGCTCACACAAGCACACTGGCAGTGGATGTGGCCTGCTTGCCTCCAGCAGAGGTGGTGGTGGTGGTAGCCCTATTCTTAAGGTGTGAGGTGAATGCCCTTGCGGTGGTCTCCTGGGTTGCTTTTCCTCATCGGTGCCTGGGGGGTAGAAGAGATGCAGGGCATCAGTGATGGCGTGACATGGCAGAGGCATATGATGGTGCTGTTCATTATGAATTTGATCATGCATTCATGTCTTACAGGTGTGTCACGCAGGGTTTTCAGAGGGAGCATGTTAGCATTTACTGCATGGCAGGTGTCATGCTGTTGATATGGGGTTTGTGTGTTGGGTTACATGGGCACGGTCCTGGTATGTTGCCCGTGTGTAGGTTATGGGATTGGCACTCAGCATGTATTTCTGTGTGGCAGGATTTGGGCCGCAATCTTGACTTGGATATGTTAATGTGGGTGTAGGGACATGCATTGCCTTGCCTAGTCTCACATCCACGTCACTAGTGCTAAGTCATGTTTTCCCCTACAGGGATGTGCAGGGTCACCCATATCTTTCTGTGGATGATGCCACACCCATCTCCATCTCTCTGAATCCCTCTATTGACTCAAGATCAATAAAAGTGCTGACAGTCTCCTCCCAGGGCATCAGTTTAGCAGGTGAATGTGGACCCCCACCTGTCTCCATGGCCACCCTCCTCGATAGGATGTTTTGCACCCTCAAGCGGAGGTCGTCCCACCTCTTGCGTCAGTCACGCACGGTGCGTGGGGTGGTCCCCACGGCCAACACCTTCCGGGCAACCTCCTGCCAGATTTCCTTTCTCCTCATCTGGGCTTCTCGCTTCATATCATTGCTTTTCATTATGGCTGCATGTGCAGCCAGAGTGTCAGCAAGCATATTGAGCTCAGCGTCTGAAAAATGCTTCTTCCGCTGCCGGGTGGTCGTCTTCCGGGTGGCCTTGGACATCCTCCGGGTTTTCCAACACAGCACGGCACGAAAAGACTGGTGGTTAGTGTTGGGTGTCCTGACCCACGTTTGAGCTATCATGCTGCAACATTTGGTGCTGTGAGCTTAGAAAATCCAAGATGGCCAAAAAGCCCACAAGTGCGCCAGAATCCAGGAGAACCACGCAGTTTGTGCGCACACCAAAATGGTTACCTAACTTGCCACCCACCAGTGTAAAGAAAGATCTTTGTTAACAAAATCCACTGTTACTGATGTCAAAAAGTTGCTGAAATCGTGACTCATTGGACCACTTTAAAGATTCAACCCTTTTGTGGGGTTCCACATAACCATCTTACTGTAAGGAGCCCCATCAAAACAATGTTAAGCAAGGATTTACTACCATGGAAGAACCATTCCTGTTTAGAATGCATTAATCCAAGAAAGATCCCAAAATTGCATGCAGTACCAACAAAATCCTCAAGGCGGCACTAGCGGTCTAAACTTTGACAGGATAAATGAGTGCAGTTGCTGACAAAGGGATTTGACTCAGCTGACTTCAAAGGCTGCATTTTAATTAAAAATTAGCCACATGCTGTTCCCAGAGGCCTGAAGCCTGGGAAACCCCCTCACCTCCAGAGCTTCACACCAGGAGTTAGAATCTCACATGACCTCTTGATTGATAGAAGGCAGACTGGCTGGGAGCCTCCTGGAGACCACACAATAGGCTCTTGCAATTGAATAGGATATGCTGATTTTGACTGTTTCCTGTCAACAAAGGCCTGCCTGCCAGAAGACACATGTGACTGACCCACCCAAGTCTTGGAGGCGGACTCCAACACTCTGAGAACTGAATTGAAAGCAAAATATATATTTTACAGAAACACTGATAACTCTTTGTAATCAAATGACAGAAATGTATAACTTTGAGAGCCTTAATTAAAAAAAATGTACCTTCAATTCAAGCCCAAACTCCAATTTGTGTGATGTTCTGGGGGCAAGCTAGCAGTTAAGAGGGTATTACTTAAAATGTCTGCAGGTGAAAAGTCTGATACTTCATCAATTAATGCCTGCATGCCTTGTGCACATGTGTATAAATTTGGGGTAATGTCTGATATTGGTAACCTGATTAAAAAGTGCAAATGTTGCCATTTCTGAATGCAAGCTCCCAGGAAGAGCAGAGTTGAACAGGGGCTACCATCAGTAAATGCATGATGGGTGCATGTAATTTTAAACAAATGTGTACCTGTGCAAATATGTCTTTTGGGTCAAAATATAGATTGTGTGTAATTTGACAGGGGTGGGTTCTCTGTACCATAAACAGACCTCATCATGATGACACTTCATTTCATTCCCCCAATCAAGGGGAAGCGGATGAAGTGGCCAATGACAAGTGGAGAGGGGTAGAGCTTAGTGATGCTGCACACACACCCATTTTCAAAACACATAAAAGCAGACAGTCAGGACAGATAGGAACCTTCAAATCCATTTGCTGCGGGACGCTCTGCCGGGAAAATCCATACTTTACCTCCATCAATCTCCAGAATCCAGAGAGAGAGAGAGCTGACCCAGATCACTGTGAAGTGCAGAGACCAGACCAGAGTCCAGTCTAAAACCTGACCAGATCCGTGGCGAGGCCCATTTATTTCCAAAATATATTGTGAGTACCCAGCAGAACTGTGCAGAACCAACCTCTTAGTTAAAATAATATAATTCAATCTATTTTAATCTAAGTAGAACTGCCTCCTAACTGTCACCTGTCATTTGTAAAGCTGTCACCTGTCATTTTCTAGTTGCAAGCTGCACTTGTCACTTTGAATTTTAACATTCCAAATCCGAAAAACTACCTTTATTTAATCGTTCATAACTCCGTAACCGTTTGTCCTAGAGACTTGCAGTAACTTTCCTCAGAAAGCTTAGAATCGTGGCTTTCCTACGGATTGCCGCAATCGCGAAAAACGAACTCGCGAATTTGCCGCGATTTGCAAATTTCTCAACGTGTGAAAACAGCAGTTTTCTTGCTTTCAGTTGCCCAAAATTCGTTTAACCTGCTAGTTACTCCTAGATCCTTGCTACAGTGAGCCTGGACTAATATTAACTTGATACCACTCACCCTGAACCTCTAGAGGGAATTAAAACCATTTTTAGCATATTTTTCACTTCATTGCCAGCACATATAAAAGCATTTTGGGCCTGTGTTGTAAACTTCTGTAGTCTAAGCTTGCTGGGGTGAACTGAATTACATTTGATTGCATTTCTGAGAACTGTGTGCTTACCTTCCATTTCCTTGCATTGCATAAAGGGGGGAGGGGATTGCCAGAGAAAAGTGATTACATTGTTTTGTTGAAATCATATTGAGTATTTTCTGTATTGCATTTTCATTCAACATTACATCCATCTGAACTTATATAAAGCATTCTCTACCACCTTCTTCTTCTGTTCCTATTCACAAGTGTGCTAGTGCCAGATTCTCCGTTGTTAATCTTTATCATATCAGATTAAGTGTGATATCCAATTATTAATTTATTATCAAAGTGTGATATATCTATACATTGTTTAATTTTTTTTCAAATAAATCTTTTAAATTTGCAAAACAAACCTACTTCTTGGCTCAGTGGGGTCAGGGGGATTCAAAGAGAGGGGTGTTATATAGGGGTAGTCATCCAGAACGCATGAACTGGACATAAAGATATATCAATAAGGGTTTCCATTCAGTATCCCAGACTAGGCGTTGACTTAGCTGTAGTGTTCAATTGAATCCTCTTACATTAGGGAGGATGGCAATGGATTGTGTTTTTAAAGATGGCCGCTGGCCCAGTTCCCTGCGCGATGACGTAATTTCCGGGTCCGGTTTTGCGGACTCGGTATTAGCATGGTGGTATTACCGGGCCGGTATTTAGGGGTTGCTCTGAGGCGGTGCCGGTATCGGCGGGTCCCATGATGCTGCTATCGGGGGTTTGGAGGGCCTTAAGCGGCATGCCGGTATTACCATTACCGGCATGGTGGTTCACGTGTGTTCACTCACTCGTAATCACCCGCTATTAGCGGGTCCATACGAGCACAGACCCGCTCTTACCGGCATGCCGTTAATGAACCCGTTTTTACCGGGCTACTCGTAATGAGGCCCTAAGTGTTCTCAGGATTGTGTGTTGCATTTCTGTGAAGGAGTAATATTTGTAAACACAACTGGTCCGAACCGTTTACGTAAATGTATTCAACAATTGCTGGCACATGGAACAGAACATTGATTGCTACATTTGCATAGAAAGTTACACCAGTTGTATTGGAGAATCGAATGGACCAGGTAGTTCTGTGCCTAAGTCATTTGATGGAAGTCCACGTGGACTGTTTGAAGAGCTTGTTTTCTGTTTGTGCAGTTGGGTATGTATTTTCCTTTTCAGTAATATTTCTTTGGGTTTGGTAATTCATGGTGTATGAGCTGATTTCCATTTCTTTGGTGGTACTGTTGGGAGATCATGTATAGGTTTGGATTGCATTTCTTTTCTTTTACAAAGTTTGTGTTTTTCAGGAACAGGGTACATTTTGAGATGGGGTGTGTAGAGTGTACGTAGTCTCTTGTACTCTATGCTGCAAGGAATGTCAGTATTGACTTTACTTGCATCAAAATTGACTAGAAATAGTCCTTCAAGTGTACGTAGGTGTGCCAGTGCTATGTAACTCATGCCTTCTTTAAAGACAGTGCTGCCAATATCAATAAATGCTTGATCTAAGGTTAGACCTTGTGATTTATGAATAGTCACTGTGTATGCTAGAGACAGAGAAAACGGTTCTCTGCATACATACATGTCTTCGAATAGAAGGAATTGGTCTGTGGAGCATCCTATTCTTTTAACTTCTGAAAGTTTGCCAAAGTGGATGTTGACAAACTGAATGCTGCTGTCACATGGGTATGCCTGGAAGCAAACAACTGTACCAAGAGCTCCATTAACTAAACCTTACTCCACACAAAGGTTACCCTTTAGCATTACTCTACGGTTTAAACCAGCTGTGTTGAGATAGAGCTTTCTAAGGCATTTAGTCGTGCTATGGCTTGTTCACACCTAGGTATTGGCATACCGTGTACATTCAGTTTGCCTGTGGAGTAAATTTGCAATAGTG
Organism: Ambystoma mexicanum; assembly: GCF_040938575.1. Classification (NCBI taxonomy): domain Eukaryota; kingdom Metazoa; phylum Chordata; class Amphibia; order Caudata; family Ambystomatidae; genus Ambystoma; species Ambystoma mexicanum. Next base: position 1,190,767,441 of record NC_090924.1, read on the forward strand.
GTTGCATTTCTTTTTTCAGCATTGTTTCATTGAATTGTGCACATCTTGCTAGAGTTGACATTAAGGACATACAGTTGACATTTTTGTGTGCTAATTGTTCCATGACATCAGTAGCATATGTGATATGCCTGTATAGCTCATGGATGCATCTGGTATTTAGGATAGACTGAGCTTCCTTAGATAGTACACCAATCCGAATGCTTTTTAAAATATTGGCCTAAGTGAGGTCTGCAGACTGATGCATGTTTTCAGTTAGTTCTCTGTATTGGAAATGTTGCCAGAGATTTACATTCCCTATGCTGCCAAGGGTTTTACGGCACAGTTTGTGTCCTAAGCCTTTAAAAATAGGTTCACCTCTTACTGGTGTTATTTGAAGGAGATCTCCGAAAGCAATAACATGTTTTCCTTCAAAGAGTTCTTCGTAGTCTGTTTTGAGGTCCTCTTGCAATTTGAGGTGAATCAAAGTCAACATTAGGTTGGAGACCATGCTCATCTCATCTTTTAGGAGCATTTTCATTTGTTTCAAAACTCTGAATAGCTCCATAGCAGCTTCTTTTGAACATTTGTAATAGTCTAATTTGTTTTGGTGTTCTACTGGAAGGAGTAGCTATCAGTAAAGTGACTCCACCTATGTTGTAGGCATCAAAACCTGTTGGAGCAGTTACAACAGCAGAAAGCGTGTTGTTTGTTAATTGTTGGATTCATTTGCTGATGAATTTTATTTAAAATATTTTGCCTGAGCCAGCTTGACCACTTACATACAGCAGTACATATTTATAGTGTTGATAGGTACAAGTTTTAGTTCCGTGTTGCATACTATGTTCAATATATTTACTTACTTCTAGGAAAATGGTCCACTGCTCATGGTTTAGTTGTGATTTCAGTAGACAAAGTCTTCTGCAGATTGCTTATACTGACACATAGTGCCCTCTACTTCAGTCATGGCTATTTCTGCCTCATTTGCTATGAGTGGCTGTCCCAGTGGTTCTTGGCTTCCTGTCAGAGAAGGTTGACTGCTCTCAGGAGTGTATATATTTAGTGGTGCTTGAAGTTCTTCTTCTTGTTGGCATTCATTGTCCAACATGTACGCTTTTGTACTCTCTAAAGTTTATATCTGTTATGGTGCTTTCACTTACATTGGGCGTGTAATAAATCTTTTATTTTCTCCATGGTTTAAAAAGTTGCAGTAGGGCCATGTAGTACAATTCTTCGTGTTGAGGAGTTTGTAATGACAACTTCATATGATTAATCAGGCTGGATTTGGTAAGTTTAACCAGGCTACCCTCACAACTTTCGACTGTGTATTTACCTTTTTTTTATCATGTGGTTTAATGTTGTTTTTGTATGCGAAGTGTTGGGCTATGTGCTATAGGCACATGGTTTCTAAAGCGGTACTGCTGTTTTGAGTAGTATGTGTCTAATGAGTTGTTTTTCAAAATGTCCTGGCTGTTGGGATCATTTTTGGCTATTGTTTCTATGTCTTGGTACAATTTGAGAACTCTTTTTCTTGATGCAGTAGGACTAAGGCTTAGCCAGGCTATGTTTTCAGATTTCCCATGAAAGTCGGGGCTGGTTGAACGGTCTTTGGCTAAACGGTCAGGCACTTTCTCTATGGGAGAGCATTTTTATGCCAAATCTGTACAATTTCTGTGACAGTGTTTTGTCTGATGATATGTCATCCCAGAGGTCTTTCAGCTCTGTTTTCTCTGCTTTGGTTAAGTAGGCTGTGACATATCGTGCAACTGCTGTGTAACTTTCTCCAATGTACTGCACATCTATATTTGCATTTCATAGGAGGGCAATGATTGCATTGTAATCATTCATGTACTTTGATGCTTCAGTTATTTTTACGTAGTATGTGTTCTTTTGAGATTTGCCTTTCACACTGTGTCTAACCGAAGACATGAAGTTGTTTACTTGTCCTGTTGCTGAAACTGGTCTGGAGAAACCAAAGTGGCATTTGGTGTAGTATTTGCCTTTGTTTTAATATCTGCACTGACAATACTTGGCACACTTGTGTCTATGAAACTGCAAAATGTGTGCTTGTAGGTCCCTATGTGTACTTTCTGAAGGGATTTCGCAAGTGACATATTTGTGAATGAACTGCAAAACAGATGCATCATTGTCCTGACCAAATTCATGGGCATGTTTAATCCACAAAAGCATGTGGATGTGAGGTACTCCTCTGGCTTCATATTCTTTTCTCCAAAGGCAGAGTGCCACTTCTCATAGGGGAGGAAGTGTTTTATTACAAATGAAATGCAGCATAGCAATAAACTGATGATGGAAGTACCTTGATACATTTACAGGATCAAGAGAGCAGAGTTCACCTGGTATTTTCATGTCTATATCTGCTTTGTTTTTGTTTGCTATGCATAGGAAAGTGTGCAAGTCTTCCCATGCATACTCTGCACAACTTAAAGTGACAAACCATGTGGGCGGTCTAAGGTTGCGTAGCATACACCACACATCTGCTTACCGTCAGAACCAGTATTCTTTTGTACTGCGCATGTTTGCCAAGAGATTTGTAATACTTGACTGTAAAACTTTCTCTTGCACCTTTTGAAGCAGCTGCGTAGCAGATATGTTTTGAAAATTGGAACCTGTTTTCTATGTGTGTGCAACTCCATAACATAGAGTTGCTAGTTCACTTTCAAAGAAGAGGTGGAATGTGTATTCCGTGTTTTTTTCTGAATCTAGGGTCTTCAGAATACATTCCTAAAGAGCAGTATTATAATGCTGTTATTTGTGTGCATCTTTTTTCATACCTTCCACCTTTTCCAATAGGAAAAAGTAGAGGAAAGTGTCATGATGCCTATACCTGACCCCACCAGTTGCAACTGCCCCGTGGCAGTAGTCATGTTGCAGCCCCCCACAGTGACTCAAAGGGTCCAAAAGACCCATCAACAGCAGACAAGGAAACAGTCCTGGCGCATTTGGTGCCAGGCTCATTATCCAGTATAAGGCAAGCCCATTCTGGGTCTAAATCCAACATGGAGGCACTTCCTGTAGCTCAGTTCCATGAACGGAAGCATGCAGACTAGTCTTTTGGGTGTGGTCGAATCTTCAGGTGTTGCTGTCTATATAAGCCATGCCCGAACTGGGATTCACTCTTCGCGTTATTCTGCACTCCTGCAGAGTAACGCTCACTGTGTCCAGCTCCAGCTCATCTGCTTCTCCCGGTGACCTGATTCTGCAGCATCACTCCTGGATTCCACCGGCAACCTGCAAGAACAAGGACAACATTATCAAGAAAGCTTACCTGTGAGTAGCGGCTCCAACTTCCATCTGCTCACCATTCCATGCTCGGTGGTTCACCTGTCTCCGGAGCGCTCCGCAACCTGCAAGAACAAAAACAACATTAGCAGGGAACAATTACCTGTGATTAACAGCCTCTTTCTCCATTCGCGCTCGGTGGCTTCATCATCTCCGGAGTGCTCAGCAACCTGCAAGATAAAAGACAACATTAGCAGCAGGTTTTGACATCACGCTATGCTAAGCTGCAATGGCGACGGAAAGACACGCAAAACCCATTAACCACTTACCTGCATACCCAGCCACCGAACAACCTGCATTCTGGATGGTCAGCACATGGTCTCCTGCATGAGGGAGAGAAAGGAATATAGGTTAGTAAACGGGCCTATGTTGTGCAGCGCCACGCTTCGCGCTAAACTACTCACCTCAGCCTTAATCATCCGGCGTTACAGCTCCGCAACAGCAACAATTACTGTGGAAGGGAGAAAGAGACATTAAGAGCCTAGAAGGGGAAAACACGCTGAAAAGCACAGGGAATGAAAGACTAAAAGACACTCACCTGTGCACTTTAAACAAGTCGGTGTCACAGCCGGACTGGACCTGACGCACGGGCAGAAGACCAGTGAAGTAACTAGGCCTCAGAACGGCCTCAACTAACACGCGCCTCTGCACTGAGATGCAGGACCGAAAGCTTCATGCACAAGAAAATAAGGTGAGGCATAACCCTAAGGGAAGAGACTTGGTCAGTGGGAGGTGGGAACCCCCATCAAAGGCATCAGCATCTAAACCTCCACTCTCCTGTTATAGAACCTGCCCTCCAGTCAGCACACAAACCAGCGGAGAGGGGTCCAGGTCAGTGCACAGCCTCCCATCCAGCACCGTGTGTCATCCCCGTGGATATCAGGTGAGCGTAACAGAAAGGCTCGTGCTTCTATACTTTTTTTCCCCATATAATTATTGGTGATCATTTGGCTTGTCTCATTTGATATGTTTCCAGTGCATCATCTATGGTGTCTTTGGAGTGCAGTGGGTGAAGTGTATGGTGGTCTAAAGTATTGGAGGCTGCAGTCGGATCTAGAAGTTCAAATTGGCTAGTTGTTGAGGAGTCCTGAATTATTTTGGTTGTTTCTCTCAGGTTTTCTTGAATGTTTGTCTTTAAGATATTGCAGGGTTTCTCTAACTTTGTGTCAGTCCACTAGTTGCTGCCTTTTTATTTTGTCTTTTGTTGGTACACCATTCACCAGTAAAATCAAAGATTGTTCTATTGGCGGCTGCACTCCTAGAGTGTCTACATTGTCTTTGAGATCTAATTGCAAATAATCTACTTTGCCACGAATGCCTTTCAGTAATTCAGTGGGAGGCATTTTTGCTGTTTCTGATTGTAGTCGTATTATTGTTTGAAATGGGTGTACTGTTTGGATTAAAATGGTTGCATACAAATTAAGCTGTTGGAGTGGTTTTGGCAGTGGGAATATTTCCAAATCATTACTGATAGCCCATAAAGGCATTTGGTTATTGTCAAGTTTTGCAGTGCAGTATGTGCATAGTATTGAGCGGTTAGTAATGTTGTAATTGTTTTCTGCTATAAGGTAGAGAGATAATTGGAACCATTGGGATTCTTCATTGTCTTTTATTTTGTACATTATATGTATAGTTTTTGTGCTTTTTGTATAAAAGTTCTGCGACAACACACACATACTTGGTTTGTTCCTTCTGCTTTTAAACTTTGCTATTTCTTTTTTATATATGTGTAGTAGAAAGTTGACATCTGCAAGGTTGTCGCTACTGTTTTCTAAAGTTACTGGATTTTGTAAGTGCTTATCAGTTCCAACATATTTGCTTTGGATGTGGTCTATTTGTTCGAGCAGTTGTTTGGCTGTACCATGTAGGAGAATGTAATTTAAATGCTCCAGTGCTAAAGCAGGACTTTTTGCATAGTACTGTGTGTGAACACGATTTCTTACATCAGAATGGTGTGTTGCTAACATTTTGATATGGTGGAAGGTGCTTTTGCAAGAAGGTCCAGAAATGCAGGCTAATGAATGTCCTCGTAGTCCTGTCTATTTGTGCACTGGACAGGAGTTCATAGTTTGTAGCATTTTATTTTTCCTTTGTCGTTGGCTTTCACCTAGTGATTGAGGAACTGCTGCAAAGATTTGATAGAGTTTTGGCGTATGTTGCACATTGATGTGCAAGGCCATTTGTAGATGGGGCGTATTGGTTCAGTGGAATGGAGAGTTGATTCTTAAGTTTGATGGGGATATTTTTGAAAGCAGTGTTTCTTCTTCCATTATGGTATTGTCTAACTTTTCATACCCTCACCCACTGCTATGTATGGCAATTTGGTTTGTTTGCTCTTGTTTGTATGATTCTTCATTAAAATATGGCTATGTGACTCCAACAACCCGTACAGATGTTGCCAAAGGTATATATGCTGATATTGCTGCTGGTTATAGCTTACTAATGCATTTTGTTAGTGGTTTCATTTTGTTTAATATGAATAAAAAGAATGTCCTTTTGAGGAGGATTGCACTGTCTACAAGAGCTTCCGGGATCAGTTTTCTACAGTACGTTTTAAGGGTTGAGCATGATTTTTCACCTGTATTTATAAGGTTCTGAAGGACTCTGTGGTGGAAAAATGTTTGTACAATTCTTTTTTTACAATTTTTACTTGTGGCTATGTTACCATAGTGGTCGATGCAATCTTTTTAGTACATTTCGTTTTATTTTTACATTTTGAAAGAGGAGTTCCACTTTGTTTCCTGTTAGGTGTTTCTGTTTTACATAGTGACTGTATTAGCTGTTTTGTTTGAGCTTTCTGTACAAATTCTGCTAGAGGCAGATGGCTATTGTGTATGCTTTTAGGTTGATCTGCTCTATTTCTGCGTTGTTTTCTACAGTGTTGCTTTTTGGTAGGCATTCTGTAGTATCTGTTATTGAAAAAAGGAAAGTGTGGGTGTGCAGATTGTCCAATGTATATGTGTGCACTGTGCATGGGTGCTTGAATATGAGGGTAGGCGTACATTTAAAGGAGTGTGATTGTGTAACGGGCTATTACTTTAGGTTGGAAAGGCTGTATTGGTATCTGTGTGTCACTATAATGGCAGTCAGATGACAATAGGAAGCGGGCATCTGTTGAGGTGCAATGAAGAGTGAAGCAAATAGTGTTTGGTTGATGGAATTGTGTATCCTACAAGAATACTGCACTGTCTGAGTAAGAGGCAGAACACTACGATAGTATTGGACTTACTTTGTTGGATGCCAAGAGTAGGTTTCTTCTAACTTCACTTCAGACGCCACTGGCTTTCAGGAGAGGTGTACACTGCAACTGAAAAAGAAGGAAGTAAGAACATATGTTTATTAATGGCACAGTGATTGCATTTGGAGAATACATTATTTGAAATTGTAGGAGGATGTCTTGGCAGGAAGAGTTAGTATGTGTGTGAAATTGGAGAGCTTTGTATATGAATGGGGACTTGGGAGCATCAGCATTTTTGGTAAGGGGGTCATGCTTTGTTTATAAATGTGCCGTATGAGGTGCACTTTAGCAAGTGTGTGTGTTACTGTAGGACTATTTAGTTTGGAATGGATTAGTGCAAGTTGTAGAAGGATGGGGAAAAGGTTTGGAAAGATGTACAGATTGGAAAGGAGAATGATTTTGTGTGTGGAATTCCATTAACTTTTTCAGTTGTTTCATTTATTTACCCACATTTGTAAATAGCACTGTTCTCAATGCACACTTATTTTTTTTTGGTGCATTCTGCGAACTGTGCAAAGTAAGTGGCAAGCAACCTGTTGATACACTCCAGTATACAAATGGCCATGCACATCAATGTGTAACATTGCCAAAAAATCTTTCAAATCTTTACGCCAGTTCCTCAATCAGTATGTGAAAAGCAAAGACAACGTCAAAATGAAAGTGCTGCAAAATGTGGATACCTGTCCAGTGCGCAAATACACAGGACTACAGGGACATTCATTAGCCTGCATTTCAGGACCTATTTGCAAAAGCACCTTCCATCACATCAAAATGATATCAACACATCATTCAACTATAAGAAATCTAGTCTATAAACTGATATCAACACATCATTCAACTATAAGAAATCTAGTCTATAAACTGTACTATGCTAAAGGTTCTGCTTTAGCACTAGCCAATTTAAATAACACTCTTCTACATGGTGCACTCAAAGACCTACTCAAAGAAGTCGGCCAAATCCAGAGAAAATATTTTGAAAGTGAAAGCCACTTTCAAAATGCAATAGCTTTACAACAGACTAGCAACAATTCTGCACATGGCAACCTTCTACTACACGCATACAAAAAAGAAATACTAACATTTAAAAGTACATCCGCTGAAGTACCAAACCATGTGTGTTTGTGTTGCCGCAGAACTTTTTTTAAAAGTAACACAAAAACTGTAGATGTAACATATAATATAGAAGACAATGAAGATTCCAAATGGTTTGAATTAGCTCTCTACCTTATAGCAGAAAAACAAATAAGAAATAACTGACCCCTTAATACTTTGCAGTTACTGCACTACAAAACTTGACAACAACCAAACTCCTTCACGTGCTATCACAAATAACTTGGAATTATTCCCACTACTAAAACCCCTGCAACAACTCAATTTATATGAGAGCATTATAATTCAAACAGTGCTCCCATTTCAAGCAATAATACGCCTTCAACCAAAAACAGCAAAATTACCTCCCTCTGAATTTGTGAAAGGCATTTGCGGCAAAGTAGTTTATTTACCATTAGATCTCAATGAAAATGTGCACACTCTGGGAGTGCAACGTCCAATAGAGCAATCTTTAATTGTCTTAGTAAATGGTGTACCAACAAAAGACAAAAAAAATTGGCAACAACTCCTAGACTTACATAAAGTTAGACAAGCCTTGCAATATCTAAAAGGCAATAAGGAATACTCCAAAGAAATAAATATTGAAGAAAACTTAAGGGAAACAACTGAAATAATTCAAGAGTCACCAGAAACTGGTCAATTTGAACTTCTAGATCCTGCTACAGTATCCAATATTTTAGATTATTATACAATTCATCCATTACAATCTAATGACACCATAGATGATGCACTAGAAACGTACCAAATGCGACAAACCAAAGGATGATCAATCAGCAATAGAAGCACTTGCTTTTCTTCTACTCTTTCCTACTGGCAAAGGAGGAAGGTACGATGATAGACCCACTCAGATAACAGCATCAGAAAACCGCTCGTTACGAATGTATTCTGAAGATCCCAGATTTAGACAAAATGTGGAATACATATTCCACCTACTCTTTGAAAGTGAACTAGCAACTCTATGTTGCAGAGTTGCACACATATTGAAATCAGGAACCCACTTTCAAAATATGTCAGCTATGCAATTAATACAAAAAGTGCACAGAAAAAGATGAGGTTTTACAATCAAGCATTATAAATCTGTTAGCAAACATGCGTGGTACGAAAGAGTACTGGTTCCGATGTCACAGAGATGTACGTTGTATGATAAGAAACCTTGGCCCACCCACTTGGTTTGTTACATTAAGTTGTGCCGAATATGCATGGGAAGATTTACATGATTTCCTATGCATATCAAACAAAAATAAAACAAACATAGATATACTAACACCTGGAGAACTTTGCTCGCTAGATCCTATTAATGTTTCAAGATATTTCCATCATCGGTTCATTGCTATGCTACACTTTATTTGTATTAAAACTGTTCCTCCCCTGGGAGAAGTGCAACACTTCTTTTGGTGAAAAGTATACCAAGCCAGAGGAGGACCCCATATCCACATGCTTTTATGGATTAAAGATGCTCCTAAATTTGGTCAAGGCAGTGATGCCACTGTTTTACAGTTTACCCGAAAATATGTCACTTGTGAAATTCCATCGGAAAGAACAAATAGTGATCTTCATGCACAAATTGAACAATTTCAAAGGCACAAATGTGGCAAATATTGTCGTTGCAAATAAAAAAAACAAAGGGAAATACTACACCAAATGCCGCTTTGGTTTCCCTAGACCAGTTACAGAAACAGGTGAAGTGAACAACTTCATGTCTTCAGATAGACATAGTGTTAAAGGTAAATCACCTAAAAACATGTAATACGTAAAAAGAACAGAAGAATCAAAATATATCAATGATTACAATGAAATCATTGCCCTCTTATGGAATGCAAACATAGATGTACAGTACATTGCAGACAATTCCGCTGCAGTTGCACGATATGTTACAGCCTACTTAACAAAAGCAGAAAAAACAGAGCTTCAAGACCTCTGGAATGACCTATCATTGGACAAAACACTATCTCAGAAATTGTACAGTTTAGGCATAAAAATGCTCTCTCATAGAGAATGTGGCACCTATGAAGCTGCAGATTGTTTAACCGGTACTGCTTTGTATGGAAAATCTGAAAATATAGTATGGCTAAGTCTTGGTCCTGCTAAATCTAGAAAAAGAGTTCTCAAATCATACGACGACATAGAAACAATAGCCAAAAATGATCCCAACAGGCAAGACATTTTGAAAAAAATTTACTAGACACATACTACCCGAACAGGAGTACTACTTTGGAAACCATGGCCCTCATCCCGAGGGTGGTGCTAGTCATGGCGCTATGAGCACCATGACTAGCACCAATACTGGTACCGCCACCGATGTGGTGGTATGGGGACTAACCGGTCCATTCCACCAATTGCGGGACCGGTAAGTCCCCATTTGAAATGCCATTCCCCATTCCCATTTGAGCCCCCATAGGACTCAATAGGAAGGCGGCAATAACGGTACCGCAAATTGCGGTACCATTATTGACCCCGGTATCCCTTTGCGGGTCCTGTCCTTAACGCCTGCTAAAACCAGGCGTTAAGGAAGGACCCGCAAAGGGACCTCGGAATATGGCGCAAAGGGATTACCGGCACCAGTGTCATTACTGGTGCCCGGTATCCCTTTGCTCCCGGGTCGTAATGACTCCCCCATGTGTATATACCACATAGCCCAAAACTTCACATACAAAAATAATATAAAACCCAATGAAAAAAAGTTAGATATAGAGTGACAGATTTTTAAGGCAGCTTAGTGAAACTTACCAAACAAACCTTAATTAATCATATCAAATTGTCATTAATAACTCCTCAACATAAAGAACTATATTACATGTCCCTGCTACAACTTTTTAAACCATGGAGAAAAGAAGAAGAGAAACTAGAAAACTATGACTCCTATGAAGACGCTTTCAAAGCAAATGAAAGCACTATCACTGATATAAACTTTACACAGTACAAAACAATGTCGCACAATGAACAGCAACACGAAGAAGAACTCCAGGCCCAACTAGATATGGACACTCCCGACAGTAGTCAACCTTCTGTAACAGGAAGTCAAGAACCACTGGTACAGCCACTAATAGCAAATGAGGTAGAATTAGCTATGACAGAAGTAGAGTATACCATGTGTCACTATGAAGAAGATACAGAAGACTTAACTTTACTGCAATCAAAACTGAACAAAGAGCAGCGTACCATTTTTCAAGAGGTAACAAAAGAAATTGCACATGGTGTACAACATGAAAATAAAGAATGTACCTGCCAAAATTACAAACCTATACTTCTATACGTCAGTGGTGAAGCTGGTTCAGGCAAAACATTCTTAATCAAAATCATCAGCAAGTTCCTTCAATAATTGACAAACAACAAACTGTCAGCTGTTGTATCTGCCCCGACAGGTTTAGCTGCCTACAACATAGGCAGTGTCACTTTACACCGATTACTACTCCTTCCAGTAGAACTACCCCTGATACTTTTGCCGCAATCGCGAAAAACGAACTCGCGAATTTGCCGCGATTTGCAAATTTCTCAACGTGTGAAAACAGCAGTTTTCTTGCTTTCAGTTGCCCAAAATTCGTTTAACCTGCTAGTTACTCCTAGATCCTTGCTACAGTGAGCCTGGACTAATATTAACTTGATACCACTCACCCTGAACCTCTAGAGGGAATTAAAACCATTTTTAGCATATTTTTCACTTCATTGCCAGCACATATAAAAGCATTTTGGGCCTGTGTTGTAAACTTCTGTAGTCTAAGCTTGCTGGGGTGAACTGAATTACATTTGATTGCATTTCTGAGAACTGTGTGCTTACCTTCCATTTCCTTGCATTGCATAAAGGGGGGAGGGGATTGCCAGAGAAAAGTGATTACATTGTTTTGTTGAAATCATATTGAGTATTTTCTGTATTGCATTTTCATTCAACATTACATCCATCTGAACTTATATAAAGCATTCTCTACCACCTTCTTCTTCTGTTCCTATTCACAAGTGTGCTAGTGCCAGATTCTCCGTTGTTAATCTTTATCATATCAGATTAAGTGTGATATCCAATTATTAATTTATTCTCAAAGTGTGATATATCTATACATTGTTTAATTTTTTTTCAAATAAATCTTTTAAATTTGCAAAACAAACCTACTTCTTGGCTCAGTGGGGTCAGGGGGATTCAAAGAGAGGGGTGTTATATAGGGGTAGTCATCCAGAACGCATGAACTGGACATAAAGATATATCAATAAGGGTTTCCATTCAGTATCCCAGACTAGGCGTTGACTTAACTGTAGTGTTCAATTGAATCCTCTTACATTAGGGAGGATGGCAATGGATTGTGTTTTTAAAGATGGCCGCTGGCCCAGTTCCCGTTCCTGCGCGATGACGTAATTTCCGGGTCCGGTTTTGCGAACTCGGTATTAGCATGGTGGTATTACTGGGCCGGTATTTAGGGGTTGCTCTGAGGCGGTGCCGGTATCGGCGGGTCCCATGATGCTGCTATCGGGGGGTTGGAGGGCCTTAAGCGGCATGCCGGTATTACCATTACCGGCATGGTGGTTCACGTGTGTTCACTCACTCGTAATCACCCGCTATTAGCGGGTCCATACGAGCACAGACCCGCTCTTACCGGCTTGCCGTTAATGAACCCGTTTTTACCGGGCTACTCGTAATGAGGCCCTAAGTGTTCTCAGGATTGTGTGTTGCATTTCTATGAAGGAGTAATATTTGTAAACAAAACTGGTCCGAACCGTTTACGTAAATGTATTCAACAATTGCTGGCACATGGAACAGAACATTGATTGCTACATTTGCATAGAAAGTTACACCAGTTGTATTGGAGAATCGAATGGACCAGGTAGTTCTGTGCCTAAGTCATTTGATGGAAGTCCACGTGGATTGTTTGAAGAGCTTGTTTTCTGTTTGTGCAGTTGGGTATGTATTTTCCTTTTCAGTAATTTTTCTTTGGGTTTGGTAATTCATGGTGTATGAGCTGATTTCCATTTCTTTGGTGGTACTGTTGGGAGATCATGTATAGGTTTGGATTGCATTCCTTTTCTTTTACAAAGTTTGTGTTTTTCAGGAACAGGGTACATTTTGAGATGGGGTGTGTAGAGTGTACGTAGTCTCTTGTACTCTATGCTGCAAGGAATGTCAGTATTGACTTTACTTGCATCAAAATTGACTAGAAATAGTCCTTCAAGTGTACGTAGGTGTGCCAGTGCTATGTAACTCATGCCTTCTTTAAAGACAGTGCTGCCAATATCAATAAATGCTTGATCTAAGGTTAGACCTTGTGATTTATGAATAGTCACTGTGTATGCTAGAGACAGAGAAAACGGTTCTCTGCATACATACATGTCTTCGAATAGAAGGAATTGGTCTGTGGAGCATCCTATCCTTTTAACTTCTGAAAGTTTGCCAAAGTGGATGTTGACAAACTGAATGCTGCTGTCACATGGGTATGCCTGGAAGCAAACAACTGTACCAAGAGCTCCATTAACTAAACCTTACTCCACACAAAGGTTACCCTTTAGCATTACTCTACGGTTTAAACCAGCTGTGTTGAGATAGAGCTTTCTAAGGCATTTAGTCGTGCTATGGCTTGTTCACACCTAGGTATTGGCATACCGTGTACATTCAGTTTGCCTGTGGAGTAAATTTGCAATAGTGGTTGCATTTCTTTTTTCAGCATTGTTTCATTGAATTGTGCACATCTTGCTAGAGTTGACATTAAGGACATACAGTTGACATTTTTGTGTGCTAATTGTTCCATGACATCAGTAGCATATGTGTTATGCCTGTATAGCTCATGGATGCATCTGGTATTTAGGATAGACTGAGCTTCCTTAGATAGTACACCAATCCGAATGCTTTTTAAAATATTGGCCTAAGTGAGGTCTGCAGACTGATGCATGTTTTCAGTTAGTTCTCTGTATTGGAAATGTTGCCAGAGATTTACATTCCCTATGCTGCCAAGGGTTTTACGGCACAGTTTGTGTCCTAAGCCTTTAAAAATAGGTTCACCTTTCACTGGTGTTATTTGAAGGAGATCTCCGAAAGCAATAACATGTTTTCCTTCAAAGAGTTCTTCGTAGTCTGTTTTGAGGTCCTCTTGCAATTTGAGGTGAATCAAAGTCAACATTAGGTTGGAGACCATGCTCATCTCATCTTTTAGGAGCATTTTCATTTGTTTCAAAACTCTGAATAGCTCCATAGCAGCTTCTTTTGAACATTTGTAATAGTCTAATTTGTTTTGGTGTTCTACTGGAAGGAGTAGCTATCAGTAAAGTGACTCCACCTATGTTGTAGGCATCAAAACCTGTTGGAGCAGTTACAACAGCAGAAAGCGTGTTGTTTGTTAATTGTTGGATTCATTTGCTGATGATTTTTATTTAAAATATTTTGCCTGAGCCAGCTTGACCACTTACATACAGCAGTACATATTTATAGTGTTGATAGGTACAAGTTTTAGTTCCGTGTTGCATACTATGTTCAATATATTTACTTACTTCTAGGAAAATGGTCCACTGCTCATTGTTTAGTTGTGATTTCAGTAGACAAAGTCTTCTGCAGATTGCTTATACTGACACATAGTGCCCTCTACTTCAGTCATGGCTATTTCTGCCTCATTTGCTATGAGTGGCTGTCCCAGTGGTTCTTGGCTTCCTGTCAGAGAAGGTTGACTGCTCTCAGGAGTGTATATATTTAGTGGTGCTTGAAGTTCTTCTTCTTGTTGGCATTCATTGTCCAACATGTACGCTTTTGTACTCTCTAAAGTTTATATCTGTTATGGTGCTTTCACTTACATTGGGCGTGTAATAAATCTTTTATTTTCTCCATGGTTTAAAAAGTTGCAGTAGGGCCATGTAGTACAATTCTTCGTGTTGAGGAGTTTGTAATGACAACTTCATATGATTAATCAGGCTGGATTTGGTAAGTTTAACCAGGCTACCCTCACAACTTTCGACTGTGTATTTACCTTTTTTTATCATGTGGTTTAATGTTGTTTTTGTATGCGAAGTGTTGGGCTATGTGCTATAGGCACATGGTTTCTAAAGCGGTACTGCTGTTTTGAGTAGTATGTGTCTAATGAGTTGTTTTTCAAAATGTCCTGGCTGTTGGGATCATTTTTGGCTATTGTTTCTATGTCTTGGTACAATTTGAGAACTCTTTTTCTTGATGCAGTAGGACTAAGGCTTAGCCAGACTATGTTTTCAGATTTCCCATGAAAGTCGGGGCTGGTTGAACGGTCTTTGGCTAAACGGTCAAGCACTTTCTCTATGGGAGAGCATTTTTATGCCAAATCTGTACAATTTCTGTGACAGTGTTTTGTCTGATGATATGTCATCCCAGAGGTCTTTCAGCTCTGTTTTCTCTGCTTTGGTTAAGTAGGCTGTGACATATCGTGCAACTGCTGTGTAACTTTCTCCAATGTACTGCACATCTATATTTGCATTTCATAGGAGGGCAATGATTGCATTGTAATCATTCATGTACTTTGATGCTTCAGTTATTTTTACGTAGTATGTGTTCTTTTGAGATTTGCCTTTCACACTGTGTCTAACCGAAGACATGAAGTTGTTTACTTGTCCTGTTGCTGAAACTGGTCTGGAGAAACCAAAGTGGCATTTGGTGTAGTATTTGCCTTTGTTTTAATATCTGCGCTGACAATACTTGGCACACTTGTGTCTATGAAACTGCAAAATGTGTGCTTGTAGGTCCCTATGTGTACTTTCTGAAGGGATTTCGCAAGTGACATATTTGTGAATGAACTGCAAAACAGATGCATCATTGTCCTGACCAAATTCATGGGCATGTTTAATCCACAAAAGCATGTGGATGTGAGGTACTCCTCTGGCTTCATATTCTTTTCTCCAAAGGCAGAGTGCCACTTCTCATAGGGGAGGAAGTGTTTTATTACAAATGAAATGCAGCATAGCAATAAACTGATGATGGAAGTACCTTGATACATTTACAGGATCAAGAGAGCAGAGTTCACCTGGTATTTTCATGTCTATATCTGCTTTGTTTTTGTTTGCTATGCATAGGAAAGTGTGCAAGTCTTCCCATGCATACTCTGCACAACTTAAAGTGACAAACCATGTGGGCGGTCTAAGGTTGCGTAGCATACACCACACATCTGCTTACCGTCAGAACCAGTATTCTTTTGTACTGCGCATGTTTGCCAAGAGATTTGTAATACTTGACTGTAAAACTTTCTCTTGCACCTTTTGAAGCAGCTGCGTAGCAGATATGTTTTGAAAATTGGAACCTGTTTTCTATGTGTGTGCAACTCCATAACATAGAGTTGCTAGTTCACTTTCAAAGAAGAGGTGGAATGTGTATTCCGTGTTTTTTTCTGAATCTAGGGTCTTCAGAATACATTCCTAAAGAGCAGTATTATAATGCTGTTATTTGTGTGCATCTTTTATCATACCTTCCACCTTTTCCAATAGGAAAAAGTAGAGGAAAGTGTCATGATGCCTATACCTGACCCCACCAGTTGCAACTGCCCCGTGGCAGTAGTCATGTTGCAGCCCCCCACAGTGACTCAAAGGGTCCAAAAGACCCATCAACAGCAGACAAGGAAACAGTCCTGGCGCATTTGGTGCCAGGCTCATTATCCAGTATAAGGCAAGCCCATTCTGGGTCTAAATCCAACATGGAGGCACTTCCTGTAGCTCAGTTCCATGAACGGAAGCATGCAGACTAGTCTTTTGGGTGTGGTCGAATCTTCAGGTGTTGCTGTCTATATAAGCCATGCCCGAACTGGGATTCACTCTTCGCGTTATTCTGCACTCCTGCAGAGTAACGCTCACTGTGTCCAGCTCCAGCTCATCTGCTTCTCCCGGTGACCTGATTCTGCAGCATCACTCCTGGATTCCACCGGCAACCTGCAAGAACAAGGACAACATTATCAAGAAAGCTTACCTGTGAGTAGCGGCTCCAACTTCCATCTGCTCACCATTCCATGCTCGGTGGTTCACCTGTCTCCGGAGCGCTCCGCAACCTGCAAGAACAAAAACAACATTAGCAGGGAACAATTACCTGTGATTAACAGCCTCTTTCTCCATTCGCGCTCGGTGGCTTCATCATCTCCGGAGTGCTCAGCAACCTGCAAGATAAAAGACAACATTAGCAGCAGGTTTTGACATCACGCTATGCTAAGCTGCAATGGCGACGGAAAGACACGCAAAACCCATTAACCACTTACCTGCATACCCAGCCACCGAACAACCTGCATTCTGGATGGTCAGCACATGGTCTCCTGCATGAGGGAGAGAAAGGAATATAGGTTAGTAAACGGGCCTATGTTGTGCAGCGCCACGCTTCGCGCTAAACTACTTACCTCAGCCTTAATCATCCGGCGTTACAGCTCCGCAACAGCAACAATTACTGTGGAAGGGAGAAAGAGACATTAAGAGCCTAGAAGGGGAAAACACGCTGAAAAGCACAGGGAATGAAAGACTAAAAGACACTCACCTGTGCACTTTAAACAAGTCGGTGTCACAGCCGGACTGGACCTGACGCACGGGCAGAAGACCAGTGAAGTAACTAGGCCTCAGAACGTCCTCAACTAACACGCGCCTCTGCACTGAGATGCAGGACCGAAAGCTTCATGCACAAGAAAATAAGGTGAGGCATAACCCTAAGGGAAGAGACTTGGTCAGTGGGAGGTGGGAACCCCCATCAAAGGCATCAGCATCTAAACCTCCACTCTCCTGTTATAGAACCTGCCCTCCAGTCAGCACACAAACCAGCGGAGAGGGGTCCAGGTCGGTGCACAGCCTCCCATCCAGCACCGTGTGTCATCCCCGTGGATATCAGGTGAGCGTAACAGAAAGGCTCGTGCTTCTATACTTTTTTTCCCCATATAATTATTGGTGATCATTTGGCTTGTCTCATTTGATATGTTTCCAGTGCATCATCTATGGTGTCTTTGGAGTGCAGTGGGTGAAGTGTATGGTGGTCTAAAGTATTGGAGGCTGCAGTCGGATCTAGAAGTTCAAATTGGCTAGTTGTTGAGGAGTCCTGAATTATTTTGGTTGTTTCTCTCAGGTTTTCTTGAATGTTTGTCTTTAAGATATTGCAGGGTTTCTCTAACTTTGTGTCAGTCCACTAGTTGCTGCCTTTTTATTTTGTCTTTTGTTGGTACACCATTCACCAGTAAAATCAAAGATTGTTCTATTGGCGGCTGCACTCCTAGAGTGTCTACATTGTCTTTGAGATCTAATTGCAAATAATCTACTTTGCCACGAATGCCTTTCAGTAATTCAGTGGGAGGCATTTTTGCTGTTTCTGATTGTAGTCGTATTATTGTTTGAAATGGGTGTACTGTTTGGATTAAAATGGTTGCATACAAATTAAGCTGTTGGAGTGGTTTTGGCAGTGGGAATATTTCCAAATCATTACTGATAGCCCATAAAGGCATTTGGTTATTGTCAAGTTTTGCAGTGCAGTATGTGCATAGTATTGAGCGGTTAGTAATGTTGTAATTGTTTTCTGCTATAAGGTAGAGAGATAATTGGAACCATTGGGATTCTTCATTGTCTTTTATTTTGTACATTATATGTATAGTTTTTGTGCTTTTTGTATAAAAGTTCTGCGACAACACACACATACTTGGTTTGTTCCTTCTGCTTTTAAACTTTGCTATTTCTTTTTTGTATATGTGTAGTAGAAAGTTGACATCTGCAAGGTTGTCGCTACTGTTTTCTAAAGTTACTGGATTTTGTAAGTGCTTATCAGTTCCAACATATTTGCTTTGGATGTGGTCTATTTGTTCGAGCAGTTTTTTGGCTGTACCATGTAGGAGAATGTAATTTAAATGCTCCAGTGCTAAAGCAGGACTTTTTGCATAGTACTGTGTGTGAACACGATTTCTTACATCAGAATGGTGTGTTGCTAACATTTTGATATGGTGGAAGGTGCTTTTGCAAGCAGGTCCAGAAATGCAGGCTAATGAATGTCCTCGTAGTCCTGTCTATTTGTGCACTGGACAGGAGTTCATAGTTTGTAGCATTTTATTTTTCCTTTGTCGTTGGCTTTCACCTAGTGATTGAGGAACTGCTGCAAAGATTTGATAGAGTTTTGGCGTATGTTGCACATTGATGTGCAAGGCCATTTGTAGATGGGGCGTATTGGTTCAGTGGAATGGAGAGTTGATTCTTAAGTTTGATGGGGATATTTTTGAAAGCAGTGTTTCTTCTTCCATTATGGTATTGTCTAACTTTTCATACCCTCACCCACTGCTATGTATGGCAATTTGGTTTGTTTGCTCTTGTTTGTATGATTCTTCATTAAAATATGGCTATGTGACTCCAACAACCCGTACAGATGTTGCCAAAGGTATATATGCTGATATTGCTGCTGGTTATAGCTTACTAATGCATTTTGTTAGTGGTTTCATTTTGTTTAATATGAATAAAAAGAATGTCCATTTGAGGAGGATTGCACTGTCTACAAGAGCTTCCAGGATCAGTTTTCTACAGTACGTTTTAAGGGTTGAGCATGATTTTTCACCTGTATTTATAAGGTTCTGAAGGACTCTGTGGTGGAAAAATGTTTGTACAATTCTTTTTTTACAATTTTTACTTGTGGCTATGTTACCATAGTGGTCGATGCAATCTTTTTAGTACATTTCGTTTTATTTTTACATTTTGAAAGAGGAGTTCCACTTTGTTTCCTGTTAGGTGTTTCTGTTTTACATAGTGACTGTATTAGCTGTTTTGTTTGAGCTTTCTGTACAAATTCTGCTAGAGGCAGATGGCTATTGTGTATGCTTTTAGGTTGATCTGCTCTATTTCTGCGTTGTTTTCTACAGTGTTGCTTTTTGGTAGGCATTCTGTAGTATCTGTTATTGAAAAAAGGAAAGTGTGGGTGTGCAGATTGTCCAATGTATATGTGTGCACTGTGCATGGGTGCTTGAATATGAGGGTAGGCGTACATTTAAAGGAGTGTGATTGTGTAACGGGCTATTACTTTAGGTTGGAAAGGCTGTATTGGTATCTGTGTGTCACTATAATGGCAGTCAGATGACAATAGGAAGCGGGCATCTGTTGAGGTGCAATGAAGAGTGAAGCAAATAGTGTTTGGTTGATGGAATTGTGTATCCTACAAGAATACTGCACTGTCTGAGTAAGAGGCAGAACACTACGATAGTATTGGACTTACTTTGTTGGATGCCAAGAGTAGGTTTCTTCTAACTTCACTTCAGACGCCACTGGCTTTCAGGAGAGGTGTACACTGCAACTGAAAAAGAAGGAAGTAAGAACATATGTTTATTAATGGCACAGTGATTGCATTTGGAGAATACATTATTTGAAATTGTAGGAGGATGTCTTGGCAGGAAGAGTTAGTATGTGTGTGAAATTGGAGAGCTTTGTATATGAATGGGGACTTGGGAGCATCAGCATTTTTGGTAAGGGGGTCAGGCTTTGTTTATAAATGTGCCGTATGAGGTGCACTTTAGCAAGTGTGTGTGTTACTGTAGGACTATTTAGTTTGGAATGGATTAGTGCAAGTTGTAGAAGGATGAGGAAAAGGTTTGGAAAGATGTACAGATTGGAAAGGAGAATGATTTTGTGTGTGGAATTCCATTAACTTTTTCAGTTGTTTGATTTATTTACCCACATTTGTAAATAGCACTGTTCTCAATGCACACTTATTTTTTTTGGTGCATTCTGCGAACTGTGCAAAGTAAGTGGCAAGCAACCTGTTGATACACTCCAGTATACAAATGGCCATGCACATCAATGTGTAACATTGCCAAAAAATCTTTCAAATCTTTACGCCAGTTCCTCAATCAGTATGTGAAAAGCAAAGACAACGTCAAAATGAAAGTGCTGCAAAATGTGGATACCTGTCCAGTGCGCAAATACACAGGACTACAGGGACATTCATTAGCCTGCATTTCAGGACCTATTTGCAAAAGCACCTTCCATCACATCAAAATGATATCAACACATCATTCAACTATAAGAAATCTAGTCTATAAACTGATATCAACACATCATTCAACTATAAGAAATCTAGTCTATAAACTGTACTATGCTAAAGGTTCTGCTTTAGCACTAGCCAATTTAAATAACACTCTTCTACATGGTGCACTCAAAGACCTACTCAAAGAAGTCGGCCAAATCCAGAGAAAATATTTTGAAAGTGAAAGCCACTTTCAAAATGCAATAGCTTTACAACAGACTAGCAACAATTCTGCACATGGCAACCTTCTACTACACGCATACAAAAAAGAAATACTAACATTTAAAAGTACATCCGCTGAAGTACCAAACCATGTGTGTTTGTGTTGCCGCAGAACTTTTTTTAAAAGTAACACAAAAACTGTAGATGTAACATATAATATAGAAGACAATGAAGATTCCAAATGGTTTGAATTAGCTCTCTACCTTATAGCAGAAAAACAAATAAGAAATAACTGACCCCTTAATACTTTGCAGTTACTGCACTACAAAACTTGACAACAACCAAACTCCTTCACGTGCTATCACAAATAACTTTGAATTATTCCCACTACTAAAACCCCTGCAACAACTCAATTTATATGAGAGCATTATAATTCAAACAGTGCTCCAATTTCAAGCAATAATACGCCTTCAACCAAAAACAGCAAAATTACCTCCCTCTGAATTTGTGAAAGGCATTTGCGGCAAAGTAGTTTATTTACCATTAGATCTCAATGAAAATGTGCACACTCTGGGAGTGCAATGTCCAATAGAGCAATCCTTAATTGTCTTAGTAAATGGTGTACCAACAAAAGACAAAAAAAATTGGCAACAACTCCTAGACTTACATAAAGTTAGACAAGCCTTGCAATATCTAAAAGACAATAAGGAATACTCCAAAGAAATAAATATTGAAGAAAACTTAAGGGAAACAACTGAAATAATTCAAGAGTCACCAGAAACTGGTCAATTTGAACTTCTAGATCCTGCTACAGTATCCAATATTTTAGATTATTATACAATTCATCCATTACAATCTAATGACACCATAGATGATGCACTAGAAACGTACCAAATGCGACAAACCAAAGGATGATCAATCAGCAATAGAAGCACTTGCTTTTCTTCTACTCTTTCCTACTGGCAAAGGAGGAAGGTACGATGATAGACCCACTCAGATAACAGCATCAGAAAACCGCTCGTTACGAATGTATTCTGAAGATCCCAGATTTAGACAAAATGTGGAATACATATTCCACCTACTCTTTGAAAGTGAACTAGCAACTCTATGTTGCAGAGTTGCACACATATTGAAATCAGGAACCCACTTTCAAAATATGTCAGCTATGCAATTAATACAAAAAGTGCACAGAAAAAGATGAGGTTTTACAATCAAGCATTATAAATCTGTTAGCAAACATGCGTGGTACGAAAGAGTACTGGTTCCGATGTCACAGAGATGTACGTTGTATGATAAGAAACCTTGGCCCACCCACTTGGTTTGTTACATTAAGTTGTGCCGAATATGCATGGGAAGATTTACATGATTTCCTATGCATATCAAACAAAAATAAAACAAACATAGATATACTAACACCTGGAGAACTTTGCTCGCTAGATCCTATTAATGTTTCAAGATATTTCCATCATCGGTTCATTGCTATGCTACACTTTATTTGTATTAAAACTGTTCCTCCCCTGGGAGAAGTGCAACACTTCTTTTGGTGAAAAGTATACCAAGCCAGAGGAGGACCCCATATCCACATGCTTTTATGGATTAAAGATGCTCCTAAATTTGGTCAAGGCAGTGATGCCACTGTTTTACAGTTTACCCGAAAATATGTCACTTGTGAAATTCCATCGGAAAGAACAAATAGTGATCTTCATGCACAAATTGAACAATTTCAAAGGCACAAATGTGGCAAATATTGTCGTTGCAAATAAAAAAACAAAGGGAAATACTACACCAAATGCCGCTTTGGTTTCCCTAGACCAGTTACAGAAACAGGTGAAGTGAACAACTTCATGTCTTCAGATAGACATAGTGTTAAAGGTAAATCACCTAAAAACATGTAATACGTAAAAAGAACAGAAGAATCAAAATATATCAATGATTACAATGAAATCATTGCCCTCTTATGGAATGCAAACATAGATGTACAGTACATTGCAGACAATTCCGCTGCAGTTGCACGATATGTTACAGCCTACTTAACAAAAGCAGAAAAAACAGAGCTTCAAGACCTCTGGAATGACCTATCATTGGACAAAACACTATCTCAGAAATTGTACAGTTTAGGCATAAAAATGCTCTCTCATAGAGAATGTGGCACCTATGAAGCTGCAGATTGTTTAACCGGTACTGCTTTGTATGGAAAATCTGAAAATATAGTATGGCTAAGTCTTGGTCCTGCTAAATCTAGAAAAAGAGTTCTCAAATCATACGACGACATAGAAACAATAGCCAAAAATGATCCCAACAGGCAAGACATTTTGAAAAAAATTTACTAGACACATACTACCCGAACAGGAGTACTACTTTGGAAACCATGGCCCTCATCCCGAGGGTGGTGCTAGTCATGGCGCTATGAGCACCATGACTAGCACCAATACTGGTACCGCCACCGATGTGGTGGTATGGGGACTAACCGGTCCATTCCACCAATTGCGGGACCGGTAAGTCCCCATTTGAAATGCCATTCCCCATTCCCATTTGAGCCCCCATAGGACTCAATAGGAAGGCGGCAATAACGGTACCGCAAATTGCGGTACCATTATTGACCCCGGTATCCCTTTGCGGGTCCTGTCCTTAACGCCTGCTAAAACCAGGCGTTAAGGAAGGACCCGCAAAGGGACCTCGGAATAGGGCGCAAAGGGATTACCGGCACCAGTGTCATTACTGGTGCCCGGTATCCCTTTGCTCCCGGGTCGTAATGACTCCCCCATGTGCCTATACCACATAGCCCAAAACTTCACATACAAAAATAATATAAAAACCAATGAAAAAAAGTTAGATATAGAGTGACAGATTTTTAAGGCAGCTTAGTGAAACTTACCAAACAAACCTTAATTAATCATATCAAATTGTCATTAATAACTCCTCAACATAAAGAACTATATTACATGTCCCTGCTACAACTTTTTAAACCATGGAGAAAAGAAGAAGAGAAACTAGAAAACTATGACTCCTATGAAGACGCTTTCAAAGCAAATGAAAGCACTATCACTGATATAAACTTTACACAGTACAAAACAATGTCGCACAATGAACAGCAACACGAAGAAGAACTCCAGGCCCAACTAGATATGGACACTCCCGACAGTAGTCAACCTTCTGTAACAGGAAGTCAAGAACCACTGGTACAGCCACTAATAGCAAATGAGGTAGAATTAGCTATGACAGAAGTAGAGTATACCATGTGTCACTATGAAGAAGATACAGAAGACTTAACTTTAGTGCAATCAAAACTGAACAAAGAGCAGCGTACCATTTTTCAAGAAGTAACAAAAGAAATTGCACATGGTGTACAACATGAAAATAAAGAATGTACCTGCCAAAATTACAAACCTATACTTCTATACGTCAGTGGTGAAGCTGGTTCAGGCAAAACATTCTTAATCAAAATCATCAGCAAGTTCCTTCAATAATTGACAAACAACAAACGGTCAGCTGTTGTATCTGCCCCGACAGGTTTAGCTGCCTACAACATAGGCAGTGTCACTTTACACCGATTACTACTCCTTCCAGTAGAACACCAAAACAAATTAGAATATTACAAACTTTCTACAGAAGCTGCAATGGAACTACATAGAGTGTTAAAACAAATGAAAATGCTACTAATAGATGAAGTGAGCATGGTCTCCAACCAAATGATAGCTTTGATTCACCTCAGATTGCAAGAAGTACTTAAAACAAAATACGAAGAGCTCTATGTAGGAAAACACATTATTGTTTTTGGAGATCTTCTTCAAATGACACCAGTGAAAGGTGAACCTATTTTTAAAACCTTAGGACACAAACTCTGCGGTAAAACTGTTGCCAGCATAGGAAATGTCAACCTTTGGTAACATTTCCAATACAGAGAATTAACAGAAAACATACGCCAATCTGCAGAACTCACTTACGCCAACATTTTTAAAAGTATTACAATTGGTGTACTATCTCAAGAAGCACAAGCATTATTAAAAACCCGGCACATCCATGCACTTAAAGCCATAATTCATGTGCCAATGATGTCATGGAACAATTAGCACAAAAAAAATGTCCATTGTATGTCCTTAATGCTAACTCTTGCAAGCTGTTCCAAATTCAATGAAACAATGTTGGAAAAAGAAATGCAACCAATAATTGAAATTTGCTCCACAGACAAACTGGACGTACATGGTATGACACTACCCATGTGTCAACAAGCTACAACAAGATTTAATACCTTAGAAAATTCAATCTCCAACACAGCTGGTTTGAAGAAAATATTAAAATTATCCTTAAACTGTAGAGTAATGCTTAAACATAACCTTGACGTGGAGCAAGGACTAGTTATTGGAGCACTGTGTACAGTTCTTGGCTTTGAAACATACCCACGTAACAACAACATTTAGTTTGTCAATATTCTCTTTGAATAACTTTCAGAAGTAAAAAGTATAGGGTGCTCAACAGCTTGATTCCTTCTCTTTAAAGACATGTATGTACAGAGAGAACAAGTTTCTCTAACTCTAGCAAACACAGTCACCAATCACAAATCACAAGGTTTTACCCTAGACAAAGCATTGATAGATATTGGCAACACAGTCTTTAAAGAAGGCATGAGCTACGTAGCACTATCACTGTTACGTACACTTGACGGTCTATTTCTAATCAACTTTGATGCAAGTATAGTAAACGCTGATATTCCTTGCATTTTAGAATACAATAGACTACGTTCACTATACACACCCATCTAAAAACATATCCTGTTCCACAAAAAGGAAAACGTTGTAAAAGAAAACTAATTCAAACAGAAATGCAAAAGAATCTCATTGCAAATCCTCCATAGAGAGTAAAAGAAGCTATTACTTCATCAATTACCACAACTAAAGAAGAACCTATTACTCAAAGTAACTCAGGGACTTCTTCAAAGAAGCAACACACCCTGAAAAAATGACTTGGACACAGACCTACCTGGTCCATTCAAATTTTCAAATATAACTGGTGTAAGTTGCTACGCAAATGTAGCAATGAATATTCTATTTCAATTGCCACCAATTCTTGACAACATTTACTTACACAGTACAGACCAATTGTGTTTGAAAAGGTTAGTCCTTCATAGAAACACAACAAACAATCCTGACAACACATATAGTGTTCATGGAATAAGACAAGAATTGGACTACTGTGCTGGAATGGTGAAATTCACTATAAACTCACAAGAAGATCCACAAGAATTTCTAATGTACTTACTGCAAGTACTGGAAAACAAAAACATACCTATTAATGAAATCTTTCAGATTTCATACATGTGGAAACATACAGGAACACATCCCTAATGAGCGCTTCGTGTATGTATCCATACCTAATTGTGAATCCGTTCCATTGCAGCAACTTGTACAAAATGCAAACCATGGTAGATTATGTACTACCTGCAATTCAGATAGTCACTCCACATTACTAATACAAACACATAATAAATACATAATACCAATGCTTCTACGTTACAATGCAGATGGTACCAAAAACAACTGCAAGCTGACTGGATTCACACATGGTCAAATATCACTTGGTAAGAAAACCTTCACAACAATAGGTATAATCTACCACGCAGGAGTCACAACCAATGCAGGTCAATACACATGCATATATAAAAAAGAAATGTGGATGGTTCAAATGTAATGATAGTACCTTTACTGTAAAGCAGAGATTACCAGCAAATCTTAAAATTGCTTATTTAATCGTCTTAAAACCAACATTTTATAACTAATCTGTACTTAAACATGAACAAAACTTCAATTAAAAAACTATAACTAGTTAGAATACACCAACAGGTATCTAACTGCCCCAAGATTTTGCAACAACCAAACAGATAAATCAATAGCACTAAATTATTACAAAAAATAGACAGTTAGAATACGCTGACAGGTATCTAACTGCTCCAAAAATCTGCAACAAGCCAACAGATAGAATATTAGCCAGAAACAACATGTGAACACTGAAAACAAACAAACAAAAAGACTGTAGCATAACAAAAAAAGTTTTTTTTTAATCCAACATGGATTTGTTTTCCCACAGACCCAATGATTTGAAAAACAAACGCAGAAACAGAGCAAATTGCACCGTACACTGGTTTGTAAACTACTAAATATGAGGGTCGAAAAAAAGCTGAAATGTCTATTATGCGATGTAATAAGTCTTTATAAAATACATACACTAACATACTCTTTTCTTTTATTACAGAAATTGAAAACGAATATGTGCTCCATGTGATCTAAGGGTGTGATATGCTGCGGTGGCCACAACCACCGCAGCATATCACACCCATAGAATCAAACATTTTAACTGTCTATATGGGCCCACCCATATAACACTTTTTACAAAGTTTAGTGAGGATTCATCCATGGAGAGCAAAGTTATAAGCCACCCATTGTGTCCTATAACTTCGGTGCATATAACTTCAGTCTTGAGTGCATGGCCTTTGGCCATGCACCCAAGACTCTAGGCCCTGGCCACAACCACCGCAGCATATCACACCCATGGTGGCTTATAACTTCAGTGCTTATAACTTTGGTCTCTTCGGCCATGCACCCAAGACTCTAGGCCCTGGCCACAACCACCGCAGCATATCACACCCATAGAATCAAACATTTTAACTGTGGCATATGGGCAATTTTGATGTCTGCGTACACCACATGTGTCCTTAGAACAGTTTCAACTTGCCTGCGGACAGCACGGACAGGAATACTGTCCTTAGGACACCCCTCATTTTCACTAATTACTGACATCCCGGGCAGCGCGGGCATGCCGAATACATCAGTAGCACCTGCCACCTAAACAAATACAGTATTTGACCCATCTCTTACTCCCCACACCTCCCCAAGCCCTCTTCCATACCAAAATACTCCCCAAAATGACATTTTGCCTCTGTTTGCCGCCGCGCTGTCGGCAGATCCAAGATGGCAGGTGAATCGGAACAATCTGACACACTTCACACTCTTCACAATCCAATCAGCAAACGCATCACATGTCCGCAGACATGACAAGAGCCGATTAGCCAATCGGTGTCCTGCCCGCGGAGCGAACAGGGAAGTGTGTCCGCGGAGTGGACATAGATATCACACATTTTTTTAAGACCTACTTTTTGAAAGTTTTAAAAAAAACTACTGGACGGATTTTCACCAAATTTACAAAAGCACGCTTTCGGGACCAAGCCGCTGCTCCTGCCACAAATTTGGTGAAAATCCATCCAGCAGTTTGGGCTGTAGGCGTGCACACATTTTTTTCCCCATTCAGTCGATGGGAAAAAAGTAATTTTGGGACCCCCCCTATAACTTTACCCCCTGGACCAAACCTCACCAAACTTTGCAGAGTGGGCCATATACTTTTTTTGCAAAGTTTGGTGAGCATTCATCCAGGGAGAGAGAAGTTATAAGCCACACAAAAAGTGGGATTAGCAATTTAACCATAACTACACAGCCACTACCGTATATATATATATATATATATATATGTCTTCTGGGCACTGATGGACATCAGGCAGAGTGAGTAGCACTCTTCACATCCATAGAGTAAAGGGATCCGGACACCAAAATAATAGTAAAATTCACGTCTTTATTGGTGCCTTTCAAAATGGCACAAAAGTTAAAAGGCCCTCAATATGTGGCACTCCCAAAGTGCATAATAAAAGTGTGCGTTGGGAATGTTAACGCGTTTCGCGGCTCTACTCGCCGCTTGATCACAACAACGGGTCCCCATACAACCAGTGAGTTATAAACATGGTGTAGAGCGGTTTCACCGAAATGGAAGAAGGACTCCATCGGTAGGTACACTCTCCATGCGGCAAAACAGTGGTGGCCATCTTTGCCTGGAAAAACCACACAAATGGTAAGTAGGAATGGAAATGGCAATGCCGACTGATTGAGACAGTCCATACCATTGATATTTATTAGTGAACTGTCTGATTGTGCCTT
Source organism: Ambystoma mexicanum (assembly GCF_040938575.1). Classification (NCBI taxonomy): domain Eukaryota; kingdom Metazoa; phylum Chordata; class Amphibia; order Caudata; family Ambystomatidae; genus Ambystoma; species Ambystoma mexicanum. The sequence goes on from NC_090924.1 coordinate 1,190,796,137, forward strand.
GTGTATATGTTACACGATTTATCCACCATGCCCCGCCGCAATTAGTGAGCGTACCCCGATGGGGTCCTTCGATGCCGAATGTATGCTTGAATGCATTACATGAAACTTTACATCGTAATTGCTTCGATGACAATTGCACAAGACAAACAGATCTCCATTGTTTTCACAAATGAACCACAACTTTGTGGCATAGTGCGCAAGTTGTGGGATGGATTTAGTCATTTTGTTAAAACGGCTATGCTTGTCCGTGAATCAGGCTTCTGTCTCCTGATTAATTCAGGTTTTCTAAAACTTCTGCACATGGCAAGGGAGAGCGGACGACAGCACAATGCTGTTATTCCAGCTTCCTATTAGGTCCCTGGCATAAAGTGCATTATGTGCACTGGCGACAGGGATCGGCATTGTGCAGTAAGGGCAACATGATACTTAGGTATGATCATAACTGGAGATCCTACATGCCCAATCCAATGGCCACACAGCTGAAATACATGTTTTGTATTTCATGTGAACATACATTTACTAATGTCATGCCTGAAAACCAACACACAATTTACTGCTGGACATACAATCATACAATAAAGTGCATTGATCACTGTAAATTGCATAGTGCAGAAGACATAATAATGTGTATTAATCACTATAGGGTGCATCGGTCACTGTAAAGTGCATAGTACAGAAGACATATAATAAGGTGCATCGATTGTTATAAAGTGCAAAGTGCACAAGTTATCAGACTAAAGCATTCCTCTGTTGATTCTAGTTCCAGTCGAATAGTCTTGTAAGCATACTGACTCAGCAGCTACCACAAATGCTCTACACCACATATTTAAAATCAGACTTTGATTCGGAAACAGAATCAAATATAACACATGTGTAAACATCTAACCTAAAAGGACAATCACCTAGTGAAAAAAGTGCATACAAACAAGTTAAAAAACAGTGTTGGAAAACAATGTTAAAAACCAATGTTAAAAAAGAGATGGATTACAATACTCCTCTAGAACGTATCACACGGATAAAAAATGAGCATATTACAATATTCTTTTGGACTCGACATCTTTGGATCAAGGATGGATTATTCTGGCTTTCTACAAATGTTTTCTGAATCCTTTAGGAAAAATAAAAGAAAAGAAAAGAAGAGAAGAGAAAAGAAGAGAAAAGAAACAGGTGAGCATGGAAAAGAAAGAGAGAGAGGGGATTAGACAGCTATCAATCATTGGCCTAAAATGTGTAGAGTTCCTCATATATGTTGTGTTCATTTGGAAATTTGCTTTCAAAGTCCAATATGCAACAAGTCTCTTTTTGCCTCAGGATTTTTTCTTTGTCTCCTCCTCTGGGTCCTATCTCAATTCTGTGGATACCGAAAAACCCAAAGCTTCCCATATTCTTGTCATGGCATTCTGCGAAATGTTTGACCATCGGGTAATTGACGTCACTGTTGATAATTGCCCGTATATGTTGTTGGATACGTGTCTTTAATTTGCCTTTGGTGCTTCCTATGTGCCACTTGTCACATGCACAGGTCAGCAAATAGACAACGTATTCCGTTTCACAGGTGATTTTACCCGATATGAAAACCATTTGGATGGTGATTGGATGTTTAAAAGAGCCATGGGTTTTGGCATATTTGCAGATGTTGCAACCGGTGCATCCGGAGGTTTCTGTTGAGATCCTGATCCACCATAAGGACTCTCCAATGATTGTTCAAAATTTTTGGCGCCTGGGTATCAAAAGTTAAAATTAGCCGAGTGCTATCATTCTCGATGTTCCTTTTCTCATTGTGCTCGGTTCCTGCTATAAGGCTAGAACGTTCTTTGGCTCTGGCTTTGAGATATGCTCTCTTGATGACTCTTCTTGGGTATTGTTGTCTGGCAAACCAGCGAGCTGTGATTCTCCTCTCCGTATCATAGGATTTCAAGGTGCTGTTATTCCTCCTCAGTCGGATAAATTCTCCGTAGGGAATGCTCCATATAAGATTTTTCGGGTGTCCACTGTGTGCATGGAGTGGTGTGTTAGTCCCTGTGATTTTTCTATGCAGTTCACTGGTTAACTTATTGTTAACAATTCTCACATTCACGTCGAGAAAGGTAATCAGAGTGTGACTGTGCGTTTCCGTAAACCGGAGATTAGTGTCATTGAGATTTAGCCGGTTAACAAACTCCATCCATCCCTGCTTGGTACCATTCCAGATTATGAAGAGATCATCAATTTATCTCAGCCAGAGAATAATGTTGTTTGTGTATTCTTGATTCATGTCCGTCCAGACCTCCCGTTCATCCCATGCGCCCATTGTAAGATTTGCATAGGACGGTGCAAACGTGGTACCCATAGCGGTTCCTTGCAACTGTTTAAGATACTCGTTATTGAAGAGGAAAGTATTGTTAGTCAGACATAAGTCTATCATAGAGAGTACCATTTGAGTATGTTCTAGATAATTGAGAGATCTGGTCTGTAAGAAATGTTGACATGCCTGCTTCCCATATTCGTGACCAATAGACGTGTACAGCGAAACCACGTCCATGCTGGCTAATAGATATTCTTTCTCCTACGGAATATCTTCAATTCATGATAGGAAGTCTGTCATGTCTCTTAGGTATGATGGTAATACCGAGACAAATGGAAAAAGGACTTCATCGATGTATTTTGACATATTTTCCGATGCTGGACCTATCAAGCAGACAATAGGTCTTCCTGGGCGTTTCTTCATATTTTTGTGGACCTTGGGGAGGAAATAAATAGTGGGTGTAATAGAATTAGTGGTCGATAAGAATTTGCGACTCTCTTCAGATAGAAGGCCTTTTGATTCCCATTCTGTGAGGAGCGTGCTAATTTTGCTTTCCAGTTCTTTGATTGGATTGTTTGCAATTCTCATATAGCATTTGCTATCATTTAGCTGTTTGTAAGCTTCTCGTATGAAGTCCTTTCTGTTCTGTAGGTCTATGTTCCGCCCCTTATCAGAGGGTTTAATAATGCAATTTTTGAGTTTGTGCAACTCTTGTAGTGCCTGCCTATCTGTGATTGAAAGATTGTCATTCCAAATTCTTTTCTGTTCGTTTCTTCTTAGTTTTTTCAGATCTTCAATCACTAAACTTTGAAATGCCTCAATGTTGTTTCCAAGGTTTGCCACATGATTGAACTTTGATTTAGATTTCAATTGACTCTTCATAGTCCAATCTGTTCTAATGTCCAGTTCATTCAGGTCTATGGGTTCACCTTGATCTCTTGCGGCTATACCTTTTTCCAGGTCAACCAAATCTATTAATGTGCTTAGCTCCTTAATTTAAACCTCAGTGTGGCCCGTCTCTTTTTCTCTCGGGCGCCTTTTGTACATATTGGTTGCAAAGAATTTCGAACAAAAAACGCTGTTAAAGGGACGTTATGGTTGAGTTGCACTAGCAAAAACCTATGAAATTCAATGGAAAAACTTTCTTACAGGGACGTTATGGTTATGGGTAAAACTGAAAAAAAACTGAAATTCGACAGGTATGGTAAGCTAAGCAACCATAACTTGTGCCACCAGTGTGCAGTGCAAGCACTAACACCCATGACATCAAAGATGCCATCACAAATTTCATATACAAACTGCTTTCATAACAACATGATGTCTGTCACGTTCCTTGTACACTTCACAATATGGTATTCCCACTGTAATGCATGCACTACAAATGTCGGAAAAGTGATCCCACAAAAGCAGGAGGGAACGTATATTAGCAATTTTAAGCAAGTGCGTGCAGTGCATGTATACAAACAGGATGCGCACCCCTTACGTTTCACACTTTCACCATAGCCTCCTATATTTATTGGTACACACAGACCTTCTGTGATAGTGTTTGTGTACACACCACAACCAGCAACTACATTGCCCAATGGCTTAGCCTCCACAGAGCCAATGCCATAGCTGCCATCTTAAAAAGACCTGGATGCTCCACGTCTCATCCTCAAAGTCCTGCACAATCAACGGCTACCGTGCTAGAAACTGGAGGAGGAGGGGGTTGAGGGGTCCTTGGGGGGGAATGTGAAACAGGGGTGGGGAATGTGTCTTTAGAATTGTCTCTAAAAACACTTATATATATTTTTTATTTTTGTTATGTATGTATGTGCATTCATACGTTGTTTTTTTCTTGTTTTTCTCTCTTTTGCTCACTGTCTGTTTGCTTCTCCTCCTGACATTTTTCTCGACTAAAGATGAACGCTTATCTTACATTTCTACAGAATTCTCTGAAACGCTTTGTGCAGAGTGGCAATCACAACAACAATGGAGGTAAAATAAATGTCATTTCCTTGAAACCACTGAAAATCTTGCTTGTTATTAATGCTTCATAGTCAGTGCAGAACATTGCAGCACTGCACATAATGTCGCACATGCTTCTGTTTATCCAACATCTCCCGACCTCTGGCTGTAGACAAATTACACTGACATGCTCCCATTGTCCTCTTGGTGTCATCGATGAGAAAATCACCTTTGCAGTAGGAAATATCTGCATCACAGCTGTCACCAACTTCTTTAAATAAGCGAGCAAACATGAGCATGGCATGTGCCCCAAATGTAGTCCTCCAAAATCCACCACATCTACAGTACCAACAGAGGCCACACATTTGCAAAGGAGATCCATGCATCCGAAACCCCACTCATAAACTGTGCCCCAAAAAGCCTGCACTCCTTCCAACTGAAAGCATCAAACCCTCTTTCCACGCCATAGCTTTGCAGATCGTGCACAAAGGTATCACCGACTATAAGCACACGCTGTCTGTCCATCTCTGCCAACCTTACTGCATCGAACTTTCGGTAAATATGTCACTGCCCCTTCTGGTGAACCACACCCTCGAATCCTCATTGGAGAGTCACCACAGTTCCATTTGCGAAGCTCCATGCGTAGAAGGCCATTATGTGGCACGTGCACTTTCCCAGCTACAGCTAGGGCCACGCTCCCCAGTAAAACAGACACAATACTTCTTCCCTTTGCATTCAAATTTTCCAACACTCCCCTAGTGGCGCCTATTGGCAAGTATAACATTTCAAAAATGCCTGCACCAATCACATACTGAACCTCAGCATTGCACACTCTCATTTCTCTACACAACTCCATATTTCCTGTTAAACACTCAGTGAGCATGTTCCCTTTTCTTCCAAAGCCCCTCCACCACAACCTTTTCCTACAGGATGCCCTATTTCAGCATCCACAATAATTCTGCAGCCAGCACACCTTTAGCCATGCACACAACAGTCCACCCTTGCCCCCACCCAGCACAACACTATGAACCCATGCTTGCGACCATGTGGGCAGCTAACATTGTGCACAAATGTAACATATGTAGCAGCAGTCCAACCCAACTCCCTCACACAATAAAACACCCATTCACAAAAACAGGTCCCAATTAGCAGCATCCACAAACATACCACAGCCTCCATCACCCTAACCCACTGCCATTCACAAAGTATGTTTTCACTACCAACCTAACCACAACATTTTCACAACATTGGTCCTACTTAAACAAATCTGCACAAAGCATAGTAAAGAACACATACAAGCTGCACTCCAACCATACCCTCTGCCATAAAGCCAGTATGCACACACAAGTGCTCACAATGCATAACTTTTTATTGCACCACCTCCAATCACACATCAAAAACTTTAACATGTTCTACCAGCGACCTCAGATGCGGAACCAAACATACACACATGCCAGCTCACTTTTGCTGCTCTATGGCATCTAAAATGTACGCTACAACCATTCTTTACAGGTCATCACCCTCTGCCAGATACACAGTCAAAATTGCATTAGTGGCATGGGTTTCCTCAAGTCCTACGCTCTTCAATGCATAGACTACGGCCTGCAGCCTTTGGACATGCACCCAATAGGCTAGGCTTTGAACAGAGGCACTGCAACGTAATGCCACCATGCATGTGATCATATCACCAACTATGCCAATCCACATACACACCACTGCCACCAGCACTCCTATCCAGCCTGCACTTGCATCCACCAATCACATACTAAACCTCTGCATTGCACCCATTCACGAAAACAGGTCGCTATCAGGAGAATCCACAAACATACCAGAGCCTCCATCACCCGTACCCACACCCATTCACAAAGTATTGTGTCACTACCAACCTACCCACCTTTTCACAACATTGGTCCTACTTCAACAAATCAGTACACAGCATAGTAACCAAGCACATTTAATGTGCACGTCTACCATATCCTCTTCCATACTGAAAGTATGTAAACCCAGCACCCATTACCCACACTGCATAACTTTTCACCTCACCACATCAAAACCTTTACCAACTTGTAACAGCGTCCTCACCTGCGAAACAAAACATGCACGCATGGCAACTGACTTCTCCTGCTCTATTGCGCCTGAAATGTGCTCCACACCCATTCTTTACAGGTCACCACCCTCTAACGGCTGCAGAATCCAAAATGCATTACTGCCGTGTGTAATGGCAGGAGCTTCATCAGTGCATGGCCTACGGCCTTTGGCCATGCACCCAACAGTCTAGGCCTTCAACACTCTCGCTGCTACATAACGGCCTCATCCATTTCACCATGTCACCAACTCTGATTATCCACATACACAGCACTTCCACTAGCACTCCTCCCCATCCTACGCACCACCATGGAACTATGCAGCAACACATTGAACCAGTCACGATAATGAAGAAAGAAAGCACTCTCTCATGCACCCCTGTGCACTTCTGTGCACATACTATGGCTGTCCCCACTTGCATTCCCAAAGTATTGTGTCACTGCCAAACTACCCACATCCGGGTCTCAACACTGGCCTACTGCAACCAATGTGCACACACTGCACTATGCAAGTACCACCCTGTACCGGATGCACACCCACACTTGCGTTACTGCGGTGGGTATGCTAAAGCCCCACGCTCTTCAGTGCATGCCCTACGGTGTACCGCCTTTGCCCATGCACTCGATAGTCTAGCCCTTCCACTGACCCAACGCAACATCCTACACCCATGCATGCCACCATGCGCCCACATACCGCATTCCATCTGCATAGCACAGCCACCTGCGCTCCCATCCAACCTATGTCATATACAATTCATTCCCCTTCTAAAATTGATCTAGTCACATGCAAATGTTGTGGCAGAAGCTATCAGGCCGTTACGCCACCTGCCTCCAATCACCACACAATGTACTCGCCCGTCAAGCTACCCGCGCCTTGACGCCGTATGCTTGAAAACTACAGGCACGCCTCTGTCTTCTTCCACCTACCTACATATGTAGCAGACACAGATATCACTCATTTTTTGGTATGTACATTTCAATAATTTGTAACAAAAGCACTGGCCAGTCTTCCACCAAACATGCTTTCTGACCCAAGCCCCAACTCCTGGCGCAAATTTGGGGAAAATCCGTCCAGCCGTTAGGGCGTAACCGTGCGCAAAGTTTTTCCCTATTCAGTCTATGGGAAAAAACATGTTTGGGACCTACCTTTAACTTTGCCCCCCTGTAGAAAACCTCTCCCAACATGCCAGACCTGGCCTTATACTTTTATTGCAAAGTTTGGTGTGAATTCATCCAGGGGGAGCAAAGTTATAAGCCGCTAAAAAAAGTGCTCTTCCGATGAGTTTAGCAACTTAACCATAACTACATGCCGCTACCGCGGGCCGTGTATTAATAACTAAATTGTACAGAAGGTCTATTAGGACCACTGTAATTCAGGCAATTAGGTCAGAAGGTCAATTGTGATCGTCAATTCGGGTACTACCTACAAATTCAATGGCTTTACTGCACAATTCAAGTGAGCCCCTGGGTGAAAATGCTCAGAGTCCATCTGGATTCAAGCTTAATATGAAAAAAAACTTGTGATAATTTAAAAGGCTCATGTGCCTACAAGACTAAATTAATCATGCAGATTAAGCCACACCTATCATTGGCCAAAATATCTATACTAGCTACAGCACTTGTGAACTCAGGAATTGATTACTGTAACAGTCTTCTTGCAGGTACCTCCAAAAATAATATGAAGATTTTACAAGTAGCCTAAAACGATGCTCTCAGATTGGTATGTGGACTGTTGAGAAATTACCATATCACTCAGGCTAGGAGATCTTTGCATTGGTTGCCGGTCTAGCATCACATATCTTATAAAATCTTATCCCTTACATACAAATGTTTGGAAGGGAACGCACCGGCAAACTGGGTGAAGAGGCTGAAGAAGGCCGCAATCAAACGCACCCTTCGTTCAAATGGCCATAATAAATTGCACCACGCAAGACATAAGTTAAAAAACTTTAGTGGCACTAGTTCTGACACCTTTGCCCCTAGCCTCTGGAATTCTCTCTCCCCTGAACTGAGAAACATCTTTGGCCTTTTTAATGTTAAGAAGGCCAGTAAGGCCCATCATTTTAACTCCAAAGATTAGATTCCCTTCTAAGGATCTCCTGGATTTTCTGGATTACCTGGAACTTTTCTGACCCTGTCTTTCGTCTTGTATGCAGTGTGCATAGTATCTGTTGTTATCAAATATAGTGAGGCTACCATATCCCTCAGTCTCACAAATCAAGCCTTATCTCCTTTGTTACCTTTGTTACCTGTAGGAAGGTTCAGGATTTTATAAGCAATCGGGCCACCTTTCAGCACAAGTGAAGATTGAACAGATATGGAAAGTTACCAAGAAGCGAGGGATGGCCTGGTGCACCAAGATTATTTAATAGCAGACCATTTCACCTCTATGCACTTTGTCATACTGCCAAGAGCACATTGGCTAGATAGTTTTGCAAATATTGAAAATTGGGTGTTCCAGAGGCTAGGATGCATGGGAATCTGCAGCCCCTCTTGCTGAAGCAATTTATCGGGTATTCATTTTTGAATGGACTGCGTTTCTGTGGACATGTCTCTTTGCACACTGGCTGCCTGATTGCCAATTTCCCTTCCCATCTCTTGATCATCTACGTTCCATTGGTGATGTGCAGTTAAGCAAAGGGCAAGGAGAGAACAAGGAATCAACAGCCAAAGCAACAGTCAAAAATGTACCTGGCAGATGCAGTGGGAGGCAGTAACAGGACCCTGGCAGCTGCCCACGCACTGCCAGTGCATCCTGCGGAAGCTTTATGCGCACTGTTCACTCCTGGCCCAAATATAACTACAGATCTCCAGTTTGACAAATTATGAAAACCTATTGCCAACATCCCTATTAGAAAACCCACGGTTCTCTTTCCGTTGTCTAAGTCTGTTCAGTGCCGTCCCATATTCCCAAGAGGAGAGCTCAGTGGCAACGTGGTCGCCTTGGAAGTACGATGACAGGAAGCAACACGGGTTCGATCCCCGGGACCACTGGGTATTTAAGCGCGTTATAAATATGCAACTAAGACAAAAACATATATATTTATGTAACAGCGCCTCGATGCCCCTGGGCTACGTGAGCGCTTTAAAAATACAAATAAATAATAATAAAAACAATTCACAAATAAGCGAACTTTTATTTTACTCTCATCTGAAATGCACTGGCGACAGCTGGCTGACGATTGGTGCCTGACAGCCAGCAGCAATCTGAAAAGCAGAGAATGCGTTGCAAACAGAGCATGCTACAGAAGCCATTCCTATACTCCACTAGAAAAGTGTTGATTTTGACAAATCCTTCAATGATCTGTTGTTGTCTGAAATGAGGCACTCATGCTGTATATTTCTCCCAGAGCAGAAATCACAGGTTCGGCTTGACAAACGCTCTGCATAACTCACATTTTGCGGTCAAGGTGAAGAACAGGGCAATTCGACTTTCCGCTTAAATAATTGGAATCTGTTGGAGAAGCCTCGTTTTACCGGGTTTCTTGAATCCTTTGAATTACTCTACTTTTGTTGCACATCTTCACACATTTTAATTATGCAGCAGCATGCCTTGGATAATTATCTGCATGGTTGAATCCATCTAGGCTAGTGGATAAAGGGAAATGTGACTTATAATTAATATTGAATGCCTTGCTCTTGCAGAAACAGGAATTATTAAACTGCCGCAGTTGGAAAGAAACGTACTCACTCATTATGAATGCCATTGAATACATGCTTTTAAAACTTAAAATATGAAAGTTCATCATGCTTTCCTTATCTTGGCATGGCAGAAGAAAACGCATGGCGGCTAGCTCTTTGTTCCTCCAGTTTCCATCCCTCCGATTGAGAATGCCTGATTGGTGCTTTGAAACACGTGACCATCCATTGCCTCAACATACAGCAGAGTGTCAGGGCAGACACATCCAGCTGGACCATGAAGGATGAATGTCAAGGGCAGCACCTGCTGACCTATTTACCAGATATCCCTCCTCTCCAGTCAGCCAAAGATGAAAGACACTCATGATTTGGCTGTCTAAAATGTGAGACCCCCTACGAAATGTAAATACCCAAACTAGCGCCTCCATATTATTGTCAACATTTTACATGCATTCAAACTGACCTGAATATTGATGTTTATATAATCTTCATCTTAGTGAGAACACTAAGCCGCTAAGATAATGAGCCCAGTGCTGATGTTGCTGTTTCCTTAAGAATAGCTTTAATCACCCCTTCTAATATTTCTCACCACTTGCCTCATGCCTGTGACCAATCACCTGGAGCACAATGATCCCGAAACATAACCTCATTAAAAACATTGCTAGAAACATTGGTCATTGTTATTTTGATGCAAGCCCCTTTTTTCCACTGGAAATCAGCTCAAGATACATACCCCGTATGGATGAGAAATAGAACTAGGTATAGGTTCTCTCACATAGTCTATCCCAGGCCAATACTACTACTATTACACCACTTACGAGGCTACCAGAACTCTCTCTAGAGGATGTTTTACTCAGCCCCCATATACGAAATAAGAACAGACACATAGGAAAACTTTTTGCAACTGCATTGTTTTTGCGTTTGTCGACGTCTGCAAACCTCTGATGTCATCACAGACTTTCTGGACCGTGCCATGACCTTGCGTTTGTGTGACAGAATAAAGTTCCTGCAAATGCGTCTGCACTTCGCGATCGGGTCTGTGCTTCACGGACAGATCGAGACTGCATTTTCTGCTGATCTAGCAACTTTTAAGCTGAAAATGTACCCTTGCACAACACTTACTCATTACCCATTAACAATCTAGCAAAGAGCACATACTGAAGAATATTAGCAAATGTGCCATTTATCTTAAAAATTGCATCATCTATTGCCATCCCTCCTCCCCAAGAGACACCGCCACCACCAGCTGGAGGACCTACATAACAAAATAAAGCACAGTACTTCAAAGGCCAAGAAGATGAGGTGGAGGAAGTGCATACCTCTAGCACTTTAATAACTTTTCATTAACAGTAAATATGCATGTAAAGACTTAAAAAAGTTAAGTACATATGCAAACTCATTTCTGTAACAACAGGTTTATTAGGGGGAAATTTGGTTGACAATTGCTTTTTATTTTACTTTCTAGACATAATACAGTGTTTGATTTGCTAAATTGTCTGTATTCCTAATGTTAATTATGTATGGAATAACAATACCATTGAAATCCAAGGAAAAAACTTTAGTTTCAGGGATGTTAAGGTGAGCAATAGATTGTAACAAAACCATTGAAATTCAAAGAAAAAACTTTAATTGCAGGGATGTTAAGGTGAGAACTTAATGCAACAAAATCCTAGAAATTACGCTAAAGCCACCTTAACTTTGCACAATCTGTTGCGCAGACTAGAAAGTAAAATTAAAAGCAATTGACAACCACATAACCTCTAATAAACCTGTTACAAAAATGAGTTTTCATATGTAATTAACTTTTTAAAGTATTTACATGTATATGTACTGTTCATGAATTGTTATTAAAGTGTTACAGTAACTGTCACTATATTGTAAAATAAATATTTACAATACTACGGCCCATATATATGTAGAAATATATATACTTGGAAAAAAAGGTTTTATAGCCACGTCTACCAAGGATACATGCGTGGCTACATACAGCAATGACTGGGAAGGGGGCACCCGCGTGTGTAAAATGAGCCAATAGAATGTTGACATCCTTCAACAAGGCTAAGCATCTTCATGCCTAACACGACCGCCAATGGTATCACACATGACATCTGCGCCTACACGTTATACGTGGCCACAAATGATCCAATCACACATTGCAAAGTATTGACGCAAGTCAACCCATGCCGTTTGACGTAACCCATGTGTACGAAATGGGAAATGGGACGTCGAACTCCTGTAAAGGAGCTACGCCTCTTCGCGCATAATACATCAGCCAATCATAACACGTGCTACGGCTCCGCACCCACATGTAACTTGAGGTTTGCACAGCTTGAGCGTACCATCTCGGCTGAGCTACAGGCTTGCCGGGAGGTGCAGCAGTTGTCCAGCCAGGCCTTGCAGGAGGAACTCCGTGTTACACGTGCTACCTTGCAAGAGGAAGCACGTGTTTCACGGGAGGTTCTGCATGCAGACCTACGTCACATTGCCACACAGAACCAGGCTCACCCGTCCGGCAGACTTGCTGCCGACGAGGGGCAAGCTGCGGCTAGGCGTGGCCAGGCTACTGTGCCACGTCCTCCTTTCCAGGATGAGCCAGACTCGGACCACCATCTATCTCCCACATAGGTCGTGCTGTGCAGGCGTTGAGCCCATGGAGGATTTTTTTTTGGCTCAGCATCATTGCATGTGGATGTTGAGCAGCATCCTGTACCTCCCCCCTCCTGGGTGCCTCCCCTCCCCCCCGGGTCGTATGTGGCCATTTTTGATTTTTCTTTTAGTTTAGTTAGTTAAGTTTCTGTTTGATAGTTAGTTTAAATAGGTAATGTAGGTTTTACATAGTTAGTGTAATTAGTTAATAGTTGATTTAGTTTAAAATTGCTAGTCTATTGTGCTTTCATGTGACGATGCGGTGCTTTGTGACTTTTGAAGGCATCCACTGTCTGTTCCAGCTGGTCCCTTCATGGTTGTCTTGTGTATGTGTTTGCTGCTTGGGTTCCTTGACTCACATATGCCACTCCTGCCTCCCTTATCCATGGGCTCGCAAGGATGGTTCGGTGTTACAGCATTTTACACAAGGGCTTTGGACTGTCATATCTGTGGCATGTCTGGTGCTGTGTGACTTGTGTTGACACCCCTAGTGGGGATGATTTAGGTGTCATTGTCCACTGTTCAGCTTTTGCTAGATGGGGTGTGTCATGATTAATGTGGACATTGATTGTTATGCATTGTGTAGTATGTTTCATATCTTTCCTGTACATGTGCTTGTTGCAATTCATGCTGTAGATAGTGTTCCACACTTTGGAGGTGAAAGACGGACTGATGGTGTGATTTGTGATGTGACTCTCTGACATGGTCAAGTAATGAGATGCCTGATGAGACACACACAGATGACTTTGAAGCATTAATCATGTGTTTCATGCCCTTTCTGCAGGGGGATGAGCCTCCAGAGCACCTTTGCCAGCAGACATGGCCCATTGGACGACGGAATTCTGGACCTGTTTGTTGGTGCCCACATGCACATGTGTGCAGAAGCAGAGGCACAGTGATTGCAGACCCACATCCTAGAACTGCTGACATGTTCCAAGGAACTCCAGGCAAGGTGAGTATCACAGGGGGGCCACGACACAGCAAAGCTTGCACCAGGCGAGTTGCACATGCAGGCTTAGTCACGGCACTGAGGGTGAGCTTAGACGAATATTGGTGTTGAAGCACACAATGCAGCTCAGATGTGTTTGTGGACTGATGGCTGCTGATAGTAGGGTAGTCTGGGACACATGCAGGGGCAGTGGCACATACCCTCCGGTACACCAAGGTCCATTGAGCCACTTGTATCAACCATGTAGCCTTCCGAGACATGGAAAGGGGCAGCTCACAGGGACATACAGCAAGGGACATACTTGGGTGCAGTGCATGTCTTTTCCACGTACTTCATGATAAATGCACTGCCAACTTTGTTTCGGTCATGGTGGTACGCAACTTGCTCTGTAGTCATGGCTTGCTATATGGGTCTGTCTGCTTACCCAGGGAACATTGCATGTTGTGTGAATTGTGACACATTGGTGTTCCATTTGCCACGCACCCAGCAGTGGCTGCCTTACTGCATTGACTGTGTATGGCCTGTCACATGGGTGATGTTATATATGGGTACGAAGCATCAACCACAGATTGTCTGTTTGTAGAGTAGTCTGTTGCTATGGGGCATGTTTGGTGTTGTGTTTTCGTGCAATTGGCACGTCCAGGTTGTTGACTGTGTCTCTCTTTGCAGCATTGCAGTGCTCCTGTAACCAGACCTGAGAGTGCGCAGGCAGGAGGCCAGCACTCAAAACCAGAGCTAAGTGTCTTGTTGTTTTTCTTACGAACTGCTCTGCATAGGCTTGCTGGGGAGTGTACTGATGCATGGATGTATGTGTGGTTCAATTTGGTATGTTTTTTTCTCCCTAATCACCCGTGATCCTATGCAATTTTGAAACCTGTACCCTCTACCCGGTGTTCCTGCTTCCCGTGCCTATCCAAGCAACATTCCCTGACCCTCTTTCCCCACTGGGGTTGCGGATGCCTGTGTAAGCCCCTAACTTGCAGGCGCCAAAACCCTAGAGGGGGTGGTTGGTTCGTACCACTCCTGAGCCTGGACTACAGAAGGCCATGACAATGATGTCCAAGTTTATTTGGATTGTGTATGTGTTCATGCAGGTTGTACATTTTCGTGCATTCCCTAGTTTCATGTGTCATTCCTCCTCCCCTCTCCTGCCGCTCATTCCAGTCATCCAGTGTGTCAACACCTGTCCCGACTGCATATCCCTGAACCTCCTTCCCCACCAGGGCCGCAGGGGCCTGTGTGAGTTTGACCTTGCAGGCACCCGGGACATGGTGGGGGTGGTTGTTTCATGACACTCCCGCACCTGTACAGGGGACCTGTGACAGTACACATCCATTCATGGTGCATCATCCTATGTCATGTACCACACATGTCTCACATCCTGTCGTGACATTGTTCTGCTGTGCTACCTTGGTTGTTGCATCATTGTGGTAGTACTTGGCCTTTGTGAGGTACTGCTACGTCAAGTCATCTACTGGAGGGTGTTCGGGTTCGTTTTCATGCCTTCGATTTTGTGATTTTGGAAATGAGTGTGGATTCTGAGGGTTCAGGCATCTTTTTACACACAAGGTGGGAGATGGTGACGAAGGGTAAAGGTGATCCTGTGGCCAGGTGGAATTGAGGTTTGGAGGCTCCATGACCCACGTGCAGTTGTTCAGTGGGTCATGGTCATTTGTGAGGGAGGGGGGGGGGTTGTTGTTGATAGTTGCCTTGCCCTGCAGTGTGATGGGAACTCTGACATAGTAATGGTGGTATCCTATGTACATGTTGTGTTCTGCTGATCAATGCCTGTTCATGTGTTGTGTTTTCCTTTCAGGTGCGAGGGGATAGTTGTGGTTTGACATGCTGGGGTGTACACATGGTGGATGTTCACATGTGATGTGTAGGGAACACTGATGGTCACTTGAGTGCACATGCATATGTGGAGTGCATGTCCTTGCAGAACCACACACTTGCACTCTGATGCACTACATGTACTCCCACCCTTGCATATCCACGTGTACACTGTTTGCCTTCTGGTGCCCACTGTGTCCCGGCAGCACATGTTCTGTGACCGATCATGGATCCAGTACATGCCTAATTTGATGTTTGACGTGGTCTGTCACTTAGATGTGATGCTCAGGGTGTGCATCACACACAATGGCTGTTCACTGTGATGTGCGCTGAGCAGTGTGATGCAGGAGTAGGACACTGCACACATGAGCTGCAGTGTTGATTTTGCAATGCATAATGTGCATGTAGACAGGCATTCATTGTGATGTTTCGTCACGACTGTTGTAATGCATTTGGAAATGACTTATTTTGGGTGGGAGGTTGTTGGTCTGTCATTTCATCTGAATCCGGGTCAGTCAGCAGTGTCCGATGCCACTGTGCATTTAGGAGATGGCAATGTGTACCTTATCGTTAATGCATTGGTGTATAGGTATTGCGTGCCATGTCATGTTGATGTTTGGGAGGGTTTGAGTGACATGACAGTGATGGCCATGGCCTGGTTTGCAGGTGTGTGTGATGCACACCTTGCATTTCCGTGTCATCCGCTTCTCAAAGCAACTAGCTGGGGGTAGATTTCTCTCTGCAGCAGGGCCCTCCCCCTGGAACAGACTTCCGGCCTGACTTGAACTTGAGGGGAATCATCTCCAGTTCTGGAAGCACCTCAAGACCTTCCTCTTTGCTTCTGCTTACTGTATGCCTCTCCCTTGCAGAATTCTCCACTGGAACTGCACAGGAGCTGCAACTGGGCCACTCTCACCGACCTCGGTCCCTGGCCCAGCCACTCTCCACTTGCACTGCCTCCCTGGCAACCCCTGCACTGCAGTAATGTCTCTCTATCCCTACAGCCCTCCCTTCCCAGCACTTGTCTGCACTTACCTTTGTAGTTGCCACCAGGCGACCTATGTATTATTTTTTTGGGCTACTTCCCCTGTACTGGACCCCCCCCCACCCTTCCCCTTGCACTTTTCCCATTCCCCCTACCCCTGCACTTGCACCATCCCAATGACACCTGGCCTAGTAGTACCGTTCTCTGTGTACCTTGTTCCCCCCTCCCTGCCTCATTGAGCCTTGGAATGCTTGTGTATGGCCCATATCATGTCATATGTCATATGTGTGCCTTTTGGTCACACAGGATAGCTTGTGTTTAAGTAGCTAGGGATGCAGACGATGTGGCACTTCCATGGCAACTTTCTCAGGGTGGTAGGGTTGTGCCAGTTAACTGTCTCTTTGTCATCATCGATTTTCACCTGGTATGTGCCAGGCCTGTGTGCACTCCGCAGGGGTGGGAGTTTAGGTGAAAAATGTGGCCACAAGCTGGGTCCGGGCTTCCTCGCCACGTGTCCTGTCCCCTCCCATGGGCAGCGCCTGTGCCTGTGGTTGGGGATGTGGAGGCACCACCATGATCACCGGGACGCCCTGCCGTGTTGCAACATTGTGCAGGACACATGCTGCCACAATGATCCTGCACACTACTGGTGGTGCATAGAGTAGTTGCCCACCAGAGCGGTCAAGGGAGCGGAAACGTGACTTGAGCACTCCCAATGTGCGCTCCACTATGCCCCTGGTTGCAATATGGGCGGCGTTGTATCTTACCTGGGGTGGTGTGGTGGGGTTCCGGATTGGCGTCATCATGTGGTTGCTCAGAGGGTAGACACTGTCCCCTGGGGAGGTGATAATAGTTGAGATTATTAGGGTTTGGATATTTGTCTGTGTGTGACTTGCATGCATGTGCAAGGGCATTTGTACTGACCTAGGAGCCATGTGTCGCCATGCTGCCCAGCTTCCAGGGCCCGGCTCAGGGTGGACATTCTGTATATGAAACTGTCATGGGTGGAGCCAGGGTAGTTTGCATAGACAGAAGTGATGATTCCCTTTGCATCACATACCACCTGTACATTGATGGAATGCCAGTGCTTGCGGTTTCGGTAGATGTGCTCAATGGCCCTAGGTGGACGTAGGGCCACATGGGTGCAATCTATGGCACCGAGCACTTTGGGGAAGTGTGCCACCCTGAAAAAATCCAGGACAACGGCCTGCCTTTCTGCGGATGTTCTGGGCATGTATATGTGCCTGCGGACTGAGGGGCGCGCTGTCATGATTGCCGGTAGGCAGCGTGACTGCGTGGACTGTGAGACCCCCCCCCCACTATGGCAGTGGTCCGCTGAAATAACCCAGTGGCCAAAAAATGCAGGACATTGAGCAGGTTCTCCAAGGGGCTCAATGCTTGGGAGCAAAGGGTGGGGGATGTGAGGTCATCTTCCCACTCCCTGACCAGGTCTATGATGATATGGGGTGGAAACCTATACCTGCCATAGACCTGGTCGTCAGGCATCCCAAAAATGCTTGTCCGTGGTGCGAAAATGCGTGCCCTGGCTATTCTCCTCCTCCTGCGGCGTCCCACGATCAGTGCAGCGACAAATGGGGCATTCATCGTAGCTGTATATACACGTTTGTTGTTTGCGCGCACTTTTATGCTGTGCGCGGGGACGCTTCCGCCTGCCTTCGTGTGGCAGACGCGTTGACGCCTGTGCACGTCTTTTGCCGTGCGCGGGTTTCCCGTATTCGGATACGGTCCGAGTGTCATCTCGTGTGATCGGAGGGGAGTGAGCGTACACGCAACTGGCCTGGGTACGTGTGTTTCGGGGTGAGCGGGAAGTTCCACACGCGATTAGCCTGGGTAGGTGTGTTCCGGGGTGCCGGGAACTTTCACACGCGATTGGTGGAAATCCACGTGTGTTCTGTCATCACGTGCAGTGAGGGAAACACCTGCGCGCGTCACATCACGTCACAGACCTTTGGTACAATGAAATCGCATATGCAAGGGCCTTTCCTCGAATTACATGCTGACGTGCAGATTTTTCACGTAAGCACACGGAAGACCACGCTCCTGCCCAGAAGGCTGAACTACTGCCCCCCAGAGCCCCGAGCACGCTCCCACCTGCCATCTGCTGCTGCCTGACTGCCTGCTGCCCACGTGCACTGCCATTTGCTGCCTGCACATCAGCCAGGGGTGCTGTTGCTGTGACCACCCCTGCTGGAACCGAAGACTCCCGACTGGGATTCCATCGCTCCACAGCCCAGCCCCAGGACCCAGTTGCCCACCCACTCCTGCCTCTGGGGTTGTCATGTCGGGGCAAACACCATCTGTGACCACTGACAACCCCCGGCCAGAGAGGCAGAGGGGCACCAGCTTCAGTGCCACCGAAGTTGGTGTCCTGGTGGAGCAAGTCCTGGGGCAGTATGATGCCCTCTTCGGAAGTTCCCGCGCCGACAAGGAAGGACGGACTCGGATCTGGACTGACATCGTGACTGCCATCAACGCGGAGGGGGTGGCAGTCCGCGACTTACAACATGTCAGGAAGCGCTGGGAGGACTTCAGGTCCAGGACCCTGAACAAGGCCTGGCGCCTCTTGAAGGCAGCGGATGCCAAGGGGCGCCGGGGCCACTTGTCGGAAGAACAGATGAGGGTCCTGGAACGCATATCCCCAGCGCTCCACGTCCAGGTCCTAGAGAAGCAGACCCGTCTGGAGTCGAGCGGTGAGTGTACATGCATCCTGATTGTGAGCAGTGCGTGTGGTGATTATTCAGTAGTGTGCAGGTTGCACATCTGTTTGTATGGGGTCGAGTATGGGTGGGGGTGTACAGGGCCGTGGGGCTGACACATGCGAGGGCTGTAATGTGTGAGACATGGATGGTGCTTGCGTGTGTAGGCTTGCATGCCAAATGCAGTTGTGTGGGCACACATGTTTGGATGAATGTGTATGTAAGTAGACATGTCCGTGATGTCACGCATGTATGTTGTTTTCGGCTGCATGTATCAGCACTGTGTACATGTGCATGTGTGTGTATTTGACAAGGGTGCAACAGTGATGCAACATGGATGCATGCGACAGCGGTATGTGGAAGCCTGATTGGCAGATGTGACATGGATGCCCGTCTGAACAGTGTGACACTTGGCAGAGGTGTACACATGCATGCAAGTGTGGTGGTGTGTGTACATGTGTGGTGCACTTCCTGTGTTGCATGTGATGTCTGGCTCACCTTTGGCTGCTCATGCTGTTGTATGTGTATGGATGGTGGTGGCAGTTGCGATATGGCTGTGGTATGGCTCATGTGTGCGAGTTGTAATGACATGTGTGTTGAGGATTGTGATGACATGTCTGAGGTTTGCCAATGCCACTCATGTACAACTGTCATGTGTGTATGTGTCCATTGTACAGTGCCCTGATGCCTGTGTTTTGTTTCTCCCTGTCTGCAGCGTCAACTGATGAAGAGGGCGGAGAAGGTGCTGTGGAGCACAGCGGCGGGGATCCGACCGCCAGCCGGAGACGCAAGGCCCGGCTCCCCTCCCAGGTTGTCATCTCGTCGGGGATTGAGGAGTCCGGTCCGCGTCCCAGGCAGCTGCCGGGGGGAGGTCCAAGAGGCGGAGGTTCGAGTTGGACTCCTCGGCAGCAGAAGGGGCAGCTGGGACCCCACAACAGGGGAAGATGGCACGGAGTCATCCAGGCTGGTGGGGGGTTTGGTGGAGGAGGAGGCCGTGCAAGCACCAGAGATGGGGTCTGGAGGTGGGGATCGCACTGGTGCTAGTGGTGCAGTGCAGGACCAGGGACAGGAGGCAGCACAGGCCGCCGCGGAGGTGCCTGTGTGCAATCCTGTCCCCGATCCTGTCCCTGCATCATCTTGCACCAGCAGGGATGCCTACGTCCAGACCCGTTTTCAGGCAGGGGATGAGCTCACGTCAACTGGCCTTCCTCTGCCTGCGGACGTGGCTATCCAGGTCCGGGTTGAGCCTGTCCTGGCTGGTGTGGCGTTGCGTCAACTGGCCATGCGAGGTGACCTGCAGTCTTTTCATGGAGAGACTGCACGTCATCTCGAATGGCTCGTTGACCACGTCAGCCTGCTGGGACAGGTCACCCAGGCCAGATTCCTCCGTCTGATGGGGCTTGCTCCGACCCCCTCCTCAACTGGACCCCCTACACACCAGTTGTCCTCTGTGCCATCTTCCCACCCATCAGTCACCGGGGTGCCCTGTGGAGCTGCCTCTGACGGTGCGGCCAGGCTGGTGGAGGAGGCATCCCTGCCACAGTCGGGAGGCGGACGTCCAGCAGGAGTGGCCACATCTATGACTGCACCCCAGCCGGCGGAGGATGTGCAGGCAGCAGGAGGCAGTGCACGGGCAGAGGCACAGCAGCAGCAGCAACGTGGTGGGAGCCATGAAGGCTCGGGGCCTTCGACATCGGAGGGGCAGGCATCGGCCGGAGGGCAGGAGGACCCAGGACAGAGAGTGTCTTCCGTGTGGCAGCGGTTGGGCCACGCCATAGATGCGGAACTGCAGCGGGCGGAAGAGGCACGGCTCACAATGGTCAGGGCGGAGAACTCCATGCGGAGGGCCCTGAGGCGGGCCGAGTGCCTCGAGGCAATCCGCAGGGGTTTGGAGGTGGAGACGTCGACGGCCCTGCGGACCCTCTGGGCCATGGAGGAGGACCGCCTCCGGGACATTGAGGAGGAGTTCGATGATGCCCTGGCCCAGAACATCCGCAAGTGAGCCGTGAAACTAGCCCGCTGCCCTTGTACATAGTTTCTAGGTAGTGTTAGGTTTCATTTTTGTTTTTATTTTATTTGGACCTTTCGGACATTGGCCACATTTTTGTATATAGTTTATTTTATTAGTTTGTGTAGTTAGATAGTTTTCCTTTATTTTGTTGGGATAATGGACCCTGGATTGTTCCCATGTACATAGTTGACAGTTGGATTGTATTTTTTTTTCTATTTTTAACCATGGAGCAATGGCTTTCTTTTCTATTTCCCATTGTATTTTGTTTTGTGGACATTGACTTTGGACATTACTTTGGATTTTTATTTTTGGTTTTGCTTTTTTTGACGGACATGCTTCTTTTCATTTTTGTACATTCACGTTTCTGTTTCTTCATTTTTTATTCTATTGATGTTTCCTTTAATACATATTATTTTTGGTGAACTTCAATGTGTGGTATCTCATTGGTTTCATGCATTTCATGATATGTGTTTTGAGATTCACTGACACCCATTGGGTGTATGTGAGGGAAATGTGTTTGTTTCGGAACTTGCAATTGGTGTTCTGTGATGTAATTGCAAATTATGAGTGGGTGGATGCAATACTCGGGTGGGTGTTTTGCATTTGGAGGCTGACCATAGGGACCAGGGATCTAGATTGTGATGACATGTTGGCTGGGGAACATGAGTTGCACATGGGTGGGGGCCTGCTGGCAGGTGCCCCACAGTGCTGGGGGGTGGGGGTGGTGGGAGACATGGGTGGGGCCCTGGTGGAGGCTGCCCCTGCACTGCTGGGGGGTGGGGGTGGTGGGGAACATGAGTTGGACATGGGTGGGGGCCTGCTGGCAGGTGCCCCACAGTGCTGGGGGGTGGGGGTGGTGTGAGACATGGGTGGGGGCCTGGTGGAGACTGCCCCTGCACTGCTGGGGGGGTGGGGGTGGTGGGAGACATGGATGGGGGCCTGCTGGCAGGTGCCCCCGGTTACTGGGGGGTGGGGGTGGTGGGAGACATGGGTGGGGGCCTGGTGGAGGCTGCCCCTGCACTGCTGGGGGGTGGGGGTGGTGGGGAACATGAGTTGGACATGGGTGGGGGCCTGCTGGCAGGTGCCCCACAGTGCTGGGGTGGGGGTGGTGTGAGACATGGGTGGGGGCCTGGTGGAGGCTGCCCCTGCACTGCTGGGGGGTCGGGTGGTGGGGAACATGAGTTGGACATGGGTGGGGGCCTGCTGGCAGGTGCCCCACAGTGCTGGGGGGTGGTGGGGAACATGAGTTGGACATGGGTGGGGGCCTGCTGGCAGGTGCCCCTGGTGACTGGGGGGTGGGGGTGGTGGGAGACATGGGTGGGGGCCTGGTGGAGGCTGCCCCTGCACTGCTGGGGGGTGGGGGTGGTGGGAGACATGGGTGTGGGCCTGGTGGTGGGTGCCCCTGCACTGCTGGGGGGTGGGGGTGGTGGGAGACATGGGTGGGGGCCTGGTGGATGCTGCCCCTGGTGACTGGGGGGTGGGGGCGGTGGGGGCCTTGTGGAGGCTGCCCCTGGTGACTGGGGGGGTGGGGGTGGTGGGAGCCATGGGTGGGGGCCTGGTGGAGGCTGCCCCTGGTGGCTGGGGGGTGGGGGTGGTGGGAGACATGGGTGGGGCCTGCTGGCAGGTGCCCCACAGTGCTGGGGGGTGGGGGTGGTGGGGAACATCAGTTGGACATGGGTGGGGGCCTGCTGGCAGGTGCCCCACAGTGCTGGGGGGTGGGGGTGGTGTGAGACATGGGTGGGGGCCTGGTGGAGTCTGCCCCTGCACTGCTGGGGGGTGGGGGTGGTGTGAGACATGGGTGGGAGCCTGGTGGAGGCTGCCCCTGCACTGCTGGGGGGTGGGGGTGGTGTGAGACATGGGTGGGGGCCTGGTAGAGGCTGCCCCTGGTGGCTGGGGGGTGGGGGTGGTGGGAGACATGGGTGGGGCCTGCTGGCAGGTGCCCCACAGTGCTGGGGGGTGGGGGTGGTGGGGAACATGAGTTGGACATGGGTGGGGGTCTGCTGGCAGGTGCCCCACAGTGCTGGGGGTTGGGGGTGGTGTGAGACATGGGTGGGGGCCTGGTGGAGGCTGCCCCTGGTGACTGGGTGGGTGGGGGTGGTGGGAGACATGGGTGGGGGCCTGGTGGAGGCTGCCCCTGGTGGCTGGGGGGTGGGGGTGGTGGGGAACATGAGTTGGACATGGGTGGGGGCCTGCTGACAGGTGCCCCACAGTGCTGGAGGGTGGGGGTGGTGGGGAACATGAGTTGGACATGGGTGGGGGCCTGCTGGCAGGTGCCCCACAGTGCTGGGGGGTGGGGGTGGTGGGGAACATGAGTTGGACATGGGTGGGGGCCTGCTGGCAGGTGCCCCTGGTGACTGGGGGGTGGGGGTGGTGGGAGACATGGGTGGGGGCCTGGTGGAGGCTGCCCCTGCACTGCTGGGGGTTGGGGGTGGTGGGAGACATGGGTGGGGGCCTGGTGGTGGTTGCCCCTGCACTGCTGGGGGGGTGGGGGTGGTGGGAGACATGGGTGGGGGCCTGGTGGAGGCTGCCCTTGGTGGCTGGGGGGTGGGGGTGGTGGGAGACATGGGTGGGGGCCTGGTGGAGGCTGCCCCTGCACTGCTGTGGGGTGGGGGTGGTGGGCGACATGGGTGGGGGCCTGGTGGTGGGTGCCCCTGCACTGCTGTGGGGTGGGGGTGGTGGGAGACATGGGTGGGGGCCTGGTGGAGGCTGCCCCTGGTGACTGGGGGGGTGGGGGTGGTGGGAGACATGGTTGGGGGCCTGGTGGAGGCTGCCCCTGGTGACTGGGGGGGTGGGGGTGGTGGGAGACATGGGTGGGGGCCTGGTGGAGGCTGCCCCTGGTGGCTGGGGGGTGGGGGTGGTGGGAGACATGGGTGGGGCCTGCTGGCAGGTGCCCCACAGTGCTGGGGGGTGTGGGTGGTGGGAGACATGGGTGGGGGCCTGGTGGAGGCTGCCCCTGGTGACTGGGGGGTGGGGGTGGTGTGAGACATGGGTGGGGGCCTGGTGGAGGCTGCCCCTGGTGGCTGGGGGGTGGGGGTTGTGGGAGACATGGGTGGGGCCTGCTGGCAGGTGCCCCACAGTGCTGGGGGGTGCGGGTGGTGGGAGACATGGGTGGGGGCCTGGTGGAGGCTTACCCTGGTGACTGGGGGGTGGGGGTGGTGTGAGACATGGGTGGGGGCCTGGTGGAGGCTGACCCTGCACTGCTGGGGGGTGGGGGGGGTGGGAGACATGGGTGGGGGCCTGGTGGAGGCTGCCCCTGCACTGCTGGGGGGTGGTTGTGGTGGGAGACATGGGTGGGGCCTGCTGGCAGGTGCCCCACTGTGCTGGGGAGTGGGGGTGGTGGGAGACATGGGTGGGGGCCTGGTGGAGGCTGCCCCTGCACTGCTGGGGGGTGGGGGTGGTGTGATACATGGGTGGGGGCCTGGTGGAGGCTGCCCCTGCACTGCTGGGGGGAGGGGGTGGTGGGAGACATGGGTGGGGGCCTGGTGGAGGCTGCCCCTGGTGACTGGGGGGGTGGGGGTGGTGGGAGACATGGGTGGGGGCCTGGTGGAGGCTGCCCCTGGTGGCTGGGGGGTGGGGGTGGTGGGAGACATGGGTGGGGCCTGCTGGCAGGTGCCCCACAGTGCTGGGGGGTGGGAGACATGGGTGGGGCCCTGGTGGAGGCTGCCCCTGCACTGCTGGGGGGTGGGGGTGGTGGGGAACATGAGTTGGACATGGGTGGGGGCCTGCTGGCAGGTGCCCCACAGTGCTGGGGGGTGGTGGGAGACATGGGTGGGGGCCTGGTGGAGGCTGCCCCTGCACTGCTGGGGGGTGGGGGTGGTGTGAGACATGGGTGGGGGCCTGGTGGAGGCCGCCCCTGCACTGCTGGGGGTGGGGGTGGTGGGAGACATGGGTGGGGGCCTGGTGGTGGGTGCCCCTGCACTGCTGGGGGGTGGGGGTGGTGGGAGACATGGTGGGGGCCTGGTGGAGGCTGCCCCTGGTGACTGGGGGGGTGGTGGTGGTGGGAGACATGGGTGGGGGCCTGGTGGAGGCTGCCCCTGGTCACTGGGGGGGTGGGGGTGGTGGGAGACATGGGTGGGGGCCTGGTGGAGTCTGCCCCTGGTGGCTGGGGGGTGGTGGGGAACATGAGTTGGACATGGGTGGGGGCCTGCTGGCAGGTGCCCCACAGTGCTGGGGGGTGGGGGTGGTGTGAGACATGGGTGGGGGCCTGGTGGAGGCTGCCCCTGGTGACTGGGGGGGTGGGGGTGGTGGGGAACATGAGTTGGACATGGGTGGGGCCTGCTGACAGGTGCCCCACAGGGCTGGAGGGTGGGGGTGGTGGGGAACATGAGTTGGACATGGGTGGGGCCTGCTGGCAGGTGCCCCACAGTGCTGGGGGGTGGGGGTGGTGGGGAACATGAGTTGGACATGGGTGGGGGCCTGCTGGCAGGTGCCCCTGGTGACTGGGGGGTGGGGATGGTGGGAGACATGAGTGGGGGCCTGGTGGAGGCTGCCCCTGGTGACTGGGGGGTGGAGGTGGTGGGAGACATGGGTGGGGGCCTGGTGGAGGCTGCCCCTGGTGGCTGGGGGGTGGGGGTGGTGGGGAACATGAGTTGGACATGGGTGGGGGCCTGCTGGCAGGTGCCCCACAGTGCTAGGGGGTGGGGGTGGTGGGGAACATGAGTTGGACATGGGTGGGGGCCTGCTGGCAGGTGCCCCTGGTGACTGGGGGGTGGGGATGGTGGGAGACATGGGTGGGGGCCTGGTGGAGGCTGCCCCTGGTGACTGGGGGTGGGGATTGTGGGAGACATGGGTGGGGGCCTGGTGGTGGCTGCCCCTGCACTGCTGGGGGGGTGGGGGTGGTGGGAGACATGGGTGGGGGCCTGGTGGAGGCTGCCCCTGGTGGCTGGGGGGTGGGGGTGGTGGGGAACATGAGTTGGACATGGGTGGGGGCCTGCTGGCAGGTGCCCCACAGTGCTGGGGGGTGGGGGTGGTGGGGAACATGAGTTGGACATGGGTGGGGGCCTGCTGGCAGGTGTCCCTGGTGACTGGGGGGTGGGGGTGGTGGGAGACATGGGTGGGGGCATGGTGGAGGCTGCCCCTGCACTGCTGGGGGGTGGTGGTGGTGGGGAACATGAGTTGGACATGGGTGGGGGCCTGCTGGCAGGTGCCCCACAGTGCTGGGGGGTGGGGGTGGTGGGAGACATGGGTGGGGGCCTGGTGGAGGCTGCCCCGGGTGACTGGGGGGGTGGGGGGGTGGAAGACATGGTTGGGGGCCTGGTGGAGGCTGCCCCTGGTGGCTGGGGGGTGGGGGTGGTGGGGAACATGAGTTGGACATGGGTGGGGGCCTGCTGGCAGGTGCCCCACAGTACTGGGGGGTGGGGGTGGAGGGAGACATGGGTGGGGGCCTGGTGGAGGCTGCCCCTGGTGACTGGGGGGGTGGGGGTGGTGGGAGACATGGGTGGGGGGCCTGGTGGAGGCTGCCCCTGGTGACTGGGGGGTGGGGGTGGTGGGAGACATGGGTGGGGGCCTGGTGGAGGCTGCCCCTGGTGGCTGGGGGGTGGGGGTGGTGGGGAACATGAGTTGGACATGGATGGGGTTCTGCTGGCAGGTGCCCCACAGTGCTTGGGGGCGGGGGTGGTGGGGAACATGAGTTGGACATGGGTGGGGGCCTGCTGGCAGGTGCCCCTGGTGACTGGGGGGTGGGGGTGGTGGGAGACATGGGTGGGGGCCTGGTAGAGGCTGCCCCATGCACTGCTGGGGGGTGGGGGTGGTGGGGAACATGAGTTGAACATGGGTGGGGGCCTGCTGGCAGGTGCCCCACAGTGCTGGGGGGTGGGGGTGGTGGGAGACATGGGTGGGGGCCTGGTGGAGGCTGCCCCTGCACTGCTGGGCGGTGGGGGTGGTGGGAGACATGGGTGGGGGCCTGGTGGAGGCTGCCCCTGGTGGCTGGGGGGTGGGGGTGGTGGGAGACATGGGTGGGGGCCTGGTGGAGGCTGCCCCTGCACTGCTGGGGGGTGGGGGTGGTGGGAGACATGGGTGGTGGCCTGGTGGTGGGTGCCCCTGCACTGCTGGGGGGTGGGGGTGGTGGGAGACATGGGTGGGGGCCTGGTGGAGGCTGCCCCTGGTGACTGGAGGGGTGGGGGTGGTGGGAGACATGGGTGGGGGCCTGGTGGAGGCTGCCCCTGGTGACTGGGGTGGTGGGGGTGGTGGGAGGCATGGGTGGGGGCCTGGTGGAGGCTGCCCCTGGGGGGTGGGGTGGTGGGAGACATGTGTGGGGCCTGCTGGCAGGTGCCCCACAGTGCTGGGGGGTGGGGGTGGTGGGGAACATGAGTTGGACATGGGTGGGGCCTGCTGGCAGGTGCCCCACAGTGCTGGGGGGTGGGGTGGTGTGAGACATGGGTGGGGGCCTGGTGGAGGCTGCCCCTGCACTGCTGGGGGGTGGGGGTGGTGTGAGACATGGGTGGGGGCCTGGTGGTGGGTGCCCCTGCACTGCTGGCGGGTGGGGGTGGTGGGAGACATGGGTGGGGCCTGCTGGCAGGTGCCCCACAGTGCTGGGGGTGGGGGTGGTGGGGAACATGAGTTGGACATGGGTGGGGGCCTGCTGGCAGGTGCCCCACAGTGCTGGGGGGTGGGGGTGGTGGAAAACATGGTTGGACATGGGTGGGGGCCTGCTGGCAGGTGACCCACAGTGCTGGGGGGTGGGGGTGGTGGGAGACATGGGTGGGGGCCTGGCGGAGGCTGCCCCTGGAGGCTGGTGGGTGGGGGTGGTGTGAGACATGGGTGGGGGCCTGGTGGAGGCTCCCCCTGCACTGCTGGGGGGTGGGGGTGGTGTGAGACATGGGTGGGGGCCTGGTGGAGGCTGCCCCTGCACTGCTGGGGGGTGGGGGTGGTGGGAGACATGGGTGGGGGCCTGGTGGAGGCTGCCCCTGCACTGCTGGGGGGTGGGGGTGGTGTGAGACATGGGTGGGGGCCTGGTGGAGGCTGCCCCTGCACTGCTGGGGGGGGGTGGTGGGAGACATGGCTGGGGGCCTGGTGGAGGCTGCCACTGCACTGCTGGGGGGTGGGGGTGGTGGGAGACATGGGTGGGGGCCTGGTGGAGGCTGCCCCTGGTGACTGGGGGGGTGGGGGTGGTGGGAGACATGGGTGGGGGCCTGGTGGAGGGTGCCCCTGGTGGCTGGGGGTGCAGGGGGACATGCGTTGGTGGGCAGTAGTGCAAGTTGACATGTGGGTTGGCTGGTGGGCATGGCCATGGTGGATGGGGTGCCTGCATGACATGTGCTGGGTAGGCCCCTGTGGTGTGAGCCACCTGCAGGGGCAGTGGAGGGTGTAGAGGGAACACCTGGGAGGACCCACACGTGCAATTCACGTGTGCTGCTCCCCGCGCACCCCCGTAATACACGTACCCTGATGATATTGCGTGTGGAACTTCCCGCGCACCCCTGTAATACACGTACCCTGATGGACTTGCGTGTAGAACTTCCCGTGCACCCCTGGAATACACGTACCCTGCTGATGTTGCGTGGGATACTTCCCCCGCACCCCGAAATACACGTACCCTGCTCAATCGCGTGTGTAACTTCCCGCGTACCCCCGAAATACACGTACCCCGCTCAATCGCGTGTGTAACTACCCGCGCACCCCCGATATACACGTACCCCACTCAATCGCGTGTGTAACTTCCCGCGCACCCCCGAAATACACGTACCCCGCTCAATCGCGTGTGTCACTTCCCGCGCGCCCCCGAAATACACGTACCCCGCTCGATCGCGTGTGTTGCTTCCCGCGCACCCCCGCAATACATGTGCCCCGCTCGCACAGGCCCAATTGCTGTATGTTGCCACTTTTGTGATGCGCTGGGACTCTACCGCCTGCCTTCGTGTGGCGGACGTGTTTCAGCTTGTGCGTGTCTTTGGCTGTGCGTGGCTTTGCCCTATTCGATTCCATGAATACGTGTGGTTCGAGTGCGTGTGGGCGTTCCGTGTGCTTCCCTGCAGTACATCCCCAGTTACGCCCTTATTTTCGCGCGTTGTTCCCCATTCCGCGCGTTACGCTCCGTGTCCCGCCCACTTTCTGGTGTATGCGTCGAGGTTGTGCGCTTTCACTGTGCGCGTCACGCACGCCTTTCGGGATGTTGCAGTGACTTGTGCGCCATGCACGGGTTTGGCGCACATCCCGAGGTGTACACGCGCAGGGACTTCCATGAATCGCGCGTGTGCCTGTTTTTTTCCACTTGCGCCTGCTTGCACCTGCTTGCGCGAAGATTTTCGGCGCACGTTTGTACCATGAATCGGCCCCTAAGTGTTGTTAAAATCACAATACAATGACAGTTTTTCTATGACAATTACTGGATTAGTTGTGTATGTTTGTGTCTGAGGAAAGAAAAAGACAGAGACAATTATGTTTCGACAGATTGTACAGCTTGATTCTATGCCCTCAACTTTCCAGAAGCTATGCACAATCTAAATTTCCAGAGTATGGTCAACGTTAAAACAAGTTAGCTTCAGCAACCAGAACCCCAAAAATCCTACATAATCTCAGCCCTCCAAATGTTAATATTAACAACCACAATTTGCACACTGTTTATTTCAAGTGTTCTAGGCGATTAACTATTAACCCCAATATCCAATCTCAGAATGTGGTTTTCTATTTCAGTGAGCTTGCCTTAGATTTAAATTCTTTGTTCAACTGCCTAGTGTCTGAATGTATTGCCATAGTGTGACTCAACCATTAGGTCTGCCAGGTGCATTGGGTCTTTATTTATTTGATTGGTAGTTCCAAATGTAACAACACTGGAACAGACAACTCAGGCCCTCAAAAGCTTCAAATCAACATTTAAGATAGATGAGAAATGGATGCTTATTAAAAGAGACGGTCAAAACTGCAACTGCTTCTATGCTGAATCATTTATAATATTAGTGTATGGGACGCTGAAGCACTTTCAACCATCCTGGTTGCCTGTGATGCTGTGTGTCCCTGCACCCACCCCCCCAGTCACCTGTGATGCTGTGTGTCCCCCTACCCACTCCCTGGTCGCCTGTGATACCATGGGTCCCCACCGCCCCGGATTGCCTGTGTTGCTGTGGGTCTCCACCCCACCCTGGTTGCCTGTGATGCTGTGTGTCCCCCCCACCCCCACCCCCACCCCCTGGTCGCCTGTGATGCCGTGTGTCCCCCCACACCCCCTGGTCACCTTTGATTCAGTGTGTCCCCCCACCCCCCTGGTCGCCTGTGATGCTGTGTGTCCCCCCAGGTCGTCTGTGAGGCCATGTATCCCCCCACACCCTCCTGGTCACCTGTGAAGCTGCGTGTCCCCCACGCTCCCTGTTCGCCTGTGATGCCGTGTGACCCCCCACTCCTCCTGGTCACCTGTGATGCCGTATGTCCCCCCACCCCCATGGTCACCTGTGATGCTGTGTATCCCTCACACCTCCCTGGTCACCTGAGATGCCGGGTGTCCTGCCACCCCCCACTGGTCACCTGTGATGCCTTGTGTCCCCACCCCCCATCACTTTGATGCCATGTGTCTCCCCCACACCCTCCTGCTCGCGTGTGATGCTGTGTGTCCCCCATCCCCCCTGGTTGCCTGTGATGCCATGTGTTCCCCCACCCGCCCGGTCGCCTGTGATGCCATGTGTTCCCCCACCCCCCCGGTCGCCTGTGATGCTGTGTGTCCCCACACCCCCCCGGTCACCTGTGATGACGTGTGTCCCCCCTCGCCCCCTGGTCCCCTGTGATGCTGGGTCCCCCCTGGTCTCCTGTGATGTGTGTGTTCCCCCCTGGTTACCTGTGATGCCGTGTGTCCGCCCACCCCCCCTTGTCACCTGTGATGCCATGTGTCGCCCCCACCCCCCTGGTTGCCTGTGATGCTGTGTATCCCCCCAAACCCCCTCTGGTCACCTGTGATGCCGTGTGTCCCCCCGGCCCCCCAGTTACATGTGATGATATGTGTCCCCCACCCCACTCACCGCCTGTGATGCTGTGGGTCTCTCCCACCCCCCGGGTCACCTGTGATGCTGTGTGTCCCCCCACCTCCCCTCCTGGTCACTTGTTTTGCCATGTTTCCCCCATCCCCTCCTGGTCGCCTGTGATACCATGTGTCCCCCCCCTAGTCAACTGTGATGCTGTGTTTTCCCCCAGCCCCCCCCGGTCGCCTCTGATGCGGTGTGTCCCCCCACCCCCCTCATCGCCTCTGATGCTGTGTGTCCCACTACCCACTCCCTGGTCACCTGTGATGCCATGGGTCCCCCACGGTCGCCTGTGATGCCGTGGTTCTCCCCCCCATCCTGGTTGCCTGTGATGCTGTGTGTACCTGCACCCACTCCCCCAGTCACCTGTGATGCTGTGTGTCCCCCTACCCACTCCCTGGTCGCCTGTGATGCCATGGGTCCCCACCATCCGGATTGCCTGTGTTGCTGTGGGTCTCCACCCCACCCTGGTTGCCTGTGATGCTGTGTGTCCCCCCACCCCCACCCACTGGTCGCCTGTGATGCCGTGTGTCCCCCCAGACCCCCTGGTCACCTTTGATTCAGTGTGTCCCCCCACCCCCCTGGTCACCTGTGATTCTGTGTGTCCCACCCACCTCCCTGGTCTCCTGTGATGCCATGTGTCCCCCACCATCCCTGGTCACCTGTGATGCCGTGTGTCCCCCCACCCTCCCTGGTCGCCTGTGATGCCATGCCCCCCCATCCCCCCTGGTCGCCTGTGATGCCATGTGTCTCCATCCCCCCTATTTGCCTGTGATGCTGTGTCCCCCCACCCGGCTGCCTGTGATGCTGTATGTCCCCCCTGGTTGCCTGTGATGTTGTGGATACACCCTTTCCCTCTTTCGACGTTTCCCACCCCTCCTAGCCTGAAAGTGCCTCCCAGGTAATCTTGCAAATACATACTGTTCTTCTTTGCAGCATGAGGTGGGCACCATGTATTTTCCCTTGATTTGACTCTGCATTTGTGTGTTTCTGCCTCCCTGCAACATGGGGTAGGCACCATGTATTTGCCCTTGATTTGACTCAGCATGTGTGTGTTACTGCTCCCTGCAACATGGGGTATGCACCATGTACCCACCCTTTGATTTGACTTTGCATGTGTGTGTTACTACCTCCATGCAATATGGGTTAGGCACCATGTATTTGCTCTTGATTTGACTCTGTATTTGTGTGTTACTGCCTCCCTGCAACATGGGGTAGGCACCATGTATTTGCCCTTCATTTGACTCTGCATGTGTGTGTTACTACCTCCCTGCAACATGGGGTATGCATCCTTTGATTTGACTCTGCATGTGTGTGTTACTGCCTCCCTGCAATATGGGGTAGGCACCATGTATTTGCTCTTGATTTGACTCTGCATTTTTGTGTTACTGCCTCCCTGCAACATGGGGTAGGCACAGTGGTATTTGCCCTTTGATTTGACTCTGCATTTGTGTGTTGCCTCCCTGCATTATGGGGTAGGCACCATGTATGTGCCCTTGGATTTGACCCTGATTTGACTCTGCATCTGTGTGCTGCTGCCTCCCTGCAACCTGGGGCAGGCACCATGTACTTGCCCAGGATTTGACTTTGCATCTGTGTGCTACTGCCTCCCTGCAACATGGGGTAGGCACCATGTACTTGCCCAGGATTTGACTTTGCATCTGCCTGCTGCTGCCTCCCTGCAACTTGGGGTAGGCGCCATCTATTTGCCCTTTGATTTGACTCTGCATCTGTGTGCTGCTGCCTCTTTGCAAAGCGGGGCAGGCACCATGTACTTGCCTTCTGATTTGATCTTGCATCTGTTTGGTTGCTGCCTCCCGGAAACCTGGGCCAGGCCCATAGAAGTGATCATCATGGACTTTTTCTCCTGCACTCAACATATGATGTATTACTTTTTGTATGTTCCACAATGTAATTCACCTCTTACGCTTCCCTTTTTGTAACTCAAAGCACTTACTGTATCCGTAATCTTAAATTAAAAGTGCCTAGATACCTCAGGGTTTTGTGCGCTATATAAGTTTTTAAATAAATAAATAAATGCATAAATAAATAAGAAATACACACTGTAGCAGGTGGTGTATATAAAATAGTTGAAGATATTGTGCTTCTACTGAATAATTATTAAGGATGATACCTCCCCAGCATGGCTGCTGAGCATGTGACAG
Organism: Ambystoma mexicanum; assembly: GCF_040938575.1. NCBI lineage: Eukaryota > Metazoa > Chordata > Amphibia > Caudata > Ambystomatidae > Ambystoma > Ambystoma mexicanum. The sequence continues at coordinate 1,190,829,341 of NC_090924.1, forward strand.
AAGAAGAGACTTCTATCCTTATAGGATTGTTGAGTGTTCAGTTGATGTCATTCTTTCAATGATTGAGTAGGTAATCATCTTTCTATAAGCAGTGTACATAGCAAGATATGACGTTCTTTTCTGGTGCAGCATTCAATTCATCGGTCAACTTAATGCTGGATATCCCTTTCATGTTGCTGTATCCACATCAAAATCTGAGGCAGCCACATCTCTCTGAGCACATAGTTCTGCCCCTGCATACTGATTTCAGACTTCAGAGTTCCTGTGCACAGTAGTGCTTATAAGCAACTTTTGCCATCCCCAAACATTGTGAATGCAGCAAAATCTTGTTGCAAACTAGCGGTACCATGAACAGGGCTGAGGAGATAGGGAAGCAGAGGTTATTATAGGGACACAGTCAAGCCATTATAAATACCACAACGAGAGATCATGTACCCATGACACTTGATCACAAATCCCAGGCATTCAATGTTTTCAATTCATGCATAAATGTTAAAAGTCCCTTAACATAGTCTGATCATAGAGAATTGGGGAAGCATGTGCCAAAGTTTGAAGATCAGGTGACCATTTTTCTAGACCGCTTATTAGTGATTTTTAACATACCAAAACATGAAAGTATACCTGACTTCAGGTTAAAGAGAACAGGAAATGGAGCAGTGTTAACAGGGGTTACGGGATAAGGGAGGAGTTGGATGCACAGTTAGGGTAAATAAAAACATTCACAAGAAATAAATAAAGCTTTGAAGTACTGGAAGAAGACCACAGTAACTGGAAAGGTCTTTGGAATGAAAAAAAGTGGCACCATTTAAAGTATTTCTTTCAATGCTGATGTTTCCAGTTTTTTATGTTCTACATGCAGGTTTCCTCTAGTTGCACTGATGATGACGATCTAAGCTTTTTCACTGATGTTTTTTGTTTGAATTAGATTATCATATACTTTGGACTTTTTCTCCGGGTCGGCTTTGTGGGTAAGAAAAAGGAACTTTATTTATTTTAAAATGTTTTTATTAGCATTTATACTATACAGTATACAATAACAAACAACCAAAACAACATATTTGTAACAGATGGTCTTCAATGTGTAGTCAAATACATGTTCATGGGGAGTTGTCTTTCAGTTTTCCGGGGGAGCAAGCGTACCGAGGGGGTCCATGGCCACCAGGGCCAGAGATCTCTGTCCCATTTTCTACATCATAGCAAGCTACTTCATGTGTACTTTCATCCTAATCTTCACAACTCTATCTCTTTCATGGGGGTTTGTCATCAGACAAGTGAAACATGTCCCACACCAATGTCTTCCAGGCCTCGTACACCAGGCTCCCCTCCCCGCCTGCCCTTGTCACACCTTCACCCGAGACCCTGGTCTCCGCTCCCGTCCAGTGTTCCAGTTCGCCATACGATTTAGCAAATTGTGGGCCTGTAGGCTTCTTCCACGCCATCGCAATGGCCCTCTTGGCCAGCGCACATGCCACGTCCATAAATTTGATGAGGTGCCTGATTTTGCTAACTCTCGGATAAGCACCCAGCAGACATTCTTTTGGCGACTACTCATATCTCGACAGCCGTTCAATCTTGTACCAGAAAGTGTGTATCCTGGAGCACTCCCAGAACATGTGCATCATGTCTGCACCAGACATGATGCCGACTTACACCAGGGGCACAGTGGGTCTGTGGCGTCTCGAAATTTAGCAATTGTACAAGGTGTTATGTACGTCTTGTAAAGAATATTCAACTGGATCAATCGGAACCTAGCATTTCCCGACACTTCCCGGGGGTATTCTAGTATCCTCTCCCACTCTTTCTCCGTTATGTTGACGACCAGGTCTGTAAAAGCAAGCGGAAATATCTAGGCTGAGTACCACAAATTGAAATACAGCAAACACAGGCTATAAAGATTCACAGATATTTTATTCTGCGCAGTTCACAAAGAAACATAGAAACAGATACAGATAGCTATCTGGCTCTCAACACCCCACAATGAGTACCAGCCTGTCAAAGAGAGGAGAGAGAGTGCTGGACATTCGAACATTCATGCTTTTTATACAGTTTCAACAATATTGTCCAGCCCCTCTACATGTTAATAATCTGCGGTGAGTTTGTGCCGAGTTCACATACAGCTTATACAATAATATGCAGAAGTATTACATAAGTTTGTATTTCCATCAAGTTACAATGGCGATGTATATTCTTGGATCCCGCGGTAAGCCTTAGTCTATATCCCAACACAAGGTAGTTCAGCCTGTGTCCACGCTTTGCGTTTGCATTTCATTGTCGCTGATGAGTATTTGTGGATGAGGCTTGTTGCGCAGACAATACTGAGACGCAGTTCATTCCTAGTTCAAGGTTTCTTTACCTAGTCTAAACAGTCAGCCCGCGGACAGTCTAACCATTAACAGAACTCATAGGTTGGGAGGCTTGGTTGCAAGCTGGAAACACAGTCCACGATTTTAGAACAGAGAATCATACAAACAGAAATCAAAATGGCGGATGATTCTAAAATGGCGGAGAAGTCGATCAGAAATCGGAACTTTGTAACGCGATTTTCTTCACAGAGCAACTAGGCTTAGGCCAATATAAGTCAAAAGCAGGCATAATATGATTTCCGTTTAACAGATCCACTTCCCACAACTGCTTTAGCTCACCACTCCTAGGGTTTGGCCTATCTGCAAGCTGTCTGTATATTCTAGACACCGGTTCCCACCCGTCCCCAAGTTATGCAACAACGTTAAAATCAGCGGTGCTGTCGGCTCCTCAGGCCAGCTATTCCAGACGTTCCTCGCTACTCTCCTAATCCTCTGTTACCAAACGAACTGGACGCTGGGCAGTCCCTCAGTTTTCACCATGGAGTCGAATTCTCTAAAGTAGCCCTCCTCATACACATCTCCAATTGTAGAGGCTATCAGGCTGATTCATGGAATTAATGTGCGCAGAAAATGTCTGCGCAAGCGTGCGAAAGCATGCGAATCGCAGCGCAAGTGCGAAAATCGCAGTGCAAGCGTGCGAAAGCCACGCACATCGATTCATGGAAGTCAGTGCGCGTGTAAATACTGGGATGTGCACACACGTCATCAAACGGCGTTCGCTACGCGCACAGCGAATGTGCACATAGCACGGCGCACACAACAAAAGTAGGCTAAACACGGGGCATAACACGCGGAATGGGGAACAACACGTGAAAATGTGGGCGTTACGGGGGAAGTACAGGAGGCAAATGTGTGGAACGCTCACACGCGCGCCTACAACACGTATTCATGGAATCGAACAGGGGAAACGCGTGTGCCAAAAAAGACCCGCTAATACGGAAACACGTACGCCAGCAGGAAGCAGGTGTACACGGACCCGCGCAGCATAAAAGTGCGCACAAACAACAAACAAGCTCAGACGCCACGATGAATATACCGTTCCTCGCAGCAGTGGTCGTGGGACACTGCAGGAGGAGGAGGATAGTCAGGGCCAGAATGTTTACACCCAGGACCAGCCTTTTTGGGATGACTGATGACCAGGTGTATGGGAGGTACAGGTTTCCACCTCACATAATACTCGACCTGGTGAGTGAGTGGGAGGATGACCTCACATCACCCACCCTGTGCTCCCAAGCACTGAGCCCCCTGGAAAAGGTGCTCAATGTGCTGCACTTCTTGGCCACTAGTTCATTTCAGCGGACAAGTACCATAGTGGGAGGGGTGTCACAGGCCACGCAGTCACACTGCCTATGGCCATCATGACTGCACGCCCATCAGTCCGCAGGCACATATACCTGTCCAGAATACCTGCAGAAAGGCAGGCTGCCGTCCAGGATTATTACGGGGTGGCACACTTCCCCAAAGTGCTAGGTGCCATTGATTGCACCCATGTGGCTCTACGTCCTCCCAGGCAATTGAGCATATCTATAGAAACCACAAGCACTGGCATTCCATCAACGTGCAGGTAGTATGTGATGCCAAGGGAATCATCACCTCAGTATGTGCCAACTATCCAGGGTCCACCCATGACAGTTTCATTTTCAGAATGTCAACCCTAAACCGGGACCTAGAAGCTGGGCGGCATGGTGATACATGGCTGCTTGGTGAGTATAAATGCCTCTGCACATGCATGCATGTCAGATACTGAGTAATGTCACAACCCCACTAATGATACCCATCGTCACCTCTCCAGGGGACAGTGCCTACCCTCTGAGCACCCACATGAGGACGTCATTTTGAAACCCCACCACACTACCCGAGGTAAGATACAACACAGTCCATATTGCAACCCGGGGCATAGTGGAGCGCACATTCGGAGTGCTCAAGTCGCGCTTTCGCTCCCTTGACCGCTCTGGTGGGCAGCTGCTATATGCGCCCCCAGTAGTGTGCAGGATCATAGTGGCAGCATGTGTCCTGCACAACGTTGCAACCCGCCGGGGCCTGCCGGTGGACATGGTGGTGCCCCCACATCCCCAACCACATGCACGCCCGCTGCGCATGAAAGGGGAAAGGGCACGTGGTGAGGCAGCCCGTACGCAGCTGGTGGCTAATTACTTCACCTAAAATCACACCCCTGTGGAGTGCACACAGCCCTGGCACATACCAGCTGACAATCAATGATGATGACATAAGGGACAGTCAACTGTCACAACCATACCAGCCTGAGATTGGTCACTTGGAAGTGTTTACGTTGTGTGCATCCCTACCTACCTAAAGACAACCAATGCTGTGTCACAAAAAGACACACACATATGCTGCATGAATGACTACCTCCTTGCAAAATTAAACATGAAAACAGCGCCATGTCACCCAACCCCTCCCCATCTCCGCTACCCAACACACCATGGCATATCATGCAATGTGAAGGCAAACAAAGGAATGCACAACACATGACACAAATGTCAAAAAATGCACTGTCCCAAATGGAAACAGGCCACAGACAATATGCTCCCAGTAATCAATAACAAACAGCACACATGACAAAATATTTACCAGCAACACAATACAGCAACACAGAATGAAACATTGCCAAAATATGACAGTACCAAATCAAAGTAGTGCAAGTTTTACAACCTGAATAAGCCAGCACAATCCAAACTGCAGAGTGTTGACGTCAGGCAAATGTGTCAGTGTACTGCATACAACATGAATTGCATCCGCAAAGGAGACGGCCTTGTGAAGACATGAAGAAGGTACCTGTGAATAAGGAGGAAGACATGGATGCACAAGCACATATCAATACACCATTGTTAGGGAGAATTCTCCGTTTAGGCTGAATTTCCTAACCTAGTGAGTCCCCCAGCAGCTTTGCTGGATTTCTGGAGTTTGTTTTTTCCATCCTGCCAAGAGTGTGACCCTTTTCCTCTCACTCTTGGACATGTATGTGTGGAATTCCTTTGAATTGGCAATGTGTTCGATGGGCTATGGGGTCTTTTACTCCATAGGGTCTCATAAGTTTTTCTATGTGTGTCACTCCGCACCCTACGTGTCGTGACACGGGGGCACCCTAGCTGGTCCCCCCACCATAGACTCCATACCCGGGGACTGACTACCGTCTCCCCGGGCATGTAAAGTCACCATTGGCTTTACTAGACCTAAATTTGCTAACAGAACTAGTACCAACCATCTTATTGTGGACGTGCTAGTAGGGGTAATTCGATTACTCCTGGATCTGTTACTCGAGGGGGCACTGTCCCGTCCCTCCTCGTCGAGTTTTGGCTGGTGGCAGTGGAAACTACTTGTTATGTTCGACCCCGAGCATAACCCTATGGGATCCGTCCCATTGTTGAAGATTAATACTGTTTTTCGTTAATCTCCAACGTACCACCGATCTACTTATCTTAAATAGGTTTATCGAGTGGTATTTTCTGCCAGAACTCGGGTTGTAAAATGGCGTCTGTGTTTTTCTCTGTGACTCCTAAACCAAAGGTTGAGCCCTTTGTTCCACTTTTGGCGGGCCTCTGGACAGAGACCCTCCAAAGTGGTGCCATTCTGTCTGGGTTACCTCAGGGGTGTGGGAGGGGGTTTAGACACCCTGGACCGAGTTGCCTTGCCAACTCAGGTCGCACTCTGAAGTGATTGGCCCAGGTGGTGAGCCTTCCTGCTCACCACTTAGCATGTGTTGATTGACAAGCTAGGCTGAATGAATGGGGGACGTCTGCATAAAAGCAGGGCTTTGGGACTGGATCTTCAGGAAGTCGCCACTGGACCTAAAGAATCCGACGAGGGTAACGCTGAGTCGACCTGCACGACAACACCTCCGGTGAAGCCCTGCGGAATCGTCTCACAATCTCCCGACGACAGAAGAGATCTCCCTGCCGGAGAGTCTCTTTCCCTGGCTGGTGGGGACAACCAGTCTTCTTCTTCTTTGTGCTTTTTGGTCGCCCAGGACGCAGTGGTCGAATTGCCCGTGCAGAGCACCCGGCAACCGGATAGCCACTACTCCTGCACCGTGATCGAAAGGTGGTGCCTTGTGACGAAGCACTCCGCGGCTGGTTTCTTCCCTGGTGGTGCACCGGACATCTTCTCTTCGACGACGAGAGCATCTCTTCTCTTGGCCAAGACCCGTCGTGCATCCACCACCAGGAACAACTGCCCCCGTCGAAGCTGTCTTCCACAACAAGGTACCGTAACCGCCTGGCTTCCCTTTTCGATCGGTTCGTGTGAGGTATCTGATTCCTCTCCGTTCCGTTGGGTTGCCTCCAAGCTTTATTCACTCTTTGTTCTGAACTGGTTCAACCTGTCGCTAACCAATTTGCTAAACAAGACTTGAGTGCATCATCCGTAGAGACTTTCCAGGACATCGTGCCTTGCCTCTCACCGAGTGGGCCTGGCCGCCGAACTGTATGATCTGGTGTGATTATTGCCTTCTTGCCTTGCATTTTTACCCGCTTCAGTACGAACCGTGTTGACTTCATTACCTGTCTTTCTCTTCTCTCCCTTCCTCACTAAATATTCGAGTGTCATCTGGGTTGAGGTATACACCTCTGTCTGAAAATAAGTGGTGCCGTAGAACCTAGAGTTGTCGATATTGTGTTTCGGGGGGTTGAGCTTTATTCCATTCTGCAGAGTAATTGTATTTTGATTTGTTTGCCGTGGTTCACTTTAGTATTTTTCGTAGACGTTCTGTTATTAATAAATAACTTACTATCTTTATACTAAAGCCTGGTTGCGTGTTTACTCGTTTTGCTGCGAAGAATGACCCTATCTTGTATGCTCCCTATACTGACCAACTTTTCTTGAGAGAAGTCTGACTGCTCAGCCACAGCTACCAATTGAATCTGTGCGGTACAGACTGCTACCAAGTGGGTTCATCGCAACACCTGTAGTCCTAAATCTTTTGCAGTGGTCCCAGAGGGAACTGCACAGGTTTCCGCCTAACACTGGTGTACAGCGGTGGGATTAGTATCGAGTATACAGTTTAGAGTGTTTTTCGACGCTGTAGGACGACTAACCACAAAAACTTTACAAAAGCAACTTTCAAAAAACATGTCTACGATGGAAATTTACAGCCAAGAGTCTTTGTCGGATAAAAATACTGAGAGTCTGCGAGCTCTCTGTAGACAAGAGAATCTTCCTGTAAAAGGCAAGAAGTTAGAACTGATAGAGAGATTGCTGGCGAACCAAAGTCTGGGTACTGGTTCAGAGGAACCAAACTCTCCAGCATCTGTAGATAACAGTAATGGTGTTGATCTGAATCGTAATTCTGATGATAGCGATGAAGAGGCTGACGAGGACGGCGAGGCTAACGAAACTGTCTCACCTGTTCCCCTATCTGCCTTACCAACTGTGCCTACGGGGCCCATACCAGGTCCCACAAGTAACCCTGCTTATTTTGAACTTGAAAAAATGAAGCTCGAATTAGAATATAAACGGTTCTTGGCTCAATCTGAACGAAACCAAGAGCTTGAGTTCAAACGAATGAATGCCCAGGCTGAGCAGAAACAAGCTGAGTTAAGACTCAGGGAAATAGAGCTTAATCATGAGTTACAAATGAAAAAGTTGTCTATGGAAAATGCTTCTCTCTCCTCTGGTTCCTCTAGGAGCTCCAGTCCCAAAAGACCCCGGATGCCGAAGGAATTAGTGGGTATGTACGAACCGAGATTGGATGTGTTGGATTGGTTGAAACTGTTTGAATACAATCATGGGCTCCAGGACATCACCGGGAATGCGTTGCTTCCCTGGTTGTTCTCTAGGCTTCCTCCTGTTGCGACTGATGTGGTAATGGAATTGGGGGAGGTGGATAAGACGGATTACGAAAGTGTGAAACTAGCTTTGATAGCTAGATTCGGGAAGACCCCTTCCCAGTATCTTAAGAGGTTTAGAACCCTCAAAAAGCATGATGGTACCCCTTGGGCTACCTGGGTGAGTGAAGGGTTGAAAAACTTAGAGGGATGGATTAAGGGTTACAAAGTTGACACTTACGAGGGTATGCAAAATCTTTTTATGTTGGAGTCGATTTATGATGCCTGTTCTCCTGAGCTCAGACAGCACTTGGCTGATTCGAAGGAGTTAGATTCCAGGGCTCTAGCTAAGGCTGCTGACTTGTGGGTTGCCAATAGGGCTACTCACAAGGATTCTGGGGTAACTCAGAAAAAGGACGAGGGAAAACAGCCTAAAAAAGACTCAAAGGAGAATTCGAATAACTCACATTCCAAAGAGGGCCCCAAACAAAACCAGAAGGGTAAGCCACAGGGAAAACCACAACAGAATAGTGTGTCTTCTGGTGCCAAACCGGAAGGAGGTCAGAACAAGCCACCATTCCAGAAAGCATTCGGAAAATGCTTTGTTTGTGGCTCGACTGATCACGTGAAAGGAGATCCCAGATGTAAGGGTAAACCTTCAGGGGTCCAGCTTGTCTCCTTAGCCTTCGCTCCAGAGGAGGAAGTCCAAATGGCAAGTGGAAACTTTCTACTGCTAGCTGACGAACCCATTGGAGTCTCAGCCAGCGTTTCTTTAGTATCTCTGGGGTTGTGGGAACAACAGAATTTAGATGTCTATAATTCTATCCCCGATAATACTAAAGAGTATTATAAGGACAGTGTCCAGGTGAATGGTCAGGAGACGCCTGCCATTAGGGACACTGGGGCCAGCATAACTGTGGTGGATAAATCGTTTTTTCAGGCTGAGGATGTTGCTAAGGCACCCAAACGCCTCACCAAGTTAGCTGGAGGGCCTGTGCAGATGCTTCCCCAATTACCAGTTCTCATCCAGTGTAACGACATGACTGTAAAGATACCTGTCAGCATACAGAGTGAGGTACCAGGACGCGTACTGTTGGGTAACGATTTGAAAACTCTCGGAGTTGTATCGCATACTCCCAGACCTCCTAGTAAACGGTTACAGGAGCTAACCAGACCTGCAAGAGAGAGGACCCTGCGCGGTACTCTCGGGTAGATGATGAAGAAAGAAATCACTCCTGCTCCATTGGAAATGGCGGCCGCTGTCTCTAGGAACACAGAAGTCAAAGGGAAACCTAAAACTTCTAAACCGAAACCAACAGCCCACATTCCGATGCAGCCGACACGGACTTCCCCGCGGTTGTCCAACGTCACACCCGTAACTCCACCTCCAGCTGAGGCTGAGGGGGAAGTACAACCCTGTATGGTAGAATTAGACTCTGAAGAAGAGCTAATGGAAGGCCAGGAACTCATTGGAGATCTGGACCCTGTTGACCATCCTGAGCTGCAGTCGTTACTGGCAGAAGGTGGACCCAGCAGGGCAGACTTCAGTAAGGGACAGAGAGAATGTCCAACTCTGGAAGGTCTTCGCCGTCAGGCAGTAACTCAGGCTGAAGGGCAAGAGCCTGGGAAACATAGGTTGCACTGGGAAGATGGCCTCTTCTATAGTGAACCGACCGAGTCTACACCTGGAGACTACAAACGCCTTGTAGTACCCCAAGAGAACAGACCACAGTTCTTGCAGTTAGCCCACGAGATTCCTTTGGCTGGTCACTTGAGTTTCAAGAAGACTAAGGAAAGGCTCTCACTCTACTTCTATTGGCCAAAAATGGGGGCCGAAGTAGAAAAACACTGCAGAAGCTGCCATACCTGCCAGATCTCTGGTAAGGTTGGGTCCAAGAATGTGGCACCGTTAGTGCCTCTTCCCGTTGTGGGAGTCCCATTTGAGAGAGTAGGGATTGATATCGTTGGTCCCCTTGATCCTCCAACCTCCTCAGGCAACAGGTTTATACTTGTTGTAGTAGACCATGCTACTAGGTATCCTGAGGCAATTCCTATGAGGACTGTTACAGCTCCGGCTGTGGCTAAGGCCCTCCTTGGTATTTTTACTAGGGTCGGATTTCCTAAGGAAGTTATCTCTGACAGGGGGTCAAATTTTATGTCCCACTACATGAAAGCCATGTGGAAAACCTGCGGGGTAACTTACAAGTTCTCAACGGCTTACCACCCACAAACCAATGGGTTGGTAGAACGGTTCAACCGAACCATGAAGAGCATGATAGGTGCTCTAGAAGAACCCCTTAAGCGTAAGTGGGACCTTCTATTGCCATGCCTTCTTTTTGCTTATAGAGAAGTCCCTCAGGAGGGAGTAGGCTACTCTCCCTTCGAACTGCTCTATGGTCATCCCGTCAGAGGTCCATTGGCCCTGATTAAGGAGGGGTTGGAGAGTGCTCCTTCCCCCAAGCCAGTCAGAGTGACTGACTACGTGATAGGTCTCCGGAGGAGAATGTCGCACCTGATGACAGAAGCAAGCGATAACTTGAAAGCTGGACAAGCATTGGTCAAGCACTGGCACGATCAAAAGGCTAACATGGTTGAGTTCGCTCAAAACCAGCTTGTTCTTGTTATGATCCCCACAAGGCAGAGGGCCTTGCAAGATAAATGGATGGGACCCTACCGAGTAGTGGGTAAGCTCGGTGAGGTTAACTATCTGGTGGACTTGGGCAACCCCAAGGAGGCTCCAACAGTCTTTCACACCAACCGACTTAAAGCGTATGTCTCACGACCTGACGTAGGAGCGTTGCTTCTAGCATCAGCCGAGGAAGAAGAAGAGAGTGAAACTCTTCCGGATCTCCTCAGAGGCTTACCTTTAGATGAAAACATTGAAGGAGTAAATCTCTCCTCCAATCTGACACCCGAGCAACAAGAAGAGTGCAAGTCTATGTTGAATCAGTTTGCCTCTCTGTTCTCGCTCTCACCAGGCTTGACCCCTTGGGGCCAGCACGAGATACTCACTGGTGACTGTCTGCCTGTCAAAAGCAGAGGATATCGCATGTCAGAAAGCGTAAGAACCCACATCAAAGGTGAGGTCAGCAAGATGCTTGATCTCAGGGTAATAGAGCCCTCTACTAGTCCATGGTCTAGCCCAGTTGTGTTAGTACCAAAGGCCGGATCTAAAGAACTTAGATTCTGCGTGGATTATAGAGCTCTTAACGCAGTCACCACGACTGATGCCCATCCTTTGCCAAGAACAGATGAGTTGGTGGATAAACTTGGCGCCGCCAAGTTCCTCAGCACATTTGACTTGACGTCAGGCTATTGGCAAATAGCCCTGACCAACCATGCCGAGGAGAAAACTGCATTTTCTACCCCCGTTGGTTTATACCAGTTTACGGTAATGCCTTTCGGACTAAAAAATGCACCTGCTACGTTTCAACGGATGGTAAACCAGGTTCTAACCGGGATGGAGGACTTCTGCATGGCATACTTGGATGACATAGCAGTGTTCAGCAATTCCTGGGACGAACATGTAACCCACCTGAGAGATGTTTTGCAGGCTCTTGGACGAGCCAATCTGACCATAAAGGCGAGTAAATGCCAAATTGGACAGAGTAAGGTAGTCTACCTTGGGCATGAGGTAGGCGGTGGAGAAATAAGGCCTTTGCTCAGTAAGATTGAAGCTGTGCAAAATTGGACAACACCGACTACTCAGACTCAGGTGAGAGCCTTCCTAGGCCTCACCGGGTATTACAGGAATTTCATAGAGAACTATGGGACCATAGCTTCTCCACTGAATGTCATCTCCTCGCCCAAATTCCCTAAAAAGGTTAAATGGAACGAGGAGTGCAATCAGGCTTTTGAAAACCTGAAAAAGGCTCTTTGCCAAGCCCCAGTACTCAGAGCTCCTGATTACCGCCAACACTTCATTGTGCAGACAGACGCTTCCAATGTAGGGATAGGTGCCGTACTCAGTCAACTGGATGGGAAAGGTAGGGAGCACCCCGTTTGCTACATCAGCCGCAAGCTGAAGGATCCTGAAACAAGGTGGGCAACAATCGAAAGAGAATGCTTTGCTATCGTGTGGGCTCTGAAGAAGTTTAGGCCGTACTTGTATGGTTCTACTTTTGTTATTCAGACTGACCACCAACCCTTGAGATGGTTAATGCAAATGAAAGGGGAAAACCCAAAACTACTGAGATGGTCGATCTGCCTGCAAGGGTTCGATTTCTCCATTGAGCACAGGTCAGGGTGTCACCACCAAAATGCTGATGGTCTCTCTAGGATGTATATCATCGACTAGAGGTATGAGATTCATCCAGGAGTGGATTAAATCCTCCTGTCCCTTAGTCTGGGGGGGGCGAGTGTTAGGGAGAATTCTCTGTTTAGGCTGAATTTCCTAACCTAGTGAGTCCCCCAGCAGCTTTGCTGGATTTCTGGAGTTTGTTTTTTCCATCCTGCCAAGAGTGTGACCCTTTTCCTCTCACTCTTGGACATGCATGTGTGGAATTCCTTTGAATTGGCAATGTGTTCGATGGGCTATGGGGTCTTTTACTCCATAGGGTCTCATAAGTTTTTCTATGTGTGTCACTCCGCACCCTACGTGTCGTGACACGGGGGCACCCTAGCTGGTCCCCCCACCATAGACTCCATACCCGGGGACTGACTACCGTCTCCCCGGGCATGTAAAGTCACCATTGGCTTTACTAGACCTAAATTTGCTAACAAAACTAGTACCAACCATCTTATTGTGGACGTGCTAGTAGGGGTAATTCGATTACTCCTGGATCTGTTACTCGAGGGGGCACTGTCCCGTCCCTCCTCGTCGAGTTTTGGCTGGTGGCAGTGGAAACTACTTGTTATGTTCGACCCCGAGCATAACCCTATGGGATCCGTCCCATTGTTGAAGATTAATACTGTTTTTCGTTAATCTCCAACGTACCACCGATCTACTTATCTTAAATAGGTTTATCGAGTGGTATTTTCTGCCAGAACTCGGGTTGTAAAATGGCGTCTGTGTTTTTCTCTGTGACTCCTAAACCAAAGGTTGAGCCCTTTGTTCCACTTTTGGCGGGCCTCTGGACAGAGACCCTCCAAAGTGGTGCCATTCTGTCTGGGTTACCTCAGGGGTGTGGGAGGGGGTTTAGACACCCTGGACCGAGTTGCCTTGCCAACTCAGGTCGCACTCTGAAGTGATTGGCCCAGGTGGTGAGCCTTCCTGCTCACCACTTAGCATGTGTTGATTGACAAGCTAGGCTGAATGAATGGGGGACGTCTGCATAAAAGCAGGGCTTTGGGACTGGATCTTCAGGAAGTCGCCACTGGACCTAAAGAATCCGACGAGGGTAACGCTGAGTCGACCTGCACGACAACACCTCCGGTGAAGCCCTGCGGAATCGTCTCACAATCTCCCGACGACAGAAGAGATCTCCCTGCCGGAGAGTCTCTTTCCCTGGCTGGTGGGGACAACCAGTCTTCTTCTTCTTTGTGCTTTTTGGTCGCCCAGGAGGCAGTGGTCGAATTGCCCGTGCAGAGCACCCGGCAACCGGATAGCCACTACTCCTGCACCGTGATCGAAAGGTGGTGCCTTGTGACGAAGCACTCCGCGGCTGGTTTCTTCCCTGGTGGTGCACCGGACATCTTCTCTTCGACGACAAGAGCATCTCTTCTCTTGGCCAAGACCCGTCGTGCATCCACCACCAGGAACAACTGCCCCCGTCGGAGCTGTCTTCCACAACAAGGTACCGTAACCGCCTGGCTTCCCTTTTCGATCGGTTCGTGTGAGGTATCTGATTCCTCTCCGTTCCGTTGGGTTGCCTCCAAGCTTTATTCACTCTTTGTTCTGAACTGGTTCAACCTGTCGCTAACCAATTTGCTAAACAAGACTTGAGTGCATCATCCGTAGAGACTTTCCAGGACATCGTGCCTTGCCTCTCACCGAGTGGGCCTGGCCGCCGAACTGTATGATCTAGTGTGATTAATGCCTTCTTGCCTTGCATTTTTACCCGCTTCAGTACGAACCGTGTTGACTTCATTACCTGCCTTTCTCTTCTCTCCCTTCCTCACTAAATATTCGAGTGTCATCTGGGTTGAGGTATACACCTCTGTCTGAAAATAAGTGGTGCCGTAGAACCTAGAGTTGTCGATATTGTGTTTCGGGGGGTTGAGCTTTATTCCATTCTGCAGAGTAATTGTATTTTGATTTGTTTGCCGTGGTTCACTTTAGTATTTTTCGTAGACGTTCTGTTATTAATAAATAACTTACTATCTTTATACTAAAGCCTGGTTGCGTGTTTACTCGTTTTGCTGCGAAGAATTACCCTATCTTGTATGCTCCCTATACTGACCAACTTTTCTTGAGAGAAGTCTGACTGCTCAGCCACAGCTACCAATTGAATCTGTGCGGTACAGACTGCTACCAAGTGGGTTCATGGCAACACCTGTAGTCCTAAATCTTTTGCAGTGGTCCCAGAGGGAACTGCACAGGTTTCCGCCTAACAACCATGCAGTGTTCAATACAACAACACTCCCCACTAGGGATATACACACAGTTTTGAATACAGACTGCCCACACAGCTCATAGGAGCCCAATGTCACTGTGTAAGTCACTGTCACTTGGTCACACCCTTTGCAAGCCCATGGAAAGGGAAGCAGGAGGGGTGTGTGTGTCAGGAACCCAAGCATCTAACCCAAAGACAGGACAATCCTGCATGTGCCCAGCTGGAATACACAGTGGATGCCCACGGGAGCCACACAAGGCAACACACTGTAAAAAAAAAATATATATAATACAAATCAAAAATGGCCATGTGGGGGCCATGGGGGGGAGGCCACCCAGGAGGATCGAGGACAGGGTGCGCACCAACACCCACCTGCGTGGATGGTGCAACAAAAAAAAATACCTCCATGGGCTCATGGCTTGCACGGCTACGCTATAGTGGGAGAACTGCTGCTATCGCTCTCTTCACTCTTCACCCTCTGCTTCTGCATCAAGAAGTGGTGTAGCTATGGGAGGCAGCCCACGCAAAGCCCTGGTATGGTCCTCCATGGCAGCAAGCATGCAGGTGTTGAAGTTCTGATTCTGGAGGATGATAGTGCGGAGATCCCCATGCAGCACCTCACGGGTTGCCTGCATTTCTGCACGCATGGCCTTGCGTGATGCCCGGATCTCCTCCCGAGTTGCCTGCAGCTCAGCTGAGAGCGAGCATGTGAGCTGCTCCAGCTGCTGTTCTGACCTTAAATTTTGGGAAGCCTCAAGTTCACTTAGAGTCTGCCTGAGGAACTGGAGTTCTAACCTCAGGGCTTCCCTGTGGCCCTGTGGCTCTACAGAAATGGCTTCCTGCAGAGTCTCCAGTGCCGCCCGTCGGTCCCTGTTGGACGCCAACATGTCTTTCCTGTGTGATTGGCAAATGGAGTCTGTTGCCTGCTGATGTTTCTCCATCTGCCTGGGGGGAGAATGGAAGTGGCCACCCTCTCCATTGCCTGAGCCATCATTTCAACTGATGCTCCCTGTTGTGCTGCTAAACCGTACATGGAGTTCTCCCATACAGTATTGCCTGGTGGCATACGGCCACCGTGTCGGCGGGCACCACACCTGTTTGGGGCAAGGCGATCTGCACCTTGCTGTGTCGGCACTGCCTGAGGCTGCAGGACTGCATTCCCCCTCTGATCTGCTGGCCCAGGAACAGGATCTGATGTTGTGCGGTGTGACCCTGCATCCGTAACCGCCAAAGGCGGACTTACCAACACTGACATCCCCATAGAGGGTTCTACCCCTGGTGCAGGTGGGTTGGACAGAACAGAATCCCTGCCAGAAACACTCACCTGCAACAGCACATAAGTCTCATCCTCTGATTCAGCACCTGAATCATAGAGGTCTGGGGAGGTGCGACCAGAGACACCCCTTGGACAGTATGGTCTGCAATAAGATTGGGTTTTCACCCACCACCACACCACGTCCTCCACTGGTGCCCGGTCGTGCCTGAGATTCCTAATGGGGCTGCACCATCTCCTCAACCTCAACAGCATCAAGTGCGTCATCACCTGCAAAAACATGAAAGACAACAAATGGAAACAGGCATGAGCACCATAGCACACATATAGGCCTGACAAGCCAGAGATCCAGTACATGATTTACACATGTCCCACATGACAATAACCCTGGCATGCATGCACTGTCAATGAGTTGGAAGGGGGGGGGGGCAAAAAGCAGACACTGAGGACACCAAGTTGGAAAAGCATCACATTTGCTGCATGCAGGGTAGCACTGGCATCACACATTAGCCTGTGAGTTGCATGTCCAATACACATACATGACACATGCCAGCACACAGATGGCATGTAGCCTAGCCATGGTACATTTAACAAGTACAGCCATATGTCAGTGAATGAGTACTGTCACCCATCCATGTGAGATGGACATGATGCGATGAAAAATGCTAAATAGTGTGACAAAATACGCATGTGCCACACACTGCAACACATCCAGTGTACAACAATACAGTGATCGCAGGCAGATGTACACATCAATGGTTGGTCACTTCAACATGACAGGAAACAACTATGTTCCACATTCAAACAGGCCCCAAAAATGTATGTGAGCAGGCCAATACTCAATTAGCCTGAATGGTCTAATCATTCACATAACAAGGCAACAAATGTAGGCCAATGTGGGGTGTAATCAATGACAGAAGCATGTCACATATGTAGCATTAGGGCTGAAAAATACGTTGCAAAAATGGGAGAATTGAAACAATCAGCCTGAATGAACATTGAAAAATTCAGAACAATGTTGTTGCAAGATGACAGTTCAAGGGCAACGGCAGTAATGTGGTGCTAATTGGCTACTGTGGGTAGAAGGGATACTGTCATACCCAAATCCAAGGCCGGTGAATGTTTTGGAGGAAGCACATGGGTGACCTATACCACTCAGGAGTACACACCCTCACCTGGCACTCAATCAGAACCCATCCCCCAAACAACATACACATGGATTACACACACATGCATGGGTACTCACCGGACAATGCGTCGTAATCTGGTAGGTCTCCCACGCCTTGGATCTGTTCCTCTGTGATGAAGGTTCCAACAACAGACTCATGTTTTTTGAGTTGGTTGTCCTCTGGTGGAGACCCACCACCAGTCACCAGAGTAGAGGCATGATTTGAGGCCAGCTTGTTCTTTGCTCTGCTTTTCAGGTCATTCAACCGCTTGTAACAATCATCAGCTGTGCGCCCCACAAATCCAAGGGCACTAATGTGGTCTGCGATGGTCTGCCAGTGTGCCCTACATTGACCAGGTGTGGTCTTGCACCCTGCAGTCACCACCATTTTGCAGCTATGTGCCGACACATAGGCCACAAGTGCACCAAGTTCGGCGTCATTAAAGCTAGGCTTCCTTGACGTGCCGGAGTGTGTAGCCGTGTCTGGGGTCTCAGCCTGTAGTGCCAGAGCCCCCTTCTTCTTCTTTTTCAAAGGTGGTGCGGATCCTGAGTGGCTTACGCCACTCTGGTCAGTAGGGACAGAAGCGCAGGTGGACTGGGTACTAGAAGTGTGCGAATGCACAATGACCATATGTCTTGGTGCAGGCATTGGCTGCATGGTGAAGTTGGCAGGGCCAAAGTCTGTTTGATGACTCAGAGCTGGGGTGGATAGAGCTGCAGCTGCCCCTGCAGCCTCCCCACCCAGCCTACTTGTGGCAGCAGATGACATTGCTGCCCCAGATCCACGTGGCCTGGTGACAGCAACTTGCACCGCCACACGTAGCTTAGACTTGCTGACCTGGAAGTTAGCCTGGGAGTCATCCTGTGCCAGTTCAGGTGCCAAAATGGGCCAGTCCAACAAGGGCTGAGCTGGGATGGTGTCAGCTATGTTTCCCACAACCATGGGGCACGGGGAGCATGGGTGTTCCTGATTGGTCCTCCACACACGGAGGTCTAGGGGCACCCTGCAAATCCTGGCCACGTCCCTGACAGCGCCCACCATGCCCACCTTTTGGAGGTCGGCCACCTCTGCCTTTCTTACTGCTTGGTCGCCTCCCAACCATGACACTGATGTTGTTGTGCGTATGGGAGTTGCAGTAAACAATTGTCCTGGGCAATCGGGGTGAAAGGGGTAGGGTATAGATGGAATTCGTACCCTAGTGCTCTAGCAAGGCTGTATGTGACCCCTGGGGGAAGATGACGGGTCACGCAATCCACAGACACCCAAAAAACAAAAGCACACGTGCACTCAACCCCCGGTAGACCACGTGCATGGAAAAATAAACCTGCACTACGCTGTGTCACCAAGAAACACAAAAATAAGCGTATGCGTGTTACACGCAACTTACAATGACCTCTGAAAGGGTACGCGACACACGGGGGCTACCACAGTTGGAAAATACGTGCGCGACTCATCGTTTGCCTTGAAAAAGAACATGAAAAAGATGCACGTGTGTGCGTAGGCAACACCCCCGCCAAAAGAAGAAAAGAACGTCATCTGAGGAAACAGGGAGTACGAACTGGAAACTTTGTGAAGTAATCGCGTGTGAACCGACAAGAAGTACAAGATACACCTGCTCGCTCTCCACAAAAAGCACATACAAGGAAATAGCGTGATACTCGTACCTTTTAAGCCAGCCCACACGTGAAACGTCACTTACTCGCTAAGGCCCTTTCCTCCAATAGCATGGTGATGTACAGTTTTCTCATGTGCTGATTCACTATGCACCCGTGTTGTGGGCAACGCCTGCACGCCTAACGTCACTGACGTGCTTACGCGCTAAGGGCCTTTCCTCGAATTACACGCTGACGTGCAATTTTTTCACGTGCCAAATCACTCCGTATCAAGCTGGCCACGCGAAGGCCATTTTCATGCCCCCCAGAGCCCCGGGCATGCTCCCACCTGCCATCTACTGCTGCCTGACTGCCTGCTGCCCATGTGCCCTGCTATTTGCTGCCTTCACGTCAGCCAGGGGTGCAGTTTCTGTGACCACCCCTGCTGGAACTGAAGACTCCTGACTGGGATACCATCACTCCACAGCCCAGCCCCAGGACCCAGTTGCCCACGCACACCTGCCTCTGAGGTTGCCATGTCTGGCCCAACACCATCTGACACCACTGGTAATCCCCAGTGAGAGAGGGAGAGGGCCACCAGCTTCAGTGCCAGGGAAGTTGGTGTCCTGGTGGAGCAAGTCCTGCGTCAGTATGATGCCCTCTTTGGAAGTTCACGCGCCCACAATGAAGGACGGAGAAGGATATGGATGGACATCGTGACTGCCATCAACGAGGAGAGGGTGGCAGTCCGCGACATCAAACATGTCCGGAAGCGCTGGGGCCACCTGTCGGACCAACAAATGAGGGTCCTGGAATGCACACGCCCAGCGCTCCACGTCCAGGTCCTTGAGAGGCAGACCCATCTGGAGTCAAGCGTAAGTGTACATGCATACTGATTGGATGCTGTGCGTGTTGTGGTGTGCCAGTAGTGTACAGGTTGCATATGTGTTTTTGTAGGGCCATGTATGGATGTGTATGTAGAAGGGCGTGAGGCTGACACATGTGAGTCCTCTCATGTGTGAGACACATGGATGGTGTATGTGTTGGTAAGCCAATTGCAGGTGTGGGAGCAAACATGTTTGAATTGCTGTGTATGTACGTTGGCATGGTTGTGGTGACACACATGGATGGTGGTTCCAGCTGCATGTATCTGCACTGTGTACATGTGCATGTGTGTGTATTTGGCAAGTGTGCAACTGTGATGCAACATGGATGCATGTGACACTGACATGTAGAAGGCTGAATGGCAGATGTGACATGGATGACAATCACAACACTGCAACAGTTGGTGGAGATGTACACATGCATGTAAGTGTGGTGGCCTGTGTGCATGTGTTGTGCACTCCCCGTGTTTCATGTGACATCAGGCTCACCTTTGGCTGCTTGTGCTGTTGTTTGTGTATGGATGGTGCTGCCTGGTGCAATAATGCTGTTGAATTGCTCATGTGTGTGAGTTGAGATGACATGTGTGTTGGGGAGTGTGATGCCATGCCTGAAGTTTGACACTGACACTCATGTACAACTGTTATGTGTGTATCAGTCCATTGTCCAGTGCCCTGATGCCTGTGTTCTATCTCTCCCTGTCTGCAGTGTCAACTGATGAAGAGGGCGGAGAGGGTGCTGTGGAGCAAAGCAGCAGGGATTGCACCACCAGCCCGAGAAGCAAGGCCCGGCTCCCCTCCCAGGTTGCCTTCTTGTCGGGGAGTGAGGAATCTGGTGCCGCATCCCAGGCCGCAGCTGCTGAGGGTAGGTCCAAGAGGCGGAGGTTGGAGTTGGACTCCTCGGCAGCAGAAGGGGCAGCTGAGACCCCACAGGGTCCGACAGAGGAAGATGGCACGGAGTCATCCAGGTTAGTGGGGGTTTTGGTGGAGGAGGAGGCCATGGAAGGGACACACACAGGGTCTGAAGGTGGGGATTTCACTGGTGCTAGTGGTGCAGTGCAGGACCAGGGACAGGGACAACAACTGGCCTTCCTCTCCCTGCGGACGTGGCTATCCGGGACCGGGTTGAGCCTGTCCTGAGTGGGATGGCGTTGCGTCAACGGGCCATGCGAAGTGACCTGCAGTGTTTTCGTGAAGACACTGCACGTCATCTCAAATGCCTCATTGACCGCGTTGACCTACTGGGATTGGTCACCAGGGCTCAATTCCTCCGTTTGCTGGACCTTGTTCCGACCCCCTCCTCACCTGAACACCCTATGCGCCGTTCGCCCTCCATGCAATCTTCCCACCCATGTATCACCTGGGTACCCTGTGGAGCGGCCTCTGACCCAGTGATCAGGCTGGTGGGGGACACATCCCTGCCACAGTCGGGAGTTGGACATCCAGCAGGGGTGGCCAACACGACAACTGCACGCCAGGCAGAGGAGGATGTGCAGGCAGCAAGAGCAGGGGCACAGGCACAACAGCAGCAGCAATAAGGTGGGAGCCATGATGGCTTGGGGCCATCGACATCGGAGAGGCAGGCATCGGCCAGAGGGCAGGAGGACCCAGGATTACAAGTGTCTTCCGTGTGGCAGCGGGTGGGCCACGCCATTGATGCTGAGCAGCAGCGGGCGAAAGAGGCACAGCTCACAATGGTCAGGGCGGAGAACTCCATGCGGAGGGCACTGAGGCGGGCCGAGTGCCTCGAGGCAATCCGCAGGGAGTTGGAGGTCAACATGTCATCATCCCTGCGAACCCTCGGGGTCATGGAAGAGGACTGCCTCCAGGACATTGAGTGGGATTTCAAAGATGCCCTGGCCCAGGACATCAAAAAGTGAGCCGTCGGACTAGCCCGCCGCCATTGTAAATAGTTTTTAGTGTTAGGTTTCATTTTCGTTTTCCTTTGATTTGGGCTGATTGGACTATGCCCCACACATTTGTATATTGTTTTTTTCTTAGGTAGTTTCTTAGGTAGGTTTCATTTCTTTTGTTGGGCTCATGGACCCTTGACAATAGATTGTACATAGTTGGACAATGGATTTATTTGAACTTTTCATTTTGGATCTGAACATGGATAATGGATTTTTCTTTTTGACAATGGATTGTACATAGTTGGACAATGGATTCATTTGAACTTTTTTCTTTGGATTTCACCATAGATTAATGGATTTTTCTTTTTA
Source organism: Ambystoma mexicanum (assembly GCF_040938575.1). Classification (NCBI taxonomy): domain Eukaryota; kingdom Metazoa; phylum Chordata; class Amphibia; order Caudata; family Ambystomatidae; genus Ambystoma; species Ambystoma mexicanum. Next base: position 1,190,851,118 of record NC_090924.1, read on the forward strand.
TGTTTCCTTTGGATTTGCTTTGGTGGAGGGAGAGTTTGGACTATTTTTCTTTTGGATTTCTTTGGATTGGTTATACTTTTCATTTACTCATCTTTTGGACATGCTTTTCATTTCATGTTTGCTATTTTTTTATGCTTTCATTTCATTGCTTTATTTTTGTCCATAATACATTTTGATATTTTACTTCCATGTGTGTGCTCATTGGGTTCATGCATGTGAAAACGTGGGTTTACACAATCAATGCCAACCAGTGTGTGTGTGTGTGACGGACATGTGTTGATGTACACAGTTGACTTTTGGTATGTATCTTGAGATAGGCATGTCAGTGTGGGGTGGATTTGGAAATCATTGCATCTCAAGACTGGGGTGGCGTGATGTGGTATTTTGGTGTAGAAGTGGGCCATGATTGTGCATCTTTATGTCATGTAGGGGGGGCATGAGTGGGGGCCTGCTGGCAGGTGCCCCTCACTGCTGGGGGGTGGGGATGCAGGGGGACATGAGTGGGACATGAATGGGGGCCTGATGGCAGGGTCCCCTCACTGCTGGGGGGTGGGGGTGCAGGGGGACATGAGTGGGACATGAATGGGAGCCTGCTGGCAGGTGCCCCTCACTGCTGGGGGGTGGGGGTGCAGGGGGGCATAAGTGGGGGCATGCTGGCAGGTGCCCCTCACATGAATGGGGGCCTGTTGGCAGATGCCCCTCACTGCTGGGGGGTGGGGGTGCAGGGGGACATGAGTGGGACATGAGTTGGGGCCTGCTGGCAGGTGCCCCTCACTGCTGGGGGGTGGGGGTGCAGGAGGACATGAGTGGGGGCCTGCTGGCATGTGCCCCTCACTGCTGGTGGGTGGGGGCCCAGGGGGACATGAGTGGGGGCCTGCTGGCAGGTGTCCCTCACTGCTGGGGGGTGGGGGTGCAGGGGGACATGTCCATAATACATTTTGATATTTTACTTCCATGTGTGTGCTCATTGGGTTCATGCATGTGAAAACGTGGGTTTACACAATCAATGCCAACCAGTGTGTGTGTGTGACGGACATGTGTTGATGTACATAGTTGACTTTTGGTATGTATCTTGAGATAGGCATGTTAGTGTGGGGTGGATTGGGAAATCATTGCATCTCAAGACTGGGGTGGCGTGATGTGGTATTTTGGTGTAGAAGTGGGCCATGATTGTGCATCTTTATGTCATGTAGGGGGGGGCATGAGTGGGGGCCTGCTGGCAGGTGCCCCTCACTGCTGGGGGGTGGGGGTGCAGGGGGACATGAGTGGTACATGAATGGGGGCCTGATGGCAGGGTCCCCTCACTGCTGGGGGGTGGGGGTGCAGGGGGACATGAGTGGGACATGAATGGGAGCCTACTGGCAGGTGCCCCTCACTGCTGGGGGGTGGGAGTGCAGGGGGGCATAAGTGGGGGCATGCTGGCAGGTGCCCCTCACTGCTGGGGGGTGGGGGTGCAGGGGGACATGAGTGGGACATGAATGGGGGCCTGTTGGCAGATGCCCCTCACTGCTGGGGGGTGGGGGTGCAGGGGGACATGAGTGGGACATGAGTTGGGGCCTGCTGGCAGGTGCCCCTCACTGCTGGGGGGTGAGGGTGCAGGAGGACATGAGTGGGGGCCTGCTGGCATGTGCCCCTCACTGCTGGTGGGTGGGGGCCCAGGGGGACATGAGTGGGGGCCTGCTGGCAGGTGTCCCTCACTGCTGGTGGGTGGGGGTGCAGGGGGACATGAGTGGGACATGAATGGGGGCCTGCTGGCAGGTGCCCCTCACTGCTGGGGGCCGGGGGTGCAGGGGGACATGAGTGGGACATGAATGGGGGCCTGATGGCAGGGTCCCCTCACTGCTGGGGGGTGGGGGTGCAGGGGGACATGAGTGGGACATGAATGGGAGCCTGCTGGCAGGTGCCCCTCACTGCTGGGGGGTGGGGGTGCAGGGGGGCATAAGTGGGGGCATGCTGGCAGGTGCCCCGAGCATGAATGGGGGCCTGTTGGCAGATGCCCCTCACTGCTGGGGGGTGGGGGTGCAGGGGGACATGAGTGGGACATGAGTTGGGGCCTGCTGGCAGGTGCCCCTCACTGCTGGGGGGTGGGGGTGCAGGAGGACATGAGTGGGGGCCTGCTGGCATGTGCCCCTCACTGCTGGTGGGTGGGGGCCCAGGGGGACATGAGTGGGGGCCTGCTGGCAGGTGTCCCTCACTGCTGGGGGGTGGGGGTGCAGGGGGACATGTCCATAATACATTTTGATATTTTACTTCCATGTGTGTGCTCATTGGGTTCATGCATGTGAAAACGTGGGTTTACACAATCAATGCCAACCAGTGTGTGTGTGTGACGGACATGTGTTGATGTACATAGTTGACTTTTGGTATGTATCTTGAGATAGGCATGTCAGTGTGGGGTGGATTGGGAAATCATTGCATCTCAAGACTGGGGTGGCGTGATGTGGTATTTTGGTGTAGAAGTGGGCCATGATTGTGCATCTTTATGTCATGTAGGGGGGGGCATGAGTGGGGGCCTGCTGGCAGGTGCCCCTCACTGCTGGGGGGTGGGGGTGCAGGGGGACATGAGTGGGACATGAATGGGGGCCTGATGGCAGGGTCCCCTCACTGCTGGGGGGTGGGGGTGCAGGGGGACATGAGTGGGACATGAATGGGAGCCTACTGGCAGGTGCCCCTCACTGCTGGGGGGTGGGAGTGCAGGGGGGCATAAGTGGGGGCATGCTGGCAGGTGCCCCTCACTGCTGGGGGGTGGGGGTGCAGGGGGACATGAGTGGGACATGAATGGGGGCCTGTTGGCAGATGCCCCTCACTGCTGGGGGGTGGGGGTGCAGGGGGACATGAGTGGGACATGAGTTGGGGCCTGCTGGCAGGTGCCCCTCACTGCTGGGGGGTGAGGGTGCAGGAGGACATGAGTGGGGGCCTGCTGGCATGTGCCCCTCACTGCTGGTGGGTGGGGGCCCAGGGGGACATGAGTGGGGGCCTGCTGGCAGGTGTCCCTCACTGCTGGTGGGTGGGGGTGCAGGGGGACATGAGTGGGACATGAATGGGGGCCTGCTGGCAGGTGCCCCTCACTGCTGGGGGCCGGGGGTGCAGGGGGACATGAGTGGGACATGAATAGGGGCCTGCTGGCAGGTGCCCCTCACTGCTGTGTGGTGGGGGTGCAGGGGGACATGAGTGGGGGCCTGCTGGCAGGTGCCCCTCACTGCTGGGGGGTGGGGGTACAGGGGGACATGAGTGGGGGCCTGCTGGCAGGTGCCCTCACTGCTGGTGGGTGGGGGCGCAGGGGGACATGAGTGGCGGCCTGCTGGCAGGTCCCCCTCACTGCTGGGGGGTGGGGGTGCAGGGGGACATGAGTGGGGGCCTGCTGGCAGTTGCCCCTCACTGCTGATGGGTGGGGGTGCAGGGGGACATGAGTGGTACATGAATGGTGGCCTGCTGGCAGGTGCCCCTCACTGCTGGGGGGTGGGGGTGAAGGGGGACATGAGTGAGGGCCTGCTGGCAGGTGCCCCTTATTGCTGGGGGCTGGGGGTGCAGGGGGACATGAGTGGGACATGAGTGGGGGCCTGCTGGCAGGTGCCCCTCACTGCTGGGGGGTAGGGGTGCAGGGGGACATGAGTTGGTGATCACTAGTGCAAGGCGAAATGTGGCCTTTCTGGGGGGCATTCCCATGGTGGATGGGCTGCCTGCGGGACATGACCAGGGGTGCATGGTAGTCCCCTGTGGTGTGGGCTGCATGCAGTGCCCATGGAGGGGTAGAGGGCACACCTGGGAGGACCCACACTGCCAATTGACATATGGAACTCCCCACGCACCCCACTGGATACAGGTACTCCGCTCTGACAGCGAAATTGCATGAGAAACTTCCCGCGCACCCCCGAAATACACGTACCCCGCCTGCACAGGGCCAATCGCGTGTGAAACTTCCCGCGCACCCCCAAAATACACTTACCCCACTCGCACAGGGCCAATCGTGTGTGAAACTTCCTGCGCACCCCCGAAATACACGTACCCCGCTCGCACAATGCCAATCGCGTGTGAAACTTCCCACGCACCCCTGAAATACACATACCCCACTCGCACAGGGCCAATCGCGTGTGAAACTTCCTGCGCACCCCCGAAATACACATGCCCCGCTCGCACAGGACCAATCACGTGTGAAACTTCCTGCGCACCCTTGAAATCCACGTACCACCCTCGCACAGAGCCTACCGCGTGTGAAACACCCTGCGTACCCCCCAAATACACATAGCCTGCTTGCACAGGCCCAATCGCGTGTGAAACTCCCTGCAAACCCCAGTAATACACATACCCCAGTCGCACGGGGCCAATCGTGTGTGAAACTTCCCGTGCACCACTGAAATCCACGTATCTCGCTCGCACAGAGCCTACTGCGTGTGAAACTCCCTGCGTACCCTCCAAATACACGTAGCCTGCTCGCACAGGCCCAATCGCGTGTGAAACACCCTGCAAACCCCAGTAATACATGTACCCCCTTGCACAGGGCCTACCGCGTGTGAAATTCCCTGCGTACTCCCCAAATACACGTAACCTGCTCGCACAGGCCCAATCGCATGTGAAACTCCCCGCGAACCCCAATAATACACATGCCCCACTCGCACAGGCCCTACCACATGTGAAACTCCCCGCGAACCCCAGTAATACACGTACCCCGCTCGCACAGCCCCTACCGCGTGTGAAACTCCCCGCAAACCCCATTAATACACGTACCCCGCTCGCACAGGCCCTACCGCATGTGATAATTCCAGCGCACCCCAGGAATACACGTTCCCCGCTCGGCGTTTGCTGTGTAGCGGCCCTGAAAGCTGTTCCAGGGTTAGCGCAGCCCTTTGCGCTGGATTGGGGATTTTGATGGCTTTTCCTTGCGCGAGGGGCATTCTTGGGGGCGTAAAAGGCGCTGCGGGATGTTCTCTGCACCAGTGCTCTTTTTGCCTTGGGAATTCCATGAATACGCGGTGCGCCAGAATGCTGTTTAGCGCACATGGCTGGCGCACTGTGGCGCACGATCCCTCTCTGCGCTCATCGCGTGCGCTGCCTCTGCGCTGAAATCTATGAATTACCCCCTGTATCTTTCCCACTGTCTGGTTCTCGCCAGGTCTGCTCTATTTACTCATACGTCTGCCACTTTTGGGGTGTCAGGTGAGTAAGGGTAGTCTTGCCCCATTAGTTTCAAGGCTCTGCCCAGACCTTCTTGCCTAGCTGCACGATCACTGGTTGTGCTCCTAGGCACTTCACCTGCACCCATAACACCTCCTTTAGGCGCAATGGTGCAACGAGCTACTTGAGCAATCTCGTTTCCGAGGTAGATTCATCTGCTAGCAATTTGCCCACATGACTAAGAAGTGCGGCAAGGCAGTATCTCTCAAAGCCCGGCAGTTGAACCCCACCGGTTTTATATGGCAGTGTGAGTATGCTCAAGGACAGTATATGTCTAGCAGGGCCCCACAGTAGTGCCCTCAATAGTTTCCCCATTAAGTTAAGAAGGAGGCCAGTATGCAGTAATGGATGTCATGGAAGAAATATAGGAACCTTGGGAGGATGATGATTTTAACCACGGCCACCCTTCTCATAACCAACAGTGGCAACCTTACCCAGAACTTCATAGAGTTCCTCAGCCCCTGTATCACTAGCATTGTATTGCCCCCATGCATCTGCTCAGGTGCATGCCAAATATTCACTCCCAAGTATCTATGTGTGTTCCACCTGATCCTGACATCTGTGAGGTCCACCTCACTAACTTTTGCCAGCCCTGCCAGCTGGAATATAGATGACTTTTCACTTCTGAAGTGAATCCAGATATACTCTCAAAGTTCTGCAGAACCTCTGGGATCACCGGTACATTGAGGTGCGGGTCTCTTAGATAGACCAATACATTGTCTGCATACAGTGATACAACATGATCCTCTCTTCCCACTCTTATGCCCACATCAAAGAACTGCTTCCTGACATATATATAGTGGCTGGCTCCAAGCACAGGCTGTAGAGCATGGGTGACAGTGGGCAGCCCTGTCTAGTGCCTCTTTGAATATCCCATAACGCCGATACCACTGCCTGTTTTCACTCTTGCCACCGGTGCCTTGTACAGCAACCAGATCCATTTTATGAACTGGTCTCCCAGCCCAAATTGTCTCAGGGTAGCAATCAGCCATTCCCAATATATGGAGTCAAACGCTTTTATAGCCTCTAATGAGATCACCACATATTTCCTTTGCTCATCTGTTATCTGTGCTATAATGTGTTGCAGCCTACGTAGGTTTCCTGCTGTGTTTCTTCTTGGTACAAACCCGTTCTGGTCCCCATGCACTATAGACCCTACTACTTTCAACAGTCGTTGGCCAATATAGTCGTGAGAATCTTGATGTCATAGTTTAGCATAGCTAACAGCCTGTATGAGCTGCACTCTTCCGTGGACTTCCTTGGCTTTGGGATCAGGACTACCAGCGTTTCTCTCATGCTTCTCACCAGTATCCCTGTGTCACATGCCTCCCTAAACACTTTGTGTAGGACCAGAGCCAGTTCCAAGCTGTATGTTTTATAAAACTCAGAGGTTAGCCCATTGCTCCCCGTTGTTTTGCAGGTGGCCAGCGACTGTATCCCCTCACTCACATCTTCAACTGTTAGTTCCGTGCCTAGAATTTCCCGTTGGGCGGCGTCTAATGAGGGCAACCTTATCTCATCCAACGTATCTTGTATAGTTTCCTGGGGAACCTTCTCTCCATGGTGGTACAGTTGGGAATAAAAGTCCTTAAATGCATCATTTATTGCTAGCTGTGTGGCGTGTGCTGCACCTGTGTCGTCTTTGATGACTGTTATCAGGTGTTTTGGGTTTTCCTTCTTGCACAGCCATGACAGCAATCTACCTGGCTTGTCGCCTTCTGCATGAGCCCTGGTGGTCCTGGCTATATAGTCAAACTTTGATAACCTATCCCAGGCATTTAGGCATTCCTCTCTAATACTTGCTAATTTGTGCTCTGTCTCCTTGGTCTTTTGGGCCGAGGCCTCCAGTTGTTGGATCCTCCCCTCTCCCTTTTCTAGCTTGCCCCTGAACTAGAAAAGGGAGAGGGGATGACCTCACGCACTGGCAATGACCTCACCTCTAACCACCACCTTCATAGCCTCCTATATTGTGCCCCAGCCTTTCACGCTCCCCACATTAATGTCCATGTATTCCACGATCTTGCACCTAAGGTCTTCTTTGAAAGCAGATCTGTGAGGGCATCTGTTGGCATGCGCCACAGTGGTATGGGCGGTCTAGGACCCTTCCTTTTTTCCACTCCATGCACTCCATGACTAGCGGTGAGTGCTCTGAGATTGTTCTACCTAGGTAAGATGCCCATTCTCTCTGGGAGAGGTGCATTCTATCTATCAATAGGTAATTGATTCTGGTGTACTACTCATGAGTAGTAGAAAACTCCCTTTCCTCAGGATGCATTTCTCTCCACACCACTGCCAAGTCTAGGTTCTTTATTACATCATTTAGTGCAGACAGAGCCCATTTTGTTCCTTGTGGTGGGGGGGGGTTAGATCTGTCTAGTATGGGATCACGGACACAATTAAAATCCCCCCCCCCAAAATAAAGAAGCATCCCTGATAGGTGGCTAGTTTCGCACCCAGTTTGGCCAGGTACGCTCCAGTTGCACAATTAGGGAGATAAGAGTTAACTATGCAGATATCTAGTTGTTCCATACTTCCTCTGAGTATCAAGTATCTCCCCTCCGGATCCACTTCCTTAGACAAGAGCCGGAAGGGCACTACTTCATTTATCCACGTGTATATCCCCCGAGCATATTTGGAATAGGAAGCCCCAAACCCCTGTCCCCCCAGTGGCCCTGTAATTTATTATTGCCTTCACCAGTGAGGTGGGTTTCTTGTTTCATAGCAATGGAGACTTTTTTCATCCTCAAGTAAGATTTATATTGATTCTATCTTTGATAGGGAACCAGTGTTAGGTATTAAAACTTTGATAGGGAACCAGTGTTAGATATTAAAATGCTAGTATAATTTGGTATCACAATTTTTTAAAAAAGGATATGTCTTGCAGCATTCTTTTGAACCAATTTAATTTTTTGGTAAACACAGGTAGGTACCGTTGCAGTAGTTACTATTTCGCCAAACATAACTATACATAAAGAAACACATGACTTTACTGTGAGAAATAGCAGGATCTACAGGTGAGGGGCCTGGTGGAAAACTTAGCATGTCAACAGTGGCTAGGAGGGAATGTGGAAATAGTGAATCAGTTGTGAAATGAATGACGATCAGGTGAGGGAGTATGGTGGAAATGCATAATTCAACGAAGAATCTATTTAGATCATTAGCTATCATTGAGAGACACTTTGAAAATGTCTTCCTAGCCGAGAGATGGAGGGACTTTTGGGATCCTCAGGGAGGCAGGAAAATGTACTATTTTAACAACAGCAAGAAGACATTTTAAATTATTATCACCTAAAATTGAATTATAGACTAATTTTCCAAAGGAGGTCAAACGAACAGACAACAGACAAGATTTTGCATACCTTGCACATTAAAATCCTCACCATAGAGTTAATGTTGGCAGGAAAGTTGCTTCACGTAGAAGCTTTAGCTATGATGAGGGAAGTTGACCAAAGTTAAAAGGCAAAAGAAAAAGAAACCATATCTTTGTAAATAATCCAATCAAACATATGAAAACTATAAGAGCTTTGTGACGCAATATAATAAATATGCAAAATATTCTAATTGGATAAAATATATATATATATTTTTTTTTTTTTTTTTTTTAAAGACAATTGAGAAATGTCTCACTTCCTGAACTTGGAGCACAAAAAAGCCTAGAGCACCTGGTATTGGATTCGTACAAACAGATAATGATATCCTTTGGACTGAAAAGTGATCACAATAAGGTTAAGTAAACAAATTAGACCTTTTTTATGAGTTGTACAGATATGTGGCTTTACAGTAAGCCCAGAACAATAGTACATGGCTCCATTACAAAGCCGTGAATCCAGCAATTTGGCAGTTCAGTTAAAGTGGCCATAAATCTGTTGACCCCAAAAAAGACAGTGGCAAATTGCCCACCATATTTTTATTGCACGGTCAAACTCGTAATGGGAATTTATGGGTGTACAGCGCTTAATAAGTAGTACTGAAGAAACAGAGGTAATTCTGTTACATCCTATGTATTCAGTTACCTCCAAACTAGTTAAATTACCTACCCTGGAAACAGTGAATGGTTCAGTAGCTGCCAATATTTAAATGTTCAATTAAAATATGTACCATCTTTACAATAAAACACATACACATATCGTTGCAGGATATCTAGACTATTAGCAGAAGTCATTCTCTTCGAGATGTTTTGCATTTTTATAATGCAATAAGTGCAGTTCAAGATGCATCTGTGCAGAATAAATATGAATCATTAGAGTTTGTTTTATTGACTTGAATATGTTGATGTTCAAGTGAAAACAAAACGTGGCTAAATCAGCAAATTTCAAATAGGACATTTTCTGACCGGACTCGTATAACTACCACCCTATTAAATTGTTTTTCGTATTAGGAGAGCCCATCTGTAAACAGGCCTTGAATTTAAGGCAATAGTATAACCTTTATATTGTAAGCATCCTCAATCAAGATGTAGACAAATGGCTTTCATTGAGGATGCCTTTTTTATGTTTAGAAATATCTCAAATGTTTCCATGCAATGTTTCCATTCTTATTCGAATTCTGTATAACAGCAGACATTTATTTTTTATTTTATAACAACACCTAATACCATACCTGAATTTGGTTTCTAAGCACATATGGGATTTGAACCTATGTTACTCTGCATGGTTTCCTCTGTGCTGATTTGTGCTTCACTCCAGAAACCCGTGATAGGTTTCATGGCACCATTTTGAGAGAGAGTGGGGGCAGGGTTCACCTCAACTGGAAGGGCACTCAGGTGGACTTACTTGCATTTCATGTGATGCAATCTTACCTTTACTTTGATTAAAGGATGACAGCTTTGAAAAAAATGTACATTAATAATTAGTATTGGAAAGCCTCTTCATCCTTGAGCTATTTTTAAATGTGTATCACTGTCATATTTTATTATTGTGCTTATATTGCTTATTTGGTATCACTTGGCAATAGGTTGGATACTACAAGAACCACCAAATAATATTGAATGCAATTTCATCTTTCCTAAAATGTTCATCCCTCTTTAGGCGATGATGTAGTATGGGGCGTCATCTTGTATGCAAGTTCCAGACATTGTTAAGTCTCGCCAGGCTATTACAACAGATGAACAAAATGATAGGAATCATTTTAATCCCTCTCCTACAGAATTAATATAGTTCAACGTACTAGAGTGGGCTCTCTTTGGAGAAGATAGCAAGCATCTCAGGGCATGATCCAATCTTATTTTACCTCTTCAGTGAGATGGGCATTTGGTGTCTATGAACAGAGAGCACACATTGCACATGCTCATTTGGTCATATACGCTACAAGTAGGGCAACATAACAAAGACAAACAGTGGATTTCCATGACATCTATTAATAGTTTTCTCTGTGCAGAGCTCCCTCAAGATTTCTTGTGTCAATTGGATGTCTACTTGCCAAAAGTGTAAATAATCTGCCAGAGATCTTGCAGCAGTATGTTTAGGGACTGGGGTGTCAGCTAGGTGTCAATGAGCTGCTGTGTGATGCATCACAATTGCATGTTGTGTCATGTCATAGTATAGGTGATTGTTTAGACTAGTGGAACTGTTTCATTTGTGAAGGGAATTGACAAATGTTGATTTTGTGAGCTTGTGTTATTTCCATACTGCTTGGTACATTGTTTTGTTCCACTTTGAAAGTGCATTATAATGTGTTTGAAGAATTTTGCAAATCTATAATAATCAGTTGCTCTGGGATTCAGAGTATGCCTTTCGTAGGGTGATTGCCTTTAACCGAATACAGTATTACCAGAGTTGCTATCTTTGAATGCAACAAGACCTCTCAACATGTTATTGTTTTTTGGGTGTGACATCTGTGTGATAGTGTTTACCTGTGTTTAGATGTGTATTTATGCATTGAAATAAATGGACAAACCTTAACTCTCCATATGTTTTTTTTGATACCTGGAAGAGAAACACAATTACCAAACTAAAATATGCAACACCTCTCTATAATGTAGAGAGTACTTGTGCCATAGGAAAATCAGAACAAAAAGGTGCATACATGTAGCTTTAAGACGCACCAACCACTTCCCTATTTATTTTAATAATTTAATTTTGAAATTACTCTTAAAATTATAGTTATGCACTACATGCCACAGGGCTGGCTTGAAGCATTGCATTCGTTAAGCTAAACTTCAGTGTATTCCAATCCTGATATATTCAAATCACAAGAAAGGGTTAATTAATATACAGCCTTGTGATCATTGTCAAACATAATACTGTGAGGTCTTGTTTCACTTCCAGAGAAAAGACTGGACATCTTCACGTGGAAGTAAAAGGATCAGTAAATGAAAGCCTTGCGATCTTTGACAAACAGTATATACTTAGCTCAGTTGTTCCATCATGGGCAGAAAAGTTAACAGTGTAGCATTCATTAGAGGGGTTGAATGGCACTCATTACAGATCTTGAGAAATATTATCTACTGAGTGAGGAACTTCTTGAGTGGGGGATCTCATAAGGTGTACTCTCGCGACCCGTATGTTAGTGCTATTAAGGTTGGCAATGGTTTTCTTATTTTATTATTTTATTCTTGTGTCGCAAGGATGTAGGTCAACACGGAGACATAGAGTCCCTCAGCTCCGTTTGTAAAGTAAGCAGTAGTTTGTTTGTGCCTACACCTCTTTGCGCCTAATTTCTGTTGTAAATGAATAAAAGTACGTAGTCAAGTTTCTTCAAGTATATTTTCTTAATTTATTTGATATATGTTCTGCCCATATGGATGACACGTGTTTCGGCGTTTCATTGGCGCCTTTTTCAAATCCGGGCCTTATTGAATGTAGTGCGAATCTCCCTTTCCTTATTTCCGGGAATTAGCTTTTAGTTGAAGTGCCGATGCTTGAGGCATGAGCAAGAGAATTTTGTGGGATTTAACCCTGGAACTACCGTGATACACTTCAACTAAAAACTAATTCCCGGAAATAAGGAAAGGGAGATTCGCACTACATTCAATAAGGCTCGGATTTGAAAAAGGCGCCAATGAAACGCCGAAACACGTGTCATCCATATGGGCAGAACATATATCAAATAAATTAAGAAAATATACTTGAAGAAACTTGACTACGTACTTTTATTCATTTACAACAGAAATTAGGTGCAAAGAGGTGTAGGCACAAACAAACTACTGCTTACTTTACAAACTTGAGAAATATTATATCCATATATCTTGGGTTGCAACTCAGGGTGGGAATAGAAGCATAGCACATTCAAAATGAAATATATGATTGCATAGCAGTTTTGCAATCTGGTGTTAAAAAGAAGTGCCCTTTGTTCCTGTTTGGAGGTTGCTGCTCAATCTCACTCACCTTTCCAAATAACTCATCCTGAAATATGGGACACTGATTTGCCTTGCATCTGCTGGACAGTTAAGAGTGAATGCCTGATGACAGCATTAAGGTTGAGGCGACTGCATGCAGTATGGAGGCAGTACACTTGTCACTTAATCTGCATAACATTGCACAAAGCAGTGACTATTCATACTTGAAACCTCTCTAACAATTGACAAAAGAAGATTTTGAACTTTTAGTTAGCTTATTACCAGCTGTATGTTGTATGGATGTGTATCACGTCTGCATCATTCATGTTATGTTGATGGTAGACCTTGGGTTCTCTTCGTGACCTAAATGAGGTATTTTTCATTACATTTCTATAGAATATTACACATTGCTTTTGTGCGATGCTATGTGTGGTTTGTTTTCTTGTTGCGATTCATTTAAGTGCGTGCAGTTTGTTGTGTTATAGAGGTGTGGTTGTGTTTAGTTCAGAGTTTGAGAGGTGTATGCAGAGTAGTGAGTTTTTTAATAGTAGGTTAGTAGGGTTGGTTAGGGCATCTAGATGGCATGCAAAATTATATCTACAATTCCATCTAGATGTGATGCTTGCTACTCGTCACAATTAGACCTACATGTGACTCAAGGCTAATCTTCACATTTCTGTTAGGATGTGACATACGCTAATAATCACAGTTCTGTCTAGATGTGGCACAAGCTAATATTCACAATTCTGTCTGAATGTGATACAGGTAAATTTCACAATTCTGTTCAGATGTGACGCCAGCTAATGTTCACAATTCTGGCTGGATGTGACGCAAGATAATATTCACAATTATATATAGATGTGATATAGGGTAATATCCACAGTTCTGTCTAGATGTGGCACAAGCTAATCTTCACAGTTCTCTCTAGATGTGACACAAGCTGATATTCACAATTCTATCCCATCAATAACTGCCAAAAGTGTAAACTGTGGCTGACTAACCCATTTGGCTTGATGCAACATAGGGTAACCTTACACATTGAGGCTAGAATCAGAAGGCTACCTTATACGAGTGGGGTAAATGCTGACTATGGCTGATAAGCAACAAGAGGCTGAGTGCCTGGGCAGTAGGATATTGAGTAATGGAATGGGTAGGGTAGTTAATGAGTACAATACTGGCTGATACTGCTGACTAACACAAGCAGTCTTAATGCAAGATAAGGTTACTGTAGAAACTGGGGGCTGGACGCATCAGACCATCAGCTAAAGGAGAATAAGATAGGATTAGAATGGGTTGGTCAGTTTAGTGGGGAGAAGTAATGGCTGATCCCCCTTCCTGAACCGCAACTACCTTGTCAGTAGCTGCTGGTTGACAGCTGCAGGCTGCAGTTCTCACAGGCTAACACAGCAAACACAGTCGGGAGCTGCTACTGCCGGAGCTTCCCTTTTCCTCTGGGTCTTATTGTTGCTGGATGTTGAAATATCTACCAAGGTCGGGGGTGGGTCCAGAGACGGAATGAGACCTAAAGACATAAAGAATTTTAAAATGGGGTGACTTAAGAATACATATAAAGGAGTGATAAAAGATAGGTAGTGCCATTACACTTTTAACAAGGAAACAAAGAAGGAGTGATATTAAGTACAAAGGAGTTACAATATAATTTAAATAGGGAAACATGAGTATAAGACAACTTAGATCAATCAGAGAGAAAGCATTGGAACAAATAAGAATATAACTAAAAACATTTTAACCAAAAAATACAAAAACATCATATGAAGAAAACATTTGATTTCCAAAGGATACATTATTGACAAAAATGTGAAAAAGAAAGATTGTTTGCTTTTTTAGACATTATAAGGACTTAACAACTAAACTGAAGAAAACATTTAATTGAAATAACAAGAAAGAGAAACAATGTTTCTTTTTGATTTTTGGCATTATGAACTTAATAAAAGACTAACAAATTAAAAGAAGATTTAATTAAGAATGAGTTCTTATGTTCAATATTAATACATTATAGACTATTTAATACATTGAAGTCTTTTTTGACTGTGCAAGGGCACCCACAAACATATTTTCAACTAGCAACGTGTATAGTAGCACTTTCTAACATATTGGTTAAATAATGGAAACATTTTCAAAATTATCGTGTTTAAAAAAATAATCCAACACATTGAGAAACATAATTAAAAATTTTACGTGCACATACATTTTGATAATGAATGAATGAACATGGTACATTCTTTGGTCTGTACTGTGCATAATAGTGGCTGGAATCATGACTTCAAGATGGCTGTCAGTGTACTGCCAGCTGATTTTTCCTGTGTTTTGGCACATGAGCATTTTAGGCAAAAAAGAAAGTCAGTGTGCTGCAAAACATATTAAGTCAGTCATTGCTCAGCAAAGGGCACAATATTTATCGGTCGAAATTACAAATGTCAATGACAAATACTGCAATTTGAACAAACACTTTCTTTACTTCTTTGCTATTTTACACAAGCTGACCTAATCACTCACTAAATTTGCACAAGTACCTCTTCTATTAATCGCTTTCTTTGCACAAATACTTATCTTAGATTCTCAATTATGGGTTGCACAGCACATGTACTTCTGTTATCCATTTCCCATTTCTCTTCCAGAAGACAGAATCATCTCAAAATCTCATTTTCTAGACTCCTTAGAGTCTGCCCAGTCCTCCTTTGACTGCCCTCTCATTTCCACCTCTGTCCCAATCTCAACACACTCTTCTCAATCTGCCACGTATTTCTACCTAAGAGTTTACTCACCTTTAAATTAAATTCTTTACATTCTCTCTCACATTCAACGCTGACCCACTCACACCTCTATCTCTCTCAGTCTAAATCACATGGCCATCTCTAGCTCTGACTTATTTTTTCTCCCAGCTCCCTCTCACCATCCTATTGCTCATTTTCTCACATCCACTTTATTCACTAACTTAAGTTTCTGTTTTTCCGATCTTCTCACCTTCATCATTTGTATGTGTTTTACTGTTCTTCCCTTTCTCCCCTTACTCTAACCGCTTCTAATAGGTATTATGTCCCCATGTCAAATCTTACTGCATTTCTCAGCTAATGCCTTTTTTTTCTGCCTTAAATTCTCCTTTCAGCTTCATATATGTCAAATTGCTCTTCACACCAGTTTCCATCACCATGCATTGTTCTCTGAATACTGTCTGCTCCTTTCTGGCCTAGGCTCATTCTTTTATTTTACTAGTTTCATTTCCGTCATTTGACTTTCTTTACCTCATCGTGCCTTTTGCTTCATTCTTTTTAATCTCCCTGTTTTCTGTGTTGTTTTCCCACCATTGTTTCCTTTGAATTTCATATTTTCCTCCATGTCTCCTAATTCGTTTTCTTCTCTTTATCACTTTACTTCGAGGCATCTTATGCTTTCTATACATTTTTCATAATTTTTAATGGACGGAGCTGGACAGAGGTGGACAGTCTAGCAGTCAGAAAGTACATTGGAGTATGTCTACTTTGTCTGTCATTCCCATTCGTGAGAGAAGGGCCTGTAAAACCAGCTTCCATGACACGGAGCATTCACGTACGCAGCTGGACAAAGGTGGACAGTCTAGCAGTCAGACTGTCAATTGGAATCTTTCTACGTTCTCTATCAATCGCATTCCTGAGAGGAGGGCCATTAAAACCAGCTTCCATAACGCGGAGCATTCGCGGATGGAGCTGGACAGAGGTGGATAGTCTAGCACTAATCCAACAGGCTGACATTTACTCGGCGTTAAGCCGAGGAAAAAACCCATGACCATAAACACTGTTGCCTTGGAGAAAGGGCATGGCTCACTGGTATTGGAGTCAGGCGATCATACAGAAGACCGCCCGCGAGAGGAAGCAGACGTATAAGTGTCAGTAAAAGCACAAGCCTCAACCCCCCCTTCACCGTAGAAGTAGAAATCGCAGCACAAACAGGAATTTACCTAAACACTGTACAAGTGGGCAAGCTAGCAGAAGAACGAAGACCCAGGCAACCTGGGAGCATTCGCAATAGTGGGAGGGACAACACGGGAAAGGAACACGAGGGCGGAGCCCAATTTGATAAAGGAGACTTAACAACAGTGATTAAAGGACATCTAAAAACAGGGGACCTAACAAAGAGGGGAGCAAAAGAAAAAGAAGAGACCCTGAACGCTGCACTAGGACAACATGTGGTCGTGTACGAGGTGCCTATGACAAGAACGCTAAGGTACTTGAATGCCCATGAAGATTGCGAAGAGGACACCGCGGAGCACGACCAGGTAACAGCAATTCAACACCAACAACAACTACAACATAATTCACCAGAACATCTTCAACCCACTCCGGTAACAAACTCCCCTAAGAACACTCATAGGTATGAATTTCAACATCCCTTCTTTCATCAAAAACGAAAGCTTGATATAGCATATCACAAACAACGAGCTGCACAGCCAAGAGACCGAATATTTGGAAGCCCATGAGCCCATGAGCTTAAAACCTCAACATACCTCCTCAACATACCTCCTCAACAGGTAAAGTTTCGAGTGCACGAATGGCAGAAGACATGAGATCAATAGAATTACAACATCTGTGCATCGCAGCTGAAAATGCCTGCAGCTTTAACGAGCTCGAAATCTCCAACCAACATTTACTAGAACCCTCTTTGACAATGGAGTCGGCAAGATATGATGATTCAATCCCCATAAAAGCAGCTAAGAACACAAGTGAACAAATGTCAAATATAACATCTGGTGACTGGGACTGGTTCACACCACAGCCTTCAACCCAGGCACAATGTAACATTGCACAAACTAGTGACAGTGCACAGCCTCCAGCAAATCTTACCAATAGTCAGTCAGCAATAAAAGAAACTCAGAGCCAAACACATGAAGGGACCCTAAATCCTGTTCAAAAGAAATAAAAACAGATAAAATGTACCAACAACATATGAACCGAGTGGCTCAAGAAAATGTAAGTAAAGACTCAGACATTTTTCTTATTTCAACACTGATGTCGATTCTATCAGCGTTCATGAGGCTTTCAAGGTAATTCACGGAAGGCCTTGCGCGTGTTTTTCTCGGGATGTGCGCCAAATCTGCGCTTACCTTACACGTCACCGTGACTTTCCAAACGCGTGCACGACAGGAATGGGGAAAGCGCACAACTTCTCGCGCATACACCTAAAAAGGAGGTGGAACACAGGGAATGGGGAACAACGCGTGGAAATGTAGGCGTAACATGCAAAGTACTGCTGGGAAACACACGCAACGCCCACACACTAGTGAACAACACGTATTCATGGAATCAAATAGGGAAAGCCTGCACACGTCAAAACACACGCACATGCACAAAAACGTCTGCCACACAAAAGCAGGTGGAAGCGCCCCTGCGCAGTATAAAAGTGCATGCAAACAATAAACAAGCATGTACAGATACGATGAATGTCCCACTCCTTGCAGCAGTGACTGAGGGACACCGCAGGAGGAGAATAGCCTGACCCCACATTTGTTTTGCCCAGGACTAACCTTTTTGGGTTACCTGATGACCAGGTCTATGGCAGGTATAGGTTTCCACCTCATATCATCCTAGAGCTGGTCACTGAGTGGGAGGATGAACTCACATCACCCACCATGTGCTCCCAAGCATTGAGCCCCTTGGAGAAGGTGCTCAATGTACTGCATTTTTTGGCCACTGGGTCATTTCAGCAGACAACTACCATAGTGGGGGGCCTCTCACAGCCCACGCAGTCACGTTGCCTACACCAGTTTTTGGCAATCATCACTGCGCGCCCTTCAGTCTGCAGGCACATATACATGCCTAGAACACCCGCAGAAAGGCAGCCCATGGTCCAGGACTTCTACAGGGTGTCACACTTCCCCAAAGTGCTTGGTGCCATGGATTGCACCCATGTGGCCCTACGCCCACATAGGGCCACTGAAAACATCTACCGCAACCGCAAGCACTGGCATTCCATCAACGTGCAGGTTGCATGCGATGCCAAGGGAATCATCAACTCTGTCTATGCAAACTATCCAGGGTCCACCCATGACAGTTTCATATACAGAATGTTTACCCTGAGCCGGGCCCTGGAAGCTGGGAAGCATGGCAACACATGGTTTATAGGTGAGTACAAATGCCTGTGCACATGCATGCATGTCATACACAGACAAATACACAAGCCCACTAATGACAACCATCATCACCTTACCAGGGGACAATGCCTACCCTCTGAGCACCTACATGATGACGCCAATACGGAACCCCACCACACCACCCCAGGTAAGATACAACGCAGCCCATATGGCAAACAGGGCCATAGGAGAGCGCACTTTCGGAGTGCCCAAGTCACGATTCCGCTCCCTTGACCGCTCTGGTGGACAGCTACTATATGCACCCCCAGTAGTGAGCAGGATCATTGTGGCAGCATGTTGTTGGGTGTCCTGACCCACGTTTGAGCTATCATGCTGCAATATTTGGTGCTGTGGGCTTAGAAAATCCAAGATGGCCAAAAAGCCCACATGTGCGCCAGAATCCAGGAGAACCACGCAGTTTGTGCGTACACCAAAATGGCTGCCTAACTTGCCACCCACCAGTGCGAGCATGATGGGCCAGGGTGCCATGAGTGGAATGGGTGCCAAAGGTAAAACAGCAGCGCCTGTTAGCTCAAAAACGCTTTAAAATTACCTTTGGTTTCTCTGAATGCCAGCTCAAAATGCCTATTTTCAAACATTGCAAGACATCCAAAAATCTCACTGAACACCAGTGGACATCTGGCAGAATGAAATATGTGTGCATACAAAATCTGGGAAGATGAAGAGCCCAAAACAATGTTCATAACAAAACTGGCTGAGCTATGCATGTCAGCAGCCTAACTGAAACTGTATTAAAACCACCAAAATCGAAATGTTTAAATTAACTGAGTGACCTACTTTTGAGTGTCACATAGTTTGTAACTGTTAAAATGACATAGTTTTGAACTTAGAATCAGCATTCTAGCTGCATATGTAAAAATTGTATTGACTTAAACTGGGAACCCAAAATGGCATGTAGCTAAAAACTGGCTTAAAGAGATTCCAATTCTGCCTGACATCTACCCCAGACAGGAGTGGGGGCTTGCCCAACAAATGCATTCCCAGGCCTGGCTGCATTCTGTTGCCCCTGCCAAAAGGAGGTCACACACTCTCTGATTGAATTACCAGGGGACTGCAAGAAACTAAACAAAGGGCCCAGGCAGATGGTTTATTAGGGGGGGTTGTAAATGGCTTCTTTTTGAACAAAGCCCTTCCTTGACTCAGGCAAATGTTATATTGGGGGCGTCGTAAAAGTGGCTTCCTCTTGGCAGAAACGGGGAGGGGCAGCCCACTCTGAGGACAGGCTGAGCTTAAAGAAAGTGGGCAAACTGGTTTCTCAACCATGTGACCTTGGTAGACACACCCCTGTTGGCCAGAATATGATTTTAAGAAAGATGTATAACTCATGGTGCGGACTTGTCAAAATTATCTAAATGATACCATAATTCTTGTGATTTTTCTGCCCACATTTTAAGAGGTTTTAGGACCCAGTGGTATGATCTGGGGGTTTACGAGCGGAAAAGAGGCTGTTACTCTAAATGTATGCAGGTTAAAAATCTGACACTTCCTTATCTAAATGCCCACATGCCTTGCACACAATTGTATAAATTTGGAGAAAAATCCGATATGGGGAAAGCTACTAAAAAGCGCAAAAAGTTACCATTTCTTTACCCAAGCTCCTAGAAACGCCAGGGTCGGAACAGTGCCTCCCATCAGTAATGCATAATGTGTGTATGCAATGACAAACAACTGTGTATCTGTGGAATATGTATTTGGGTCAAATATAGATTTATGTGCAATTTGACAGGGGAGTGTCCTTTCTGCAGGTCATAAAACAGCATCACCATGACTCACATTTCCTTTCCCCTATCAAGGAAGAGAGAAAAGCTTGACCAATGATCAGTTGAGAGAGGGCTGGCTTAGTGATGCTGCGCACACACCGACTTTCAAAAGACATAAAAAGAGCCACTGGAAGCTAGAGAGGACATTCAAATCCAGTTGCTGCAGAGCGTTTTGCCGGACCACATCCAGAAGATACCAGTTCCAGACTGACTCCAGCTACATACTCCAGAACCTAGAACTTATACTTTAGAACCTAAATCAGAGGCCTAAAACCACAAGCTGAGTTCTCTGCAGCAGGCCTCAAATCATTGCAAGCTACTCACAGCCGGGCGAGCTGCTTCAATCCCTTGCCAAGAACTTTTGCCAGGACTAGTGCAGAGATCCAGGAGCCGTGCAGAGACCGCTGTATCCGGACAGACCAGACCAGTGCCAGACCAGACCAGACCATGCAGAACCGCAGACCCAGAGACCAGATCGCTGTGAAGTGCCGCTAGCCTGATTGATCAGATCCGTGACGAGACCCAGTCCTTCCAAATAAATTGTGAGTACAGCTCGGACGGGGCAAAACCAAATCTCTTAGTTTAAAGTATTATAATTCAATCTATTTAACCTAAGTAGAACTGCCTCCTAACTGTCACCTGTCATTTGTAAAGCTGCACCACTGTCATTTGTCAATTCTGCAGCTGCAAAGCTGTCACCTGTCATTTTGAGTTTACTTTAAATCCGAAAAACAACCTTTACAAAATCGTTCATATCTCTGGAACCGTTTGGGCTACGAACTTGGTTTAACTCTGAAAGCTTAGAATCTAAGCTTTCCAACAAGCCTAGAGCTGACTTCCTACTCCTTATACTTTTTCCGCAATCACGATTCACGCACTCGCGAATTTTACCGCGATTTGCGATTTGGTTAAAAATCCAGCCACGTGTAACCATCAGCAGTCATTTCTTTCTTTGCTAAAAATTTGTTGGCCTCTTAATCACTATCTCTGAATCATTGCTAAAGTGAGCCTGAACTCATCCCAAGTATCTCTCACTCACCCTGAACTTCCTAAAGGAAATTAAAACCATTTTCGGCATATTTTTCACTTCCTTGCCACCATATTCAAAGCATTTGGGCCGGTGTTTTAAAACTCATACCTGATTTCTCTAAGTTGCTGGGGGGGGGGAATTGAACTGAATTATATTTGATTGCATTTCTAAGAACTGTGTGCTCTCCTCTTCATCTCCTTACATTGCATAAAGGGGGGGTGAATTGCCAGAGAAAAAGTGATTATATTATCTTTTGCTAAAATCATCTCAAGTATTTCTGTACTGCATTTTATTCCTCATTGCTTTTCCCTTGAAATCATAAAAGTATTTTTGCTACTTGACCCATCCTATACTAACTCCTCATTGATTATAAAGAAGTGTGCTAGTGTCAGATTACCCATTGTTGATTAACATTATATTTATAAGGGCGATATTGATTATTAATTTATTATAAAAGCGTGGTATCTATATTTTGTCTTATTTCTCAAATAAACCTTTTAAACTTGCAAAACAGAACTACTTCTTGGCTCAGTGGTGTCAGGGGGATTCTAAGAGAGGGGTGTTATATAGTGGTAGTCATCCAGAACTCATGAACTGGACATAAAGATATATCAATAAGGGTTTCCATTCAGTATCCCAGACTAGGCATTGACTTAGCTGTAGTGTTGAATTGAATCTTCTTACAAAGTGTCCTGCACAACGTTGCAACACAGCGGGGCATACCCGTGGACATGGTGGTGCCCCCACATGCCCAACCATACGCACAGGCACTGCCCATGGGAGGGGAAAGGGCACGTGGTGAGGCAGCCCGTACCCAGCTTGTGGCCACATTTTTCACCTAAGCTCCAACCCCTGCGGAGTGCACACAGGCCTGGCACATACCAGGTGACAATCGATGATGAGAAAGGGACAGTTAACTGTGACAATCTTACCTTACCACCCTGAGAATGTGTCCACAGAAGTGCCACATTGTGTGCATCCCTAGCTACTTAAACACAACCAATCCTGTGTGACCAAAAGGAACACATGCAAGGTGCATATCCCACCCACCCCCCTGCATAACAGGGCATGAAAGTACTGGTATGCCACCCAGACCATCCTAACTCCCATGACCCCCATCTACCACACCATGCCAACGGCAAAACATAAAACCAAATGCACAACACATGACACAATCATCATGATGACAAATGTAAATAGGCACCAGATAATCACACTTGACATGGAATCTGAAGAAATGACTGACCAAAACCTCACACCCTGAAAACTGTGGTACAAATGCATGCCACCAGTGGAACAAGCTACAAAACTCAGAATACCTGTTGCCAAGCACATTGGACAATAGCAAATTGGCATTACAAACACTTTGTGCTGCGTGTGTGTCCCCTGTGTGTACCCTGCAACACACTGCTCACCGGACAGCACAGTGAGTGTGCATTGTGTTGGGGAAAACTCTTGAGCATCATGAAAAATAAGTACAATCAACCAAAAGTACCCTGTGATGCATGTACATGATCAATGGGGAAATGAACATGGATTATAGGGACACAGCATGCCTCAGAAGGCCATCTGGGTGAACGTGTGTGCATAGTGCCGTCATAGTTGGTGCGGGGTTGTGCTGGCTAAGTGTTTGTGTCAGTAGGGACATGCATTGAATACATGCATGTGAAATGATTTGAGCCTCCGTGTTCTTTACACAGCACATGTGAACATTGCCCTCAAGGACCCCTGTGTGTGTTAAACCACACCAATACCCTGACATCTCAAAATCAAACCAACATAGGATCAGCTATTGACCAGCAGAACATATCATGTACAGAGGACCCTACATCGACAATGGCAGAGAGTGAGCAATCACTGATTGATTGATTGATTGATTGTAAATCCGTATGCGGCCTACACACAAAGTGCACCAAAGCGCCTCAAGGAGGGAGGGAGCAAGTCCTTCAAGCAGTGCAGAATGTGAAAAATAACAAATCAAAGTAGATAGTACACGTGCTTGTAACAATAAGGGAGAGTCTAGGGAGGGAGTGTGAGAAAACAAAACTAGCATCAACATTGCTATGCCTGATGGCAATAGTTGCAGTGAAAGAGTCAAAGAAGGGGGGGGGTGAGTGAAGAAGAGGGAAGAGGTGAGGAGAGTAACAAAAAGTGACAAACAATGGAAGGTCAATGAATAATCAAGATAGTGCTGGGGAGGGGGAGAAGAAATACAGAAGGGAAACGGGGAACAGACGAGCTGTAATCAGTGGTGGAGGGACTGATGATAAAAGTAAGTGCCAAAATAAAACCAAAAAGGTGAAGGTGGGGGTGGATGGACAGAGGCAGAGGGGGAAGTTTCTGCAAAGAAGAAGTGACTACGTACCACCATGCCTGACGGCAATTGGTGTAGTGCCGGAAAAAGACAGACAGAGGACAAGGAGGAGGGGAAAGGGTGGTGGAGAGGGAGAGGGAGGAGAGAAGGAGCGGAGGTGGCCAATGTGTAAAGGCAGGAAGGGGGAGAGGAGGAAAGAAAGCACACACAGGGGGCAGAGGGAAAGAAGTGGGTGCAGAAGGGTAGGGTGTGTGACTGTGAAGGGGGAAACAGAGGGAGACTGGTGGGGAGCAGGTGGAGACTGGTGGGGGAAGGGGAGACAGGGGGACAATCAAGGGACCCAGAAGGGTGGGGTACCATGGTGGACAGGGGTAGACAGGGCCTCTGTTGTGAGCCTTTGGTAGTGGTGGCTGGCTCCAGCCTCCTGGTTGCCCGGAATTGTCTTAAGGAACAAGTGCAACCAATGGGAGGAGGGAGCAGGGCCAGGCCACAAACAGGACAGTCAAGTCAAAAGCCATGCACCCATATTTCAAATGGCACAACAAAACACCAGGCACGGCTGCAAGATGACCAAAGCAGGGGAAGCAGGGAAATGGGGGTCGATGAAACACGTGGTCACAAGGATAACTCGGCGTGCAGCATTGATGTGGCTTATCAAAATCACTGTAGGCTAAGTGTCCCAATGCAACATTGTCAGCACACAGACCCCTCCCACCATCAGTGCGTCTTACACAGCCAAAGGGTCATGGTACCGCCTACAGCAGGAAGTGCACGAACATAGACAGTCAAGTCATAAAAAAATCACAAGCAACATGATGAAATGCACAGTTAACAGAATACTCACCAAAAAGAAGTGCATATATGCATTGGAGAAGCCATCCGGAATACCCACTATGGGTTACACAAGATGGACAGCAGGCTGGCCACAGATATGACGGAAGCCCATTGCCCCTGTGTAAGATGCTATCATACCGAGCGATCCTTGTGAGCCCATGGAAAGGGGAAGCAGGAGTAGCATATGTGTCAGGACCCCAAGCAAAACTGATACACGAGACAAGCCTGAATGGGTCCTGCTGGAACACACAGTGGATGCCTTCAAATGCCACAAAGCACCAGAATGTCACATGAATGCACAATAGACAAAAAAATAAAAATAAAAGATATTGCAGGGAAAAGAAAAATGACCACATATGACCCGGGTGGTGGGGGCACCCAGGAGGGGGCAGGCACAGGGTGCACCTCAACACACACATATGTAGATGTTGAGATTAAAAAAAAATAACTCAATGGGCTCAGCGCCTGCACACCCCGAATTATGTGGGAGATAGGGCCCTCAGGGCCTCACGGTGTGCCTCTGTCTGAGCAGCATGTGCTTGATGCAGAGCCACCATTTCAGCCCAGCATGCCCTGTCAGAGGCTCATGCCCAGCCTGAGTGAGTGGCACATTGACCGCGTAGCCTGCTGCTGGAGCTCCACCTGCCTTTCAAGGGGGAGGAAGGAACAGGCCACACTTTCCATACCTTGAGCCATCATCTCAACTGCTCCCCCCGTTGCTGTGCCATGGCATGGATGGCTTGCTCCCACTCAGTTGACCCTGGTGGCGTACGGCCACCGCATTGCCGGATACTACACTGCCAGGGCCAAGGAGCCGTGGTCCTTGCTGGGTTGGTGCCACCCGTGGCTGCAGGACTGTATCCGTCCATCGACCCGATGCCCTTAGGAACATGGCCAACTGGTATGGAGTGTGACCCTGCACCCGTAACCACCATAAGCAGAGAGTCCAATCCCACCTGGCCCCCTACTGCAGGTGTCGCGGACAGAAGATCATCAAAAGCAGGATCACTTACCGGCGATGACACGTCATGATGCAGATCTGGCTCAACATAGTTTTCAGAGGATCCATCAGAGCCTGACTCAGCGTCAGCTCTGGACATGATGGCCTGGAGCACCAGCGGGCTCTCGTCAGCTGCCACCCCACGACCACTACTGGTGCCTGGTTGTTGATGTGAACTGACCACTGTATCTGGGATGAAATCTTCATCCTCAGCCTCCAGTGCGTCATCACTTGCAACATAAACAAATGAAACATGAACACACATGTCAGTAGCACATACCACACACATACAGATCACAACATTGACAGCCAACACATGAAGCAGACATGTCACACGCAACTCAAACCCCAACATGCATCCAGTGGCATTGCAATGCAAGGGTATCCGAAAGCAGAAAAGGATGTGTGCAAAATGTGAAGCCAACACATGTATTGCATGTTGCACATCACCTGCATCACACACAACCTGTAGCAGGCACATATCCAAGGCAGAAATGAGAGATGGCAACAAAGAGATGGCACATAGCATAAGCATGGGGGAACACACAAATACCAATACAATTTATGCCACACAGCCTATGGGGCATGTACCTGGTCACTCTAATTGAGAAAAAATCTCTTCAAAGTATTCAAATCTGTTCAGAGAATATTACCTCATTTAAATCAACGTTTCAAGGAACACACATACTCCATAAATATCTTCAGTAGATAATTGTATTCATCACTCCTACAATGTTTTTAACAATCTAAATTTAAAGATTGCATTAAGCACAAAAAACACACAAATACCCACAGCTGGCAATCAAATCAAACACACCATGACACATGTAACATGCATGTTCATGTGCAGCACTCAACAACCATCGATTATGCAGAGCACATGTGTCACAGGAGGCACCTACGCTAGTGTGTTTCTATACAGTGAAAGGAGGGATATGGTTACATACATTCCAGTTTACTATCACACAGCAGCATTGTGTTGGCATGTTGAAGAGCTGAACTTGGCACAGGAGTGGGTGTGTGCGGTGCAGTGCATGTGTAACCCCTCAACTTCCAACATCAACACGTACGTAGTGATGTCAATCTCCAAACATGACGGCAGTGTAAGGGCAATTGCAGCCATCATGTGCAAATTGCATGCACTATGTAGCATGGATACTGTGAAACCCCCACCCTCTGGGGAATAGAAGGGACGCACTGCAAGGCAATGAAAGGTTCACCACAGAGCTGTGCATTGGCAGACAGTGTTGGCATGCATCTATTTCATGTCATCAGTCAAATGTCACTACAGCCGATGAAAAGTGGACATGAGGCAGGACAGATGAGGAACCATCAGTAGTACACCAATGCATGCAGAAGAGACAACACCAGTTGAACAGAGGCAGAGGGCAGAGGGCCTGTAACGGGGGAGCCATGTGCACGACTCAGATGTGGCCACCCTAAAGTCATGCATGATGACACATAGACCCACAGCGAGCATGAAATGGCTGTCCAAATAACATGACACTTGGATTATCCTGAAGACGTACTACAGTGAGCAGGCAAACAAGGACACCTAGGGGAAGACATGGAATGCACATGGTGCATGATTGTGCACGCATGTGCATGGTGAGCCACTGCCATCAGCGCAGTTAGAGGAAGATGCACCAAGGACAAAGGATGCATATGATATGATATGACATTGCATCAAAATTACCCTTGTACTTAAGTGGCTCAGATCACGAGCAAGCAAAGGGAGGGGAACAAGGGAGAAAAGATAATGAAAACAACAATCTTACTGGGCACAGTGCCATTGAGAACACACAAGGGCATGGAGGAGGGAAAAAGGGGTAAAGTACCTGGAAGGGGGAGAAGTGGAAAGTGCAGAACAGACGAGAGTAAAGAATGAAAATGAAGTCTTATGATGGAATAGGCATTGAACAGGTGGTAGTGCAGCCAGCAAGTGACAAGTGCAGGATCATTGGGATAGGGCAAATCTGATAAGTGCAGAAGAAGAGTGGGGGACTGTATGGGTACATGTACAGGACCCATTGCAATGGGAGGCCTGGAGGCATTGCAGCAG
Organism: Ambystoma mexicanum; assembly: GCF_040938575.1. NCBI lineage: Eukaryota > Metazoa > Chordata > Amphibia > Caudata > Ambystomatidae > Ambystoma > Ambystoma mexicanum. The sequence goes on from NC_090924.1 coordinate 1,190,878,711, forward strand.
GGAGGCAGGGTGAGGAGGTACCTGGGCCTGAAGGACAGAGATTGTCCAGGTGCACAGTGCCAAGAGAGAAAATAGTTCCGCTGGGGAGAAGAGGGGCTAATGCAGGAGTAAATAGGAAGGTCTTGAGGTGCTTCCGAAAGCAGAGTTTCAAGTTTCAACATGGCAGATAGGCTTTTCCAAAGGGAGGTCCCAGCCGTAGACACAGATCTGCCCCCAGCTTTTTTCTTCGATAAACGACTGACCCAGAGGGAGTGTGAGGTGGAGGAGCAAAGTACTCAAGAGGGGAGGCATTGGCAAGGGGATAGTTGAAGGTATATTGGACCCAGGCCCCAGAAATCCTTGTGCACAATGCAGGGGGTCTAAAATGTAATCCTTGCATCCACTGGTAGCCAATGAAGGGATTTCAGAGCTGGAGAGACAGGATCCCAGGGCTTGAGGCCAAGGACAAGTCTCGCAGTCCTGTACTGGATTAGTGATAGAGGGCGGAGAGTGGAGGCAGGTAGAATTTTGAAAGAGGCTGTCATAGTAGTCCAACCACGAGACAAACAGAGCATGAGAGACAGTGAGCTTGTAGGTGAACGAGAGGAAAGGCAGAGTACCCCTGAGAAGGTTAAGCAAGAAGTTAAAATCTCAAGAGACATCAGAAATGTATGCGGAGAAGGAATGTGTGGAGTCAAAGGTGACCCCGAAGTAGTTCGCCTTGCAGGTGGGGGTAGGAGGAGGGCCAATGGAGGCTGGCCAGAAAGTTATGGGAAAGGAAGGTGAAGGTGTATTGATGAGGAGGATGTCAGTCTTGCTGGCATTTAGACAGAGATCATTGGCAGCACACCAATTTCAAATGGCAATGAGGCAATCAGAAATGAGGGAGGAAGAAGAGGTGGCCGAGGGCAGCCTGAAAATGAGTTGAGTGTCATCAGCACAGCACTGGAAGTTGTAGCAGAAAATGTAAATGCAGTAGGCAAGAGTTGTCAGGTGCTGTTTGAAAATCCAGGCCGAGAGGTCAGATCCCTGGTGAACACCACAGGTAGAGAGGGAGATTGGTGAAAGGAAGGACCCAAGTTTTAGCTGGGAGGGTCACACACACCAAACACACATTTCATTGAGTAACACGCATCAATACTCCCCGGACGATGCATCATAATCCATCCTTGCTCCCACTCGACGGATTTGTTCTGCCTGGATGAACTCTGCAGCGATCTCCTCGTGCTGAGTGAGTTCATCCTCCTCTGGTGCTGGCCCACCACCAGTGACCTGAGACATGGCATAATTCGAGGCACGCTTTTGTTTTGCACAGCGTCAGAGGCCATTCCAATGCTTGTAGCAGTCCTGAGCCGTGCGCACCTGGAATTCCATGGCTATGACACCATCCTCAATATGCTGCAGTGGACCCAATGCTGGGGAGGCATTGTATGGCACTTTGGGCCAACAAGCATATTGCGTTTATGTGCCGACACGTAGTCCACAAGGAAGTCCAGTACCTGCTTGCCGAAAGGCTTCTTCCTCGATGTGCTGGAGGCCGGAGCTGTGTCTGGGGTATCAGCCTCTTGTGCAGGAGCACGCTTCCTCTTTTTGAGCGGTGGTACTGACCCTGAGTGGCCAATGTGGCCCAGATCAGTGGGGGCAGTGGCGCTGGTGGACTGGACTAAGGGAGTGTATGTTGGAATGATGACAGAAGGTCTGGCTCGGGTCTGACTCACTGCCGGGGTGGTGTTGGCTGCATCTGCCCATGCAGTTACCACCACCCGGCTACTAGGGGAAGCAGATGTCATAACTGCCCCAGGCACAGCTACACTGGACACACTTGACCCGCACCTCCTGACAAGATGGAAATCATCCTGGGAGTCCTCATCATGCAACGCAACATGCGCTGTCTGACCCCGAGCCTGGGTGGTGGTCACCACAGCTGCACCTGCAGCTACCACCACTGGTGGGCCCCTGACAGCAGATGAAAGTTGCTGATGGGTCATATGGGCGCCAGGTTGTGATGCAACAGCTGCATCTCTAGGAGCCACATGGGGTAGTGGCATGTCTGCACCAGCAGGTGGCTGGGCATCCTGCCCCAGTGAGGCACACCTGCCTCTTCCCCCTCTGTAGCCACCCTGGCCACTCTGGACTCCCTATCCGCCCTGGTCTCAGCGCCCATGTGCCTGACCACGCACACCCCTGGGAGGATGCCCAACTTTGCCGCCCTACCCTTTGGTGGCCTCACAACCATGGCACTGATGGTAAATAGCCGATGGGAGGTGCACTCAACAATTGTCCTGGGCAATTGAGTTAAAGGGGGCAGGGTACTGGATGGAATAGGTACCCCTGTGCTCCTGCAAGGCTGTCTGTGACCCCTGGGGAAAAATGACGGGTCACGCAACGCTCAGGCACCCCTAAAAAAAAATTATAATAATTAAAAAGAGGAAAAATTAATTAAAGAAAAGTGTGCACGCGACCCCAGTAGCCCACGTGCATGGAATAAACCTCTGGCAGTACGTTGTGGCACCCAGGGACACAAAAACACATACACATGGAACACACAGACTACTATGACCTCAAAAACGGTACGCGATGCACAGGTGGAACCACAGTGGGAAAAATAGCATGTGCGACTCACTGTCTGCCTTGCATGGAAAAGAAAAAGTAAAACACATGTGCTTGTGCATGTAGGCAACACCCCGCCAAAAGAAGAGGTACGAACTTCAAACGCTGTGAAGTATTTGCATGTGAATCCAGAAGAGTAAACAGACGCAACGGTCTCCTTGAAAAGCATGTACAACAAACTTCTGGCCCGCACTCACCTTTAACCTGTGCCGAGGGAAACGAGTGCGCCTGTCACTTCACTTGCGTGCTTACGCGCTAAGTCCCTTTCCTTGAATTACACGCTGACATACTGTATATTTCACGTGCGTATTCACTCTGTATCAAGCTGGCCAAGCGACAACACACAGAAGAACACGCTCCTGCCCAGAAGGCCATTTTCCTGCCCCCCAGAGCCCAGAGTTGCCTCCCACGAGTCATCTGCTGCTGCCTGCCTGCCTGATGGCCACGTGCCCTGCTATTTGGTGCCTGCACATCAGCCATCCGCAGGTGTCCAGTTGCTGCAACCACCCCTGCTGGAACAAAATACTCCCGACTGTTGTTCCTTTGCTCCATATCCCAGCCCCATGGCCCGTTGCCCACCCACACCTGCCTCGGGGGCTGCCATATCGGGGCAAACACCACCTGAGACCACTGGGAACCCCCAGCCAGAGAGGCAGAGGGCTTTAAGCTTCTCAGCTAGAGAAGTTGGCATCCTGGTGGAGAAAGTCCTGGGGCATTATGATGCCCTCTTCAGATGACCATGCACTGACAAGGAAGTATGGAAGAGGACATGGTCGGACATTGTGGTTGCCATCAACATGGAGGGGGTGGAAACCCGTGACTTGAAACACGTCCAGAAGTGCTGGGAGGACTTCAGATCCAAGACCCTCATGAAGGCCCGGCACCTCTTGCGTGTAGCGGATGCAGTGGGGTGCCGGGTCCAACTTTCCATCGACCCGATGACGGTCCTGGAACGCATCGACCCAGTGCTTCACCACCAGGTCCTGGAGAGGCAGGCCCGTCTGGAGTCGAGCGGTGAGTGTCTGGGCTATCCCATTCCACACAGTGCATGTTGAGGTGTGGCAGGAGTGTGCAGATTGGACATATGTCTGACATGGCCCATGTATGGATGTGTGTGTGTGTGCAGGGACATGCCCATGCTGCATGTGAGTGCAGTCATGTTTGATACACATCAGTGATGTATGTGCTCCAATGCTTGATGCCCAACAGCATGTGGAGATGCACACATGTTAGCATTTCTGTATATGTACTATGCCATGGTTGGGGTATGACGCAGGGATACCACCGCCAGCCGGAGATGCAAGGCCCAGCTCCCCTGCCATGTACTGATATCTTCCGGGTGTGAGAAGTCTGGTGCCGCGTCCATGGCTGCAGCTGCCAAGGGAAGGTCCAAGAGGCAGAGGTTGAAGGTGGACTCCTCGGCAGCAGTAGGGGCAGCTGAGCCCCCACAGGGGCCTACGGAGGAAGATGGCACAGAGTCATCCAGGTTGGTGGGGAGTTTTGTTGAGGAGGAGGCATAGAAGCCCCACGCTTGGGGCCTGGAAGGGGAGATTCCACTGGTGCTAATGGTGCAGTCCTGGTGCAGGGACAGGAGGCAGCACAGGCCGCCGCAGAGGTGCCTGTGTTAATCCTGTCCCTGATCCTGTGACTGCATCATCCGGGATCAGCAGGAATGCCTGCGTCCGGACCCGTTTTCAGGGAGGGGATGCACAAACAACAACTGGCCTTCCTCTCCCTCCGTACGTGGCAATCCGTGACCGGATTGAGCCTGTCCTAGCTGGTGTGGCGCTGCACCAATGTGGTATTCAGGATGATGTGCAGGGTTCTCGCGTGGACAATACCTATTTGGCTGTGTCGCACTACTAGGACAAGTCGTCGGCACTGGGTTCCTCTGTGTGCTGGATCTTTTTTTGACCCCCTCCTTAACTGAACCCCCTACGCACCAGTTGTCCTATGTGCCATCTTCCTGGCCAAGTGTCACCTGGGCCCCCTGTGGAGCTCCCCCTGAGCCAGCAGCCAGGCTGGTGGAGGAGCATCCCTGCCACAGTGGGGAGTCGGAGGTCCAGCAGGGGTTGCCACCCCACCAACTGGACCCCAGAAGATGGAGGATGTGCAGGCATCATCAAGCAGGGCACGTGCACAGCAGCACCAGAGGATTGCATCAGCCTGGAGGCCGTCGTGGTGCCAGAGGCAGTTGCATTGGAGCCAGCAGCAGGCTCAGCGTGGGAGCGGTCATGGCTCGGGGCCATCAACATCCCGGGGGCAGGCATTGGCTGGCATGCAGGAGGACCCAGGATTGGGAGTGTCTTCCATGTGGCAGCGGTTGGGCCAGCAAATAGATGCAGAGTGGTGGCGGGCGGATAGGGCATGGCTTACAATGGTCAGGGCGAAGAACTCCATGCACCAGGCTTTGAGGTGGGCTGAGTGCCTGGAGGCAACTCACAGGGAGTTGGAAGAGGACATGGCTGCATCCCTGCGAGACCTCAAGGCCAGGGAACAGGTCCGCCTCCGGAACATCAACATGGAGTTCAATGATGCCCTGGCCCGGAACATTAATAAGTGAGCCATCGGACTATTCCGCTGCCTTTGTATATAGTTATTTAGGTGTAGGTTTCCTTTGGTTTGTATTATGATTTGGAGTCCACGGACTTTGCTCCACTTTTTGTATATAGTTGTATTTTAGATAGGGTTTTTGGAAGGTTTCCTTTTGTTTTGGGATAATGGACCCTTCATACTTTCATTTTCAATATTTCCGGACATGTACATACTTTCTTTTTTAGATGTTCACATGGAGTAATTTTTTTTATGCTTTTCAATTTAGGATTTCTTTCTATGGACTTTTTCATTTTTTTGATTTTTATTTTTCCTTGGATTTTACTTTCCTTTTCATGTTGCAATCATAATTTCTTCATTTGCATGTGTGGTTTTCATTTTGTCATTTGGTTTTGTTTTTAATACATTTCATTATTCTTCATTATTAGAGTGCTCTACTCTTTCGTGCATGTCTCCATGAGCATTGGCTCAGTCATGTGTTGCCACTGTGTGGCTCTGTAGGATATTTGTTGATGGGCATGCTGGTTCTTTTCAGACTCTCACGGCATGGGTAATTTACTAGGGAGTGGGTGCAGTGGATTGTTGTGTGTTTGTACTGGGGGGTGGAGGGGTGGGATTTGGGTTGTCATTAGGGCCATGGGTCTGTATTGTTATGATATGGAGTTTGGGGGGACATGAGTCGGGGCCTGCTGGCAGGTTGCCATCACTGGGGGTGGGGTGGAGGGACATGAGACACGGCCCGCTCGCGCCAGTGTGATCCTGTGCATAGCGCACTTGCACCTTGTGGTGAGGAGCCACAGGCACCCCCTGCAGGCAGACCACACCACAGGGGAGACCCCTACAACCCTGGTCATGCCTCACAGACAGCCCATCCACCCTGAAGATGCCCCGCAGCCAGACCAACCACCCTCCACATGCCCACAGGCAAACCATCCACCTTCCTCATGCCCCACAGGCAGCCCATCCACCCTCCCCATGCCACACAGGCAACCCATCCACCCTCCCCATGCCCCACAGGCAGCCCATCCACCCTCCCCGTGCCCCACAAGCAACCCATCCACCCTCTGCATGCCCCACAGGCAGCCCATCCACCCTCCCTGTGCCCCACAAGCAACCCATCCACCCTCCCCATGCCCCACAGGCAGCCCATCCACCCTCCCCATGCCCCAGAGGCAGCCCATCCACCCTCCCCATGCCCCGCAGCCAGCCCCACCACAGGGTGGACTTATTCCACACAATTTGCCTGGCGCAAGCGGGGTACGCGTATCCCGAGGGGTGCACGGGGAGTTTTGCACAATATATGCGCTGGCAGGAGCTGGGAACGCGTATTCCAAGGGGTGCGTGGGGAGTTTTACATGCGATTCCGCTGGCATGAGCGGGGTACACGTATTCCGCGGGGTGCACAGGGAGTTTTACACAAGATTGGCCTGGCGCAAGCGTGGTACGTGTATTCCGAGGGGTGCGCGAGGAGTTTTACACACAATTTGCCTGGCGCGAGCGGGGTACGCATATTCCGAAGGGTGCGCAGGAAGTTTTGCATGCAAATCCGGTGGCGCGAGTGGGGTACGCGTATTCCGAGGGGTGCACAGGGAGTTTTACATGCCATTGGCCTGGCACGAGCGGGGTATGCCTATTCCCAGGGGTGTACGGGGAGTTTTACACACGATTGGGCACACGATTGGGTACTCACATGAAGGCTGAGTGGCGTTTTTTGCACGTTTTCGTTGTTGGGGGCTGTATGCTGGTCCACTGGCCTTTGCACCATGTAGGGGATTTGTGCGGATGTTTTTGGCACACGGGCAGAGTTGGGGGCGAACTGGTGCTGCTGCAGGGTCGCTGCACCACGGTGCGCCACGGCTGGTTATGGATGTGAGAATCCATGAATACACTGTGCGTCAAAATGGGTTTTGGCGCACGCGGCTGGTGCAAGCTAGCGCACGCTCCCTCTGTGCGCCAGCCGCATACACCACTTCTGCGCTTGATTCCATGAATTACCCCCATAATGTTAAATGTAAAATTTTAAAGCTATTTATATTGTGCACCGTCACCAATGGAGTTGGTCCCCAGGTGCTCTGCCAGATCTGTAAACAAGAAGGGCCGTGTTGGGTTAGTTGGGAGAAGAGGGAGAAGAGCGAGTCGGAGAGTGAGAGAGTTGGTGTGCTGTTGGCGGTTTCAGCTCGGTTATACAACGTACGCTGTGCTTTGGTGTAAGTATTGGACCAGGGTCAGACCACGTGTGCAGTTGATGCCGTTTATGTGTGTTAGTTTGTTGTTAATGCAGTGTGGAGAAGAGCAGGCGTTTATGAACAAATCGGCGAACAGGTAAAAGATCAAACCACAGTCCTTGCAATGTTACATTCAAAGATGATGCACGTCGAAGTCTTTGTCATGGGTGTACAACAAAATATGGACACCAGCACAGCTAAAGTGTCCGCTTTATTGCACACAATACTAGACCCAATAAAAAAGGAAAAACAAGCATTGAGACTTCCACTCGCATTTGAGCCAGCGGAATTATACCTGCTCTCTCCACTACTTCAGAAAGTGTTGCAAACGATGGCCTTCCAAACAAAAGGACAGAACAAGTTGACAAAGCTGCAGTTAAATGTGATCTTTTGATCACTGACTGATAGTAATGACTGAGAAATTCGATCGGATCAGATAGCTCCTTGTAGCATAATTGATTGGCAATTACCATCCAACACGACCTGAATGAACAAACGCGTCAAATCTTCAGTGGCAAAGGGAAAGGACGAGTACCCAACACAGACTTATCGACCCTCAACCAAATGGAAAATTGTAGAACAAGAGCCATGCTAGGGACACATTTTAATGATCAAAAAAAGAAGATGTGTGCCATTTTCTCCAAAACATCAAATATTAACCCAAATATACCATCTCAAGCAGTAGAGACAATTGAAACTGCGAAGATAAATCAGTTAAAGCAAAAAAAGTGGAGAGGATGGGAAACAAATCCAAAGTAAAAAAAACAAGAATATAGTTCCAGCCACAAAACAGAAATCAAATGGAAGGAAGACATCCATTAAAAACATCACACTTCCCAAAACAAACAAAACGATAATAACAAAAAAAAAAAAACACATTGGTCGTGGAACAAGAGGCAAATGTGTGCCAGGATGACATTGCACCAGCATCTGGTACATCGACAATAGATCTTATGGACTTATCAACCTATACTGTCTCGTCGGTTGAACATTCAGACACAGCAGCAACAAAAGACGAAGAATCATCATGCGACCCCGCTTTGCCTGAAAATGAAGACGATTCTGAAGCGACCAGAAAGCCTAGGTGGGCCGGTCGACCTGTCGGGCCAAGGTCCGGAAACAGCCAACAATGCGTCAAACCAATAAAGACCATCTCAGTGAGATGGGTGGAAGCTAATTATCTAAAAGAGCCTTCTGTTAAACCAATTCAAAAAACAAAGTAATATGACCTGGGCGATGAGACTCTGAGATTATTAATTACAACAGGTGAGCACAGAAGGCTTCCATCCAATCCAGAGAGAATTAGTAATCATGATCAAAGGAAATCACCAAAGAAGAGGTCATTCGAATTTAGAAAGAGACAAGAAAAACCCAGCATTAAACAGAGCTCGCAACAACTTCAGATGAAAGGTAACATACACACCCTCAAAACATGTTCACTGCAATAGAGAACTATGTGATATCCCCTTTGAGATTAATAAAATGAAAGGAAACTCCAAAAACTGAAAGTGATATGCAGACAAGGAGGCTGTCATCAGGGAGATCAGGAGACCAAGCCAAAATGACCATGCCCATAAACATAGGAAGAATAATTCCAGCAGATGATGGCCTCATTTTGAATAGAGCAAATGTAATTAGGCTATTTCACCACCTACCAACTCTCAGACTATTGACGAGTGATGATCTGGAAACCGTCCAATTCCCTTAAGATGACAGAATGGACAGGGTGACCATCCATCAATCCAGTTCACTCATCAAGCATCTCCTATTGGTGGAAGCCCAGAGATTGAGACTGATGGGCTTTGATCTAACAGAAGCGAATGAAGAGACACCAATTATAGAACAAGCTAAACGATGGACATCAGAGAAATCAAAATTTAGAAAAAGAACATGGAGCCATGAAGAAAAAAATGTATCTTGTGATTTAGATCTTGAATCGCGATTAGAGCGAGAGCATTTGATCAATCGTCCAAAAAGAGTTCCAAACAGTCATACATCTAAAGAGGACTCTGAAGAAAACTGGAGGAGATGGTTGGTTGGGTTGCTTGTGACAAAAGTAAATAAAACATAGAGCCAGAACACAAACAACAATGCCCCCTTAACGTTGGCAAGTTGAATCACAAGGGGGTTTGCCCATCTATTCGCTCGCAAATATTCAGTATGACCCACAACATCATTTGCCTACAAGAGAACTGGTTACAAATAATCCCAACAATAGAGGCTTAAACTGTATACCTCAATTCAGCACTTAAAGGCCCAAAAGGTAGACCTATGACTGGCCTACTCATCGCGATCAAAAACAACTTGCAGTTTGAGATCATCTAAACAAACTGTTAGGCAGAAACCTGTGCAGTTGCCTCTGGGACCACTGCAAAAGATTTAGGACTACAGGTGTTTGGCAGTAAACCCACTTGGTAGCAGTCTGTACCACACAGATTCACTTGGTAGCTGTGGCTGAGCAGTCAGACTTCCCTCAAGAAAAGTTAGGCCGTATGTGGAGTATACAAGATAGGGCAATTTACACAGTAGAACAAGCAGACACGGAACAGAGCTTCGGTGTAAAGATATATAATTATTTATTTTAAAAACACATCTATGAAAAACACACTGGCACTAATACGGCAAACAACTTCAATTACAATTACTATAAGTATATCGATCCCCTAACAATATTTCGACAGTTCTAGGTTCAACGGCACCACTTATTTGCAGACAGAGGTGAATGCTTCAACCTAGATGGCACTCTAATATTCGTTAGAACGGGAGAGAAAAGGCAGGGTATGAAACCAACTCGGTACCAACACTTTTACAAAGCAAATGCAAGGCAAGTAAGGCAGGGTCTACTGTAGATCACAAAGTTCAGAGGACAGGCCCACTCAGAGAGAGGCAAGGCGATATGTCCCAAAAAGTATCCCAGTGGAAATGCACTTCGAGTTTTTGTAGCAAATTGACACAGAAAGGTTGGACCAGTTTAGAACAAAAAGTTAAGAAGGTCCGGAGGGGTCCCAATGGAAAGGTAAGGATTTAAGACACCTCACGCTAACCGTCACAAGGGAAGCCAGGCGGACACAGTACCTTGTAAGTGAAGAGACAGCTCCGGCAGAGGCAGTTGTTCCTGGTGGTGGATGCAAGTTGGGGCTTTACCAAGAGATGAGATGGTTTCGTCGTCGAAGGAAAGTTGAAGATCATTGAACCACCAGGGAAGAGACCAGCCGCGGAGTGCTCCGTCACAAGGCACCACCTTTTGGTCGCGGTACGGGCTAGTGGCTATCCGGTTGCCAGGGTGCTCAGTATGGGCAATTCGACCACTACGCCCTGGAAGTGAAGAAAAAGCAAAGGGACTGGTTGTTCCCACCAGTCAGGGGAAGAAGACTCTCCAGCAGGGAGATCTCCTCTGTCGTTGGGAAGTGGTGAGTCGGTTCAGCAGGGCTCCACCGGAGGTGTCGTCGTTGCAGGTCGGCTCAGCTTTACCCTCGTCGGATTGTTAGTTCCTGTGGCGACTTCTCAAGATTCAGTCCCAAAAGCCCTGCTTTTATGCAGAAAGCCCCCATTCATTCAGCTTAGCTGTCAATCAAACCACGCTAAGTGGTGAGCGGGGTGGCTCACCACTTGGGCCAATCACACCAGAGTGCGACTTGAGTTGGCAAGGCAACTCAGTCCAGGGTGCCTAGACCCCCATCCCACACTCCCTGTGGTACCCAGACAGAATGGCACCACTCTGGGGGGCTTCTGTGCAGAAGCCCGCCAAAATTTTAACAAAGGGCTCAACCTTTGGTTCGGAGTTACAGAGGCGAATACATACGCCATTTTAAAAACCGAGTTCTGGCAGAAAATACCAACTGGTGGATTTATTTAAGATAAATAAACCGGCGGTATGTTAGAGACTAACGTGAAAAGGTATTAGCCTCCAACAATGGGAAGAATCCTATAGGAATATATTCGGGGTCGAATATAAAAAGTAGTTTTCCACTGCCACCAGCCAAAACTCGACGAGGGGGGACGGGACAGTGCGCCCTCGAACAACAGACCCAGGGGTAATCGAATTACCCCTACCAGTATGTCCACAATAGGATGGTTTGTACGGATTCTGTTAGTAAATTTAGGTCTAGTAAAGCCAGTGGTGACTTTACGTGCCCTGGGAGACAGTAGTCAGTCCCAGGGTATGGCGTCTATGGTGGGGGTCACCTAGGACACCCCAGTGTTACGGCATGGAGGGTGCTGTGTAACACACATAGAAAAACACATGAGGCCCTATGGAGTAAAAGACCCCATAGCCCATCGAACACATTGACATTCAAAGTAATTTACCACAAATCATGTCCAGGAGTGGGAGAAAAGAGTCTCACTCTTGGCAGGATGACAAAAAACAAACTCCAGAAATCCAGCAAAGCTGCTAGGGGACTCACTAGGTTAGGAAATTCAGCCTAAACAAAGAATTCTCCCTAACACTCGCCCCCCCCAGACTAAGGGACAGGAGGATTTAATCCACTCCTGGATGAATCTCATACCTCTAGTCGATGACATACATCCTAGAGAGACCATCAGCATTTGGGTGGTGACACCCTGACCTGTGCTCAATGGTGAAATCAAAGGTTTTCCTTTGTAAGCTATATGACCTACAAACCTTCCTAGGAACATCAGTTTTTTTAAAATTTATAGGGGATCTGGTTGACCAGTCCCTCAGAAGTTGATACAACTACTGAACCTATGATAGGCTTTTTCAAGGAGTCCTTATAAAGAAACTCCTTAGACCTAGAGGGGCCTCCAGAGGTCTTCCCTACCTCTCGGTTGAGAGAAGGTTGGCTTTTAGGCCTCTTGGTTGGAGGGGATGGGGATAAGCCAGGTACAGGCTCCTCCTGCCTCTGAGATCTTACCTTACCTACTTTAAGAGTTTCACTCCCAATACTAGGAATGGGGTGGGAGGCTTCAGTGGAAGGTCCCACAGTCTGAAGGTTTTTGGCCTTAGACTTTTCTTTTCTGGTTTTCCACCAGCACTGAGAATTACCAGTTCTCTTAGGCCTAGTTAGGGGTCCAGTTGGTCTATCCACCTCTTCCTCAGAAGCAGGGGGAGTCACAGACTCTAAAACTGGGAACAATGATGGAGCTTGGTTGGGACTCCCATTTCATTAACATTTTTACCTGAAATTTGCCTGGGTCAGAGGTCAATTTACCAACACCAAGACTTGTAGTGGGGGTCTCAGTAGAGGTTCCCACAGGCATAGAGTGGTCCCTTAAAGTGGCCTTCTAGCCAATTTCGTTTGGTTCTGCTTCTCCATACTGGGAGGTCCGGGGGTACTGGATACTACTCCTAGAGTTTTTAGATCATTCCACAACAGGACTCTCCCAGGCACCTCAGTCTGAACACTGACAGGAATCAACACTGTCATGTCATTACACTGAATGAGGGCTGGTAGAATTGGAACCATTTGGACAGGGCCTCCAGACATCTTAGTGGGACCTTTGGGTGCCTTAGCAACATCCTCAGGCCTGAAAAAGCTTTCGTCCACTACTGTTCTGCTGGCCCCAGAGTCTCGCCTGGCAGGAGTATCCTGGCCATTGACAAGAACACTGTCCACATAATAACATTTAGAGTTTTCTGGTATAGAGTCATACACATTCCTATTCTGATTACTAACCAGATCCATTGACTCTACTGATACACTTGCTTGAAGAACCCAGGGTTCTTCAGCAAAGACTTCAAAGTGAGCACTAGTCATTTAGACTTCCTCCTCAGGAGTGAAGGCTAAGGAGACTGTGCTGATCCCAGTAGGTTTACCCTTACATTTTGGATCTCCTTTGATATGGTCAGTTGCCCCACAGAGATAGCATGTTCCAAATGCTCTCTGGAATGGTGGCTTGTTCTGACCCCCTTCTGGTTTGTGGCCAGAAGGGACACTAGTCTGTTGTGGTTTACCCTGGGGGTTACCCTGGTTATTTTGTTTGGGGCCCTCTTTGGAATTTGAAGTGCTGTCTGAGCTCAGGAGAACAGGCATCATAAATAGACTCCAACATAACAAGATTCTTCATACCCTCATAAGTGTTCACCTTGTAACCCTTAATTCATCCCTCTAAGTTTTTCAACCCTTCACTCACCCAGGTAGTCCAAGGGGTACCATCATGCTTTTTAAGGGTTCTAAACCTCTTAAGATACTGGGAAGGGGTCTTCCCGAATCTAGCTATCAAAGCTAGTTTCACACTTTCGTAATCCTTCTTATCCACCTCCCCCAACTCCATTACCACGTCAGTCGCAACAGGGGGAAGCCTAGAGAACAACCAGGGAATTAACTCATTCCCTGTGACGTCCTGGAGCCCATGATTATATTCAAATAATTTCAACCAATCCAACGCATCCAATCTAGGTTCATACATACCCACTAATTCCTTAGGCATCCGGGGTATTTTGGGACTGAAACTTCTAGAGGAACCAGAGGAGAGAGAAGCATTTTCCACAGACAACTTTTTCATTTCCAACTCATGATTAAGTTCTATTTCTCTGAGTCTTAACTCAGCTTGCTTCTGCTCAGCTTGGGCATTCATTTTTCGGAACTCTAGCTCTTGGTTTCATTCAGATTGGGCTAAAAAACATTTGTACTCTAATTCGAGCTTCATTTTTTCAAGTTCAAAATAAGCAGGGTTACATGTGGGACCTGGTATGGGCCCCGTAGGTACAATAGGTAAGGCAGACAGAGGCTCAGAGTGGCTAACTTCATTAGGTTCACTTTCCTCTTCTGACTCATTATCAAGACTTTGATTCAGATCAATACCATCACTGTTTTCTATATTTGCTGGAGAAGTTGTTTCCTCTGAACCAGTACCCAGACTTTGGATTCCAGCAACCTCGCTATCAGTTCTACTTTCTTGCCTTTTACAGAAAGATTCTTTTGTCTATAGAGAGCTCTCAAACTCTCAGTATTTTCGCCTGACAAGGACTCTTGGCTGTAAACTTCCATAGTAGACATGTTTTTGAAAGTTGCTTATTAGTGCTAAGCTTTGTGGTTAGTTATCCTAAAGTGTTGAAAAGCACTCTAAACTGTATACTTGATACAAATCCCACCGCTGTACACCACAATAGGATGGTTTGTACAGGTTCTGTTAGTAAATTTAGGTCTAGTAAAGCCAATGGTGACTTTGCGTGCCCTGGGAGACAGTAGTCAGTCCCAGGGTATTGAGTCTATGGTGGGGGTCACCTAGGACACCCCAGTGTTACGGCACGGAGGGTGCTGTGTAACACACATAGAAAAACACTTGAGGCCCTATGGAGTAAAAGACCCCATAGCCCATCGAACACATTGACATTCAAAGTAATTTACCACAAATCATGTCCAGGAGTGGGAGAAAAGAGTCTCACTCTTGGCAGGATGACAAAAAACAAACTCCAGAAATCCAGCAAAGCTGCTGGGGGACTCACTAGGTTAGGAAATTCAGCCTAAACAGAGAATTCTCCCTAACACAAACAACCCAAATTCTTACACACAATCGGTGGTGGGTAAACCTGTAACATCTAACAAGGAACTAATAACCTTAGTGGTGACAAATCTCTATAGGAATCCCACAAGGGATTGTCATATTTTTCCAGAACATACAGCGTTGTGGGTGGACAAACAAAGAGATCAATGGCATAATCCTCACTTCATCCTTTATGGGGATTTAGATGGGACACTGACAGCTATGATACAGATGATGATTCTGCCAAAATATCGGCTGCAAGAAAAAGGGGCTCAACTTGGAGGCGAGTAATAACATCAAGGAATTTACAACTCATAACCGACAACCACTTGGGGGACAAACCTGGAACAATAACAAGGAGAGGAAAATAGAGGGAACAGATCCTGGACTACATTTGTATATCCGAGAACATAACAAGCTAACCCATCACAATTTATGTGGAAGAGAAACTACAAAGTGATCATAACCTCTACGGGATATCCTGGTCTTGCAACAGTCATCATAAAGCACAGACTTACAACACTGATCCTGATATTAGTCCCAGGACGTAACAAACTGAGGATAAGATTGGATCAGTTATTACATCTACAGATAAACCTGGAGGCTGCCATCAACCTAAAACTGCAAAATAAAATCAACGGGAACGGTGGGCTACACACCCATGTTGAAAGCTTTCAAAAGCAAAAAGCTTTCAAAAGCAAAAAGCTTTCAAAAGCAAAAAAGGAACAATAAATAAACCAAGATTTACCCATCAACATATCTTTGATCTTGCAATGGTAGAACATAGGAAAAAGAAAGATAAACAGATAAGAAGACAAAAAAATGACAAATCTACCCAACGGCTAAACAAAATCAACAAAATAAAACAAAAATACAGGAACTGGTGGAAAAATCGTAAAACGATGATGTTACAAGACGCTGAGATCATGTTGTACAATATGAAGTCAAAGAATACTGCAGAAATGTGGTCAATCATCAATAAATCTAGACACACCACAAGAAGCATTATTATCCAATGATATTTCAGTGAAAAGTTGGTCTTTCCATTTATTAAAATTCTTTGACCCAAATACCGTCAAAATTCCCAAATGAAACATTGATCAACGCACTTGGCACTCATTCCAAATAAACTATGAAACCATCATAGAAGCAATACACAAACTAAATGGGTCCAGCTAAAAGAAAATCCAGACTGATGGGCTAAGATCTTAACAGTACTATTTTCTCACATTATGGATAAAAAAGAGGTCCCAATCTCCTGGAAGTATGCTGTAATAATTCCAATTTTAAAAAAAGGTTCAAGATCAAACCCAATCAACTATCTATTAGCCCATCACATTGTTGGATGTTGTGGGCAATGTATTTGCCTCGTACATCGCAAGAGCACTGCGCAAGTGGAGTAAAGAAAGCAACCACTGAGACATCTGTCAAATCCGATTTATCAAGGGGGTTCGTACCTTTTTGAACATATTTTTGATCAACAGCTTTAAGGCACAAACAGAACAAATAAAAGGGAAAAAAATCTACATGGCCTTTATGGACCTCACTGAAGCTTTCGACACAGTAGAACAACCGAGACTGTGGACAAAACTGATTCAGTGGGGATGTCCGACACCAGTTCTAGAAGTGTTTCAAGACTTGTACTCGGACACTTCAATACAAATAAACATGGACAGACTGGGCCCACTGACAAAAACATTAAAAACAAACAAGGGGCTAAAACTAGGCTGCCCCTTGGCAGCAGACCTATTTAATATGCTCATGTCAGATATTGAACATGTATTCAATCATATGAGATGTTTTCCCCCAACATTGGACAAACTAAAATAGGTTGCTTACTCTAAGCTGATGATGTGGTCCTGCTGGACCACATCATCAAACCTAAAATCAAGGGTGATGGCATTCAGTGAACACATTGGAAAATGCCAGAAAAAAAACAACTTATGGCACCTAAACGGAGAAAAGATACCACAATTATCATCATTTACATATCTTGGAGGAGCATGTCTAAACACCAGCAGTATAGACAAACCGTGACTTGAAATGTTTTTTTCAAAAGCAAATAATCTCTCCAGCCAAGAAAGAATCCTGATGAAAAGATACTGTGTTTTTTCATTAAAACCCCTTATTGAGTTTTATCGACTAAAAGCTCTGCCCATCCTAACTTACGGTGTGGAAACTGTATTTTCACTTGGATCTGAAAATTGGGTCTCTGATAGAAGGGACTTTTTTGAAAAAGAGTTATGCGAGTTCCTTCAAGTACATCTATCCAAGCTTTGCGCATGGAGTTAGGCCTGACATCCATGAAGGCGATAGTGATTTGGAAATCACTGGCTCTATATATAGCAAGTGCCTGGAGCCACCAGAGAAAGGGGGTTTCACAGTATTGAAAGAAGCTCTAGAACAGAACAACGAAATGACGCTGGGTGAATGGAAAACAAAATGGCAAGCAATTATTAAAGACTTGGATGAATCAGACCAAACATAAAAGGAGACCCCAGACAAAATAAAACGGAAACTGTATGCATTAGATTGGATCACAACCCAACAAGAAAGACAAGTTTTAAAAATGTACGGGACCCATTCATTAAAGCAAGAAGCCTAAACACTATACCAATGTAGCTAGAATCCTTCCCAAATTTGTTCTGTAGAGACCAATACTTGAGATTCAGGCTGAATGTATTTCTGACAGGAGAAATACTCAAGGTAATGTCAAATCGAAATCCGAAAGACCACTGCAGATTATGCCAGATTGAAGCTTCTGTTGAGTCATTAAAACACTTGTTCTTGTTCTTGTGCTGTTCTGTCTGAAAATGGATGAAAAGAGAAAAAAATTGATGATAATTGGTGGCTGGATCTGTTAAGAGGCAAACAAATCGGACTGATCCTAGCCCTGGTGAAACTGTTGCTAGAAATTTTAAACACAATTGACACCATAAAAAATAAGAAAAATTCGAACTGTAGAGAATGAAATTGATGAAGATGTTTTTGTTTCATTGGTTCTATGTTTTTATTATCAGTTAATAACGAAGTCAACATTTTTATAAATGTAAAAATCAAATAAAGCCTAATAAATAAAAAAGGAAAAACATTTCTTCATCTTTCATAGCCATTTCTTTAATTGTTTTTTGTTTTTGTTGACATACAACTTTACAAATTCATATAAACTTTAAAAATGGTGTGTTTTCGTTACTTTATTAAGAGTGAAACAACAAAAGAAAAAAACATTAAATAAGAAAAGAATACATAAAAGAAAGAGAGATGTATGCAGGCATCAAAGAAAGTACTACTAGTTTATAATGAGTCTTAGTCAGTGTTAATTTTAAGCTATGTACAAGCTGTGAAAAAAGCCTTTCTGTAGCATTCGGTAGGTTTTATCAGGTCCTTGAACATTCTGGCAGATGTGCAATTTTTAATCCAGTCAAAATTGATGGTTGCTATTTTTAACAATATATTTTCTGCATTAAAAATCATAATCCATAAGTATTGTGGAGTGAAGAGTCGAAAATCTGTGAAAAACTTGAAGAAATATTCTTGTTGTAGTAGAGATAGTTTTTTGCAATCTAAAATTAGGTGTTCCAATATTTCTGGTTTGTTTGTATCATTGCAGAAGCGGCATTTGTACTTTGCTTTATCTTTAGATCTTGTGGCTATCACTGCATTGGTAGGCCACAGGTTAAAAAGTAGGCGGATAATTAGTGCACAATATTCTTGATCTGGACATTTCCGCAAGTATGCAGGTATTTTTTTAAGAAGAAATGTCCGTCTCTAAAGAACTTGTATTTGGCACATTGTTCTTGATTTGTGTTCCAGTCTGCTAGCAAACACTTTTGTTTCACCCGGGTTGGATTTGTGTTGACTAGGATTGTATCAATACCAGCTTTTGTCATATTGGTTCAACAGAATTGCTCCCATAGAGATAGGGGAGATGGTTGAATTGAGCCCAGTATGTTAGCCCGAGGTGGTATCATTGTGTTTTGGTAGTGTTCTTTGTTCGTACGTTTAAAGAACAAAATGATCACATTCCACATTATTGTTCCTTTCATAGAGAGAAGCCCCAATTTGTGACGCACCATCTGGATAGGGAAACTTGGTGGAATTGGTAGTAGCGATTTCCACAACATTCCTTCTATTTGGTTCCAATCTGTGTGGTTTTCTGGTGGTTTGGGGTGTGCTCCATATGCTATTGTTGGGATCACTTTTTCTTTATATTATTTGATTAATGGAAGGTATGAGTATTCTCCATTTTCTTATGTATTAATTTAGCTTGAGAGGTTAGATGTTGGATCTTATATTTGATAAATAGTATGTATAGGAGATCTCTTTCACTATTATTGTGGTTCATGCACAGATATTTATACTCATTGATTATATAAATCTTTTGATTCTCAATTGTCCAATTGAAAGATGATGGGTTTTTTTGTTGCAATTTTGGAAATATTCTCAAGGCGTTCGTTTAATTATGTTAATGTTCAATCTGTTTTCTTGGGCAACGATTCTTAATGCTTGTAGCTGCCGTTGTAGTCCTATTGAGGTCATATCCATTCATATTATATTGTCTGCATACAAAAAATGTGATATTCGTTGGGCTCCATTTTTGGGTGCAAATGCTCTTACCACGTGTATATGTTTATTTATTTGTTTGATATAGAAGTTAAAAAGAGTAGCCGCTAGGACACGGCCTTGTTTCAAACCTTTAGTTGTCATAATACTTTGTGTTAACAGTCCACCTTGGGTTAACTTAACCTGTATTGTGGTATTTGTGTACAATTCTTGTAATGCTTGCAAAAAATGCATTGAACAACCTGATTCTGTGAGTCTTTCCCACAGGATGTCTCTGGATATTGAATCAAAGACTTGCTGGAAGTATATGACTGTGATGAATAGCGGTTGCTTGGGTGACCATGCTTGTTTTTTTTAGTGCTGTAATTACTAATAGATTAGTTGAAGTTCCCATCCCCGGTACAAAACCAGACTGATTTGGATCAGATGTTTTGTCGTGGTTATCCAACTATTCATGTCTTTTCATAATAATCCAGTGAATATTTTTCCTGGTGTGTCAAGCAGTGCAATCGGTCTATAGTTGGTAGAAAGATTCTGATTGCCTTTTTTGAAAATGGGAATTAATATTGAGTGTTTCCATGTAATTGGAGGTTTACCTGTTCTCTGAACTTGATTGAATATTTTATACAGAACTGAAACCCATTCTTTAAGATTTTTTTCAGTATTACGTTTAATAGTCCTTCTCGGCCAGGAGCTTGCAATATATTTACTTTTGTAATCTGGATTAGGATATCGAGGTGATCGAAACTGAAGTCCATAATTAGACTAGAATCTGGAAGTAATTTGCGTTGTACTGGTTGAGAATCGTTGAATAAGGTGGTAAAGTGCTTAACCCAGGTATTTTCTGGAATTATGTTTAGAAGTAGAGATGGTGTGCCAGTATTTGGCTCTTCATTCAATAACTTCCAAATTGTTGTACTATATTTTGTTGCTAGACATGATATCATTTGCTCATTTGATTTTTGGCAGACAACATTTTTATATCTTGTGCAGATATTTGCTGCTATTGTCTGTTTGTCTTCAGCAGTTGATTCCGATTTAATTTTGCTCCTGGCTTTTTGGATTATTGGATCAAAATGATATTAATGCCGGAAGATTGGGTGTATAGATTGGTAATTTATTTCAGTGAAGAAGCTTAGGGCTTGCGTGTATGTATAATCAGCGTTACTTTTTCCTGACTCATATGTATTGGACAGATTTTCTAGTAGATCATTTACTTTTGTTTTTGACCACTTGATTTTATTCCGTTGCTCAGATTTTCACATATTGGAGTGTAGTACTGTTTCTTAGCTGTTGTGTGTAACACCAGTTGAGGGTTAACATATTGTGATCACTGTTGTCAGAGTGGATGATCTTGAAATCATTGACCAATGTTATGCTTCACTTGATATGAAGGCATAGTCGATAATTGCTGTGAACTGGTCTTGTTTCCATGTAGGTTTGGGTGGGCAATCTGTATCGAAAGTCCCATTTAGGATGGTTAGGTTTCTTTCCTGCATTCATTCGAGCCATCTCTTGACTTTAGGATGTAATTGGCTGTTGTTTTTTTCTTTTTAAAGCATGCATTGTTAATGTCGCCTGCTAATAGAACTATACAGGGTATTGGATCACTCACAACCAAATCTAGCATATTCATTATGTGATTGAAGACATCTTCAGTTTCGATTAGCACAGGGTTCCAATAGATGTTCAGAATGGCTATGTATGAGAATTGTGAGTCTAGGACGACTTGTAGTATTAGTTTTGCAAGTTGGATGCACAGGTTCAGTGTTGCCAAAGGCGTTAGACTGGCATTTATCTCTATTTTTACTCCAATTAGTAAACCAGCACCCGGATGAACTTGACATTGTTTTATGGCAGGAACAGTTATATGTTGTAATTTGGCCAAACATGTTTATTTAATATCCATGTTTCTTGTAGAATGATTATATCATAACAGTTAATGTGGGAATGGAGCAAAGGATGTATTAAGTGTTTGAAACCTCTGGTATTGCATATGGCGATATTTATTGATTTCTGGGATATCCTCTCTGGAATTAATAATTTGACGTGTGATTGGTTTGCTTTATTGCTTTGTTAAGCCAAGACCAGGACATTTTCTGAGGTAGGGAGTCATTTTTGTCAAAGTATACTGATCTTGCATTTTTTTCCTGCTGGCCCTTTGAAGTTTATGCTTTGTATAAGTTCATATTGAAAGTCATTTGAATCAATTTACTTTAAGTTAGGTATATTTGCAAAAACAGTTAGCAGTGATTTTCGGTTGGTGTATGGATCATGACTTTCTATTTCACATTTGTATAATTAATGTATCATCTCGATATATGGAGTAATGACATTGTTCTGACATCTGATTGGTATTCAAGGCTTCTTTTCTCTAATGCCTTTGTCTATGTTCATTGGTGTCCCAAGTTGTATTTGAGTTCCACTTCTGTTGTTTTGCCTTCTCTCACTCGTTAATCGAGTCGGTTGGATGATTAAAATTGATTTTTCTGCTTTTGATTCAGTATGTGCTTGTTTGAAGAGTATGGCTCTTTTGTGTTTCATTCTTTTCAAATTATCACTAGGGTTTCCAAACAGATGTGAATGCATGGAGAATGATATGATTTAATCCAATGGGTCATTGTTGTCATTTTATGGTAGGTTTATAAGTAGGAATGTGCTTGAGTACGTTGAGAAGATTAAACGTTCTTCCTCATCTACATCCTGGTAGTCATTCCTTTCATTCAGTCTAGAATCATCTTCTTGAATTGTCACAATATTCATTTTGTTGGTTTTGTCAATATTCAGTTCTCGGTTGTGTATTTTTTGTTTCAAAGAAGGTCGATTAGAAGGTTATTTCGGTGGCAGTTGAGTCGTTAGGGCATCTATAAACTTTTTTGATTTACTCTTTTTCGTTTTTCTTCCGCCCACTTGATTTTCAGCTTTGAAATTGTATTGTTAGTAATGTTTGAGGTAGTTATTCGATTTGCGATCCAGTCTTTTTTATCATTTAGTAGGCCAAGTGTAATTTCATTAGCTGCAATTTTAATATTCATGATTTCATAGACTTTGGTTAGAATGTGCAAGACCCTGTTCAAAGCTTGCATGGTTGTATCCAAAGTTATTGAGTGGTGTTGGTTAAAGCCAAATGATGGCTTCAGTGTTGGGTTAGCAAAAGACACCCAGTGGTGTTTTAAGAAACTGAGGAGACATTTGGAGAATTTAGGTACAACGTTGGCAAGTCTGATAGATTTTTTTTTCCCTGATCGATTGGATCTAGCTGAGTTTCGGGTAATAGTTCAGGAAATTGATTTGAACTCAGAAGATCATCATTTGCATGGATATTGTCTTGATTTGAAAACATATCCTCAGAATTGGATGTTAATATATGTTCTTGCCATTTTTGTCTTGCTCATGTTTTTTTGTACTGCTTGTGAACATAGAGTAGGATAATTGATACTTGAGTTATTGCTTATTTGTGCCTCGCAAACAAAAAGTGAATCCAACGGTGGAGCCGAAATCTCTTTTAAGTGCAGGGAAGGTACTTAATTTATAACTACACCAAGTTGCGACGGTTGGGCAAGCATTTTCACGTCAGTGATGGAAATTGAGTTCTGATCAAAACCGTGTGGTGTTTTCATTATTTGATGGGTTAATGAAGTTTTCACAAATTCCGTAGCGGTCAATAAGTTGATTGCGTCTGATTTTTTAGTTTGGCAAAAGTTTCTTATATTGATATTTGATTTTGCACGTTTTAATAGAGGTTTTGGCTTTGCGCACATCATGTGTGAAAGCGGTGGCACCCCCGCCGCCATAGCTTTTTTAATTGGTAGGAGAAGTGTGTTTTCAATTATTCCCACTGCTGTAACTGGCATTGCAGTTTTCAGGGTGTAGAGCAACATCGTGTAGCGGTCAGTGATTTTGGGTAATGTAGCAGATTAGCACGGATGAGAAAGGTTAGCAGAGAGGAAGGGAACAGAGGTAGCTGATTCAGGGGATGTGCAAAGGAGTGGCAGCGAGTCGATCGACTGATCAGCTGCATAGCTGAACAGCCAAACAGCACTCGTTTGTGCACTCCCGCGTTGAAAGTGAGCGCTGCATGCGGGATCCCAATTTTATGCTGTCACGGGTGGATGGGCGTAGCTTAGAGTACCGCTATGGAGATGTGATGGCTATATGCTTAATATTTGGAATACTGGCAGCAGAAATATAGTCAAGAAGTGATATAGGTATTTCCTGCCGACTGCAGGGAAGTAAAGGCAACAATTAATGCTGGTTGTCAATGTGGATGTTTTGCAGAGCAATCAGCACATAACAAAGCAGTATCCCAGCACGAACAGCACTCACTTGTGCACTCACACTTTGCACGCGCGTGTTGCATGCGGGATCCCAATTTTATGCTTTCAAGGGTGGATGGGCGTGGCTTAGAGTACCACATCTTTGTGCCCTGCAGGGAACAATTAACACTGGTTGTCAATTTGGATGTTTTGCAGTCAGAACATAACAATGCAGTGTCCCAGCAAGAACAGCACTCGCTTGTGCACTCCCACTTTGCGTGTGCACGCGTGCAATGTGTTGCTCATGTCATGTTTTTTTACTACTTTTTTCTGTTTCTGTCCTCCATTCTCTTTCTTTTTCTTTACCCGCTCTTTTTGTCCCTAGCCCCTTCTTTCTTGTTTTTCTTTCTTTCTGCTTCTCTCCTCTTTCCCTGTCCTTTTTACGTTATTCTTATTTGTCTCTGTCTTTCTGGTCTCATCTTGGGCTGCCTTAGCATCCACAACCCTCAGCATTGTAGAAGAACTATTCTTCAGAGTCTTTTTAATTGTATTTTGTCAGAAGATTGTGTAATGCGGAAGACAAAAGAGAACATGATGAGCAAAACTATGGCTTAAGGGAGTAGTGGGGGAGTACAATGACAATGGTGTCTTCTTTCACTTCTAGTGTGCAGTTGTAACAACACATTATCTTATGCACCACAGAAATATTCTACAATTGGAAATGCAGACCCACTTTACATTAACACACGGGACCCTTGCAAGTTTTGCTGTCCCTAAAAATTGCTCTTTCATGAATGAAAATACAGAACAATGTACATTCAAACTTTTTCTGGGAACTGTTTTAACTGTTATGTGTATGCTTGTGTGTTGATTATTTTATGGCAATATAATGAACTACACCTCCAGTAGCGAATGTGCACAGGAAAATGAGATGACACCAGATACAACACTGTGTCAATACAAATGTACATGGGAGTTTCCATTCCCAACCAGAGACTACAAACACCATCATGAAACATTGCACACATCACCACAACCATACCTGTATCTACCACATTATACAAAAAAAAGCTGCACCTCCAACACCAACGAACTGACACCACACACACAGGGCCACACACACAGGGCACCTGTGCACAGAACAGAACCAGAAAATCACAGTGACAACATGACACACACAGTGAGGCCCTAATCTACATGACCAACAAAAAACACATGCACTGGGAGAACATGAGAAAACTAAAAAAGTAAAACAATGTAAATGTGCACACAGACAACGAGAATGCAAGGAGCATGGAATGAACTGAATAACTACATAAGCATCTAATGATCCTTGTGTCTGTGGCCTGCCACCTAAAGTTTATGTTACTCAAAAAAAACCTTAGTGAAACAAATATACCCTAAAACATTGGGTGGTATTGGATAAGTTTGACTATTTTATTATTAAGATCATTTAAAAAAAAAAAATCATTAATGCATTACTAACATTAGTGAAGTGGTATCAGAACTAATAAAGTGCATACATACCCTAACTCACATATATACAAATGGCTTCAAATCCACATATGTTCTAATTGAAAACCTGCATTAAAATAAACTATATACAATAAAATGAAGGGAACTTTAAAAGTGTGAGGGATGAAAAATAAATATCCCAAATTAACCTCATCCTAGTGAATTATATACATAGGCAGCAGGCTAGTACTCTCCAATCTTAGACAACACCTCAACCAGGGATGAGTCAAATTCTATGTCCTCCTCCTTCAGGCGGCCTCTGTTGTTGTCTGCAGGGCTTGCAGGGTGGCCACCATCTTCCTCTCTGTATCCTCTTCTGATCTGCAAGTGTCCTCCAAGATGGCAGCCCACCTCCTTTTCCACCTCACCGCCACCTCAGTCCTGGCCCCCATCACCACAGCTTCCCATTCTTGCTGCCTCTCTGCCACCAGCTGCCTCAGGTAGTGATCAAACACAGAGCACACGGCCTGGAGGGATCTCCTGTGTTCCTCCTGCCTGACATGTGTGAATTGTCTCCTCTGGGTTGAACTGCCTGTGGTAATTTGCCTCCTGACAGTCACCATCTGCTGCTGATGCCGGGCAGAGTGCAAGCTCCACATGTATGCCTGTGACCAGATGCCATGTATCAGGGGCGCACAGCACCTGCACTGCCCTGAAGTGCCAGCTGTCTCTTCACTGTCTGTTTGGATGTCAGAGTCTTGGCAGGTACAGTGTCCACCTCACATGGGGTTCTTGGGACTTCCACTATGGTCAGGGATGGTAGCACAACCAGACTGGGCGGTGGTTGTGGGACTTGTGCATAGGGGGCCATGGTGGTATGTGGTGTGGAACACCCCGGAGGGCAACCTGGGCACAGAGGTGTAAGTGAAGGAGGGGGCCATGGGACCGGCCAGCCCAGAGAGCCCACTCGAGAGGAGTGCTGTTGCCAGCTGGGCCAGGAAGCGGCACATCTCATTGTGATGCTCTACAAGCTCCCGGTGAGAAGCTTGTACAGCATCATGAATGGATGTGGTCCGCCTCGTGGTCCCAGACAGCAGGGGCAGCACCGGATCCCGGATGGACACCTCAACCTGAAGCGGGTCAACAGTCTAGTTAGAGGCCTCCACAAAGGTAGTCACTGCCACAGCAGATGGCCCAGGAACATTAGCTTGTGCAGACCTCTCAACAGTGGACTGCACAACCTTATGTCCCTGCACCAGCGGTGCAGCCTGAACACCCTCCTCGATGCCCCTACCTGACCCCGTGGGCTTGGTCGCAATGGCCTCCTCCTCCTCCACTGTAACCTCCATCAACCTAGATGACTCAAGAGGGTTTTCCGCCCTCCATATCCCTTGTGTCTCAGCACCCTGTCCCACAGCTGCTGAGGTGTCCCCCAACACAATCACCTGTGAGAGGTCAGAAATGAGAGGCACAAACAAAGTTGTAATGTTTTCAACATCAGACATCCTTATTAACTTAAGGGGGTTTGATATAATCCTTTCTGTATCATCGTCAACATTATGCAAACAGTTCTTTTGTCCAACATACCTGTCCCTCATACTTAAATAAACAATTAAAGGTGCAAGGTAAATGTTTCTGATTCAGGCTTAGCGGATCGTGTGTAGAATTCAAATATGAAAAAATCAACAAATAATCCTTGAATCCAGTAGGGGGTTCCCTTCCCATGGATAATTTCAGATAGGATAATGAAACTGTTACTTTCAAAGCATGAGTCTTTAAGTGTAGCTGTCTCTTTCATAAAAAACGTTCTTGAGGATGGCAAAAAGTGTCTTTTTTAAACAATGATTCCTCAGAAGTAGTAGAAATGTCTTTTCATACAACACTTTTTTGAGGATAACAAAAAAGTATCTTCTA
The DNA here is from genome assembly GCF_040938575.1 of Ambystoma mexicanum. Classification (NCBI taxonomy): domain Eukaryota; kingdom Metazoa; phylum Chordata; class Amphibia; order Caudata; family Ambystomatidae; genus Ambystoma; species Ambystoma mexicanum. The sequence goes on from NC_090924.1 coordinate 1,190,905,712, forward strand.
CTTTAAAGGATGGCAATGTGTCTCTTTTGCACAACTGTTCCAATGATCGTTTCCTAGTGTACTCCCCTGCCAGGAATTCTTCAATTGATTCTTTAGATGCCATGGAGTTCTCTCGTGCTAGGTATCTTTCACTATGTTTCTTCCTCTCATATGTTTTATCGATTACCTGGCATAGTCCGCTGCCAAGATTCCCCCCTTCTGGATCTTTGCAGATTTTCTGGTATACTCTCCTGCCAGGTATCTTTCTCAAAAAAGGGTCACTGCATGATGTGCTTCTTTAACCTGGACTTTCAACAACGTTCACTTTCTTTCCAAGTATTACACAGTTGCACGTTCACTGCTTGATGTGCTTCTTTCACCAGGACTTCCTAATTATTCACTTTCTTTCCAGGTAAAACTCAAGTGTACTCCTTCACTTTGGATACCTCATTGACATCAGGTACCACTTGTTACAACTCCCCCAATATCAACATCTCATATATGGAGATGTGCTCAAGTTCTGTCTGTCAACCTCTTCATTAGTATTGTTTTGCTTGTGACAATGCTTATTCAAATGTTTACCCAAATTGAAATTTCATATAAGGTGACTTGTACTAATGTTGCTCTTCAACTTCTTCGTTAGTATTTCTTTGCTTGTGACAATGCTTATTCAAATGCTCCCCAAACTGATATTTCATTAAGGAGACTTGTGCACATTATGCCATTCAACCTAGAATTCTTTAATTGTTTGAATGTCTGCCGACATGTCCTGGGGTCCCCAGCTCTCCACTTACACGAGTTTACCATCTCTCCGGTAAAGTGAACTTGCAGTTGGTTGACTGTACACATCTGGCTCTCCCAGCACGGCTCAGCTCTGTGAGTCTGCTTCTGCTGTTGGTTCCACTTCCCGCATTGCCTGCTGTGCAGTTTTTTTCTCCACTCCTGAATTGAAAGTGCATTAGGTTTAAATGTCCTGTGCAGCTGAGTGTTAGTATGACAATTAGTCTGCACTTTGCACTTGATGTTTCTTACATTCTGCCATGACTCTTTCCTCCTCTTTGTCATCTCTGCCTGTGAGGCTTTATGGGAGTTGGAGTCCATACAAGCGTTAAACTTCTTAAAGATATACTGCTGTAAATCTTTGTTTAAATCAAAAGACAGAAGATGGTATGTGGGTGTTATGTTCATATGAAGTGTGAATGATATTCTGCCTAGAATGTCTGGCAAGAATGGGTTTCAGGGTTCCACAACTGGATGGCTTTGTATCCAGACGTGGACCCCTTGCTCACTATCCCTAGAGAGGCTCAGCTCCACCCTACTGATGAGGTAGAACCAGGCCGAAACACGTGTCTGGGGTTGCTGTTGGTACTCTTGTTCAGAGGAGAATTGCCTAGCATTTCGGGCAGGACAAAGACTGATATGTTTTGGATATTTCTGTGAAAGGCAGGGGTGTTGCTAGGTCTGGAAAAGATCTGGGGCTAAGCTGATGTTGGGACTGTTGGTACTCGGGGCTAGCTAGCATTTTTGCTGTAGCCCCTGAGCTTCTATCTGGGGCTAATAGATTTGTGGTTGGCTCTAAGGTGTGGAAACAGCCTGTGCTAGGCTCTGTTGTTGTTCAAGACTGATACAGTTGTTCTCGTGTTGCAAGATCACAGGAGCTGTTGGGATTTAGCCAGCACCCCAAATTGTTATGTAGAGAGGAAGTTTTTCTCCTGGTTATCTTGCTTCAGTGGTTTAAAAATAATAATTCTAACACAGTAGTTAATGCGATACAGGTTTCGCTTTTATTTGTGCTAGTGCTGGATTGCTTTTTTCCATTTAATCAGTATGCATTGAATACACTTGAAGGCAATTGTGTGCCTTGTTTGTCAGCCGACACGTGTTTCGACCCGTGGGTCTTTATCAAGGCTGATGAAGATTCAAAGATCATGTGAGGTGTGTGATTCGTGACGTTTGTGACATAGATTGTATTAGTGCATAAATAGTGGTGTTTGAGTGATGTGAATTTGTTTAAGCACGTGGTTCAAAATAACATAGCACATAAACCTGTATAGCACATACATTGGATGCAATGACATATTCATTCAAGGTAGAGGGAGAGAAGAGAAGGCACAGAGTAAAGTTAGCAAGGTAGTGGTAGGGCTAGTAAGTCATAATTATGTGTGAAGAGGATTGGTGCCTCCTACCTATTGTCAGAAGTCTCTAGACCCCTGTGGAGTCCTGGTCTGCGATGTGCGTACTGTCCTGTAGACAATAGTGGCTCCTGTTGGGCCCTGAAAGAAATTTGGGTTACTGTTAGGGTTGACTAAAGTTAAGGGCTAAGTGCATGATATGGTGCTAATTAGCAATTGTCAAGGAGTCTAGATGCCAGTTTCCATGTGGGATGGAATTGGCATGCAGTGGTGAAAGGGTGCCTGGGATGGGCCTTGGGGATGTGGTGATGGTGATCGGCGCGGCCAGTTTGGATGTGGGGGGCTCCTGCGAGAGATGGGCCGGTGTTGGGTTGGAGGTGGCCTCATACCCTCTGGGGTATTTAACAGAATGGAGTCCGGGTAGGAGAATTGTGCGTGCGTGGCCCTGGGTTAATAGGGGGCTGGGGTTGGGAATACCCAGGTTGGTGGGGGTGCTGGTCCCCTTGAATATGGTAATGGCCATGGCGGTGCCTCGAGGAAGAGAGGCCCGGATGGGTCATGCGCGGCATTGAATGGCCGTGTTAAGTGTGGTGCCATTAATAACATGCCTGCCTGGCCGTGTTGTTTGATCACAGCGGTCAGGTACAGGCATTGGCATAGAAAGGGGATCAGGCACTATATTGCCTGTTGTTGATGGAAAGGTTGAGCCCTGCTGCCCTGATGAGGGTGCTCTGCCCGTGTGGTCGGGTGAGAGGGAGATGATTGCCGTGCTGCGCTCGTGCATAAAATAGAATAAACCATTAAGGTCAACCCGGCCGTTTGTAGCTGAGAAGTGGCTGGGTTTAGATAGGGTTGTGAGCTGCTGGAGCCAAATTAAGGGGGTGATCTGCTTACCTGGGCTGTGGCATATATCTATGATCAGTTGCGGCTCCTGTCGGGTGCCTGTGTGTCTGACCTATATGTTCACCGTGCATGTATGCCGAGTCACGTGTTGTGACTACGGCGCATGCGTGGGGGAATAGTGTCCAACTATGCACGCGTGCGCATGAGATGGGAGAGAAGCGGTGGGGGACAGCACATGTGCAGCGGTGCGTTCCGCTGTGCACATGTAGCTGTATGAAGCAGGGATGGAATCCCTTGCGCATGGGTCAGGGGAATAGTGTCCCCTTGGGGCACAGTGTGCCGAAGCTGGTGAAGGTCCAGATGAATCCGGTTTGGGATGCACGTACTGGGTGGCGGGTGATGCTCTGAGGGGTATGTTGTTAAGTAGGGTGGTGGCCTGGTGCCACTTGTCCTATAGACATGAAGGAAAAAAGGAAAAAAATCGGAGGATGTGATCATCTGAAAATGGTGGTGATGAGGGTATGAGGCCCCTTTGGGCCTGGATGGTGGTCTGTCCATGGTTGATGGAAAGGTGTGGCATTGGGAAATTTTTTTAAATTAGTGTCATGCATGTTGAAATTGAGCAATTTCCATGGATGCCAATTAGGCAGTGGTCATGGCTAGTCTGCCAGATGGGCTGTTGGGTCCGAGGTCTGGATTGGTAGGGGAGGGAAGGCCCTTGGTGTGTGGGCCGGTGGTCCACTAGGTTATTCTATTAGTTGGGACCAGGGGGTCCATGGTGGTCCTAAATTGTATACAGAGGTATGCCGTGTAGGCAGAGATCATGCCCTGTCTGTCAGAGGGGCTGATGAGTCGGAGGTCATGGATGTGTGGGGAGTGTCCCATGGGAGATGGGCTGGTGGTCCACTGAAATCATTCAAATGGTTGCGGCCATTGAGGCCACGGTACTCCTGGAGTTTTCCGTGAGTCATGGTTATGTCCAGAGGAAGTGGGCTGGTTGGTTGGTCAAAGAGGGAGAGTTTACAGAAATTCATTGAAATCATGATCCTTGTTGAGGCCATTTTTGACACATCTGAAATGGCAGATTAATCGTGCTTCCTCTTGTCTGAGTCTTTTTATTCTGTCTCCTCCTATGGTTCCCAGCCGTACGGTTTTCAGTCCAATGAATCATATCTGGCTCTTATCTGCCATCTGGTGGTTCTTCTGCCAATGGTTGGCCAGCGGTAGTTTTGGATCCTGCGAGTGTATGCTGTTCATGTGTTCCCTTATCCGGGTACGTACTTCACGGATGGTGCTTCCTATATAAATCTTACTACACACACAGATCAATGCATAAATTACAAATTTGCGTTTACAGTTGAGGTGCTCCATGATTTTGAATGTTGGGCAGCCTGTGAATTTAGCACATTTTGTTTGGGTGGCATATTTGCACATTGAGCAGGTTCCAAATTTGGTGAAGCCAATTGGTGTTTGCATGCCTAACCAGTCTTGTGCTGAGATATTTCTCTCAGAAAGGAAGGATGGGCTGAGTAGGTTTCTTAGTGTCGGTGTTCTACTGAATGACATACTAGGGTATGCTTCCAATTTGGGTTTGATATGCTCATCCATAAGAAGCAGGACCCAATGTTTGGTTAAGATTTTTTGGATAGCGTGACTGTCCTTATTGTATCTGGTTACAAATCGGATTGTGGGGTTTGCATCTTTCTTCTTGGGTTTAGGCGAGAGTAATGTTTCTCTTTCAATGTTTAGGGCTTGATTCCTGGCTAGTGTGAGGTTTTTGTTGGAGTAACCTAGAGATTTGAATCTTTGGTCCAGCAAATCACATTCATCTGTAAAAAGCTTTTCAGTGTTGCAGTTTCTTCTGGCACGAATTTATTCCCCTTTTGGGATATTCTGAATAACGCTTTTTCTGTGGCAGCTTTTCGCATGTAAGGTTTACCTCAGTTGGTTTGCGAAAGGTTTTGGTTATTATTTTGTTGTCTTCAATATCGATCCTTAGATCCAGAAAGTCAATTTGGTCTTTGCTGATGTGACTGGTTAACTCTATACCGTTGCTGTTTTCATTCAGGTAATCCACATATTGGTTAAGTTCCTCTTGGGTTCCTTTCCAGATGAGGATGATGTCATCTATATAACGTGCCCAGTTGACAATATGGGTGGTGAACTTGTTTTCTCGCATGGCATGTTCCTGTTCATACGAGTGCATGAAGCAATTGGCTAGAGCTGGAGCATAGCTTGCTCCCATCGCGATCCCCTTAGTTTGTTTATAATAATCTCCGTTGAAAATTAATATATTGTTGGTCAATGAGAATTTGAGAAAGGATTTGGTCATTTCCACTTGGTCAAGATGTGATGCTGACTCATGCTTGAGGAGGTATCCTAGGCTGGTTATGGCTAGCTCATGATTGATGGATGTATACAAGGCCTTGACATCTAGTGTGGCCATTATGAAATTGGGTTGCCATTCTATTTGTGAGAGTATTGCCAAGGTGTGCATGGTGTCCCTGAGATACGTCGGTATCTTGGTGATCAATGGTTGAATCACATTGTTGATATATCTGGCCGGTGTCTCTGTTATTCCTCCTATTCCGCTCATGATCGGTCTGCCTTCTGGAATAGTTTCAAAGGTTTTGTGAATTTTGGGCAGAAAATATAGGGTTGGCATGATCGGGTGATCTGTCTTGAGGGAATCGTATTCCTCATCAATTATGACTCCTTCTGTTTGATCTTCTTTGAGGAGTCCTTGATGTTCTTTAAGGATTCTTGCCTGTGGGTGTCTGTCCAATTTTTCATAGTTGCCTGGTGTTTCTAGATGGTTTTGAGCCATTTTCAAGTAATCCATTTTCTCCATTGTTACAATGTTGCCACCTTTGTCGGCTTCTTTGATTATGATACTCGTCTCTTCTCGTAGGTTCTTGAGTACGATTTGTTCTTCTTTGGATAAGTTGTCTTTATTGCTTGTACTTTTGTTCCGTTGGTCCTCCAATCTATGTAGATCATTGGTGACTGCTTGTTGAAAAGTATCTATATAGTTCTCTGCAAAGAGTTGTGGAGTAAATTTAGATTTGTTTTTGAGTTCCGGGATCCTCATGGCTACATTCTGGATTCCGAGTTCTTGCATGCATTCTTGTTTACTTTTGATGTCTTCTTCTAGTGTAGTGAGGAGGTGGATGTCCTCTAGGTCACGGATGGTGAATGTGCTAGGTTCTGGTGCCATTTCTCGGGAAGATTTACAGTCTTCCTGAGAAAGTTGTTTTAGTAGCAAAGAATTTAGTCAGTTTGAGGCGTCATGTAAATTTGAACAGGTCGATTTGGATGTCCATGAAGTTGTTGTTACTCGATGGTGAAAAGGAGAGTCCCTTGTTGAGTACTTTCATTTCCACGTTGGTGAGTTCTTTGTGTGACAGATTCATGATTAGGTTTTGTTGTTCTTCTGTCCCATCGTTTTCTGGGATTGTGACCTTGTTTGTCTTTGTTCTATTTCCTCTTCCAATTCTCTTGCGTCTTTTGTCTGTTCTTCCTCCTCTCTTTCTTCTTGTGGGGTTCTTGTATTTGTTAATGGTACTGCGAAAGATACAGCTTTTTTGGGTTGTGGTTTGAGACGGCTTGCTTTCTTGTGCCATTTCATTTGTTCTAAAAAAAGACAGTTTAGCTGGTTGTTTGTCTGTTGCATGTTCCTGTGGTTCCGATGTTTCTTCTGGCTCACTGTCTACTTCAGAGCTGGCCGCTGAACTGTTGGGTGTGCTCTCTTTTGATTTCGGTTTGTCTTGGTCATATTTGGCTTGGTAGGTAAAGACTCTGTCTTCTCTGTAATCTTTATCATCTCTAAAGAATTTATGTAGTTTCCTCATTTTAACTTCATCTTGGTGAATTTTGAGGATTCTATACATTGTTTTGTAGTTCTTCTCTTTGGTTGATTTCGGGGCATCATAGTCTTCAATTTCCTTTTTTAATGCGTACTGTACAAATTTCTTTCAGGGCCCAACAGGAGCCACTATTGTCTACAGGACAGTACGCATATCGCAGACCAGGACCCCACAGGGGGCTAGAGACTTCTGACAATAGGTAAGAGGCACCAATCCTCTTCACACATAATTATGACTTATTACCCCTACCACTACCTTGCTAACTGTACTCTGTGCCTTCTCTTCTCTCCCTCTACCTTGAATGAATATGTCATTGCATCCAGTGTATGTGCTATGTTATTTTGAACCACGTGCTTAAACAAATTCACTTCACTCAAACACCACTATTTATGCACTAATACAATCTATGTCACAAATGTCACGAATCACACAACTCACATGATCTTTGAATTTTTATCAGCCTTGATAAAGACCCACGGGTCGAAAAACATGTCGGCTGACAAACAAGACACGCAATTGCCTTCAAGTTTATTCAATGCATGCTGATTAAATGGAAAAAAGCAATCCAGCACTAGCACAAATAAAAGCGAAACCTGTATCGCATTAACGACTGTGTTAGAACTATTATTTTTAAACCACTGAAGCAAGATAACCAGGAGAAAAACTTCCTCTCTTCTATCTGGGGCTACAATCAACATATCTACCACTATAGCCCCCTCAGCCACCCCTAGCAACGCCTCTGGTGAAAGATAGTGAGCTAAAGAATCTGGGTAAGGATCTTGTAACCAGTAGTAATGTCTGGTAGAGGGACTCCCAGGAACCCCCTTGTTCATTTGTATAATGACAACATGCCATCAGGAATTTAGAAATGATAGGGTCTTCTTCACATGGAAGGGAGGAATACAGCGTCTTTCCTAATGTTGTCACCACATCTTGCCGACAGTCATATCATCCCTCATAAAACCATCCACAGGGTCAGGATCACCTAGCGGCTGCCTTCCCCTGGCCACACAGGAGGAGATCTCAGGCTGGGTATCAGTGAGGACTCCATAGGATTCATCAGACACCTCCTGGCACTTACCATCAGCCGCCGCGCCTGATGGTATTGGATCTCCCCCAGCCAATTCACTCTCAGGAGAGGTGGTGGCTATAGGGACTGCCTACGATGTGCGCTTGGGTCTGTTTGCCCAGTCCCTGCTCCTCCGCTGGACAGAAAAGCTTTAACCCCATTCCCGAGCTTCAGCTACTGTGGAAAATGGGACAAAGAACATTGACATCAGTCATCTGTGTCAATGCTTGTGTGGCATACACAACATTAATGGTACCATTCTGTCAGCACGGGTCAACCAGCAGCTGACACGCACACACACACACATACATACACATGTGCACGCCCATGCAATCAGCATGAATACTGACACATGAGTGTAGGGACAATGATGACTCATAGTCATGACACACAAACATTGTTGTGTGGCCACAAACATATATTTTTTAAAACAAGCAACGTCACAATACCAATGCCAAAGTGACACAAGTGTGACATGCAGCCAAGTCCATGGGAAGTGCACCTATCCACCCAATTACATTTAGCAACATGCATCCCTGACAACTTGACTTGTAAGCATGCAACATGTGCAGGCACACATTTCTGAGGAACAAGCACTTCTGCTGCTGGCCCCAGCACAAACATATGGCATGATCACACGTCAACTCTGGCTTCAAAGCAGTGGGATGACACATCACAATCCTGTCTCTCAGAGATCAATGCACCAGCATGACATTTACGGACATCCATGCACAGTTGTCAAACTCTGCGGATGTGTGGGGATGGCTTCACTTGCAGCTGTGCAAAACATACATGTGACTCACATGGCAACAACATTGAAATCCTGCATCCATACTGTCTCAGAACTTATTCTCATAAACTCACATTGCATGTGCACAAGTACCAAGTCATCAAGGACAAAAAGTGCACAAAAACATGTCCAATCAACATTTGTCTGCCATTACATTGGAAGGGGGCTGCATGCTGCTGTGGATCACTGCAACAGACATGCTGTATACAGAAGGGGGTACCTGCAATCATGCATGTCCATGCACAACACACATACACTGTAGAACAGTACTCCACATAATTACTCACCAGCAGCTTCCAGATGTCCTTGCCACTCACATATCTGGGTGTGGAGCACTGGGTAGAACCTTTCGAGCCCTGCAGCTGCTTATGTGACATGTAGTTCCAGCTTGCATGGTGCACCTCCATGGTGGACTCCGCCTCGAGGACTGCCACCACCTTGGAATGGCTCTGGGACTTGAGGTCTTCCCAGTGTTTTCTGATGGTTTTGAGTAAATGGACTGCCCCCCCCACCCCCTCTGCCTTGTTGGCAGCTGTGATTATTTCCCATATCTGGTGACATCTGGCATAACCCAGCTGCATTCCTGGGTTGAAGAGGGCGTAGTAATTAACCAGGACCCGGTCCACCAGAATGCTAAATTTGGTGGTGGTGAAGTTAGCAGCCATCTGCCTTGCTGATATGGGAGTGTCGCTTGTTGTAGACGAGGAAGATGGTGCGGACATGACAACCCTGAGGCAGGTGTGGCTTAGCTAGATCCTGGAATTGTGCTGTGAAGCTGTGGCGGAGGTGGTACAGAGAGGTGGAAGTCCCAAGAAGCAAAATGAGGTGGTCAAAGGACTGACATAGTAGAGCAGGCAATGTTGAAACAGCGGGCAATCCGAAATAGAGTTATTGGTTAGCAGGCACTTGCACTCGACCAGGCAGCAGCAGATGGTGAGGTGGGAGGCAGGACAGGAGGAGTTACAGGAGTTACAGAGGCAGAAGCAATGCTGTGTGGCATCAGTACATGAGGCAGCATGGAAAACAAAGTAAAAGGCCTATGCATGTACGTTACATGTTATGCGCTGCATGCAGCATGCCTGCGGTATACAGCAATCATAGGGATATTTAAAAGTAAATTGCACAACACTGGTTGAGCATTAGACAGTACGAAGATGGAGGTTCTAGTTTTGCTGATACGCATTTCGGGTTGCGGTGCAAGCCGTTTCTTTCACATAATGAATTTCCATTTTTCTTATTGGTTGTTGACTCTGCGCATGTTATTTTTATTTATTGTGAGGCCTTCTGTGTATCGCGTACACATTTGTTTCCCTGTAAGGGTTCCTCTGCGTATTGCAAACCACTTTTTTATGTTTTTAGAAGTTTTCTGTGTAGCACGTATGTATATTTTGGCTTTTGGGGTACCTTGGAGCCTTGCAGGACCACTCATGCTTTCCATCTTACCTGCACCATGAGTGGGAAGGCTGCAAAAGGGAAAGGGAGACGATAAGGACGTGGTGAAGACAAATGTGCCCCAGCCCCAGGAGGATGTTGTAAACCTAAGCCTTCAGGTGACCCAGCACCTGGACGTGGACATGGTGGGAGTCCTACATGATGCCTGGCACAACCAAGTACCACTAGTCATAGTTGCCACTCTGCGATAACAAAGAATGGGTCATTTAGGCACGTTCTCGCAAAGGGGTGCCTATGACACTTTTTTGATTGTTTAAAGGACTTAGGTTTAGTCACCCTAAGTTTACTAGGGTCATCCAGACATGGACCCCTTCTGAACTGTGCTCAGAGAGGCATAGCTCCACCTCACTGATGAGGCCCGACAAAGCTGAAACACATGTCTGGGCTTGCTGTTGGTACTCTTGTTCAGAACAGAATTGCCATAGCATTTCAGTGCTAGACAGCTCATGTGGGCCAGACACAGGCTGATATGCAAATGTGTATTTCCCTTCTGTGAAAGGTACAGTGAGCTAAAGTGTGGCTGCAGACTCTCGAGTGGGTACCTTAACAAAGAACACATCATTTAGCCATGTTAGTTCTCGCAGAGGGTCGGCTATGACTATTTTTTGATTGTTTAAGGGACTTAGGTTTATTCACCCTAAGTTTCCTAGGATTATCCAGATGTGGACCCCTCGCTCACTGTGCTCATCGAGGCACAGCGCCACCATGCTAATGAGGCCCAACAAGGCTGAAACACGTGCCTGGGGTTGCCGTTGGTACTCTTGTTCAGAAGAGAATTGCCATATCATTTAAGTGCTGTACTGCCCATGTGGACGATACAAAGACTGATATGCAAATTGATATTTCCCTTCTGTGAAAGGTACAGTGAGCTAAAGTGTGGCTGTAGACTCTCGAGTGTTTACCTTCCCAAAAAACAGGTCATTTAGCCATGTTCGTTCTTGCAGTGTCCTATGACAATTTCTTGACAGTTACTAGCCAACTTGGTGCCCAGTGCCAAACCCTATAGCCACATCTATGTGTCATGCAAAGAAATCCTTAATATTCATGAATCATTGCTAAAACAATGGAGCCAGTCTCTTGGCACTGTACATCCAGTACTTTAAAAACAATATCTGATAAGGAAACACAGCTGTTGCTGCTGAAGTGCATGTTTATTCTGTCACCTGCTCTTAGGAAACGCCTTGTTGAATGCATTTCCAAGCTGCCCGTACTGACACACTGTGGTGTAACCAGACTGCCGGGGTATCAGTGCCCCTGGACCACTGCCCTGTGTTGCAGGCATTATGTTAAAACAACCTCACTTAAATATCGCAAGGGGTGACAGCAGAACAACCATGGGAATAATTTGATGATAGAGGGTCACCTTTCCAAGTTGAACAGTCTGGAACACCCCTATTGTACTGTCTCAAGATAACACTATGAGAAAGGGTTGGGGGATGAATAGCACCAATAAATGTAGCTGTCTGCTTTGCATCAAATCAATGTGCATTTGGGAATTGAAACAATGATCAGAGAGCTCTATATTTGATTCACCAGCCATGATGAAAAGGTTGTATGTGTGAATCAGTGAATACATGACAGGCACATGACTTGGTGCTCACATCTGTTCACAACACTCATGCTAACATTGAAATGTCTGTAACCATAAAACATACATACCTATCCAGCCATCTAAATTAATTGGACCATGGAATGAAATGGCAGCAGCATCTGCCACTCAGAGGGGTGTGAGGGCTATGTTGCTACTTGTTTCAGCAGAATTCCAGATGGGATTGGACTTTTGTGAATAGTTTTCATAGACAGGAACAGAGGCCCCACAAGAAACACCCAAACAGAAGGTACACATGTATGGAAAGATTGTCAATTTATTAACATTAGTCTGACCATTAATGAGGTTATGGAGCGATTTGAACACCACTGGCTTCTGATACGTCGGCTAGGGTCCACATTTTCCCAGCTACTGCCTCCTCACAATCATGCATGACTTCAGGGGTTATTCCTGCACAAAAAAGCAGGACCATGCTTTGTCTGACAGAGCTGGCATTATAAACTCTTATTAGTGACAGCCTGTGCCCAGTGAATATCATGGTGTGGCGGTGTAGTAAGGGTATTTAGCCCAGTGGAATTTCAGTTTGAGGGAACCTCTGTGATTGATTCATGTGTTTAAGTGTGGGGACAGTATGGCACACTCATTCTAGCTGCAAATGTAAACATTTACAGTGTGCTATTGTATGGACAAGTGACACAGAGCCAGCTGAAGGGGTGATCAAGTGGTACAGTCACAAAGTGGCCACGCAAATTAAGGGCTCAAGTAGCACACCCAATGTAAAGGGTCACTTTACATTGTGGGAGTTGGCAGTGCCCTTTACATGACACTGTCATGTAAAGCGTCAGTCAATGACTACCAGTCACTCACGTATAGATAGTCATCGACTAACACTTTACATGACAGCGATTATAAATGGCCCATCATATGGGAAACATCACTCTCGACAATCTAAAAAACCAAAATGGATACGTGTTGGTTACATGCTAAAAAGAACCGAAAACGTTTTGTGTCTATTTATTGGCGAATGCAACTATCAACACTAACCTTGTAATTTCTTTAATGGCGTGTGAGGCGTCATCTACAATGGAGGTGATAATATTTCTTGTTCGATTAATTCCCGTCATAATGTGGCTAAAGAATGAAAGATAGGATGAGCAATAGTATATTCTATTTCCCCTACAAACATATTGCATACTTTCAAATAAATGCAATTGTTCAATTTTCACTAGTGGGGAATCAACATTGTATTTTCACTAGTTAGAGCATGGATGAATGTTTTTTTCAAGGTTAGAATTTCAAACAATGCTGTGGTCCTAAAAACTAAACTCGGACCCCCTATCCCTCTTATTTCTTTAGGGTTGTTACTCAAACATCTATATTAGCTCGATGGCTGTTCCGCAAAACTAATAGTCAATTAGCAAAAAAAACGAGCACTGAAATTACATGCCGTTGTGCAAAGAATTATCTTCACGCCAGAATGGTATGTTCTCCGGCTGTCTTTTTATTGTATGGCTGAAAAAGTGCATTCGTGCTCAGCCAGACAAAGGTGCCGCCCCACCTGTGTAGAACCACCTGTGTAGAAATAACAATCACAGGAAAAGCACTGTCAAATCAAATGTACAATCTATCATATTTGACCTGACGTGTATCGTTAAATCTCCATCGTGCCCTGTGATCTAAAACTTACTTGATAGAAGTGCATCCCGATTGAACCGTCCGTTGTGTTCGTGTTCCGTGTGTCGAATGCTTGAAATGCTTGCCTGCAGCTGAATAAGCTAATACTGATTCTAATGGAGCACTAGACTGGAAGGCTAGTTGCAAGATGGGAGATGTGTACCGCCATCTTGGGTCTGTCGTTGAGGCATACTGTCATGTCCGCGCCTACATATTAATGTAGGTGATTTGGGATGACTATCCAAATGGATCACTTTCATTTATTTTTATTTTTATTTTTTATTTTAGTTAATGAAAGCCACAGATTGTGACAGATCGAAGAAAAGTAACATTTCATGTTTTCATCAACTGTTATCGGGCATGTTGATATGAAACACGCAAAATGACTGTACAATGGAATCTTTTTTCATTTTTCAGTTTAATTTTCATTATAGTTTTGATTTTAATTAATAGAAGCAGCACCTTAAGGCTACTCAATACAAAGATGAAATTTCATATTTTAATTGAATTTCAATTAGAGAAAACTGGCCATGTGCGTTCATGTCTGCATATAATCCAGGGCAGAGTCTCCATACCATTATGGCCAATTTGATGTTATGGGGCAAAAAGGCTGGTGATACTGTGGGGGATATGTGCGTCCACAAATATTATCATAAATGTCATTTATGAATAAACAAGTTCCATTCAATTCCAACATTTAAACCGGCCTGAACCGAGTTCAAATCATAAATCCATTTCTGTTCGAGCTGTTTGAGCTTAAGGTCTCGATCGCCGCCTCGAGGGTGGGCTATCACAGTTTGGATTATAAACCATTCGATATCTTCTTCTGTATGTTTAGCCTTTACAAAATGGGCTACTAAAGGTTTATCGGCGATGGAATTTTTTACGCAAGAGCGGGGCTCGCAGATTCTTTGTTTGATAGGTCTTTTAGTTTTGCCAATATACAGTAAACCACAAGGGCACCTGATACCATATGTTGCCCAAGATGTGTTGCAGTTGGTGATTTTTTTTAGTTGCAAATTACAGCCATTGAGATCAATGTTTTTTTAGGTTATTTGTGAGTCGGCAGACAGAACAGTTCCTGCATTTAAAGTGTCCGCTGACTGGTGGTAAATGCCACAGATTGGTTTGTCTGGAACTTTGTATCTGGTCTTGTTTGCACGCGTGCACCAGTTTGTCCCGTAAGTTTGGCTTTCGTTTGCATGTAAGCCTTGGTTTGTTTAAGGTGAAGTCTTCAGTTTGAATTGTGGCCAAGTTCTTCAAAATGCATCTACGAAGATCATTACTAATTGGCGAGTAAGTGGATACACATGTGACTTTGTCATCTTGCACCCTAAATGGTTTCTCAAGGCAGTGATCTCTATTAGTGTTAAGAGCCTGTTTCATCGATCTGCGAATGATGTGTACAGGATAACCATGTTCTTTAAGTTTTAGAGTTAAAGTCCTACTATTGCTATGCAAGTCCTCTTTCATGGAGCAGTTGCGTCTAATACGCAACAACTGCCCACAGGGCAGATTTTCCTGAAGGGATTGAGGGTGAAAGCTGTTGAACAGAAGCAGTGTATTCTTATCGGTTGGCTTTTTATATAAGATGGTGCCTAAATGGTTAGATGGTGCCTTATAAATCTCCAAGTCTAGAAAAGCTATTTTATCGCTGTTCACGTTCATGGTGATACATAGATCTTGTGTATGAGCCAAAGAAGAAATGTTGCTAAAGTCGTCTCACTGCCATGCCATAGTAAGAACACATCGTCTATATAGCGATGCCAGACGTTTACTTGTGTTTTGAATGGATTTGTATCACTGTAAACAGATTTTAATTCTAGGTCATCCATGAATAAATTTGCTAGATCTGGGGCAAAGGTGTCCCCCATGCTCGTCCCATGTAATTATTGATAGAAAACTCCTTTAACCATAAATAAATTATTAACAAGGGCCAGTCTAATACATTCACAGATAAACTGTGAGGGTACCGTTTTGTCCATTCTTTTTTCGAGATATGAGTGCATGATGTTAATGCAGCGCAGCTGAGGAATACTAGTGTATAGTGATTCCACATCTAAGGTGACTAGAATGTCATTGGGGCCAACCTCAAGGTTTTTCACAATTTTAATCATGTTGGTGGTGTCTAGAACATATGATTTCATGTAAAGCACGAACAGTCTCAAAAAGAAATCAGTATAGATCAACAATGGTTCTAATAGAGAGCCGATAGCAGCTACAATAGGATGCCCTGGTGGATTACTGGCGTCTTTATGTATTTTGGGAAGGCAGTAGAAGGTTGGAATAGTGGGATGTGTTCTAATGAGATACGCCCTTTCATCCTCATCTATCCAGCCTTCATTTATTGCATGTAACATAAGACTGCTTATTTCATCCTGAATGGTATTAGTGGGATTCCCTGGTTGCTGTCTGTAAAATTTCCTATTTTCCAGTTGTTTTTTATCCTCGGTTTTGAATTGCCAGGTATCCCATGGTACTACACTCCCACCCTTGTCCACCGGCTTGATGACAAACAGATCATTTGCCTCAAGGCTATCTAAAGCCAGTCTTTCTTGTTTGGACAAATTGTCCGTACATAGATTTTTTGTATGGACTAGCTTTTTCATTTCTCGAAGTATTTTATTTTCGAAGCTAATAATCTCTGGTGAAACCATGGATGATAGAGGTGTAAAAGATGATGGGGGTGTGAGCCCGGTGGTATTTGAAGTTCTTGAGTCTGTTTGCTGTTTATCTCAAAAGAAGTATTTTAATCTTATTATGTGGAAAAAAATTGTGCCTCTTGACCTCATTTTCAAACAAATTTGCAGGATTGGTTGGCACAAAGGATAGGCCCTTACTCAGAAGGCTTATTTCAATTGGGGTAAGATTATGTTTACTCAGATTGAAAATTAGAATTACCAAGTCTGGGGAGGTGGCTGCCACTGCCGGGTTCGCATTCCGTGGTTGCCCGGTTGTCGAGTTCTGCCACGTCTACCCACCCTTGAAAAAACTGGCCTCTAGGTAGGTTACCTCCTCTATTAATGGAGGTGCTGCTTGTGGAGCCTAGATCACTGCTATTAGTGGAATTGGAAAATGAGACACATTTTTTGTAGGGTCTAGCGTGATTCGGGCCCCAGTTGGTGCCTTGGTTAGCATTCATTAGTTGGTAAAAACCAGGTACCAATTAAGGGTACGTGACCTCTTCATTATAATTGTATCCTTTTTTAGTTTCCAAATGTTCTTATCCATGGTGAAGGTTTTAAATTTCACCATTTCTTCTTGTGTTTTGTCTAGCAGTGTTTTGATCTCAGGAATGGTAGACTCCTCCTAGATTTTCTTTTCACGGATGGTTAGATCTGCTTTCTGTTGTTTTACCTCCTCATCTGCTGTGGCTATCACTCAGATCAACCAATCTCTCGAGCACTTGTTACTAACGCCACTAAAATCCACCATGAATTTGGGGTTATCCAAAAAGACCTGAGGGATGTACACCCACTGGGATGAATCCCCCCTTTAAATATTCAACCATGAGTTGTCCATGGGATTCAGTTCTTATTTTTTTGGGTTAATAGATCTAGGTCATTCGTGGTGGCGGCCGGGGCAGCATCTGCGGGAGGGATGGGTGTTTCGAGGGCAGGTCTACGAATTTTTTATATTGGTCGTCGGAAAATGATGCAATGTTTACATTCTCCATTTTGCAATTAATTGTTACTCTACCAACCAAAAGGGTTGTCCAGAATATAGGGTACAAAAAGTCTAATAGGCCTCTTTTTTATTTTATTTTTTTTATTTTGGTTGGCTAAATTAAATTAACCTTTCAAACAAATTTTTACATAGAACTTAAAATTGCAAATCACATCACATCAGGAAGAGACAATAACAACTAAAAAAAAAAACAAGAGAATACAGGAAACAACACAACAAGAATGAAATAAGATTAAGCAGCAACATGCTACTCCTGAGCACACTAAAATCAACTTTTTCACTAGATGATTAGCCTATAGACAGTACTGAGCTTAAAAATTGCATAGTAGCTATTCTTAGTGAAATTTTAGGTGTAGCAAATAGTTCATACCATAATTCCTCATCTGAACGCATCAGATAATGTATTTGGGTCAACTTGTGGAAGACAGTTGTCCTTTGTTTTCTTAAGGCAGCACACACAATTAGTATGTGTTTTAAAGTCTCTTCCATTCCATCAACTTTACAGAAACGACAGTATGAAGCATTAACATGTATCAATCCCCTTGTCAATAGGATTTGGTTGGTTGGCCATAGATTCATGCAAAGTCTTAGGATTTGACTTCTAAGTGCATGTGAAGGACACTTCAATAGATAGTCAGCTGTTTGACAGTATTTTTTGTGACCAAAAGTTAGTCTGTCAAAATCTCTTAACACTAAACATTTCTGTTGGGTATAGTTCCAGTCCAATTGGTATAGCTTAAGTTTGGCTTTAGATGGATTATTAAGCAAAAGATCTAGCGAGATGTTAGCTTCAAACAAATCAGATTGAACACTATTCCTCCAATTTTCTGGAAAGGAGTGTGGAGATAGCAGTAAGTAATTAGCCAATATTGTAAGCATATTGTTCACGGCAACACCCAATAGGCATTTACGAAAGAGACAGCATCTCTTCCAAGATACTTGTTTGTTGATTGATAGGATACCCAATTCGAACTGCAAGAGGGCATTTGGCGTTGAGTTGGGAAGTTTGAGCACCTTTTTCCAAAACCTCACCTCTATCCCAATACACTTGATTTTGGTGAAGCTAGGTCTCAGCACCATAGGCTATGATGGGAATTACCTTCTGTTGAAAAAACATTAGTACATGGGCACAAGAAAATTTACCAAACTTATCCTGGAGAACCTTGGCCTGGGAAATTAAGGTGGAAAGTTTAACAGATATGCTGCAATTATGATGGATATTTACCGGAGAGTTACTGAATGTAACACCAAGATATTTGTAATCATGAACTATGGCAAGTTTTTGATTCTGTAGGAACCACTCACAGTGTTTTGGTTGATTCTTTTTCCTTTTCCCCAATTCCATGACTTGTGTTTTCACCAGGTTGAACATTAGATTATTTTTAGTGGCACATTTTTCTAGTTGTTTAAGTGAGGTCTGCAGATCACTTGGAGTTTGTGAAAGAAGAACCAAGTCATCAGCATAGAGAAGCCATGCAATGATTTGGTGACCAAGCTTTGGAGCATCATTTATTACCTTAAAAAACTCAACTCCCATGTCAAGGATAAATAAATTAAACAATGTTGAGGCTAGAATGCAGCCTTGATTAAGACTGCGTTTGATGTGAATTATATCTGATAGAAGCACACTCAGGTTCAATTTGACCCGCATCGTTGTCCCATCAATTTGTTAATTAGCAGTTGGCGGTCCACAGAGTCAAATGCGACTCGAAAGTCCACAAAGGCCAAGTACAGGGGTTGACATCTTATTGCATAGGCTGATTTAATAGCATTGAGAGTAGTGATGTTAATGGAAGTCCTAAGGCCTGCAACAAAGCCATGTTTGAAAGGTATCTCTACAATTTTCTCTGGTGGCCCAAATGTTGAGATCTCTCAGAATGATGTGACTGTAAATCTTCCCAAGCGCATCAAGAAGCGCAATGGGACGATAATTGGCCGGATTAGTGCAATCTCCTTTTTTATATATTGGTACCAATAGGGCTTGGCACCAGGATTTTGGAATGCATTACTTCAATTGCATGGATGCAAAAATGGTATATAGAATATTTGCACACAATTCAGGGTGCTGTTTTAGAACAAAATTCAAAAGGCCATCCGGTCCAGGAGCTCTGGAAGAGCTGGTTTTATTTATATAATATAACACATCTTCTCGATCAAAATTGAGAAGGAAGGAAGGATTAGTTGACTTGCACGGCACCAGATCAGAGCTGGATTGGGGAGAACATAGATGTTTGTAAAGTATTTCACCCAACTTCTTTCTGGTACACCGTTAATTTGGGAAGACAACTGAGAACAAGTTGTAGCCAAATTAATTAACTTCCAGATCTGAGAGGTGATATTTTCCCTGAATTGTGTGCAGCCACCGCTCGCCATCCCTTTGAAACATATACGCCTTATGGCCATGTATCCAATTCTTATAGGCAGTCTACAACTTGCGTAGGGACAGTTCACAATGGTGAGCTGGTAGAAGCAGAATCTGCCTTTTTTGTCTGTGAAAGAGAGACTTCCTGAGTCTGATAGATTGGTCAAAAACATGGGTAGGGCGTTCATTATTGGATATCTTGCCTCTAGTTGCAACATGGGAAGCAAATAAATGCATTTTGTCAAAAGCATTATACCCCTGCTCTAGGAGGAGATGATGATCCTCCACTAAGTCATGATTGAATGCTTCCAATGCAAAGCTTGTCCAATGCAGTCTATTATGCTGCGCATTTATGGCCAGAGCTCCCAACTGTCGCTGTTGAAACTGTGGTTTGGCTTGAGCATGAACCACAATTTCAACCGAAAGCATCAAATGATCACTAAATGAAGAAGGGAGGATAGAAAACGTTGAGATCTGTCTAAATAGCGCTCTGTCAACATATACATAGTCGATAGTAGCTTTGTGTGAACGACTTGACCACGTATTGGAAAGAGGGATGTCACTTTTAAAAGCTCCATTTAACATGATCAGATCCCATGTTTCTATAAAGTGAGACCACAAGGTAGCTCATTCAGAGTTCTTCTTCTTGGACAACGCAACTATGCGAATGTTCAAATCTCCAGCTAGAATAACGTGTGAGATATTAGGAATAACAACAACCTCTTCCATAAGTGAATTGAGGTCCTTAAAAAAAGTAGAGGTTGAAATTGCAACGGGATTCCAGTAGAGATTAATAACTGCAAATTTGATTGCCTGAATCAAAATTACGGTGCATTGCATAAATGAGTTCAGAGGAGGGAGAACTTCTAAGCTGGTCATGGTGGAAATATTATAAATGGTTGCAAGACCAGACATTGGTCTACCTCTTTGACCCTTCAAAGCTGGTGCCAGATGAACTTGGTAGTTGAACCAAGATGGAGCTGAAAGCAACCAAGTTTCTTGTAAAAGAAGTAAATCATAGTTTATTAAAATGCAATTTGGATTGTTTAATAAATGCTTGTGGCCCCTGGTGTTACAGATCAAAAATTCTATTTTATACGTCAGGGGGCATTGCTCATCTGGTGCTAGTTACGGATTATGGCAACAGCAGCATTTAGTAGATTTAACAATAGGCACTACACTCTCATATGTTAAACTTGAAGGACGAGTTCCTGCACCACCGACTTCTTCAGGCTGCTGAGAGACCTCAATTAAAGGGCTTCATTAGAAGTGGGTGTTAATCTAAAGCCAAGCTCAAAGAGGGAAGATCTTGCTGACCAAATGATGTTAAGGATAACACGTGATGTTATCCAAAGACAGGACACGGTTGACTCCTTACCATCAGGAAATTGTACCTGCTCAATGTCTCCAGAAACAATATCTTCCAGTGCTGGTATGTCAGAGAATAACGCCATGATGCCCTTTCTATTCATAATGAATACCGGGAAGGAACCACCTCGACAACTTATGAATATTGAATAGGGTTGCAGAGACTTTCTGTTTTTGTCACCTGATGCTGCTGGGGCCTCCCTTCTTCCCTGAGGTACCTCTGAAGAAGGGTTTGAATTCTTAACCTCTGCTGGAGTTTTGAATGTAACACACTTGGTGCTCAGCCTCTGATGTAGAAGAATTAGGGGATCGGAGTGAGAGCCATGAAGAAGTGATTTCATGGAGGACTTAAGGGCCTTCTGTTCTAGAGTTAGAGATACTAGACAATCTTTAATAGAGGATAGGATATTATCCTGCGTATTCGCTTGAGATGAAAGAACATCTGAAGTTGAAGGCATACTCTCTGTGGCTATATTATTCTTTTCACATATGGGGGGAGACATGGCTGATCTAGCATCTGGTTGACTGCTCTGCAATGACATTTTCGAACTAATAGGTACAAGTTGCATCAATGGGTGAGTCACTACTGGCGTCGAGTTAAATTGGCGGATATAGTCATCCTCAAGTTCTTGCATATTATGCATCAGATCAGAGGATTTGGAGCTATTCGGAGAGGACCCCTTGGGTGGCAGTACGAGGTATACCTCAGGAGGCGTACCCTCAAGACCAGCTCCAAGTTCTTCAACAGCCTGCACCAAATCATTCAAAGGAGAGTGCGTTGGAATCAACTAGATGTTAGTGGACCCGTTTTTTGCAATTTTTTTCTTTTCTTGTGCCAAACTAGAGTATTTTTTGGTTATGGCATTAGAAGCTAACATTGAGCATCTGACTGGCTTAGAGAGTGATTTGAAGAACTATTGTGTCTGAGCATTAGAACCTACTCCTTTGGATTCTTGATTTTTCATTTTTTCAGCTTCAAGTTATGTTCAGACTCAGAACTGGATGCGTTCATCAAACCTTTTTTAGATTTTTTGGCAAAAATGGTGTAGGCCTCTTTGAGGGGTGGTGCAATGCTTGCTACAGGTGGTTCATGGGCAACCACCAGTGTGGGTAACAGTACTACCGGAGCCACTTCCATGGGTAACTCACGGATGATACCGTGGACAAAGGGATCCGCAGCAATAAAAGATTGTGTAGCCTTGTCAGAGGTGCATAACTCGGGCTGTAGTCGAGGATGCTAATTTGCCACTTTGATCAAAGGAGGGACCTTGGGGATCTGGATTGTCGGCGGGGTGTCATCCCTGCCATCCAAAACCTGCCTCTGTGCCCAGGGAGTCTGTGATTGATTTCTGCCAAATGGCAGACTCTATGAGGCTGTTTGCGATAGAATTTACTTTGCCATCAAGAGCTTCATATATTTAGGCCAAAGACATTAGCGCTATATTCATAACTTCAAGAGTAATCAGAAATTTCCCGGACCGGCCTTCTTGGGGTTGGCGGAATAAAGGAGATCGAAATATCAGATTCTGAGGGGCTTACATTCAGAAATAATTCAGGGGATTTGGAGAGGTAATGAACATTTCCCTGGCCAAGAAACAGGAATTTGATGAGTGTAGATCTATAACAGCATCATCATCGTTATGAATAGCACTTTCAAGCTTGTTTGCCGACATTTTGTAGAATCATGGTATCAGATAGCGAAATATTAAAAGGTAATTTGCCAACCTTATTGTTAACATTCGAGTCTGATACTGACAGTGAACTCATTAGAGGAGGATTTATAACAGACCATTCGTGATTGATAGATATCGGCTGTGCTTCAACATTCGAGACACTTAAGTTCGTTAGGGCCGGCATCTGCGCCAAAGGTCGAGAAGGGTGCGAAATGCCAAACCCAAAGTCTCGAATGTTACCAGCCGGGGTATCAGAGCGGCTGCGTTTCCTCCCGGCTCGTTTGTCCAAGTTGCAGCCTTTAGTAAGAGGATGGGAGGACTTTGGAGTTTGAGGTGGTCCTTCCGCACTCGGGGAGTCACACAACGCATGCAATCGTGCAGAGCAGGGCATGTCCGTGCGCAGTGTGTAAGTTCTTGCTCTTTTGTCAGCCATAGCATAGCAATAATCAGGCAAACAGAAGGAAGGTTAAAAAGAGAAAACTTGGTGTACGATGCCAAGAACAGAAAAGAAAAACAAAAATAATAAACAATTCAAAGAAGCACCTCGCACCGAGCGCCGCAGCAAAGCGGCAAAGCGGTGCTTCAACGGTGCTTCCTCGGTGCACACGCGCTGGTGCGCGCGGTTTCATGTTTTTGTAAACGTGGGTCAGGGGGCATGGCCAAAGCACACAATCTTAAAAATCAATACAAAAAAGTGTATTAAAAGGAAATTAAGAAGGTTTATCACAGCATAGTTTATAGTCACTGGAGTAGAGATAGAATACTGTGTTGATTTAAGGAGACAGTTCACAAAATAAGCACATCAAGGAGCAGCAAGAGGCCAGCATATGCGGGCAAAGCAGTGCGCCAATGGTGCTTCCTAGGTGCACACACGCTGGTGCACGTGGATTCAAGTTTTTGTAAACGTGGGTCAGGGGGCGTGGCCAAAGCACACAATCTTAAAAATAAATACAAAAAAAGTGTAATAACAAAAGGAAACTAAGTAGGTTTATCACAGCATATCTTATAGTCACTGTAGTAGAGATAGAATACCGTGTTGATTTAAGGAGACAGTCCACAAAATAAGCATGGCAAGGAGCAGAAGGAGGCCAGCATCTGCGGGCAGAGCGGTGCTTCAACGGTGCTTCCTCAGTGCGCGCGCTGGTACGCGCGGATTCATGTTTTTGTAAATGCGGGTCGGGGCGTGGCCAAAGCACACAATCGTGTTGATTTAAGGAGACAGTCCACAAAACAAGCACGCCAAGGAGCAGCAGGAGGCCAGTATCTGCGGGCAAAGCGGTGCTTCAACGGTGCTTCCTTGGTGCAAAGGAGTCCTCTTTTTTAGGGGGCTGTGTGGAAGAGGACAAATGGTATATATGTGTACAAAAGGGTCCACGAAAACAGCTTCCCACCTTCACACGTTTCAGGTGTGATTAGTTGCAGGACACGCCAGTACTATGTCATGAAACATATTAGAAACATGATCATCCATGCATGTGCTTTATGTTTATGGTTGAACTTCAGCAAAGGACAGCAGACTCATGAGACTGTGTGACACTTATCCGCCGTGAACCATTGGCAGTCTTTGACACATTCAAAAACAGCATCCTCATGCTCGGACTCCACTCTCTGACCATCATGGACTTTGAATTCTGCTTGTTCACCTCTTGCCTTTCTGACCATTCTCAAGTCTTTTTCATATCACTGTTTTCTTCTGACCCCCCATGTCGCCTATGGGGTCCTTCAGTCGACCCTACTCTTCAACCTGTGACCGAGCCACTGCCCACCCTTATCTGCTCACATGACTTTTCAAGCTACAACTACACATTTTACACACACATATTCACAGATTCCTACGACATGGGCTGCTCCCCATTGTGACCTTGCCTTGGGACATGCAGATTTGAAAACACTGACTTGCAGCTAGCCAACTCCACATGAATACTGTTGGGAGTGGAATCATGCTTTCAGTGACACTGCACTCTTCCACCGTGACACTCCTGCCTGTGCTGCCTAGTCCAAACTCCCACCGCTCAGTGAAGTAACTGTGATACAACATGGATTATGACTGAACACTCTATCACCACATGGTCACTGCTCGTAGATCCTGTCATTTACACCTCCACATCCTTGAATTATCTTTCCCTTGGCTATCCTACCCTCAGAAAGTCATGTCAATGTTCGGAATTATCCTCTCCTGCCTAGACTGTTCTTATACCATCTATGTGTATGGCCCTGCCTATCATCCCAGTTAGCTACAAGAGATCCATAACACCACAGTCTGCCTTATCCTGCACTCACCCCCAGGGTACACATGCCTCATGCACTCTGTGTTCTCCACTGGCTTGCCGTTGTCTGACACACCACCTTCATGGCCATTTGCATCAACAACTGGGCCCTCCACGAGATGTGACTTTACTTCATCCAACACCGGCTCACAGCCTGACCACACTATAGATAACACACTTCAGGATCTGAACTACTCATTGTGATCCCTCCCTCTATTCAACCTGAATTTGACATGGCTCTTTCTCCATGAAGGCTCCCACACTGTGATGCTCCCTTCCACTCAGTATCGGCTGTTTAATGGGCCACCTTTCATTCCGCAAGACACAAGGGACCTGACTCTTTCCTTCCCCCAGGCAGGACATAGGCCACACCACAAGCAATGTCCCAGCCAAGATAGCCCACCTGCGGTTCCCCTGCCGGACCATGGGAGTGTTGAACTACACGTTCTGACTGTGTTGGTTTTCAGGAGTCTGGCTTGTTTCGGACAGCAGGGTTTCTGTCCAAGGGGTGTACATCAGCTCATTTGCAGAGAGATGGCAGGGTTTCTTGGCTGGATGTCTCACTGCACTCCACAGGACAGGTTTAGTGCACTTGGACAATCACGATTTGTACTGGTTTGCACATGTGGACCGCTGACAGAATTTACCTGTGTTCCCCATGCAAGCCACTTGTTGTTTAGTTTTGTTTTTCTGTATGCTCTCTCATATCCTATGTATTGCATGGTTTTTGTTTATTTAACTTTTTGTTTGAATCAAGCACTGTGAGTGACTTCACTGTATGTGTCTGTATATTGTGGATACATGCATGTGGAGCATCTTTCCACAGCTACTATTCATCTGTTGTCCCTGCAAGTATTTGCACTGCACCCTATGATCCTCGCCCCCTTGCTGGGAATGGCTAATTCAGGGTGTGTGATCTTTTTGAGGGGGAAGCAACAGCTTGGAAGTGATGAACTGTTCATGCACTGTGGTGCCCAACAGGGGGATGGGGTAGGTGGGTGATGTGGAGTCTGCATGAATATTGAGGACATGGTCTGGGTTGCATGCAATGGTGTGTTGACCATGTTGTTTTGGTGATGAGAAGCTGAGGAGAACCCTTTGGCAGGTGGCCTGTGTTTCCTAGTCTGCCCTTTACACTCACCCCCTATTGTCCTTCTTTACCCCAGCCTGTGACTGTTTTCGCATCAGTATGCCTCCTGGGCTCTCTGCTCCTGCTGCCTTCTTTTCCTATCCTTATATCTCTGTCTTCCTCTCTTCACCCCCTTCTCTCAGCCGTCACTCACTCTAACAGCCCTGTCTCCTCATCTCCCACCAGTCAAACTCCTCCTTGATGCCCAATCCCTATCTCGCACTCTCTTTCTCTGTCTCTGTCTCTACTCCACAGCTGTGCATTCTTCACTCTGTCTCCTCTCTCCCTCTTGCCCTCTTCCATCCTTCCCATCAGTTATCCCACTTGTACTTCCACTCCCCAGGCTTTCACCTTCCCCCTTGGTGTCCACTTCCCTCCCCTGCATCCAAGGCTAACCAAAAGGCACCCAGGAAACTTGACATTGGGTGTGCCTAAATTGTACACCGACAATCAATATCCCATCTTGTGCAAGCATCCCATGACAGACTAACCCTTGTGTCCAGAGTGTATAATACTCTCTGGTGGTAATTTGTTTGCTTCACTGCCAGTGATTACTCTTTCAATGAGTTCAGGTTTGGTTGGACTAATTGGTGCTCCTGCTCTTTTATGTGGCCTACCATTTGTTGACACTGTGTGGACCATGGCTGTCAGGGTACCTTGTTCCATACAGGACACGTCTTGGCTGTTCTGTTTGTTTACTTTTATTCACTGGATGTCTTTCAAAGCTGAGAATGTGATTTCTGGTGAAATGCTGTGGATGTGAGCCAGGTGTGTACATTGGGCAGGTAAGTTCTCACTTATTCTTGGCCTCAAGCCCAGGAACCACATCTATACAGCCCTAATGTCTCTCCACTGGCTCCCGGTTGCTGCTAGGATCTAATTCAAGACCATCTGCATCATCCACAAGGTTTTCTGGGGCATGGGACCCTGATACATCCACCTTTCTCTCCCTAAATGACTCCCTTCTAGAGCCCTTTGGTCAATTAACTCAAATTCTCTGTGAATCAGAAGCCTCTCTAAAGCAAAGAGTGGGTGGTAGTTATCTCTCCTCCAGAATGGTGTCCCTTTCCACCTCAGGCATGAGCTGGAGCTCCCTAAGTTCTGGAAGCGCCTCAAGACTCTCCTTTTATTCACCTCCTTCTACCCCCCCCCACTGTTCCCCGCCCCTGCCAACACCTTCTTCTGCCTCAGTGATGGGCTGCCTGGTTCTCTCTGAGTACTACAGGGACACAGGCCCTCCCGCCCAGTTCACTCAACCCCCCTTTCCCTGCACTGACCTGCATTCCTTGGCACTTGCTCTCTGGTCTCCATTTAGCACTTGCACTTGCACTTGCAATTCTTCTCCTCTTCATTTCCCCCACTACCTGAGCACTTCTTTTTGCGCAGAACAGCACATCCTCCCTACCCCCTCCCCCTTGCACTTCTTGTTCTGCACTTGTATGGTCCGAATGTCAGAGGGTTTTGCCCCCCCGCCCCCTTTTTTCATCTTGTGGCACCTTGAAACACCATTTGTTGTGTAGGCACCTTTCAAATATCACATTAATAAATAAATATGTTCAAGGCACTCAGAGGGACACAGTGTATGATGTCATCGGTGGCAGAGATGCTATCACTGTGTGGGGTGTTTTTCATTTTGTGGGCCTGAGATGAGCAGGTCTGACTGCAAGGGTGACATGGTAATGGGAGGCTGGTGAGCAATGTATTTCCTTTCTTGTATGGCACTAAAGGGGGCAGGAAGTGGAGGTGTGTGGGTGGGGATGATGTCACTGGGTGGGTGCTTTTGATTTTGTTGGCCCAAGGTGAGTAGATCTGACTGCATGGGTGCAGGGGGGGGACATGATGGGAAAATTGAGAGTCATTGCTTGCATTTTTTGCATGTGTCATACCTGCCACATGGTAGTCCGTAGACTCACCTTTTTATGGCATGTCTATTCACACTGGCAGTCTGATCCTGGCACATTGTCTCTATCTTGGAGTGTGCTCACCGAAATCTCCACACCCAGCACAGCATTGCAGGCCATGTGGGAGGCTGCATTTTCATCCAACTGGGACAGGGTGGCAGTCCCGCCTCCAGACACTGGTCACACACCATAGGCCAGCCATTGATGGTTGCAATAGTGATGTGTACCATGCAGGGTATGCAATCTGCTATTTGGAAACCTGTTGACAGCTGCTCAGTGCGTCTCAACACTCACTTCAATTCCCAGATCCTTGAGTTCTGTTCAATCCAGCCCCAATGAACTCTGGCTTCCCTTCCTCTTGACTGTTCCCTGCTCCTTTTTGTCTGCCAGTCTGATCATTCCTTTCTCGTGTCTCTTTGCCTCCATTCTGCCTGCTGTCTGTTTGCCCAGCTACCTTCTGCCAGACCTTGTCTTCAATGCTATTGCTGTGTAGTTCCCCTTTCCTTGATCTTGGACATTACACCATTGGCTCCCCTGCCAGTGTTTCCTACACTGTCCTGGTACCACAGTGACATTGGGAGGGCTTCCAAGGAGATCCTGGGTTTCCAAACTCTCAGTGATCTCTATTCTGCAGTTCTTTCAGTGTCATTTTGACAATAGCCAGATCAGAAGGCCCCCAGAAAGCGGTAAATGGGGTAAGAAAGACCTCGTCTTTCTCAGTCTGGCAGTCGGGGGGGCATGCAGTGTACATGTTGTGGGTTGGGATGGTGTCACTGTGTGGGGTGTTTTTCATTGTGTTGCCCTAAGGTGAGCAGGTCTGGCTGCATGGGTGCGGGGGAGACATGGTGATGGGAGGCTGGCGAGTCATTCCTTGCAGTTGTTGCATGGCACTCAAGGGGGCACTCAAGGGGGCACATGCTGTCATTGGAGTTAGGGATGTTGTAACTGTGTGGGATGTTTTACATTGCATTGGTCTGAGGTCAGCAGGTCCAGCTGCATGGGTGCAGGGGACACGTGGTGATGGGAGGCTGGGGAGTCATTGCTTTCAGTTATTCATTGGTACTTACTCAAGGAGGGCACATGCTGAGCTGTCCTTGGTGGAAGGGATGGTCTCAGTGTTTGGGGTGGATTTCCTTTCATTCCCCTGAGGTGAATTGGTCTAGCTGCATGGGTGCAGGGCAGACATGGTGATGGGAGAATGGAGAGTAATTGCTTTTCAGCTGTTGCATGGCAGTCAAGGGTGCACAGGGTGTGTTTTCATTGGTGGCAGGGATGGTGTCACTGTGTGGGGTGTTGTATAATGCATTGGTGATGGAAGGCTGGTATGTCATTGCTTGCAGTTGTTGCTTGGCAGTCAAGGGGGAACATGGTGCCCTGTCATTGGTGGCAGGGATGTTGTCAGTGTTTGGGCTGTTTTTCATTCTGTTGCCATGAGGTGAGCAGGTCCAGCTTCATGGGTGTGGGGGAGACGTGTAGATGGAATGTTGCCAATTCATTGTTTGAAGTTGTTGCATGGTACTCAGGGGGCACAGGGTACTCTGTCATTGGGTGCATGGATGTGTTACCTACTCTGACCTTATGTTATTTTGGCATTCTGCTAGGGGAGATTATGGCTGATATGCAAAGACACAGGGCTGTGGGGGGCCTGCATGCAACACCTCTGCAGTGTAGGCTGGTTTGGACACCTAAAGAGGGGAGCATGGATACATGACTGGGTACACCTAGAGCAGGTTTGCAAGGGGAAAGATGTGAAGTGAGATGAGCATCTTTCTTGAAATTAACTTGCAATGTTTACTGTATGTAATACTATTTAGATATAGATGTGTATTGTGAGCTAAATTGTTGCCAGGAAATGGGGTGGCCCCTCCACCTGTATACTGTTGGGATTCATGTCTAGGGTGGCCATGGCAGTCCTCATAAGTGTTAGGTACTTCTTCCATTATATTCTGTGCCTTCCTACTTGTGCTCTCCTGTGTGTTGTTAGTGGTCTGCATGCACAATTGTTGATGGTGAACATGTGACATTGGCAGTAGATGTCGCTGATTGTGTTGTGTGCTTTTGTGTGAGTGACATGCATGCTGCTGTTTCCACTTGCTATGACTGTGTCAGTGATTTGTGCACATATTATAGTATGGCTATGGGCACACACAGTTTGCCTTTCTCATGCACACATTATCAAGGTGTTGTTATGGGCAAAGTTGATTGGCCCCAATTCATCACTGAAGGGCACCAGCGATGTGGCTTCACTGTGCGTGCTCCACAGGGGCTGATATTCATGTGAAGAAGGTTTGCTCAAGCTCATTGCGTACATCCCTGTGCCTGGACATTGGTGGTGCCTGTGGCTGAGGGTGATGTCCTGCCTGCATCTCTTTTGGTATGCCACGCCATGTGGTAATATTGTGAAGGACACAAGCTTCCATGATAATCGTCAATACTACTGGTGGGGCATAAATTAATACACTGCCAGAGTGGTCAAAGGAACGGAAACGTGACTTGAGCATCCTGAATGTGCACTCCACTATGCCCCTAGTGGCTATGTATGCTGCATTGTACCTAACCTCAGCTGGTGTGGCATGATTCCAGAATGGTTTTAGCAGGAATGGTGAGAGCGGCTAGGCACTTTCCCCTGGAAATGTGTAAATGGTTGTTGTTAGCATTGATGGTCATAATCTGTTATTTTGTGTGTTACATGACGGCTTGCATGACAGTTAATACTCACTGATGAGCCAGGTGTTGCCAAAGGTTCCCGATTCCATGGTCTGATATGGTGGTGACTGGAAGTAAATGAAGCCGTCATGTGTGCTTAGAGGGAAATTTGCATTATGACTCCCTTTGCATTGCTGATGACCTGGACATTGATTGAATGCCAATGTATGCCGTTGCGGTAACTGTGCTCAGTCACCTGAGGAGTGGGGAGTGTAGCACAACATACATGCAATGAATGGGTCCCAGTACCCTTGGAAAGGGTGCAATGGCATACAACTCCTGCCACATTCTCTGACTTGCTTGCAGTGTGTATGGCATGGTGTAGGATGAATCTATGCCTTGCATACACCTCATCATCTGGCATCCCAAAGAGCATTGTACGTGTGTAGAAAATCCTGTCCCCACCATCCTCCTCCTCCTTCTTCTATGGATATGCAGGATTGCTGTCACTATAATTGGATTCGTCCTGGTAGAGCAATGCTTGAATTGTGTATATTGCATGCTTTATGTATGTTTCCTTTGCCGGTTGGTTCCTTTGTGCGTTGTACTTTGCGTCTGAAATCATGTGGTGGTAAGATCACAAGGTTTGCATGTGACTTTGCCCGATATGACGTTGCTCATTGTAATCCATGAATTGGGTTAAGTTTGCACTTGGCTGGGTGCGTACTTTCTTTCTGTTGCGCGACCCTCAAAATGCACACGTTATTTCTCATTTTTCCTCATTTTGGGGTGAAAATGAGGAAAGCATGTTCTGTTACCTATTTGTTTCTTTGCTCAGCCAGACCCACGCAAAGTCACAATGGTCCGATCCATGAGTTCAGGAAAACGAGTTGTCCACACTGCAAACTGTACTTTTAGGAGCAAAGACACTTTGCAGCATGCAAAACATTAAAACATTCCATGAATAGGTCCCAAAGTGTACTCGTTTTAAGAAAAGTGTACAGTCGACCATAATCGTTTTGGAAATCTTTGCATAATGGGATTTTTGGGAGGTTTGACTCATACTGTCGCTGGTGCTATTTACCAAAAGTGAAGTTCTTGCAGAGTGATAATGTTTGTTGTTAAAATGTCTCTCTGTTGGCGCCAAAGGGGGTATTTTGTTTGTTTCTTTGAACTAATAAGTGCGCAAATGATGAGTACAGCTATTTCTGACATGCCAGAAAGCCTTCAGCATTGGAGTGAATTGCACTTGTTTCAATCTAAATTTCCATCATGACTTTGAGAGGGATCGTTTCTACTCGATGCAGAATGTGCACTATAAGAGATTTTTCCGCCGTGAAGTATTGGCTCTGTTGATTTATGGCCATCTGTCACTCGGCAGATATGTTTTACATTGCTTTGGACTGATAATGGGTATTTGAGATCGCAATTATCAACACAAGCCTGCTAAGGGTTCTTTGCAGTCTGTGAGCTGCTCAGATGTATAATTTGTGACCGGCGGCAGAAAGTGTGTAATTGAATTGCACACCATAGAAAAGATGCCTCCATATCAGGAGTTCTTCAGTGAACAACCCGACACAAATGACTGCAAATGATGCAACTGTTTGCTTACAGATTGCTCTTGTCTGCTCTCTCCTTGATTACTGAATATTGTATTTGCTATCTCTGCTTGCTTTACTCTGTTGCCATAACCACTTGTTAAATCAAATATTCAGGATTTGTGATTTACCTGGGTGTTATCTATTAGTTCATGAGAATTTTCGACCTGGCATATTTTTGATTGTCAGATTGAAGAGGCTGTGATATTCATTTAACACTAACCTCGTACAGTAACATATCTGTAACCATCACAGAAGCCTTCACACAAATTTGAAGGAATAAATGAATAAAAAGCGCGCTTAAATACAATATCTGGATCCTTTGACAGTGCACCGCCATCATGGAACAGGTAGCATTGTTTCTTTAAAGTGTTTTTGTAACCACATATATTGTTTATATGATACACTTTTTCTATTGATTAACATCATTCTAGATCTAAAAAGTGAACTTTTGATAGAGGCCACGGAGGTGATAATCCAGACTGAGGGTGTTCCTGTTGAAGTGGATCGGTAAAAGTAGTGGAAAACACTGCCAATGGCACTTTCAGCAATCCACCCTCATTTTATTGCTTTTGGAAGGAAAAGTTGGGGATCATGGCAGACATACAGGTCTGCCTCCAAATCACACTCTGCCTCACAAATGCAGGGGCGTTACCCCCAGCATGGATTTTCATCCTTCTTGTCCACATGGACATTTTGGTTCCCTTTAAGTGAGAGTACACTGTCAGTAAGCATTTCACATGTGAATCATGGTACATGCAGGAAAACTCATTCACAAATATGGTTGTAAGGCTTTCCTGTGCAAGTCCCCCCTCAGTTCTCCTTCATGGGTGTACACGTGAACCGCTGGCACGGCAATGGGAATCTGGAGTGTATGGGCCTAATTTACAAAAAGTTTAGAGTGGTGCAAAGTAACCAACTCTTCACAGATGACACCCAAACCTTCTTCTCTTTTCCCGAACTCTCCTTTGATTGCTCCATCAAAATTTCAAACTGTCTATCTGCCATTCGCAATCTCTGATGTTAAAATCTACCAAAACAGTGGTGCTCTTCATCCCTGCCAAATGCACTCTCTCATCTGTTCCTCTGCCTATCCAGTTCCCACCTGATGCTCTCCTATACTCTTCTTCAGTTGGAAACCTCAGCATCATCTATGACCCTTCTCACACCTTCTCTAATTTCATCTCCAAAACTTGAATGGCAATTCACCTCAGCCTCCTAAATATTGGGAAACTCAGGCATCTCAGGCATCTCCTATCTTTCAACACCAGAAATCATATCTTAACCAATCTTGTCTTCTCTAAACTGGACTACTGTGCCACCATCCTCTTTGGTCTCCTCAACTATGCTTTATGTCCTCCTGACAAATTCATTAACTTCGATACCGGATCCCTTTGAACTCCCTCACTTCACGCATACTTTCTTGAACCATCACCAGGTTGATGGCTGATGATGCAAAACAGAACCAGATTTAAATGTCTTCTCCTGGTTTACAAATCTGTCCCTGGTAAGGCACCACTATATCTATCCTCCTTTTTCCAACTTTACAAGCCTTTTCGTAATCTTCGCTTTGTCTCCTCGCCTGCCCTTGTGGCTTCTTGTCCTCCATCTGCTTCCTCTCATCTCCGATAGTTTCTCTCTTATTGCTCCACTGAATGCAACTCGCGGGAAGGGCCAGAACAAAGAACAAAATAGGGAGCAGAACATGCAAAATCCTCATTAAAGGAGGAAAATGAGGATGAACATGGGGAGGGAGGCACCATCAAGCTCTAAGTAAGCCCTATTCACAGAAAGAAACATTGTAACTTCAATGGAAAACAAACACCCCACCACCCATTGCAAAGCACAAAGCGCAATGCAACTCCAATAAACATACAATTGGCACTATGCTACATCCTCTATTGCTAGCACTGATATTACTACATGGAAGGAGGAGGAGAAGGTGAGGGTGGTGGGCCAGAATTTTTCACCCACGAACAACAATATTTGGGATGCAAGATGAGGAGGTGCATGGAAGATTGCGCTCCTATCCCCATGTCATCCTAGACCTATTCAGGGAGTGGGAGAATGGCCTGGGATCACCTACCATGTGCTTACAGGATGTGAGACCTCTGATCAACGTGCTGACCACTTGATCCTTCCAGCATAGCAGAGCCATTTATGGGGGTATATATATATTTTCTTTTGTGTTTTATTGAAAAGAACATTGTGTTAGTCGATGCATCAACTTTTTCAATCTAATCTTACATTAACGTAAGGTATTATAATACCTTAACACAACCATTACAGCACCAAAAGCACTTATACAGAAGTAAAATAAGATCAGTAAGAAGCTTTCAGCAATATAATACACTAATTAAAACATATAATATAAACAACAAATACAGCAATTTAGATTAAAATTCAATTACTATAGCAACAAACAAGACTATTTTATCATAGATTCAGTTTCAGAATAAAATGTACAGTTGCAGTTACCAATGAGACGGACGTAGCATTAAAAATCTCGTGCCACAGTTGATCTTTTGTTAACAAAGGTCTTTCTTTAAAATGGCTAAAAGAATTGTTCTTCCTCAGGTCTATCAAACCAATACATTCCGAGATAAAATGAGCACTAGTCTCAGGATGATTCACAAGTTTACAGAATCTACATTCAGTCGACAGACCCAGTTCTTTGGCATAAAGTGCCTTTTGGGATTTAGTAGGTAACAGATTTAAGCAAAAACGTAGAAAAAAAACTCTGCATAGGACCTATATGCAAACTGTTGAATATATAAGGGTATCACATTCAGTGCTTTGCATAAAAAGGATCCGGCCTTATACGGCTTATAGTTTAAGCATCTATTTCCAGTATTAATCCAGTCAGTCCTATAAAGTTTTAGTTTTGCTTTATCTGGAAATTGAATTAAGGTTTCTAGTTTAATATCAGCTTCTGCTAGAAGAGCATCACATTGAAGTTCCAATTTTGACAGAGCAGTATTCATAATGTTATTTAACACATTTTTTAGAACTGGGAATATATTTTTAGAGAGGTCCGAAGATAGCTGAATTTTCCTATACAGGGCTAACATTGCCCACTGCACAACTACCTCTAAGGATATTAATCCCATTTCATAGTGGATAAGTGGAATTGGCATACTTTTAGGAACTGGTAAGATCATTTTCCAAAAGATTCCTTCTAATACATCCCACTTGATATCTTTGTCCAGTAATTTAGACTGGTCACCATAAGTAATAATAGGAACAGCTTTTTGTAAATAATATGTTCGCGCAGGGATCAGGGAGAATTTACCATACTTCCTCTGTAGAGCCTTAGCTTGTATGACCACCATTTGCATTCTAAGGTACAGTTCTTCTTTGTACGGTTTCTCACATAAATGAGAGTTGACATTCACTCCCAAATATTTGTACGAGTTAACACATATCAGTGGGTGCTTAGCAAGGGACCAGATGAATTTAAATTTGGATCTTTTATTAACATG
The DNA here is from genome assembly GCF_040938575.1 of Ambystoma mexicanum. Taxonomy (NCBI): domain Eukaryota; kingdom Metazoa; phylum Chordata; class Amphibia; order Caudata; family Ambystomatidae; genus Ambystoma; species Ambystoma mexicanum. Next base: position 1,190,941,179 of record NC_090924.1, read on the forward strand.
ACTATATATTAGAACATTTGACTTTTTGGCATTTATCACCAGCTTATTTTTGTTCAGCAAATACAGACAGGGCTGATAACTTTTTGCAGCCCTATTGGAGTTAAATCAAAAATAACTAAATCATCTACGTAGAGTAAATACTGAATATGATAAGCGCCTAGTTTAGGAGAGAAAGACCGGATATTGGTAAAAGCATTATAAAAGTCACTAATATAAAAATTTAATTAAATCCCAGCAAACGGGCATCCTTGTTTCATCTCTATGTTTGTCTCAATAGGTTCTGATAAAAGACCTTTAGTCGAAATTTTGATTTTAATCGAGGTATTAGAATAAAATTGGTGAATTAAAAATACGACGGGCACTTTGCAGATAAAAGTTTATTCCATAAAATATTTCTCTGAACTGAATCAAACGCTTGTTTAAAATCAACAAATCGGGAGGCCACCAGGGGGCGCGGGCAGGATGGACGCCTGAACGTCGAGCTCCGCACCCAGCCCCGGGTGAATCACGATTTATCGGCGAAACGAGGGTCCCATATACTACGCGACCCCCCCCAAAAGACGTGGAAGCCTGTGGCCCCCACCTGGGTCCAACTTTGGTTCCGATCCGACGCTCCTGTGCGGAGTTACACGGACCAAGGCGATATCGGCTGCCCCTCCCCCACGACCTGGCGCGGAGTGGCGCAGGAGACAGCACGAGCCGCGCCGCCCACGAATAGGCCCGAGAGGGTGAGCCCGCGGCGCTTCCTCCCCTGGGCATCCTCCGACTTGAAGAAAACCGTCCACCCACACAGGGAACGCACGCCCGGCGCCTCTGGTGCCCGAGGCCCGGCCTGACCCGGAGAAAGGCGGCGTCCGTCGTAAACTGGCCGACACGAACCCCTCATGAACTGGAGAGAGAACTTGCTGAAATATCAGTTTGTTCCCAAAGAAAGGACCATGGCCGCCGGTAGCCCCACCGTCCCACCCCCGGATCTGGGGGCTATCCAGAACAACATCCAAACGATTCTGGAGGAGATACGAGGTATGAGGACAGACATGGGGGCCAAACTGGCCGACCTCACCACCAAGGTCGCCACCCTAGAAGACCGCGTGGAGGGCGTCGAGAATAACCAACTTTCGGCGACACTCCTCGAAACCCAAATGGACATGAGACTCCGAGACATGGAAAGGCGCGAGGAAGAGCTTCGGTTCAAGGTTGACGACATGGAAAATAGGGAGAGGAGGAACAACCTTCGAATCTTTGGCCTGATGGAATCTGAGGGCGAATCCGTACAAGGACTTGAAGGCAAAGTGCACGATATCGTGAGGATCGCCCTGGGAACGGAAGACGTGGGGGCGACCAACTTCGACAGGGTGCACCGAGCGGGGGGGGGAGGCAGAGGCCCACGCTCGGTTCTGGTTCGGCTGCACTACTACGGGGACAAGATCAGAATCCTGGAAAAGGCGAGACATCTTGGCACCATACAGTACGGTGATTCAAAGGTATCCATCTTCCAAGACCTCTCGGCCCTAACCCTGTCAATGAGGAGGAAATGCGGCACACTCACAAGATGGTTGCAGGGAAAAGGAGTCCGATATCGGTGGGGTCACCCCTTCTATTTGGAGTTTGAGTGGCTAGGTGAGAAACACCACCTGGTGTCGGAGGAGGACATACGAAGAGCCACGGACGATCTGGTGAACGACCAGGCGGGCCATTCGGGCGCCCAGGAGGGAGGACCACGGGACCCCCCTAGGGGTCCCGACGGCCCAGGAAATCACAGTGGGAAATCTAAGGTCAAGGGGGCCCGAAAGTTTCGGAAAACCAGACACCCGTCGATGAACCCGGAAAATCACACTGACTCATGAAAATGACGTTCGATTGGAAGGAGAGAAAATCATGAGGTGAGAGACGATTCAGGGTACGGACGCAGGAGGCCCCGGGCCCACGAACTGCCTTGAACGGACACCGCGGCGGTGTCGCGTTTGGCCCACCGGACCTTGGGTCGGCAGACCATTATGTTAAAAAGTTAACTGTTTATTTGTGTTGCCCCGCGTTTGGGTTTCTGGTTGTGGGTTGAGGGCCCGGGCGGGGTCTCTGGTTTTTGTCTCGGTTAAGTGCACCGAAGGCCTGCGGGGGCCGACCTGAATCGGACTTGCGATCTGGGACTCTCCAGACACACGAAAACCCCGGGGCTGGGGTTGGAGTCCTTGGTGGTTCGTTGACCGGCCCCAACACATGTTGGGGAGAGTGGACGGACGCCTCAAGGTACAAGGGTGGGGAGGGGGGAGGGAAGACACGGGGAGGGGGGTCAGTTGCAAGGGGGGAGGGGATGGGGGGGATAACGGGGTAGTTTGGGGGACTCAGGGGGAAATTCAGTTCAGACCGCAAGAATACGCTTGGCAAGGGGCACTAAAATTCAATCACCACGAGGGGTTCAGAATACGCACACGGTATGATGACAACGATTGAAGGGAAGGTGGGCACGTTAAATGTCAAGGGTCTAAACTCTCAAAATAAAAGATCCCTCACGGGCAACATGTTCCGAAAACAACACCTGACGGTCCTATTTCTACAGGAAACACATTATAAGCGCGGGAGGGAATCCAGAATCAAGGGGAAAGACATCGGTAGCAACTATTGGGCTTCACACCCGACCTCGAAGAAGGAGGGGGTGGGCATTCTCCTGGGAAGGGCTCTCCAACTAACGGGGGTGGAAACCAAGAGGGGGTTTGGGGGTCGATTTCTGGGTGTCAAGGGGCTTTGCGAGGGGCAGCGAGTTACTCTCGCCACCGTATACGCGCCCAACACGGGCCAGGTGGAGTTCCTCACACGGATCTTTGGTGTCATGGATGAATGGGCCGAGGGGGCCATGATTCTCGGGGGTGATTTTAATCTCATAGCCGACCCCCAACTGGACTGGTGGTCCGCCAGAGGTGGGGTACCCAAGGGGATCACGAGGGATAACCTGGCCTTGCAGAACCTCTTGAAGGATCACTACTGGGTAGATGTTTGGCGCAAGGCGTACCCGGCCCAGGGTGGTTACACATTCTTTTCTCCCCCGCACTGCACCTACACCAGAATCGACCTTCTGTTGGCCTCAGAGGAGGGAGATGGGGCGATGACCCAACCAAAAGTCGAGACCATAACGTGGTCGGACCATGAACTACTTATAGCTAACTGGTCCCTGCCCATCGCCCCGAGATCGGCTCGATGGCGGTGCAACGACACGCTCCTTAGGGATCCAGTATTCCGTGAGTTCATGAAGCAGGAAATGCTGGCCTACTTCGAGACAAATGACACGGGGGAGACGGACATGTCCATGGTATGGGAAGCGGGGAAGGCCACCTTCAGAGGCCTCCTCATAGCGGAGGGCTCGAGGCGTAAAAGAGAGAGGGGCCTGATCGAGAGCAGACTCCGAGGGGAGCTGCAGATCTTGCGGGCCAGACTGGGAGTCCCGGGAGTGGACCGGAGGGCACTATTGGACGAGATGCAGGGCAAAAGACAGGAGCTCCATACGGTTCTCATAGGGGAGGTGGTTAAGAGGATGCGATATACCAAACAGAGATACTACGAACAGGGCGACAGGGTAGGCACTCTGCTGGCTCAGAGGTCGAGGGGGTGTAGAGTGGAGAGAGGGATTACCCGGTTGACCGACGAGGAGGGCAGGGTTCATGGGAACCGGCATGAAGTGACGGAATGCTTTGCTGAGTACTACAGCAAACTCTATTCTAGGCAAGCGGGCGAATCTCGGGAGGACATTGCCTCCTACCTGGCAGAACACCCCCTCCCCAAACTGACCGACCAGGACTTGGAGGCCCTCGAGGGGGAAATTTCAGAAGAGGAGGTGGAGGGTGCCATCAAGAGACTGAAGGCCGGAAAGGCTCCTGGCCTTGACGGCTACACAGCGGATTTCTATAAACAGACCCAGTCCACCTTAGTGAAGCCCCTGACCAAATTGTTCAACCAAATTAGAGGCAACGACACGATCCCCCCGACTTTCCTACAGGCCCTCATCACCGTCATACCTAAACCTGGTAAAGACCGGGCAGCTTGTGGGTCTTACAGACCCATTTCACTTCTCAACTTAGATGCCAAGATCTTTGCTAGGATCCTGGCCTCCAGATTGGAAAACTCCCTCCCACGCCTGATACATCCTGATCAGGCGGGATTCGTCCTCAATAGACAGGGTTCCGATAATTTAAGGAAGACCCTCCATGTATTGGCCACGACCGAGGCCAGGAATGAAGGCGCTCTCCTACTGGCTCTTGACGCGGAGAAGGCCTTTGACAGGGTCAGCTGGGCTTTCATGAGGGAGGTTCTCTTGTCAGTGGGGATGGGTCCAAGGTGGTTGGGATGGATATCCGCGCTCTACTCCTCCCCCTCGGCCAGAGTGGTGGCTAACGGGATTGAGTCTAGGGAATTCCCCCTTGAACGTGGCACGAGGCAGGGATGCCCCCTGTCTCCGTTAATCTACGCATTGGTGATGGAACCGTGGGCAATCTCGATCCGCAATGATGTGGACATCAGTGGTGTACAGATGGGGGATATGCACTGCAAGATCTGCCTCTTTGCGGATGACGCCCTGCTCTATGTCACCAGACCGTCCCAAACAATCCCTCGGGTTCTGCAGGGCCTCGCAAGATATGGAGAACTATCGGGGTATAAGGTTAATTTGGACAAATCGGTCGCATTCATGGGTGGGAACCTGCCAGACACGGAGGTGACCTTTGTGGAGGGTCTCCCCTTCAAGCGGAGCGATGAGGGGTTCCGTTACTTGGGAGTCCAAATCACACGTAACCTTGAGGACCTGTATGGGGCCAACTTCCCCCCCCTCTGGTCAGCAATCAGGAGAGACATAGAAAGGTGGGCGGGAACGGGTCTCTCATGGATGGCACGCCTTAACCTTATAAAAATGGTTATCCTCCCAAAATTTCTGTTTCTCTTTCAAATGCTCCCGGTCCAAGTCCCCAAGGCCTTTTTTGACGAGACAAAACGCATCCTCCTTAGATTCCTCTGGCAGGGCAAAAAACACAGGATTTCATACGAGGTTCTGACTAGGACCAAGGAAGATGGAGGGGTGGGCTACCCTGATCTCGAGACGTATTATAGGGCTTCCCAGTTGAGGATCCTGGTCGATCACTTCTCACCGGGACCGAAAAAACAGTGGGTAGCCATGGACAATAGGCCCCTGGCGCCCGTCACACTAGAGGAATGGCTCTGGGTCCCAAGGAGAACGATCCCCAGATCAGTCTTGAACCACCCGATTCTAAGAGTACTGTGGTCCCTGTGGAGAGAGGGAGGTTACTATAGATGGCTCACGACATGGCCCTCCCCCTTGAGCTGCATCTGGGCCCCTCCTTTCCTGGCCAAAATAGCGGAACCAGCAGCCTACCAGACATGGTTCGAGGCGGGCCTTAGTAGGACCGGCCAGTTGTGGGTGGGGGGCTCCTTCCTCCCCTTGAAGGACCTTGAGGAAGCCCTGGGAATAGGCACGCTTTCCCCGTTCCGATATCTTCAGCTTAAGGGTGCCCTCACGGAACCATCTTGGGGTGATACCCTCAGGAGGGAACTCACAGACTTTGAAAAACTCCTTCTGACCGCAAGGGGCTCCAAGGGGATAATCTCCCGCCTATACAAGCTCTTTCTGTTCTCCATCCCCCGAGACCCGCCACCAGCACGCATACAATGGGGTAGGGACCTGGGCGAGGAAATTGATGACGAGAGATGGACAGAGATGTGTAGACGGGCCAATCGATCCACATCCTCCCTCCAATATCGCCATCAGGCCCTCAAGATATTACATAGATGGCACTACCCCCCGCAAAGAATAGCCAAAATGCGTCCAGGATATGACCCACACTGTTGGAAATGTAGGACAGAGAGAGGTGACTATATCCACATGTGGTGGGGATGCCCAGTGGTCCAGAAATACTGGGACAAGGTGCGGACCTGGATCAAAGGGGTAGATGGGATAGAACGAGTATCCTGCCCGTGGCTCTTCCTCTTCGGGATTAGTAACGAAGAGGACCGGGGTAACACTCATGATCACATGCTCCAGGTGATGCTGGTAGCAGCTAGATGCTGTCTAGCGCAGAAATGGAAACACCCGAGAATGCCAGGGGAAAAAACCTGGGTGACCAAAGTAAGGGCCATCTACGACATGGAGTTCCTCACACACCTGCTCGATGAGTCTAAGTCCAGTATCGAGGAAATTTGGCTCCCCTTCTTTGATAAGTACGGCCGAGTGGTCTAGGTCCTGAAGACTGAGCTGAGGGATTCCCCTCCTCCCCACGGATGTGGGACCATGGGCCAAGGACCCGGCTGAGAACTGAACTCGTTTGGCCCATATGACTTTGGCGTGCCACACGCATATTGTATTGACGCCTCCATCATTAAGAGAGCCCGTTGTGCAAGTGTTTATCAAGGCTATGTAAGCGCGAACTGAAGGGGGGTGGGGGGAGGGAGAGGGAGGGGGGGGGGCATGGGGTGTGTTTCGTCTGGTTTTCTCTTTATGTTAACTCACATTAATAAATGCAATGCAAGAATGTAACCTCGTTATGCACCAAGGAAACTTAATAAAATTGATTTTCAAAAAAAAAATCAACAAATCCTACATTTGCTACCGGTTGTTTGGTTTTTATTGCCTGTGCTTTAATTGCAGCAATTCATTTTAAATTTAGTGCTCTACCGATGCCAGCGAAAAAACTCGATTGATGAGGATCCATTAGATTTTCTTCAAGTGCATTTCACTTCATTTAGTGAAATCTCTGATTTAGAGTCTTGCTAGGATTTTGCCAGGAGCATCTAGTAGAGCAATGGGACGGTAATTACAGGGATTTTTTCTATCCCCCTGTTTAAAGATTGGTAATACTATGGCAGTCTGCCAAGAGGGAGGAATTGTCTTGGTCTTAATTATAATTTGAAAAATGTGATATAAGACCTCAGCCCAGGCTTCCGGGTGCGCTTTAAATATGACATTCGAGAGCATATTCGGACCTAGAGCCCTTTATGAAATGAGCTTTTTGATTATTAGTAAAATGTCAATGGTATCGAACTTAAATTGAGCAAGTTTGGAGAGATCACAATCAATGGAGAGATGCTTTAAGTTTTGTTTAAACAAAAGCGTTTGATAGTGGTCTTTCCAAGTTCTTTCATCAATACCACTTAGTTGTGTAGATTTAAAACAGTTTCCAGAGGCAGAATTAATGATCTTCCAGATTTCAGAGGAGGATTTTAGAAGCAAGGCTTCAAGCATTGATTCAGCTTCTCTCTGTTTCATCATGTGAATTATCTGTTTAATTTTATTTCGATAGCCTGTTTTCAGAGCTATTTTTTGCATACTGCTTGCATTTTTAGGCAGCTTTCGAAGGTCCTTACGTAAATCTTTTTTCAGATCATTGATAGTTGAATTCCATTTATATTTATGGGTAAAAGTTGGTTTAATACCTTTACATGACGGACAATGATCTGGATACAGTCATTGTAAAAAGTGTGGAAATTCATTACTTTATTTCCAGCCAGGAGTTCAACTTTTTGTTGTAAGCGTGAGATTTTATTAATGTTCCACATAATTCGATTCTGCGCATTATTTATTTCAAAGTCACCAATAAAGTTTGTGACCGGATCAACTAAGTGAGGAAACCAGATTACTTCCAGCATCTCGTGATCACTAGACTAAGTTATTGGCGTGTTTTGAAATATACACATAGTCCAGAACTGATTGAGAATTGGCTCTAGACCAAGTTGAGTGTGGAGGAGTATCTTTTATATGTGACCCATTCATATATATAAATTGTCTCATTTTCATTTGCCGAGACCACTTATCCGCTCTAGTATCTAATTTAGGGGTAGTATTTAGCTAATTCATATTAAAATCCCCAGCAATAATGGTAAACGTATTGTTCGGGTCTAGCAGAGTTTGATCTAGAAGAGCTTCAATTTTACTTATGAACAATGGTTCTGTTGGTGACAGCGGATTCCAGTATATATTCAAGACCGTAACCATTGGAAAAAAGGATGATTTCTGGTTGGAGTGAGTATAATGACTGGTTGTATCCCATGGTCAGGAGATGGCAATTGGTCCATATATAACTGGGCATCAATACGAACTGCCATTAGAAGGGCCACAGCTGGTCTAGCTCTGGCTGCCTTTGAGGCTGGAACCAGGGTTACCAGATGGTCAGGCCAAACTGGAGTTTGCATCAACCAGGTTTCCTGTAACAGTATTAAATCATACTTATTCAGTAGCTTAGAATTAGATGCTAGTAAGTGTGAAAATCCACGCGTGTTCTATGAGACCATAGAGCATTCATGAAACAAGGGAGGGGCAGTAAGCTAGTGCTTTGTCACAGCAGCCCCCATGTTCTTGGTTAACCAAGCCCATTTTGAGGGGACCAATTGTGGCGGAATGGGTGGAACAGCATTACATGAGCAGCATTTTTGTGGCTCTTCACTACCAACATTCAAAATGATAGTACAGTCTGCTTTTGCTATCTGCGGGTTTGTAGAGGGAGGGCTTTCTTGAGGTTCGACAATTTCTAGAGCTAGGCCTTTCTCTAGGAGAAGATGTCTTTGCTGCCATACATAATCTTTAACTATTATCGATGGTATTATTAAATTGACAGTGCCAATCTATTTTATTCATCAGTTAAGTGATAGCTTTTTCCTGTACAGATGCTCTATTTTCAATTATTTCAAATAATTTTGTAAGTGTAAAAATGGAAGTGTTAATTGCAGTAAGAGCCGAGTCCAGAGCAAGGTTGTTAACTGCAGGAAAGCCAAAGGAGGGACGGGTCACAGGTTTAGCAAAAGAGGAAATAGAAGAGCCGTTAGAAGCAGTAGTGGAAATTATATCCTCTGGGGCATCAGTAGGATACAATTCAGGTCAAATAGAATATCTCGGGTCATTAAGAGGGATGCAGGACTCCTCCACCACATAGACAGGAGGAGAGGTCATTTTTTGGGTCGAGTGCAATAATGGAAAATTAGCATTAAGTGTGTCTCTTGGTTATTGGGAATCGGAAAAAGCAGACCCAAGCGCCAAGAAATGCGCCGACCGCTGACCAGATAGAATCTGGGAATATAAAGGTTCTGGTTCAGGATTTGCTGACAGAGTGAATTGCACAGGCTCAGGCTTATTTCTATTAATAGGCACAGAGGCAGCTTCCACATCACGGACACCAGCATCTGGAAGGACCGGCATGATGCTGGAGGCATACTGGTGCATAGTAAAATCCGAGAGGAATTGAGCGTGGGAAACATCATTAGTAGAAACTGAGGCTAAGGTATTAGGCAACCTTTGATTCAGCATACAGGGCATACCATGCACCGGTCCTCGAGATACAAATTCCATGGGTCCAGCTATGTGAAGGCCCGGTTTTACAGTTAGAGGCATGCAGTACGGATGGCATAAGGGCATTCCAGTAGTTACTCTCATCATTTTTCCCCCTAATTTATAGCTAAATTAGGTTAGCAGTAGATCTGACTAAAAATGTCTTATAAGAACACAGCTCTTAGTCTACTGAGAGTCAGCCAACAATGTTGTTTACATAGACCAATACATATACCGCACTTATCAGAAGATGGACGGCCTCATGCACATGACTGAACATAGGGGCAGCGAAAGGCAGCCATTTACAAGAGCCTCGGTCTTAAGGTCTTAAAGCATATTATATATTCATTATTTAATGTAACAGGCAGAACAGCTATCAAAAGTTAAGGTAGATTAGGGTTCTATAACGCAAGTTCAAAAACACGGATAAAGGCTTCTGAGTATAATCCAGCCAGGATTAAGCACCAATTTGTTTTAACTTTGCTCCTCTAAACGCTACTATATACAAGACGACATCCCCAGTCCTCCAATCAAATATTACAGCACAGAGGTTATGCAGATTAAGTAAGAAATGATATTCTTAATTCACCTACCCGCCTAGCTGAACAGCCAAACAGCCAGTCACACTTGCAGGCACTTGCGGTGCGCGCGCAGTGCATGTGCACGGCTGTTTTCAAAAAAGGTGCACCAATCCTGGTTAGAAGGGGGAGGGTCAGCAAGCAGCGCCAGGAATGATGGCTGAAAAGAGAGAGGTAGGAATTGAGTGGGTCTGGAAAAGGACCAGCAGCACAAACAAAAGCACTAGCACAAAATCACTGACTCCCGAGAATGGGTCACAAATAGCAAAACAAACGTGACTATTTACTTCTTGAAGTCCCAAAAATGCTGCGTTTCGAGTAGCAGACACTTCTTCTTGCTGACTACTCTTGCAGCAAAGTTTGCAAATCCTGTAGTGAATCCAGGGTGCAGGGTCGGCAGCCACACAGCCAGTCACACTTGCAGGCACTTGTAGTGCGCGTGCGGTGCTCGTACATGGCTATTTTAAAAAAAGGTGCACCAATCCCAGTTAGAAGGGGGAGGGACAGCAAGCAGCTCCAGCAATGATGGTTCTTGAAGTCCAAAAAACGCTGCGTTTCGAGTAGCAGACACTTCTTCTTGCTGACTATTCTCGCAGCGAAGTTTGTAAATCCTGTAGTGAGTCCAGGGCGCAGGGTCTGCAGCCAAACAGCCAGTCACACTTGCAGGCACTTGCGGGTATGGGGGTATATAACAGCCCACGCACTCAAGGTACCTCCACCATGTCTTGTGGTGCACAATTACATACCACCCACACTGCAGGCAAGGCAGAGTGTTTACCAGGAATTATATGCAGTTGCACACTTTCCCTGGATCCTGCGAGCCATTGACTGCACCAATGTAGCGCTGCAAGCCTATCCTGAGAGACTGAAAACATCTACTGCATTAGAAAACATTGGCATTCCAAATGTGCATGTGATCTGTGATACCAAGGGACACATCATGCAAGTGAATGCCTATTACCTAGGAAGAACACATTATATCTACATCTTCCAGCATTCCCCCATATAGCAGGGTCTTGCACCAGGAACCTTTGAAAACACCTGGCTTGTGGGTATCAACAATCATGCACAGACAAGTAGCCACATCACACACAGTAAAACAAGAAATAACAATAAATGCAATCAATAACCATTGTGTCCATGCAGGGGACAGTGCCTATCCGCTGTCTCTATTCCTGTTAACACTGATCAGGAATCCAAATACCCCAGATGAAGCATGCTACAATGGGCCTCATTACGACCCAGGCGGACTTCGCGGTGCTAAATGCACCGCGAAGCATGGCGGAAAGCCGCCGATAGCGCCATGGGGGTTGGCGGATTTACCGCCCCATTCCGACCTCGGCGGAGCGGTAAATCCCCAATCCCCATTCTGCCCTTCCCCATTCCCATTTTTGCCCCATAGGGTATAATGGGAGTGTGGAAGGAGTTAATTACGCCACCGTAAAATACGGTGGCGTAATTAACAACGAGGTCCCGTAGCGCCATGGTTTTCTCCGGCTGGTAAAACCAGGCGGAGAAAACCTCCATGGCGCTACGGGAACTCGTAGTATGGCGGAGAGGTACGCCATGCACTACGCTGGCGTAATACCCTCTCCGCCAGGGTCCTAATGAGGCCCAATGTAGCACACATAGCCACTAGGGGCATAGTGTAGCGCACATTTGGAGTGCTCAAGTCACACTTATGCTCTCTTGACCATTCATGTGGCATATTGCTATGCGCACCCCCTGCAGTATGCTTAATCATTCTGGCATGTTTTGTCCTGCATATCATTGCCACACATCATGGCATACCAGTAGAGCTTCAGGATACAGTTATCATCCTGCTAGTACTTTGGCCAGGGATTAGAGACAAAATTCTGTGCATACCCACTGAATTCTTCTTTAGATCAGTGGTCCAGCAAGAAAGTATGCCAGGGGCCACTACCATGTTAAATTTGCAATCCGTAATCACCATGGCATTCATTGCAATACTGTCCGGTTTGTACGAGGATGATCTTCAATGGGGCACAGTTTTATCCAACAGCGATGAGGGATGTGTATGACAAACGGCTGCTCGAGGACACTGAAGACTAAGGGGAAATAGTATTTCAAATCTCTATATCCTGCCAGGTCACAGTAGAAAACAGGGAGGTACCGCACACCCTGGTCCTTGCCCACCCATTAGCGTCATTTAGATTTAGACAAAGTGCACAGTGGTTATGCACTAGTGGGCCACATGATGCAGGGCTAAAACCAGAATTACCCATGTCAAAGGAAGCAGAGAATTGACTGTTATGTTTTATTATAAGGATTTATCGAGCACGACCAGAATACGGTCCATCTTATTCTGCTATAGAATATGAAGGTTTTCAGGGACCGTCTAAATTCCAGATGATCTGTGTTCTGTTTTAATTCGGGTAGCGGGGCATTACACAATCTGGCTGCTGCCACCAAGAATGCTTACCCCCCCATCCTAGCACACCTACAGGTGGGAATCACCAGAAGGCCAGCTGTCCATGAGCGCAGATTGCACAGTGGGTAGTAGCGAACACATTTTTCCTGCAGGTAGCCAGTTCCAAGACCCAGCAAGGCCCAGTGATCCAGAGACACAGTGGGCCTCATTATGACTGTGCCAATCCGGTAACAACGGTACCAGTAAGCCTACCGGCACCAATGTTACCAGACCGGCACAGTATGACTCTGCGGGTGGAATGGCACCAACCCACAGAGTTTCACGAAAGCACTGGCACCGCTATTAATAATGGTGCCAGCGCTTCCGTGGTGCCGATTTCCATTTGAGTCCTATGGAAATTAAATGTGAATGGAGATTTACCATTTACTGGTGCATGACTTCCCAGACCGCCGGGGTTGTAATACCCTGGTGTTACCGGCAAGCCAGGCACGGTAAATATTGCAAGTCTGGCGGCAAACCGCCAGTAGCACGGCAGGGTTACCAATGGACTTGTAATGAGGCCCAATGATTTAAAGTAAATGCGCTTTGACACCGGAAGCCAATGCAAGTGTCGAAGGATGCAGGTGATATGGGCTCCAAAAGCGGAAGTAGTGGCCGCCCGTGCTGCCAGGTTTTGCAGCCGCTGTACTTGTTGGATCACACCCTTTGGTTGGGCTAGATAGAGCGAGTTACAATAGTCTATTTGACTAATGATAAGGGCAGCAGCCACTGGTGGACAAAGATGGGGAGTAACAAAAGGGATTACCTTATGCAAAGTCCTAAATTGGAAATGCCCCAATTTACAAAATGATGCCACTTGCTGACTCATGGAGAGGGTGGCAGAAAAAGTCACCCCCAGGTTTTTCACTACAGAAGCTGAAGTAGGGAATGTATTCCACCAGATTGGCCTTATGTCAGCAGGGAAAAATACAGCCATCAGAATGCCCATGTAACATGGCCATTTATCCTGTGAAAAAGCAAAAATGTCAACGTAGAGGATGTTTCAGGACTCGAGCCCCTTGAACAAAATTGCAGAGGCAGAATTCCCACTGGTCCCCAATCCTGCCAAAATCTTGTGTAATATCTCTCCACGCAAGCCACCGATTTTACTGTAACAGAAGTCAAAAATGCATTTTTCTGTATCCCACTACACCCTGAGTCTTAACAATTTACAGCGTTTATTTACAGAGGACATATGTTTCACACCCCCATTTGTCCCAAGGGAACTGTGAGTCTCACAGTATTTTTAACAGAGTGTTGCTTATGGATCTAGGGAACTTACAACCATAGAGCACAGTGATTCAGTATGTCAATTACCTCCTGGTCTGTACCACGACATAAGAACAATGTAGGACGGCCTCAGTAAAACATTTGACCTTACTGGCAGAGAAGGGCTACAAAGTGAAAAAGGATAAACTGCAGTATGGTCAGCAAGAAATTGTGTACTGTGGTGAATCTGAAGATGTAATCACTCCTTTCTCTGAGGTAGCCTCTCCCTACATGGTTGGAGACAGCAACCGCTGCCTGATCCGGACCCTGGGGGTGGCTATATGAGGGAGGATAACCTGGGGGAGGCGACCCTCATGGAGATGACCTGATATCATTGGGGAAAATCCCACAACCCCACATTTCCCTTCAGGGATGACACCATCATGCCACGTGCCCTGAAAGCATATTGTAACCCTCTCCCTTCCCCACAGCTCCACTCATAATATTTTCCATGCCATACAGAGAACAATATAGTAACAATGTGGATGAGGAAGAGGCAGGGAATATGAACACTCCGAATACCACTCCAACCCAACATCCTCCACATTACCTGAAGAATTGGGTGACATCCTCTGGAACGAGAAAGAGAGGTGGAGCAATGCAGGGGACTAGAACTGGCAAACCGGAACAAGGTCTAGTCTGTGGAGATTGTTAAATCCAGAGGTCGAAGTGGGCAAGAGCGGTTGGGAGCGGTGCTCCTATACTTTTTATTTTTCAGTTTCACTGTTCCTATACTTTTATTTTAAAAAGAAACCATTCAGAACGGTTTAGTTTTAAAATAAAAGTGAAGAAAGAAGTTGAAGCTTGCACTTCAGTGCACTGCACTGAACATTACCTTAAATAATAGGTGTGTTTGTTTGGGGGTTTGGACTGTGTGTGGGAGGGGGTGCAGCGGTGAGGTTTGTGGAAAGTAGGGCAGACTGGCAGGGAACATAGCTCCACTACTTATTTTCGTACACTTCAACCACTGGTTAAATTGGCCCCGGAAGTTTAAATGCTAAGCAGGTAATAGATGCAGGAAGAAGAGGAATATCAGGAACCAAAACGCCAATAGAAGGGGCAAAGAGAGCTGCAAAGGCCATGGGATATCTCGACCAGCTCTCACACTGGTCATATCCCTAAAGGTAGGAATGCTGTGGGAAACAGTGTGGGGGCAAACCAGAGATCAAAGAGAGGGACCTGGCAGGTGAAATCTAGCTGCCTGAGTAAATGAGGCAGTAGGTAACGCACCCACTGAGGCAGGACATGGCAGAAGCTCTGTGGCTCGCCGGACGCACGCTGAACAACAAGCACAACAACAAGAGAGCGTGAAGGAGACTGACAGCCCCCTGTAAACTCAGGGAAGGTAAACAGCTTATCAGGTTGCTGGAACGTCTATGCATCTTTGGGGAGTTAACACGAGAAAAGCAGAGGGACAATTGTTATGAGAATAATGTGTTTGCAAAGCTTGTTAAAGCTTGTTAAAGCAAGGTCGCTGGGCCCATATTTAAAATGAGAGAATACCAAGGCGAATGTTGAAACTAACATTGGTGAAAAAGAGTCAAAAAGCCAACATTGGGCTAACATTGTTCTATGGTCAAAAGGGAAAGTGCCTGCCTCAGGAGGATAGCACTGGAGCAAGGCAATCACCTTGGGTGCAAGATGATGTGGAGCAAACAGGCTCGATCCCCCAGTCTGTGCTTATAAACATCTGGGTATTAAGTGCATTATAAATAACCAATTATAATGATAAAGTTCTGAGACCTGGCTGAGAGTATACCAGGCAAAGTCAAGTGTGTGAAACACAGTCAAGAGTATACAAAGAATCTGCATGAAAGTCCTGGCAGGGGAGAATGAAAGCATTCGCATGAAGGACAATGTGCTCGAAGAAGGGCAGGTACTCTTTGTCGAAGATCGATCAGAGCATGGGGCCAGGCACACAGGGCAGCAGTGGTGAACCTTGAATCAGGAGAATACCAGGTATTAGCTAAAGTGCCAGTGCCCTCACACTACTATGTTCATGCAGCGGAACCTGTGGCTCTCATAACAGCATTAGAACTATCCCAAGGATGCCCCATGACTATTTATTCAGATCCAGCATATCTCACATCTACAGTACATTCAGGTCTGTCCAGATGGCACAGGTGAGGTTTAAACAATCAGACGGTAGACCCATGCAGCATGCAGCACTACTCTCCGTGTTAATAGATGCACTGGTGATCCCTACAGCAGTTGCAGTAGTAAAATGTGCAGATCATAAAAACAACTCAGACCTAGTTTCTTATGGTAACTGCAGGGGAGACTTAGCAGCCAAGGAGGCATCTTACTTAGAAATCCCCAATGCTGCCGTGTCCTCTGAATTATCCCTATAGCAAGTTGAAATAATTGCCCGTTACATTGCCCTTCCCCTGACACAGATTAGTGAACTACAAGCACTAAATACTAAGCAGGAAAAAGAGTTATGGACAAAAAGGGGGCGTTCCTTGTCTTCTACAGACTTCACAGGGAGACAAAACATTTCAGGAAAAAGAGTTATCCCCCAAGCATTGCCTACCATTGCCTTGGATCAGTGGCATTTTCCTGCACTTACGTCCGAATAATACATTGTTGCTGATTTGCAAGAAGAATGGTTTATTTCAAACATCCAAGAGCTTGTTATTGGTTACATATCAAATTGTATTACCTGCATAAGGTACTCCCCTGGTTGCACTCTTTGAACAATTAAGTCAACATTGCCCTGCCCCTCAGGGCCTTTTTGGCAACTGCATATCGACTGCATGGGCATGGTTAACAGGTGTAGCATCTTCCATTACCTAATTGTTGTGTTTTTTCATTCTCCTGATGGCTTGAAGCAGGTCCCTATGTTCACCCTGATGCCAAATCAGCAGCCAAATTACTAGCGCGTGAAGTATTTACCCGATGGGTAATTTGTTACATCTTCAGAACTGACAATGGAACACAATTTCCATATAACGATTTAAGGAAATGTGCTTTCTGTTGGAAATAAAACACACGTTGTGCTCTATTTATCACCTTCAAGTCAATTAAATAGTTAAGTGTTTGAACAGACTGTTAAACAGAAATGTGCTAAATTATGTGACACACTGAACAATACCTGGTTGCACGGGTTGCCCTTGTTTTGTTTGTGCTATGAAACCAGCCAGGATCTGAGCATCACCTCACCTTGCATGAAATAATCACAGGCAGGAGGCTACAAACTCTACTCTCACCTGCATGCACAGCCTCCAATGTGCACCCTTCTGCTCAAATCTTAGAGGAAAGGATACCTTAGGGAGCTAACCACATCTGACAGGTGTATATCTCGCCATGGTTGGGTCCAACATGATCGATCAGTAATTGAGTTGTTGGCACAACAAGAATCATCACTACTGCAGCAACCACAGCTCTTCCCAGACAATCGAGTTTTTGTAAGGAACTTCGTGGAAGTATCCTAAATTCAAGGGACCTTTCAACGTGATCTAAACTAGTCCAACAGCAGTCAAAGTAGCTGGCCAATGACAATTGATTGACATTAGTGACATCGACAATGATAAGAGTTCCTTCGCCCCCTTCCAGCTGCAGGAAGAAGAAGGGGAGTATCAAGGGGAGTATAGCTTCAATTACTTTTTCATCCAATAACATTAATAACTTCCTTGCATCCCTTTGGGTGATAGGATATTATTGTATTATTGTTTTGTCATGGTGAGAATATAATCCCTTATCTTGTTCTTCTTTTTTTGCATGGTTTGTTTTCTTGTCTCATATTTTTAGTTATTTTTGTCTCGGAGTGTTGTGTCCTATAATGTCACTAACACTGAACATGTCGGATTACCAGCGGATATTAATGATACTGTAGCTAGAATTAAGAGAGATATCACTGATCCAGTGTTATCCCAGATAAATCTGACAATGTGCATCACCATACAGAGAAGAACATATGGTTTTGTCACATGTATGCAGTGGGGGAGAGAGAAATCAAGTGACCCCTGTTTTGTTTGTTTATTGATTCCTTATGCAGCGGCCACACCTAGGTTGTTTTGCCTCAAGAAATGCCACTAGAGATAGCAGTTGTTTAGTCCACCTGGCTTTACTTACAGTATACGACAACAATTATGTAGAACTGAAGCTGGTTATAGAGGACAAGGGGCATATGAATGACTTTCGGGAAAAACAAGTTGGGAAGAATTAGTGATTCTTACCACCATCCAAAATCATCGATGACCAAGCCAATGTACCTACTGCATCAGCGGGTCCACCGATCTTTGGGCCTGCATTGTCAATGTTACAGTAATTATTTGTCTCGAGTTTCAAGTAACAAGCTCAATGTGATACTGGAAGGGTATAGGTTGTTTTACCAGGCTGAAATGGTTTTTGCTTCATTTCGCACACCTGGGGTGCAAGCGGGAAGAAATGCCAAGTGTCTACAAATTACAATGTGAGAACTCATTCAATTGGCCAATAACACAGAAAATAGGTTGAATGCTATTAGGAAAGAACTCTGTGCCATATGAATAACCACCTTGCATAACCATTATAGGCTGGATCTAGTAACTGCCATGGAGAGTGGAGTGTGTGGAAAAATTGGCACTTATTGCTGCACGTACATACTCTCCAACAATGCGGATAACTGAACACTCTCACAAACAATAAATGTACTACCATGGAGAAATGAGATGGGGTGGAGACCGATGACTGGTTCACCTTATTCTTTTCATGGGTGCTCTGATTGGATGAGCAACCTTCTCAAAGTATTACTTTCTTTTATTTTCCAGCTGCTGGTTCTTTTTTGCACTTGTCCATTAGTTGTGAGATGCTGGAAGAACATAATGGTTAAGGTAAGTCCATGGTGTCTCTCACAATAAAACCTATAGATGAAACTCCACTTCTGATGGATGAGCCAGAGCTGGTACACATTTTGGCACTATGAAACATATACCTCCACAATGTGGGGGAAGTTGCATGTAGGACTTTGAATCATAAGACCAATAGTGGTCCATTAATACAGCCATGCCTACTTTCTTGTCTGGCATGTCAAAAACGCATCCAAAACCTGTGTTCATTCCAACTTTCACTGTGCCATTATTTCTGAAGCACGATTTTCACTAGAATTATAGGTAGTAGTTCTACCTCATCTTCTACCCAGGTGAGCCATTTCATATATTTAGGCCATTCTTCATGGCATTATTTATTTACATTTTGCACAACCTCCTCTGTTTGCTCTAGAACTGACAGTGCCTTACATCCTATCAGTTCATCAACGCACCAATCAGTGGTGAATACACTTCATTTTATTTTCAGCTGGCCTCTATCCCAGCAAAAGGTATTCCTTTTCCTTGTGCATCATTGCACTGCAATAGTTTGTGATCTTCTATTCTAATCTCTCCCCTATTGGGACCTGATACTATATATTTCATTGTCTTATGTTGAGTTTTAGCCCTGATCACCAGGGGCTTTTGTTTTATAAAACTATGCTCACACAGAGAGTCTGCTGTTGTTAGCCACTCCAGGGAAGTAGTTTGTCCATGGAACTGTCCCAGTGGCATGCCTAGTATGAGATGTGCTGTGTTTGTAGGTAAGTATACATTGCAACATAAGTGTGTTGCAATGAATGCTCTAGAGGCACACCTGGTATAAGAGATGAGGGAGCAGACAAAGCTATGCTCACCAGACCTCTCTCTCCCCACCTCACTCATATGTTTGGACCACATGTTATTGATAATGTGGATGATATTATAAAAAGAAAACTAGCTCTAGTGTCTGCTGTCATATGGCACACTTATTTTTAATGTATTACATAGTTTGTTTTTTTAAGGGAATGTTTCAGGTATGATTATATTTCCTATGTTTTCAGGTGTCATACCTGTGTTATATCCACTGCATGGTGGCTGGGTTATAATGTTAGTAACATGCTCTTGCACGGAAATGCAAAATAAAATACAAACAACTAAACGAAAAGAAGGTTGCTATAATCATAATGCTAGTGTGTCTGCCTTTTGCAGCTAATTATGTGTGTATACTTGTCTAGACAATAAGAGAGAATGGGGATTATTCTAACTCCGGCGGTAGCCGTGCTGGTAAAATCAGCAGGGTGCCGCTGGAGTTGTGATTTTTTCTGGCGCCTGGCTTCATGGAAACGCCGGAGGAATATGACCCTGGTGTTCATGGAAGTCCGGTGCCAGAAAATCCCTAATCCCCATTACCATGGGAATGGGGATGACATTAGCACCGGCACGGTTAATAACGGTGCTGGTGCTACCGTGACAGTCTGCAAGCGGGTGCTGTTCCACCCACCAGGTCAGACCCGGTAGGTGGGAATGCAGCCGCCCGCAGAATCGGAGTGTGCCGGTCCCGTAACAACACTGCACCTTTGTTACTGGACCAGCACACTCATAATGAGGCCCAATATCTAATATCATTTAAGAACCAAATTTTTCTACAAGAGTTAACGTCTCAAAAGAGTTAAATATTTAAAAGAAAAACATTGTTAAAAGTGAGAGGACATTTCCTTCTAGAACAATATATGTTTTAAAGTTAAACAACATAACTGTAAGGTAAATGCTCCAAGCTCCTAAAAAGAGATAAATGTTGAAGAAAAATGAAAAAAAAAAACAGATAAAACACGGTGGCTTGGTTTCTCTTGAATGGGGAAATGCCACGCTATGTGTTTAAGAAAGCATCTTTGAAGAATGTTTTAAAAATATTCTTGTTTATAAAAGAAAAAAAAATGTGTTGTTATTCTTGCTGTTGCTGTTCCTGTTGCTTATTGGCACTGGTCAACACCCACGTATGGGGTCTTCGGACTTCTTCAACCTCAACTTCTAAATTGTTGGACAGGGTGGTGGGGGCGTCAGCATGATTCTTCTTGTTGTCACTTAAGTGGAGCCAGTCTTTCTTTCCTTCCCCCTTTAATGCAAGAGAAGTTGATTCTTCTTCTATGAAAGGTCCCTCAAATCTATCTAGGTGTATGCCAGGGGTGTATAAGTTAAGTGCTTAGGTTCCTACACAGGACATCATCACCTAGATGTAAGTGAAGGGGCTGCAATGACCTCTCTATATCAATGTGTCTATTAGTGACTCTTTAATCCCCCTGTCTTGTATGCATCTGTTTGGAGATACATTTCTCAGATTTAGTCATAGCCATCTAATAGTCATGTGTTTCTTGACCAAATATATTAGCTGAATTCTCAGCATCAGTTCGGGTCTGTGTGCAGGGAGCAACTAGGGAAATCATTCTTGCCCTGTCACCGACCAAGTCAAAAAGAACCAAGGAAAGGAAAATCAGCCAGCTCTTATTCAAGGTGCCTTTTATTCTTGCAATGCGTTTCTTCAAGTAGGCTTTGAGGCACTCACAAATTCTGTTAGCTTGCGGGGTGTAGGCAGATATGAATGTGTGTCTTATCCCAATAGGGATGTCAGTGTTCAAACACTTCATTTACAAAATGGGGCCCATTATCGGAGAGTAGCACTTCGCATATGCCCCATCTCAGGGGACACCACTTAAATGAGGAATTTTGCAGCTGATATGGCTTCTGGATGTATGCACAGACCTGCTTCGATCCATTGGGAAAAAGGGCATTTAACTACGATCATATGTTTGTAGCAGTTGCAGCATATCTACATAATTGATATGCAAATGCCAAAATGGTCCAGTAGGATGTTGTATTGCTCCTCTCACCATTCTCAGAGTGTGTCCGGCAGTACATTTCTGACAAATTATACATTTTATGATAAAACTAGTTACATGCTCATGCAGATTAGGGACAAACCAGTCATCTGAAATTGAAGCTGCAAGACATTCTTTTGTGATGTGTGATGGGTAATAGAGCTGTTCCACTGCTACTGTGTGCAGCTCAACAGGCATGACAGGCTTGCCTGTGTTATCCTGACACCACATTAGTTAAGTGGGGGATAATGAACATCCCCTCTTTCACCCTAAATCCTGTTCATCTTGTGGGCTGCGTTCCTTTAATTCCACAATCTGTGTTCTAGGTAGCGTGTTAAAACCTTCTGTCATCACCATGTTACGTGTGCATGTGTATTTGTTTGGGGAAGTTGTAATGTCTAGTATCTCAGGAAAAAATGCTGCTCTTTTTGTTTCTGCATTTTCAGCTTTGTTGCCACAAAAAATCATGTCTGTACCTCTCGTATGCACTGAGCACTTGACCACGGCTATCGCCGAAGGATGTTCTAAGGCTTCTAACAATCTCTCTAACAATGGTGTATGCTGTACTGGTGTGCCGTCTGTATGCTGGAAGGCCCCCTATATCCACCATGACAACCCTGAATCATTGCTACCAATTCTGCTGCTTGCATTTAAAAATGTGGTGGCAATATTGTGCTCTTTCACCATTTCCATTGTATATTGCATTCACCACTGCTGCCCCACTATGTCACAATCCACTGCTCTGGCCGATCGTTGAAAACCCATCAAGGAAACACTCTCTCCCCCTCCTAGGGTGTTTTCTTTAATGCGACGTATGTCATCATAAAGTGTAGGTACTACAATTGCGTACATAATACCAATCTTCTACTAGTTCTGCTATGAACCTTGTTGGGTTTACCGTGTAATACCTAACAATCTTGATTCATGGATTTGAAATGATGACCTTGTAATTCGATGCTCTCTGGATTGTCAATGGACTCTTGTGTGTCTCAATGACGCAAAAACAGCATGTTGCACACATAATGTAACTGAACACCTCATTTCAATAGGTGCTGACTTCTCAATTGCAAAGCTTGCTGCAGCTATTGTTTGCTCACATAGTTAATGGCTTCTCATAATTGGATGTAATATTCCACTGAAATATGCCAATGGATTGTGCCCCAATTATGTTTTCTGTGTGAGGTCATCACAACTGCTTTTGAATGGTAGAATAAGACACACTCTTAATTATAATATGGGATCCCTGACACAGGAGCTGTGCTGATGGCTCTTTTTAATCATTGAAATGCATTTACCCTCTCATTTGTTAATGGCAAATTTCTCCTGTCTTTCTGTGCTTCTTTCAGTTATTTTAAAAGCGGCCACACATATGTGCTATAATCAAAGACCCATGCCCTGCAGTAACTGCACAGACCCAAAAACTGTTTCATCTCCTCTACAGTATTCTGTCTGACAGTTCTGCTGATTGCCTCTGCTCTTTCAGGTGTCACTGTCCTCCCTTCATTTGAGATTGTCCGGCCTATGTACAGTACCTCCTACTGACAGTATTGCAATTTATCCCTGTACACTTTGTACCCTTTTTCAGCCAACACTGTCAATAATTCCACTGAGTTTTTCCTGCACTCTTCCTGTGCTGTGCTGCAAACTAATAAGTGATCCACATACTGTATGACTGTGCTGTCAGTTTGGAAATTTACCAGGTCCATTTGCAGCACTCAATTGAAGACACTGTGGAACTTTCAGAAGCCCTGTGGGGGGTGACTATGTTGTAATATGTTTCTGTGATAACAAAACACAGTCAAATATTTGGAGTTTTCATGCTATGCAATGGTGAAGAAGGAGTTTTCAAATCAATGGGCCTCATTATGACATCAGCAGTAGCCGTGCCTGTAATACAGGCACGGCTGCCACCGGTGTCAATTTCTTTCCGGCACCCGCATATGTGCAATTACCGGGCAGACCTGGCAGACCGAAAGGCACCCGCAAACACAACTTATAGTTTGCGGTCCGGGAACTAAGGTAGCGGCAAGCTTACCGGTATCGTAGTTCCCGGAAAAGCAAACTTATAATGAGGCCTAATCACTCTAAATATTGGGCTGTAGATGGTATATTACATAATATGGTCACTGGAGTTGGCCCGAATGGAAACTCTGCATCAACAATGTTATTCAGAGGACGTAGATCCTGTATAAATCTCCGAGACCGCCTGGGTACATGTTAGGCGGAAACCTGTGCAGTTCCCTCTGGGACCACTGCAAAAGATTTAGGACTACAGGCGTTGGCGGTGAACCCACTTGGTAGCAGTCTGTACCACACAGATTCACTTGGTAGCTGTGGCTGAGCAGTCAGACTTCTCTCAAGAAAAGTTGAGCAGTATGTGGAGTATACAACATAGGGCAATTCTTCACAGCAAGGCAAGCAAACACGCAACGAGGCTTAGTGTAAAGATAGTAAGGTATTTATTTAGAACACAACATCTATGGAAAACACTAAAGCAAATCACGGCAAACAAATCAAACACAATTAATCTACGAAGTAGAAAACGATCAATCCCCCTAGCAAAATATCGACAACTCTAGGTTCTACTGGTACCACTTATTTTCAGACAGAGGTGTATACCTCAACCTAGATGACACTCGAATATTAGTTAGGAAGGGAGAGAAAAAGATAGGCAGGTTATGAAATCAACACAGATCAATCCTACGTGGATAAAATGCAAGGTAGGAAGGCAAGAATCACAATAGATCATAAAGTTCAGAGGCCAGGCCCACTCGGAGAGAGGCAAGGTGCGATGTCCCGAAAAGTCTCTAGTGGAGATGCATTCAAGTCTTTATAGCAAATTGTTATCGGCAGATTGAACCAGTTCAGAACAAAGAATGAGCAAAGCTTGGAGGCGACCCAGCGGAAAGGAGAGGATTAAGACACCTCACTCGAACCGAACGAAAGGGAAGCCAGGCGGACACGGTACCTTGTTGTGGAGGGCAGCTCCGGCGGGGGCAGTTGTTCCTGGTGGTGGATGCACGTCGGGTCTAGTAGAGATGATCTCGTCGTCGAAGGAAAGTGAAGTCCGGTGCACCACCAGGGAAGAGACCAGCCGTGCAGTGCTCCGTCACAAGGCACCACCTTTTGGTCGCGGTACAGGGGTAGTGACTATCCGGTTGCCGAGGTGCTCTGCATGGGCAATTCGACCACTGCGTCCTGAGGTGAATAAAAAGTGAAGGGGACTGGTTGTTCCCACCAGTCAGGGGAAGAGACTATCCGGCAGGGAGATCTCCTCTGTCGTCGGGAAGTGGTGAGTCGGCTCAGCAGGGCTCCATCGGAGGTGTCGTCGTTGCAGGTCGGCTCAGCGTTACCCTCGTCGGATTCTTAGGTCCTGTGGCGACTTCTGAAGATCCAGTCCCAAAAGCCCTGCTTTTATGCAGAAGACCCCCATTCATTCAGCCTAGCTGTCAATCAACACATGCTAAGTGGTTAGCGGGAAGGCTCACCACCTGGGCCAATCACTCCAGAGTGTGACCTGAGTTGGCAAGGCAACTCGGTCCAGGGTGCCTAAACCCCCTCCCACACACCTGAGGTAACCCAGACAGAATGGCACCACTTTGGAGGGTCTCTGTACAGAGGCCTGCCAAAAGTGGAACAAATGGGTCAACCTTTGGTTTAGGAGTCACAGAGACGAACACAGACGCCATTTTTTAACCGAGTTCTGGCAGAAAATACCACTCGATAAACTTATTTAAGATATGTAGATCGGTGGTACGTCAGAGATTAATGAGAAAAAGTATCAATCGCCAACAATGGGACGAATCCCATAGGGTTATGTTCGGGATCGAACATAACAAGTAGTTTCCACTGCCGCCAGCCAAAACTCGACGAGGGGGGGCGGGACAGTGCCCCCTCAAGTAACAGATCCAGGAGTAATCGAATTACCCCTACTAGTACGTTCACAATAAGATGGTTGGTACTAGTTCTGTTAGTAAATTTAGGTCTAGTAAAGCCAATGGTGACTTTACATGCCCGGGGAGACAGTAGTCAGTCCCCGGGTGTGGAGTCTATGGTGGAGGACCCGCTAGGGCGCCCCCGTGTTACGACACGTAGGGTGCGGTGTAACACACATAGAAAAACATATGAGACCATATGGAGTAAAAGACCCCATAGCCCATCGAACACATTGACATTTCAAAGGAATTACACACATACATGTCCAAGAGTGGGAGAAAAGAGTCTCACTCTTGGCAGGATGGAAAAAAACAAACTCCAGAAATCCAGCAAAGCTGCTGGGGGACTCACTAGGTTAGGAAATTCAGCCTAAACAGAGAATTCTCCGTAACAGTACACTGCCACGTTGTATTGTGATTCTGACGGCATTAATATCGCCTGCTGCATTAGTTGCAAAGTTGGGAGTAAAATGATTCCAATCAAAACATGTTGGAACAGAAGAATGCATCAACTTGCCAACATTCAATTCATAGGACCTAGTCATTCATGCCCATGAAAAGCAACATGTTTGCTAATTCCAATCGGCCACTCAAATACTATTGTACACCTGTGGGACTACATGCAGTACAGGCTCAAACGTATCCTTGTTGCTGTGAGCGTGAAAGCAGGGGTGCAATATTCCACATGTTACATACATACTGTGAATAGGTATTAAAATTACCACTGAGTATGAGCCAATTTGTATGTGAACAAAATTGGGTGATACACCCTACAGTCTTGATTCACAGAAGCGTCAAATAATGGTGCAGTCCCATAGGGAAACGCTCTGTGAATCATGCCCCTAATCTGTATCACTGCGCACTAATTTCCAACACAGTCATAGCAACTTGTCCATGTAGTACACCCAAAAGCCCAAAGCACAAGCAACAAAGTCCCTGACCACTGTCACACGGACAACAAAAACTGTTATGCACGTAGACATCAAACCACACACATGAGACCACAGGTAGGAAGGCATAGTACAAAATGGATGCAAACAGAAAATAAATGTGATGGCAGCCCTGGACCCATTATGCGTGTTAGACAACAATAAACAGTTTGAGTGGCCAACTCATTCCCTGACAACAACTATGCTCACAATACACAGTCACATCAAAGCAGCCATGTAGATCCAGAAATGTACAAGTGCACTGCAAGAAATATGCACATCTCACCTTATAAATTGTGAGCCTGCGCTAGTTGCTGGACTGTGCAATCCATGGATGTCTGACTCTGTCGGCCTGGAAACCACCAAACCCTGATGCTGTGTCCTGTACACATATAGTGCAGCAACTTCCCCTTCAATCACAGCAACCATCTTCCCCATCTTCCCATACAGAATGCCTCTTAGAAAACAGATCCATGCACCCAAACATGCAGAAACATGTGCCTCCCTGAGTGACATGCAACAAATGCAAACAATAACTCACCAGCTACCCATCACCTTGTGTCCCGACACCCATGCAGCCAGATCCGCCAACCTCATGCCAATGCAAAATGAACACCCCACATAGTGACACCTTACCTACCCACAACACCTACACTGCCTGCCCCCCGCCACCCTCTCCGAGTACCATGCAGTGTGGGACCATGTAACACTTACCCATTATCATGGTGATGAGACATTCTGAAAGTCAGTATGACTCTGAGTGGACCCTCAAAAAGAGATCACTGCAGTAAACACTGGCAGGGGGCTGATGATGCAAAGTCCAAGAAGATATGATTGAAAAATATCACCAATTGCACAGAAGACAGGATCTGGCAGAAGTCAGCACTTCACCGAGGCAGCTGTCATACTGGAAGGCAGGGCACCAATGCAACTGGCATGAAACACACAAGCAGACATGTGCACACAATGAGAAAGAGAGGCCAAGGAAAGTGACACACAAAAGGGAGAAGGCAACAGGAAAGTGGGAGGGAAGGCAGACCTCACCCGGACTTGGTTGAATTGGGCCAAATGTTCTTGGGACTAGAGGGAGCATTGAGATGCACTTAGAAGCTGTCAACAGGCCTCATAAAATCTTCTGGAGTACCATTCATGGTATATGTTTACCTTGGCAAACAGCAACCCCTGGCCAATGGTGCGTGCCTGGTGTCTGTGGAGAACATGGCATCCCACACATGGCCAGCAATGTAGTTGTGTGGGGATTTGTCTTGGACAGCAGCCCCAGAATATGAAGAAGGACCAGAATGTGACTGCCTAGGTGGGTAGACATGACTATTAAAAATAATTGTATAGGATGCCACATGGCAGGCAAGACACGTGAAAAATGCAAGGAAACACTCACCATCACTACCATCACCATTTGTCACAGCACACAAACAGCCGGGTCTGCCATCCTCATGACAACTCACCAACAAAGGCTCTACAGTTACAGCCTCCCTCACAACTATGACCCCACAACCAGTGCTGCCCTCATTGGCTTGAAAAAACAGCATGCATAGACACACCAGCCTACCATCCCCATGTGTCACACGCACCGCTAACCTCAATACAAGCAAAATAAAAAGGATCCCACACAGTGCCAGACTCTGTGCCACAAACCACAACACAAGTGACACCCTGAGTGCCCTTGCCAACCTTCATAGGGTACACACGTGGCTTGCATCCACTGCATGCCACCTGGAAATACATGTTCTAATTGCAAAGACATTGCAACAACATAACGATACTGGACATCCATGACAACTCATGTATGGAACAAGAAAATATGCATGGTCCACCCAGGGTCAAAGGATGAGAGAGTGCAAGAGGGAGGCAGGACACAGAGAGACGATTGCCTAGCAATAGAGTGGAGCGAGAGAGAGCAAGAGAGAGAGAGAGATGAAAAGCACTGCAAGGAGGAGACTATTTGGAGGGGAGATGAGGATAGATATGTCTGACACCACAGTGGGAGAGGGCAGAGCGAAATTGTCCAAGAGAGGAAGATGGAGACATGCACACTTTTGCAGGACTAAACCTGGTCAGAGAGCCTGGAAGGAAAATAGATGTAAAAGTACCACATGAAGTTGGCCATGAAGGACAAACGTGAGTGACGGAGAAGGGCAGACAGGCAAAGAATGGGCACACGTGAAAGGTCAATCAGCAGCTCTACATCAGACAAACCACTGGCAATACCAACTATGGCATGCAAAGCAGAAAAAGACACATGTACACTACATCTCCACAAAGAAGTGCTTATGACCACATACCCATACACTACACCAACCAGCATTCCCCCCTGTTGGACACCACTGTAAAGGGACCTCAGGACAACATGCAGATGTTCACTCACACCCCAACAGAAAAACACACCCTGAGTGAGACTGCCCCAGTAAGTGTGTATGGATACCAGGTGTACTCGCAACTTACATAGGGAGAAAAGTTGAAGACAAGCTGTGGGGAGTGGACCATGTAATACATGCATGGGCCCACAATGTGCACACATAATGTGCATTCACTGCATTCACTGACAGTGCCAGATGAGATAAACAAAGAATGCCGAACAAAAAACATGCAACACACCCCGGTGTAGATAATCAACAGAAACAATGTAAAAAAAGTGACCTGATTGGGTAACACAAAAGCAATCTGTCAGGGGTACACATGTGTATATCTGTGGGGAGTCATTTGTGTAACCAGAGGCTACGTCATGAAGCGGGGCAGCTGAGGATGAGCAGAGCTGACAATGGACATGTCTGGTACATGTGGAACAGTGGCAGTGCAGGTCATGCAAGTGGACAAGGGAGTAGAGTGGGAAGTGGCACAGGTCAAAGAGTAGTGTGCACAGGGAGTACACCTGCATGGCCCTTTAGGAAATATGGGGTGTAAGGGGAGTAGAAGGGTGGCAGTAAGGAGATATCCTCATGGTCAGTGAGGCAAGTGTTGGAGAACCAAAATACACACAGTGCAGTGATAATGCATGTCATCAAATGAAATGAACATCCAGAATGTTTGAAAACTCCCAATGGCTAAAGTGTGACAAGTGCTGCATAATCACTTCTATTCATTGTGTCAAAGGGGCATCCACCAAAACAATAACCTCATAGAAGTGCAACTGCACATACACACACATGCCTATGGACAGACACACATCTGTACAGACATTTACAGTGACTCAGGGATTACCCCCCCAGATACTCGAAATGTGCTATCCATGCAAAGAACATGGTTACCAATAATACAGACACAACATGAGAGACCGTGCACATGCGTACCTGCTGACAGAGCTGGCATGATGTTAATCCCTCATCACCTCCCCCGTGAACTGTACTTCTTGTCCACCTTGGTAAGGGCAAAATAAAAATGCATGACACCATCTTGGCCAGGGGTATTGCATAACAATAAAAAAGTGTCCATGCCAAATAAAGGGGCCAAAAAAAAAAAAAAAAAAAAGAAAAAAAAATTACCACACCAGTCATGTCCAAAAGAAACAAAAAAGTCCATCCTGGAGTAGGGATGGGGCAGCCCACCCTGGAGAGGAGAAGGGAGGGGTGCATGTCAACATCCACATGAGTGTCCCCCTCAAAATCCCCCCCAAAACAATATCCTCCATCAGCTCATGGACCTCATGGCAACGGTGGACCAGGAGGCTGGTCGGTTTTGGGACACCCATCCTGTGGTTGATCTGCAGGTGGTTGTGGGTGCTGGACCCCTACCACACAGTGCCAAGGCCTGTTCTTCACAGGCTATGGCCAGCCATGACACAGTGGAATTCACCAGAAACGTTAGGGTGGTGTGGTCTCGATGCATGTTCTCACGGATGGCTGCAGATTCTGTATGAGCACTCACCCATGATGCATTGAGTTGCTCTGACAGTGTCTGATTGAAGCCATCCATCGTGGATCAGTTTCCATGTGGCTGAGAGATTGTCATGGATTGCAGTCCTCATTGCCTGCATCTCAAGCCTCAGGGCTTGTAAGTGTGTTTTAGCATCTGCATGCAGGGACTCCAGAAAACACCTCAGATCAGCCCATTGGCCTGTGATGTTGGTCTCCATGCGCAGTCTGTGGGAGAGGCATGGGGACTGCATGGTCTGCAGCTGTTGCTCTACCCAGGCAGCTGGTGGGGTCATGGTCTTGGCCATATTTTCCATGCCTTCTGAAATGTTGTCCAACACATTGGCATGTCGGATGGATCCACGCAACATCCGCTGCTCCTACTCTGTATCCACAGCCTGCACACAACCACCATGTGTGCGGGGCCTATGGCTGTCTGATGCAAGGGACCATGCCTGTTTCTGTGGTGCTCATGTCATTGGCTGCAGGTCTGCAACCCTCCCTTGGACATGAGCCTCAGGACCTGATGGGAATTTATGGGAGGGTGGCCTACAGCCGTAACCAATGAAGACGGGGGACCCACCACTGTGTGGCCTTGTTAAGCCAGCTGCACTGCTGCAGAATCATCGTCCCCATCTGATCCGGCCATTGGGGCACTTACCGTCACCCTCTTTGAGGCATACACATCTAGTTCAGTATCAAAGCCAGCTAAGCCTGAAGAGACTGAGGGTGGTCTGGACCACCAGTGGGTTCTCATGGCGCACAACCCCACGTCCTCCACTCATGCTCTTATGCACCACTAACTCTTCTTCCTCCTCCTCCTCCTCTGCATCTGGTGCATCCTCACCTGCACATGGACAGAGAAATACATATTGTGCCATATTCACCAATGCACAAATGCACATGTGCATCAATGTGCACTCAAACAACACAAGCAACAGATATTTTGCATTCCCACACTATGAGCTGTAAGCAATGGATGTCTGGCATTTGCTGAATAGCGCCCCCTCTCCCAGTCCTGTCCGTATCATCAATGGACACATAGACATACAATAGTGGCATGAACATACAATGATGGGCCATGCAACCGTCATGTCAACACACATACCAGGGAAAAACTGCACATTTGACATTGTAATTCTGAAGGAAATCACATGTCAACAGTCAGCCATCCATATCCACAGACACCAGCGCAGTCAACAGAATGGGGGAAGGTGAGGAAAGGGAAAATTACCCTCAGGTGGCGCACTGAAAGTGGGCCTTTTAGGCAAGGTCAGTGATGTGAAGAGAGAAGTAGAGAGGATTCAAAGATGACAACAAGGTCCATTGACACACACGAGGGTGAGGGGAGTGGGCCCATGGAGTGTGGACAGAGTGTGGGATGGGAAGAGGGAGCAGTGGTCCCAATGAGTAGGCTCCCTGTGTCACTGGCATTGAGGCAGAGATTGGCAAGTGGTACACCATGCATTTATTGCATATAGGGAGAAATCTATGAGAGAGGATGAGGGGGAGGCACGGAGTGAGGCTTGATAGTGATCTGCGTGTCATCCTCATTACAGGGGCATGACCCTGCCCTGTTCCTCACACTCCAACCACACTGGTGGGGTGGATGTGTATGTGCAAATGTAAATCGCATAGAACATATCCTGAGACACAGGGCCTCATTACGAGTCGGGCAGTAGGGGATACCGGGCACCGGTAAGGAGACCGGTGCCGGTAATCCCTTACTGGCTGATTCTGAGGTCCCCTAACAGGAACTGCTAGGGACGTGTGGTCGGACCTCACGTCCCTTACGGGTGCCGTTAGGGGACCAGGCCGCGAATTGGACATAGCGGTGAAGGTCATACAAGGGCCATGAGTGGCATGTATGTGCAACAATCAATCGCTACAGCAATGCCTCCGGTATAGGTGTTCTTGTTTGCAATGCAGTCCCTGTATATGCACATCATCCCACAATACTGGGTCAAGAGATCATGGCCGTGCATGCTCAGACTGTAAACCGGCATCGCATCAAATACCTATCACATTACACATGTTGTAACAGAGCCATCAGGCCACATCTGGATGAGGGATGCAGCTTCCATGTCTGACCTTATCTGACAGATGAAACGGTGTGGGGAAGTGTGAATGTATGCAGTACACAGACAGGCCAATGTCTATGCAACTGCAAAGCACAATGATGGAAGTGACAAGGCATGTTCCTGTCAAGTATCAACTGACGGACACACACAGGCCATATATACCCGACAGGTGTCCTAAAATGTAAATCTGTTAATAGGTTTGAACAACTACCATGCACATACATGGAAATAGAATGCAGAAAGATACACTCATTGACATTCATGCTGCCCATGACCTTCCACATGTGCCATCTATGGCCATGTGATTGTCATATTGCACGGATGGCCACCTCTGCATGACAACGCACCATAAGCAAGTGTCCACCATGTAGTGAATGGTGTAACCACTTACTACATTAATTCGTCATATCACCAACATCATGCCTGCAACTCAGGGGAGTCGTATGTGGTCAATTATGCAGCTTCACTCTGGGTACAGAACAAGGCATGGTGATAGACAGTACAGATATGCATCTTGACAAGGCGCAGTTAACAAATGGAACATGCAACTAGGCATGAGATGATGTAATTGATCAACATCTATCAGATGTACCTGTCGAGCAGTGCAGAGTGACACACCACAAGAATGTAGCAGACACCAGTACATGTAGGTGTCTCATGTCCTACCCATGCAACAGGGAAGTACCCTGTTGGTGATGTTTGCTGTCACATGGAAATTTGCCACATATGTCCACCACACAAATACTTCCAGAATGATGTCCATGCAGCATGAGTCCGAACATAGACAAACATGCATTACCCAGGAATGTCATACAACTGCAGCCATATGTACCACTACACAGATATGGTGGGTCATGCATGATTGGCAGAACATATGATGCACAATGATGGCCACTCACCGGATGTGTTCTCATAGTTCTCCATGCCTCCCACACCTTGCACCCACTCAAGGAGGATGTATTGGCCCGTTTCCTCTTCATGCAGTGTCAGCTGTTCCTCCTTTGGTGCCTCCCCTCCATTTGCCAGTGCAGAGGCCAGGTTGACACTGAGCTTGTATTTGATGCGACATATGAGATCATTCCAGCGCTTCTGAACCAGTTTAGCTTTGCGATTCTCAACACCTAAGGTGTTGATCTGGTTAGTGAGCCACTGCCAATGCACCATCCGTTGTGTGTGTGTATGGGTGCTCCCCGCATACAGGCACATATCAAAATGGTGATCAGTCATGTAGTCAATGAGGACTTGGAGCTCCTGGTCAGTGAAGCGCTTCTTCCTCTGCGGGTCAGTGTCATGTGCCGTGTCTTGGGGTTGAGCTGCTTCCTGCTCTGCAGGGCATTCTTTCTTGGGCCGAGGGGCATGAGGTGTCAGTGCTTTTCCTGTCTGGCTAGGAACACGTTTACATCTAGGTGGGGGACCACCTGTGGACTGCGGCCTGCCATTTCCTCCTGGGGCTGGGACAAAATCCCCGACCCTCTGGGATAAGGGCAGATGTGTCCTCACCATGTCCCCACCTCCCCCACCCTGACCCTGTCTGCTCCCTTTCCCTCTTGGGACCTATCCACTCATATCACAGGTGTAAGGGATGAATGGAAGGCACACACAGTTATTGTCCTGGGCAATGTGAGTAAGGCAACAGTCTACGTGATGTGCAACAAAGCTGTGTGGTCCAGCAAGGCTCAAATATATCCAAAAAGGAAAGACATATGGTACACAATACGCAGAGACTCCCAGGGACTAATAAATTGCATATGAGATACCAGGAAAGATTTGGAAAAGTGAATAAAAGCAGCATGCGATACACAGAGGCACCCAGA
Organism: Ambystoma mexicanum; assembly: GCF_040938575.1. Taxonomy (NCBI): domain Eukaryota; kingdom Metazoa; phylum Chordata; class Amphibia; order Caudata; family Ambystomatidae; genus Ambystoma; species Ambystoma mexicanum. The sequence goes on from NC_090924.1 coordinate 1,190,975,040, forward strand.
AACGCAACCACCCAAAAAAATGTGGTATGCTGTACCTGAAGGGAAGGATTGCGTAGCACCCCAAAATATGTCTGCGAAACTTGTCAGGATTGTAAACTTCAGGGGCAAAATCAGTGATGTGCATTGTGTGCCTTATATCACCCGGCATTGCCATGAGTCACGTACGCGTGCCCTTAGGTGTGCTGCGACAATGTGCGTAGGATGTAACTTACATGTTAAGGACCTTAACTCTGCTACTGGAAACTGTGGATTTAAGACACGCACACCACTGATTGTCCTGCCTACGTACGGCTGTATTTGCCTCCTCCAGCCCTGCTTTGCCTCACTCACTCCTATACTGCTGATGTCTGCTCGAGAGTGAGTGCCTGCCTGCAACCAGCTATGTCTTGGTGTGCCAGCTACCCCACTTTTGCCTGAACTCCTGTGTTGGGCCTTCAACCACCTCTTCTTTACTTGCAGGGACTTCCACCCCGGCCAACACCACCAAAGCTCCACAGCACCTACCCAAGACCCAGGAAGCCCATACCTGCTTTGAGGGTGCCATGTCTTCCCCATCTACATCATCTGAGAAGTGCAGCCCCCTCACATCGAGGCAGAGGGCTGCCAACTTCACCTTCACCAAAGTTGGCACCCTGATGAATTGGGTCCTGTGCGCCTATAAATGCCCTCTTCAACACAACTATGAAGCAGGGCAACGACGCAAGTCTGAGAATCTGCGATGAGATCACAGCTGCCATCCACATGGAGGAGGTGGCAACCTGCCCCAGGAACACAGTCCAGAAATGTTGGGACGACCTCAAGACCCTTAGTCATTACAAGGTGGTTGTAGTTGACACGGAACCCACCGTGGAAGTGTACTGTGCTGCCTGCGTACCAGTTCACCCTGATAGAGTAGCAAGCACTTCCCAGTTCTTGCGCTGGAGAAGTCGTCTGGATGCCGCTGGTGAGTCCCCATGTGGGACAATGCTCTATGGCATATGTGTGGCATGATGTTTGCAGATGCCACACCCTGTTTGTGGCTTGTGTTTGTTGTGAGATGCAGCTGATTGCTGCCTCATGCAATGCAAGCCTTTTGTGGTGTCAGACATTGTCCACTGGCATTTGCATGGGTATTGGCAGATTGTGCATTAATGGCTTGTTGTACTTGGGCAAGTGCAGTGTGTGAGTATGAAGCAAGTGCTTGGACATGACAGATGTGGACATGCAATGTTGTGGGCATGTGAGTGACGTGCATGATGTACGAGTCCATGAATGGCACACCTGACAGTGCATCCATGCAGGCACATCTGCTGATAGTGACACATGTGCATTGATGCCTGCATATGTGGACTTGATGCATTGACATCTACTGGACTGGGATGTGACCTCTCATTCCCACTGCATTTGTGAGATGTGCAATTGGTTCACAGATATGTGTGCCACTACATGTTGCTTGCTTGCAGGTCATACTGTTGCATGTGGACAGTGGCGACTGTGGACAGTGGTGACTGTGTTTGTGTGGGCAGGTGCACTGGTAATGTTCCCATGCACATGGCTGCATGTCATTCTTGTGTTTGGTGTTCATTGGTATGGTGGCGTTGCCAGTTTTTGTTGATGTGTTGGTGGCCACTGTACAATGTGGTTTCTACCCTTCAGTCCTTCACGTAGGATATATAACAGTGAACCTTGATGCGCATTCATTATTTTAATATATAGCTTTGCCATGTCATATTCAATTTGTGCAGATATTGATATCAACCCCATTTCTAATCGAATGGCCTGTATTGGCGTATAATTAGAGAGACCAAGTAGTCTCCTCCAAATCACACCACCCGTCAAATCCGCCTAGTTAGCCCAATCATAGAAGGAGGCTTCCAGTGCATACAGAAAAATAGCAACCAATTTTTGTTTATATATATTGATGATTCCCAGCAAAGTGAAACAGCTGTTAGTGTTGCCATTATTTTGGTTCTTTTACTAAATTGTACTAAGTGATTCATTTTCTTTCTCTCACCACATATCTCCTGGTCCAGGTATTTATAGCTGCTAACTTTCTTTATAGTTCCCAAGGAGCAAGCTATGGTCATTTTTTTGCAACGGTGGGGTCCAAAGGACATACTTTGTTTTTTTTTGTTTTTAATTAATGGTGAAACCATTTATTTGTGCATATTCAATCAAGGCTGAAGCACTATTACAAATACCCACATAGGTGTTGTCCATAATTATGATATCATCTGCATAGCAGATCCACCCCATCTTATGTGGGCCAATTTTAGGAAAGGCATTCATTTTAACTTTAAAGATGGCACCAAAGTCAGACATGAACAAATTATATAATGTGGGAATAGTGCACAGCCCTGGCTTACTCCTTTGGAGGTTATTTGATAAGAATCTGGTCTTCCACAAATATACCTCCTGAACCTCCCCATAGACAATATATTTTGTTCAATGACCAAATAGAGAGCTGTTTGATCAGTTAATGATGAAGATGCTAATGCGCTCATTGACTCTGAGTCTCTCATTGTAAGCAAAAGAAATATGTCAAGGCTAGAGGTGCATACATCTATTGTTTAACATTATCAAATGGTTAACGGGAGGGGTAAGCCATGATGTCATTCTTCATTTGTTTGGAAGCAACTTTCTTGAGGAGGATATGGACAGGATCTGAATTTTCGGACACGTCTTGTACAAACTTGGCATAATGTCATACCATCCCCAAAAAGGAGCAAATGTGCTCTTACAGTGTGGTTTAGGGAGTATGGCAATCAATGTTGGTTTGCATTTGATGCCTTGATCAGAAATGGTTTCCCCATATATTCAATGAAGTATTGCTGGTGAAGGTATTTCCCAGCATAGAGAGTGAGAATACTCTAGATTAGTAAATAGTAGAAAACATTTATTTAACGTGGATGGAGGATGTGTTAGCCAGGTATTCAAAATGATCAACTAAGGGACTAAACTATGATGCCATTATCGAATTGAGTTCTTTGTTTTGGTGGATTCAGGGAATATCGTAATATTTCAGCAATTGAGCTGCATAAATAATCACAACTACCAGGAATATGGTACTTCAGGGCAGAGGCTCTTGATAGCCAGACCTTTACTGTTCAACTGCCCCCTCAGTGGCTACTGACACAATACAAGCTCTGCATCTAGAGGACAGATCATGGGCCAGAAGAAGCATGTCCAATATAAAACGGAATTTGTGGGCGGTGAGTGTTAAAGAAACGTGCATTTGTGTTTGTTTGGAGCAAATCTTTTGGGTTACCATTCCAGACTATTATTCCAAAAATAAAAATGAATCAGGTTTGGGCCAAAGAGTGGGGGGAATGGGTATGTACAATGAGTAATCAAGATAGTAGTCCACAAAATTGCAGACATTTCCCATATAATGACAACATCCTTGAACGAATCTGCTGGTTCGCTGATTTTGTTTTTGTTCTGGAATTTGAGACGAAGGTGCTAACAATAGGATCAACCACTTCTCTTCAATATTTTTTTTCAAATATAGGTAGTTGTACTGATCAAAGGTACAGCAGTGGTGTCTGGTGACTTAGAAAGGTGGCAGGGCATACGTTTTGTAAGCCAAATGTGTGAGCGCCCCCGAAACCCTGAGAACATTTGGGAAAAATGGGTTCCAAACTACAGGATTGTTTTGTTTAATGTATGCTCACATTATTTTGCTTTCTGACACTGGACTTTAATTAAGAATGGGTTATTAGCTACAACACCTATTGCTTAAGGTTTTTATATACGGACTTAAACATTTACGAGATTGTTTTCTTATGGGATGTGTGATCAGGTACCAAAAAAAGGCAAACCATAGAACAATTAAATCAGCTAGAGCTGAAAAGATAGCTGGTCAAACACCTAAATTACGGCTAAGTCTCAAATCACAGCGCAACTAAAATTTGGGATCATCACCTGTGCACAGCCAAGGCAAGGGAACTAACCCTGGTGTCCCATGGAGAGAAATGTAAAATGAAACTAAGACACTCAGAGGGTAATTCATAGAATTTCGCAGAAAAGTGTCGCAAGCGGCTGGCGCAGAGTGTCCGCGTGCGATTGACTGCGCCAGGCACGTGCGCTAAAACCGATTTCCGCGCACAGTGTATTCATGGATTTTAGGCTCCCAAACCAGCCGTGGCGCAGAGAATCGCAGCGACCCTGCAGCAGCGCCAGTTACGCCCCCAAGAACGCCCTCGCGCAAGGAAAAGCCATCAAAATCGCTAAATCATCGCAAAGGGCTGCGCTAACCCTGGACCAGTTCACCGGGCTGGCAAACAGCAAACGCCAAGCGGGGAACGTGTATTTCAGGGGTGCGCGGGAAGTTCCACACGCGATTGGCCCAGTGCGAGCAAGATATGTGTATTTCAGGGGTGCGCGGGAAGTTCCACACGCGATCGGGCCTGGGGGAGCGGGCTACGTGTATTTCAGGGGTTTGCGTGAAGATTCTCACGCGATCGGGCCTGGGGGAGCGGGCTACGTGTATTACAGGGGTTCGCGTGAACTTTCTCACGCGATCGGGCCGGGGGAGCGGGCTACGTGTATTTCAGGGGTTCGCGTGAAGTTCCACACGTGATCGGGCCTGGGGGAGCGGGCTACGTGTATTACAGGGGTTCGCGTGAAGTTTCTCACGCGATCGGGCCTGGGGGAGCGGGCTACGTGTATTACAGGGGTTCGCGTGAAGTTTCTCACGCGATCGGGCCTGGTGGAGCGGGCTATGTGTATTTCAGGGGTTCGCGTGAAGTTTCTCACGCGATCGGGCCTGGGGGAGCGGGCTACGTGTATTTCAGGGGTTTGCGTGAAGTTTCTCACGCGATCGGGCCTGGGGGAGCGGGCTACGTGTATTTCAGGGGTTCGCGTGAAGCTTCTCACACGATCGGGCCTGGGGGAGCGGGCTACGTGTATTACAGGGTTCGCGTGAACTTTCTCACGCGATCGGGCCGGGGGAGCGGGCTACGTGTATTTCAGGGGTTCGCGTGAAGTTCCACACGCGATCGGGCCTGGGGGAGCGGGCTACGTGTATTACAGGGGTTCGCGTGAAGTTTCTCACGCGATCGGGCCTGGGGGAGCGGGCTACGTGTATTACAGGGGTTCGCGTGAAGTCTCTCACGTGATTGGCCCCGTGCAAGCAGGGTACGTGTATTCCAGGGGTGCGCGGGAAGTTCCACACGCAATTGGCCCCGTGCAAGCAGGGTACGTGTATTCCAGGGGTGCGCGGGAAGTTCCACACGCGATTTCAGCAGGGTATGTGTATTCCAGGGGTGCGTGGGAAGTTCCACACGCGATTTCTGCAGGGTATGTGTATTTCAGGGGTTCTGGGGAGTACTACACGTGAATTGGCCGTGTGGGTCCTCCCAGGTGTATGCTCCACAACCTCCACGGCCCCTGCAGGCAGCCCACACCACGGGGGACTACCCTGCACCCCTGCTCATGTCCCGCAGGCAGCCCATCCACCATGGGCATGCCCCCCAGCCAACCCACATGTCACCTTGCATTACTGATCAACAATGCATGTCTCCCACCACCCCCACCCCCCAGCAGTGCAGGGGCAGCCTCCACCAGGCCCCCACTCATGTCTCGCACCACCCCCACCCCCCAGCCACCAGGGGCACCCTCCACCAGGCCCCCACATATGTCTCCCACCACCCCCACCCCCCAGCAGTGCAGGGGCGCCCTCCACCAGGCCCCCACACATGTCTCCCACCACCCCCACCCCCCAGCCACCAGGGGCACCCTCCACCAGGCCCCCACTCATGTCTCCCACCACCCCCACCCCCCAGCCACCAGGGGCACCCTCCACCAGGCCCCCACCCATGTCCCCCTGCACCCCCAGCCCCCAGCAGTGCAGGGGCACCCTCCACCAGGCCCCCACTCATGTCTCCCACCACCCCCACTCCCCAGCCACCAGGGGCATCCTCCACCAGGCCCCCAATCATGTCTCCCACCACCCCCCACCGCCCTGCCACCATGGGAAGCCCCCACCAGGTCCTCACAATCCCCAATCATGTGCGTAATGGTCAGCCTCCACAGCCAAAAAGCCCTACCAAGTAACCCATTCACCCACATGGAAATGGAAATCACATGTTACACCCCCAATGTTCATGAAGCTAATGAAGCCATGTCCGTCACACACAATGGTTGCAAATGAATGGGAAAACACACATGACATGCATGAAACCAATGAGATGATACCACACAGTGAAGTATGCAAACAAAATTGTATTGAAAAAAAATAAGAATGCTAAAGAAAGAAAACTAACTACAATGTGAATGAGAAAAAAGTAAGCTGCATGTCCGTATGAAAAAATGAAACTTGAAATCCAAATAGAAAAAATTTTTGTCCAAAGTCAAATGTAAAAAAATCTCCATGCAATAAAGAACTATGTACAAAAATAACAAGGGTCCATGAGCCCAACTGAACAAAGGAAACCTACTAAAAAATCTACCTAAAAATCAACTATATACAAAAAGTGGAGCAGTGTCCGTCGACTCCAAATCATAATACGAAAGAAAGGAAACCTAAAACTAAAGAACTATATACAAAGGCGGCGGGCAAGTCCAGCGGCTCACTCTGTGGTGTCCCGGCCCAGGGCATCATCGAACTCCTGTTCGATGTCCCGGAGGCGGTCCAGTTCCATGGCCCCGAGGGTCCGCAGGGACGACGCTGTGTCCTCCTCCAACCCCCTGCGGATTGCCTCGAGGCACTCGGCCCGCCTCAGGGCCCTCCGCATGGAGTTCTCCGCCCTGACCATTGTGAGCCGCGCCTCTTCCGCCCGCCGCCGCTCTGCACCTATGGCGTGGCCCAACCGCTGCCACACGGAAGACACTCTCTGTCCTGGGTCCCCCTGCCCTCCGGCCGATGCCTGCCCCTCCGATGTCGAAAGCCCCGAGCCTTCATGGCTCCCACCATGTTGCTGCTGCTGCTGCTCTGCCTCTGCCCGTGCACTGCCTCCTGCTGCCTGCACATCCTCCGCCGGCTGGGGTGCACTTGTTGATGTGGCCACCCCTGCTGGACCACCGACTCCCGACTGTGGCAGGGATGCCTCCTCCACCAGCCTGGCCGCACCGTCAGAGGCAGCTCCACAGGGCACCCAGGTGACTGATGGGTGGGAAGATGGCACAGAGGACGACTGGCGCGTAGGAGGGTCCAGTTGAGGAGGGGGTCGGAGCAAGCCCCATCAGACGGAGGAATCCGGCCTGGGTGACCTGTCCCAGCAGGCTGACGTGGTCAACGAGCCATTCGAGATGACGTGCAGTCTCTCCATGAAAAGACTGCAGGTCACCTCGCATGGCCCGTTGACGCAACGCCACACCAGCCAGGACAGGCTCAACCCGGACCTGGATAGCCACGTCCGCAGGCAGAGGAAGGCCAGTTGACGTCAGCTCATCCCCTGCCTGGAAACGGGTCTGGACGTAGGCATCCCTGCTGGTGCAAGATGATGCAGGGACAGGATCCGGGACAGGATTGCACACAGGCACCTCCGCGGCGGCCTGTGCTGCCTCCTGTCCCTGGTCCTGGACTGCACCACTAGCACCAGTGGGATCCCCACCTCCAGACCCCGTCTCTGGTGCTTGCACGGCCTCCTCCTCCACCAGACCCCCCACCAACCTGGATGACTCCGTGCCATCTTCCCCTGTTGGGCCCTGTGGGGTCCCATCTGCCCCTTCTGCTGCCGAGGAGTCCAACTCCAAACTCCGCCTCTTGGACCTCCCCCCGGCAGCTGCGGCCTGGGACGCGGCACCGGACTCCTCACTCCCCGACGAGATGACAACACGGGAGGGGAGCCGGGCCTTGTGTCTCCGGCTGGCGGTCGGATCCCCGCCGCTGTGCTCCACAGCACCTTCTCCGCCCTCTTCATCAGTTGACGCTGCACACAGGGAGAAACAAAACACAGGCATCAGGGCACTGTACAATGGACACATACACACATGACAGTTGCACATGAGTGGCATTGGCAAACCTCAGACATGTCATCACAATCCCCAACACACATGTCATTGCAACTCGCACACATGAGCCATACCACAGGCATATCGCAACTGCCACCACCATCCATACACATACAACAGCATGAGCAGCCAAAGGTGACCCAGACATCACATGCAACACAGGAAGTGCACCACACATGTACACACACCACCACACTTGCATGCATGTGTACACCTCGGCCAAGTGTCGCACTGTTCAGACGGGCATCCATGTCACATCTGCCAATCAGGCTTACACATACCGCAGTCACATGCATCCATGTTGCATCACTGTTGCACCCTTGTCAAATACACACACATGCACATGTACACAGTGCTCATACATGCAGCCCAATACAACATACATGCGTGACATCACGGACATGTCTACTTACATACACACACATACAAACATGTGTGCACGCACAACTGCATTTGCCATGCAAGCCTACACACACAAGCACCATCCATGTCTCACACATTACAGCCCTCGCATGTGTCAGCCCCACGGCCATGTACACCCCCACCCATACTCGACCCCATAAAAACAGATGTGCAACCTGCACAATACCGAATAATCACCACACGCACTGCTCACAATCAGGATGCATGTACACTCACTGCTCGACTCCAGACGGGTCTGCTTCTCCAGGACCTGGACGTGGAGCGCTGGGGATATGCGTTCCAGGACCCCCATCTGTTCTTCCGACAAGTGGCCCCGGCGCCCCTTGGCATCCGCTGCCTTCAAGAGGCGCCGGGCCTTGTTCAGGGTCCTGGACCTGAAGTCCTCCCAGTGCTTCCTGACATGTTGTAAGTCCCGGACTGCCACCCCCTCCGCGTTGATGGCAGTCACGATGTCAGTCCAGATCCGAGTCCGTCCTTCCTTGTCGGCGCGGGAACTTCCGAAGAGGGCATCATACTGCCCCAGGACTTGCTCCACCAGGACACCAACTTCGGTGGCACTGAAGCTGGTGCCCCTCTGCCTCTCTGGCCGGGGGTTGTCAGTGGTCACAGATGGTGTTTGCCCCGACATGACAACCCCAGAGGCAGGAGTGGGTGGGCAACTGGGTCCTGGGGCTGGGCTGTGGAGCGATGGAATTCCAGTCGGGAGTCTTTGGTACCAGCAGGGGTGGTCACAGCAACAGCACCCCTGGCTGATGTGCAGGCAGCAAATGGCAGTGCACGTGGGCAGCAGGCAGTCAGGCAGCAGCAGATGGTAGGTGGGAGCGTGCTCGGGGATCTGGGGGGCAGTAGTTCGGCCTTCTGGGCAGGAGCGTGGTCTTCCGTGTGCTTACGCGTGGCCAGCTTGGTACGGAGTGATTTGGCACGTGAAAATCCTGCACGTCAGCGTGAAAATCGAGGAAAGGCCCTTAGCGCGTAAGCGCGTCAGTACGCATATGCGATTCTATTGGACCAAAGGCCCTCAGCGCGTAAGCGCGTCTGTGACGTGACCCGCATGGGTGTTTCCCACACAGCACGTGATGACAGAGCACACGTGGAAAGACTGCACGTCAGAGTCTCATCGCGTGTGATTGGTGGAAAGGGCCCTACACGCAGAAGTGACAAAGGTTGTAATAGGAGGAAATGTACCTACATGCAGAAGTGACAAAGCGTGTAATTGGAGGAAATGTCCCTACACGCAGAAGTGACAAAGCGTGTAATTGGAGGAAATGTCCGTACACGCAGAAGTGACAAAGCGTGTAATTGGTGGAAATGGCCCTAGCGCGTACACGCCGCGTAAGTGACGCTGGACGTGTGGGCCTGTATAAAAGGTACGCGTAGAACACCACTTCCTTGTACGTGCTTTTCGTGGAGAGCGAGTGGGTGAATTCTGTACTTCTTGTCGTTTCACACGCGATTTACTTCACGGCGTTTCAAGTTCGTATTCCCTGTTACCTCTGACAGATTTTTCTCTTCTTTCGCTTTTACTGGTTTACCTGGGCCTGTTCCCTCAAACAGTGTTCCCTTCTACTGTTGTCCTGTCTCCTCAGACAGCGTACCAATCTTCTTTTGGCGGGGGTGTTGCCAACCAAACGTGCTCCTTTTACACGCTTGTTTACCAGGCAGAAGGTGAGTCACGCACGTATCTAACATATGTGCTTGCCCCGTGTGTAGCCTACCCCTTCAGAGGTCATTCTAGGCTGCGTGTGACACGCATACGTTCATTCTTGTGTTTCTGGGTGCCACAGCGTAGTGCAGGTTTTTCTTTCTGCACACGTGGTCTAGGAGGGGTTGCGTGCACGTCATCTCCCTTTTTTGGGCCTCCTGTGCGTTGCGTGACCCGTCATCTTTCCCCAGGGGTTACATTCAGCCTTGCTAGAGCACTAGGGTACATTACCATCTGGTACCCAACCCCTTTGACCCCCAATTGCCCAGGACAATAGTCTACATCCACTCCCATACGCACATTAACATCAGTGCCATGGCTGGGAGGCGAGGATTCCGTAAGGGTGGCAAAGGTGGAAGAGCCACAAGTGGTGGCCGTGGTGGATCCGGTAGGGGACGTGGTCGTAACTTGCAGGGTGAGCCTGTCCCCCCATGTGTGGAGGACCAGTCACGGGCACCCATAATCCCCCCCCCTCCCATTGAGGCTGATGTGGCTGACACCATCCATGCTCAGCCCTTGTTGGACCAGCCCATTGTGGCACCAGACCTGGCTGACTCCATGGCTGACTTCCAGGTCAGCAGGGCTACGACACGTGCGCTGGTGCACGTTGATGCCATCATGCCACGTGGATCTGGGGCAGCAAGGTCATCTGCTGCACCAAGGAGGCAGGGCGGAGAGGCTGCAGGGGCAGCTGTGGCTCCATCCACCCCAGCCCTCACACACCCAGCCAGGACAGTGTCGGTCCTAGTCCATGCTGCTGACATTCCCCCTGACACCATCACACTAGAGCCAATGCCTGCACCAACTCCCATGCTGAGTGTGCAATCCCACACTCCTGATACAGAGTCCACCAGGGCTCCTGCCCCTAGTGTCCAGAGCGGCGCAGGACACTCAGGATCACCACCACCTTCCAAGCGGAAGAGGAAGAGTGCTCGTCCGGCACAGGCTGATGCCCCAGACACGGCTACACAGTCCGGCCCGTCCAGGAAGCCCAGCTTCACGGATGACGAACTGAATGCACTTGTCGAGTATGTGTCCGGACATGACAACGAGATGGTCATTGTTGCAGGATCCAAGACCACACCTGCACAACGCCAGGAACACTGGCAGACCGTTGCGGACATCGTAAGTGCCCTTGGAATTGTGAGGCGCACAGCCAATGATTGCTATAAGCGCTGCAATGACCTAAAGCGCAGGGCAAAGAGTAAGCTGGCCTCAAGTCATGCCGCAACTCTAGTGACTGGAGGTGGGTCTCCAGTAGTAGACATGGAACTCACTCCACATGAGTCAGTCGCTGGGACCTACGTCACGGAGGAACAGATCCAAGGCGTGGGAGATCTGGCTGATTACGAGGCATTGTCCGGTGAGTGCACATGCATGTGTGTGTCATCCATGTGCATGGTGTGTGTGTGAGGGCTTCTGTTTGTGTGCCAGGTGAGAGTGTGTGCGCCTGAGTCGTATGGGTCAGCCATGTGCTTCATGCAATCCTTCCTGCGCAGCTGCATTTGGCCATAGCAGTATCCCTTCTGCCAACAGTAGACATCTAGCCCAACTGCACGCCAGTTGCCCTTGAAGTGTCACCTTGCCACAACATATTTGCTTATTTTTCACTGTTCATTCAGTCAGTTTGTTTGCATTCCACCACTTTCACTAGGCATGTCGCTGTCCACTAGTCACATGTCTGACATGGGTATGGTAAAGTGGAGTGACTTTGTTACCTGGATATCATTTGTACACACATGTCCCTGTGCAATTGGACCATTTCAGACTGGCAGCTCCAGGTGAAAAATCTGACCTGTTAGAATTAGAAAAGCAATTACATGCGGGAACTGGACTGAATGAATAGGTGCTGCCCTCCTCTCCATCTTCACTCAATTGCAATGGTACATGCCATCTGTGTGATGGCATGTGTGTTTCACCTGGCAATCACAGGCCAATGTGTGATGCCACTGCCAGGCAGCATGCAGAAAATGTGTTCATCTTCTATCTTGGTGTCATCAGTGTGTGCCTTTTGCCTGCACTTCATACGCAGTGAGGGTGCATGCATGGGAGGGTTTTAGTCATGTGGGACATGTGTCAATCAAGTACTGGTTCTCTTGCTTCTCAGCCCTCATTGTGTGCCATGGTGCTAATGCCTGTTTCCATTTCTTTGTTTTCATGTCTTTGCAGGGGAAGACGCACCTGATACTGCTGGGGTTGTGGAGATGGTGCAGACCCAGGAGGGGTCCGAGGGCCGACCAACCACCAGTGAGGGACGTGGTGTGGTGGTGGGGGAGAACCCACAAGTGCTGCAGGTCGTGCTCTCAAGGGGTGTCTCTGGCTGCACCTCCCCCGAGCTGTACTCAGGTGTTGATTCGGATGAGACCTACGTGCCGTCGCAGGTGAGTGTTCCAGGGAGGGATTCTGTTCTGTCTCACCCACCTGCACCAGGGTCAGGACCCTCCATGGGGATGTCAGTGTTGGCAGCTACGCCTTCGGTGGTTACGGATGCAGGGTCACACTCCGCGACATCTGATCCTGTTCCTGGGCCAGCAGATCAGAGGGGGAATGCAGTCCTGCAGCCTCAGGCAGTGCCGGCACAGCAAGGCGCAGTTCGCCTTGCCCCAGACAGGTGTGGTGCCCGCCGACGTGGTGGCCGTACGCCACCCGGCAATACCGCATGGAAGCAATCCATTTACGGTATGGCAACCCAACAGGCTGCATCATCCGAGATGATGGCTCAGGCCATGGATAGGGTGGCCACTTCCATTGTCCCCCCAGAAAGGCTGATGGAGCGACTAGAGCAGGCAACCGACTCCATCTGCCAGTCACACAGGGAGGACATGTTGGGGTCCAACAGGGACAGGCGGGCGGCACTGGCGACTCTGCAGGAGGCCATCTCCATTGAGTCCCAGGGCCACAGGGAATCCCTGAGGCAGGAGCTCCTTCACCTCAGGACGACTCTTGTTGAGCTTGAGGCTTCAACACACCAAAGGACAGAACAGCAGCTGGAGCGTCTCACCCGTACGCTCTCAGCTGAGATGCAGGCAACGAGGGCGGAGGTCCGGGCATCCAGTGAGTTGTTGCATGGGGACCTCCGCACACTCATCCTCCAGAACCAGACCTACCACACCCGCATGCTTGCAGCCATGGAGGAGCAGACTAGGGCCTTGCGTGGGCTGCCTCCCATAGTGCAACCACCTCTGGATGCAGCTGCACAGGGTGATAATAGCGACAGCAGTGACACTCCCACAATAGGGTAGCCGTGTGGGCCATGAGCCCATGGAGGTGTTTTATCTTCCCAGGATCCACGCAGGTGGGTTCTGGTGTGCATCCTGTCCTCGGACCTCCTGGGTGTCCTCCCCAACCCCCCCGGGCCCATCAATGGCCATTTTTGATTGTTTCTTATTTTTATTTTTATTTTGATTTCTTTTATTCCCAATTTATTTGGGACGATCTGTTGGCTTCCGTGGTTCCTGTGGGCATACGCTGCATTGTGGCTGGGCACATGCAGGCTTGTAATGTATTTGGTTCAGATGCTTGGGTTTGAGTCACACACACCCCTCCTGCTTCCCGTTTCCATGGGCTTGCAAAGGGTGTGCCCAAGTGACAGTGAATTACACAGTGACGTTGGACTCCCATGAGCTGTGTGGCCAGTCTGTAGTCAATACTGTGTATACATTCATAGTGCATATTGCTGTTGTGTTGTACACTGCATGTTGCATTGATGTGTAACTCTTCTTCTGTGTCTACCTCCCAATTAGCATGTCCCTTCCTCATGTCCACACAAGGACTCTAGTCTGGAGATGGGGACCATGTTGGCAGCAGTGCACCTACAACTCTACATGGCGACAACACTGCACAGTTGGTAGTGGTGGGAGTGCAGGCATTTCCAGGTGGTGAGACTACTAATATGTAACATTTGTGATGTCATGTTAATGGTACTACGTGCTCAAGTATGTTGTTGGTCCGGCATTGCTGTGAGCATTTCAGGTGTTGCAGGTTTCTAATAGTGCCACTGTACATAGTGAGACTGATGTCATGTTGTGGGGATTACTTTGTTTACCTGCAATTAGCATGACATGGCACGGTGTGTCGTGTGGCGGTGCTGGGGTTGGGTTGGCTGACATGGCACTGTCCTCTTGTTGCATTTTGCAAGTGGGTATTCATTTTAGCTGCTTCAATGTGTAACTTCACAAAACTGCATTGGTGGTGTCTGTGTGGGTAGGGATGCACACATTGTGACACTTCCAGGTGAACAATCTCAGGCTGACATGGTATTCCCGGTTCATTCTCCAGACATTCAGGATCAGTGTCAGGTTGAGTCATCATTGATTGTCAGATGGAATGTGCCAGGGCAGTGTGCACTCCACAGGGGTGTGATTTCTATGTGAAGTAATTAGCCACTAGCTGTGTACGGGCTGCCTCCCCCCGTGCCCTTTCCCCTCCCATGCGCAGCGGCTGTGCATGTGGTTGGGGATGTGGGGCCACCACCATGTCCACGGCCAGGCCCCGGCGTGTTGCAACGTTGTGCAGGACACATGCTGCCACTATGATCCTGCACACTACTGGGGGAGCGTATAACAGCTGCCCGCCAGAACGGTCAAGGGAGCGAAAGCGTGACTTTAGCACTCCGAATGTGCGCTCCACTATGCCCCTGGTTGTAATGTGGGCTGTGTTATATCTTACCTGGGGTGGCGTGGTGGGGTTCCGAATTGGCGTCATCATGTGGGGGCTGAGAGGGTAGGCACTGTCCCCTGTGGAGGTGGTGATTGGTATCATTGGTGGGGTTGTGACCTTGCTCAGTATCCAACATGCATGCATGTGCAGTGGCATACATACTCACCAAGCAGCCATGTATCGCCATGCCGCCCAGCTTCTAGGTCCCGGCTTAGGGTGGACATTCGGTAAATGAAGCTGTCGTGGGTGGAGCCGGGATAGTTGGCATATACTGAGGTGATGATTCCCTTGGCATTACATGCTACCTGCACGTTGATGGAATGCCAGTGCTTGCGGTTCGTATAGATGTGCTCAGATGCCCTGGGGGGACGTAGAGCCACATGGGTGCAGTCGATGGCACCTAGCACTTTGGGGAATCGTGCCACAGCGTAAAAATCCAGGGCGGCAGCATGCCTTTCTGCAGGTGTTCTGGGCAGGTATATGTGCCTGCGGACTGATGGGCGTGCAGTGATGATGTTCAAGGCCTGGTGTAGGCAGCGTGACTGGGTGGCCTGTGACACCCCACCCACTATGGCACTTGTCCGCTGAAATGATCCAGTGGCTAAGAAGTGCAGTACATTGAGGACCTTCTCCAGGGGGCTGAGTGCTTGGGAGCACAGGGTGGGTGATGTGAGGTCATCCTCCCACTCACTCACCAGGTCCAGTATGATGTGTGGTGGAAACCTGTACCTCCCATACACCTGGTCATCTGGCATCCCGAAAAGGCTGGTTCTGTGTGTGAATATTCTGGCCCTGACTATCCTCCTCCTCCTCCTTTGGTAGCCCACTGCCACTGCTGCTAGGAACGGTATCTTCATCCTGCCGTCTGAGCTTGTTATTGTTAAAGTCCGCAAATTTATGCTTTGCGCGTGTTCTAGGCGAGCGTGTGACCCGCGCACCCCTGGAATCCAGTTCCCAGTCCAATAGCGTGTGGAAATTCACACGCACCACGGGATACAGCGTGTGACCCGCGCACCCCTGGAATCCAGTTCCCAGTCCAATAGCGTGTGGAAATTCACACGCACCACGGGATACAGGTTCGCTGACGTACTTGCGTGTGTAAGTGCCCGCGCACCCATTAAATACACGTACATAGGCCAATCGCGTGTACGCGCACTTTTGTCCAATTACACGCGATGACACTCTGACGTGCAGTATCTCCACGTGTGCCCCGTCATCACGTGCTGAGTGGGGAACACCCGTGCGGGTCACGTCACAGACGCGCTTACGCGCTGAGGGACTCCGGTCCAATAGAATCGTGTATGCGTGCTGACGCGCTTACGCGCTAAGGGCCTTTCCTCGGATTTCACGCTGACGTGCAGGATTTTCACGTGCCAAATCACTCCGTATCAAGCTGGCCACGCGAAAACACACGGAAGCCCACGCTCCTGCCCAGAAGGCCGAGTTACTGCCCCCCAGTGCCCCGAGCAGCCTCCCACGTGCCATCTGCTGCTGCCTGCCTGCCTGCCTGCCTGCTGCCACCGTGCCCTGCCATTTGGTGCCTGCACATCAGCCATCTGCAGGGGTCCAGTTGCTGTGTCCACCCCTGCTGGAACTGAAGACTCCCGACTGGGATTACATCGCTCCACAGCCCAGCCCCAGGACCCAGTTGCCCACCCACACCTGCCTCTGGGGTTGCCATGTCGGGCACTTCCACATCTGGCACCAGTGGCAACCCAAGGCCAGAGGGGCAGAGGGGCACCAGCTTCACTGTCACCGAAGTTGGTGTCCTGGTGGAGCATGTCCTGGGGCAGTATGATGCCCTCTTTGGATCATCCCGCGCCAGCAAGGAAGGACGGCAGAGGATCTGGGCCGACTGTGTGGTTGCCATCAACGCGGAGGGGGTGGCAACCCGCGACGTCCTGAAGATCAAGAAGCGCTGGGAGGACTTGAGGTCCAGGACCCTTGTGAAGGCCCGGCGCCTCGGGGAGGGGGGCCGGGGCCGCATGAGTTCCATCCAGATGAGGGTCCTGGAACGCGTACGCCCAGCGCTCCACGCCCAGATCCTTGAGAGGGAGGCCCGTCTGGAGTTGAGCGGTAAGTGTCCATGCATTACTATGTGAGACAGGGCATGTTGCGGTGTGCTGGTTCTATGATACTTGCCTGTATGTGTGCCATAGGCCATGTATGCATGTATGTGTGCAGGGACATCATGGTAATGCATGTGCGACCAGTGATGTGTGATGCACATGGTTGTTGCATGTGTTGAAATGCCGCATGGGGAGCCCTATGCAGATTTTGAACATGAGAGCATGCCAGTCTCTGTACCTGGACATGGGTGGGGGTGAGGGATGGGTGCTGATGCCAGGTACATATATGGTAGCCATGTCTGTGTGCCTGACCTGCGTGTCTGTGACTTGTGCATGCCATGGATGCATGACACATGTGTGTGACAATGCACAGATTCAGTAAAGCAGCCAAATTACCCTTGTATCCGCTGTGTTTGGTGTGTTTGGGGCCAGATGGATGTGACTGAGGTGAAGTGTGTGCATGTGATGGGCATGAGCCATGATGCATGTGAGTTACATATCATTGAATGTTTCAAGAGTCCATTTGACATGCATGGAAATGTCCATGGCATGCACCATGCCTGTTACTGTGTGTGTTTTGCCTGGACTGACCCATGTGTTGTGGAGGGACATGATGGAAGTGTACTTTGACAGTGGTGCTCATCTGCTATTGCTTCCTGTCTAGGGGACCATTGTACAGTGCCCTGATGCTTGTGTTCTTTGTCTCCCTCTACGCAGCGGCTAGTGAAGAAGAGGGCGGAGATGGCGCTGTGGAGCAAGGCGGCGGGGATGCCCCCACGGCTGCAGCAGAAGGGGTGGGTGAGCCCCCACAGGGGCCTGCTACGGTGGGAGACGGTGAGGAGCCATCCAGGTTGGTGGTTTGCACAGAGGAGGAGGAGGCCGCCACTGGGGCACACATGGGGCCTGGTGGGGGCATCCCTGCTGGTGCAAGTGGTGCAGTCCAGGGCCAGGGGCAGGAGGCAGCACAGGTCACCGTGGAGGGGCCTGTGCATGTCGCTGTCCCTGACCCTGTGAGTGCACCACCATGCACCAGCAGGGATGCCCCGTCCCAGGCCTGTCCGCAGGTAGAGGGGATGTCCATGTCACCTGACTCCCCTCCACCTGCGGACGTGGGAACCCCTGGCCGTGCGGAGAAGGTCCTGATTGGGGTCGCGATGCGCACGGCTGTGATTCGTGATGCCGTGCGTGCTTCCCGGGAGGAGCACGCACGTCATCACGAAGTGCACCGTGCCGACGTGGCCCAATTGGGATCGGCCATGTTCGGGGGTTTCCTGCATGTGTTGGCCAATGTGGCGGCCCTCTCCTCCTCTGTGCAGGCTATCCACCAGTCGTTCTCCTTGCCGTCTTCCAGCCCAGATGCCACCAGGGCCCCCTGTGGACGTGCCCCGGCCAATGCAGCCAGCTCGGTGGGGATCCCATCCCTGCCACAGTCGGGAGTCAGAGATCCAGCAGGGGTGGACACCAGAGCAACTGGACCCCAGCAGATGGAGGATGTGACGGCATCATCGGGCAGGGCACGTGCACGACGGCGTCGGTGGTTTCCATCAGCCTGGATGCCGTCGTGCTGGCACAGGCAGTTGTGTCGGAGGCAGCAGCAGGCTCAACGTGGGAGGCATCATGGCTCGGGGCCATCAACATCAGGGGTGCAGGCATCGGCCGGAGGGCAGGAGAACCCTGGAATGGGAGTGGCTTCCATGTGGGAGCGGTTGTGCCAGCGGATAGGTGCGGAGCGGCAGCGAGCAGAGGAGGAACGGCTCACGATGGTCAGGGCGGAGGACTCCATGCGGAGGGCGCTGAGGCGGGCTGAGTGCCTCGAGGGTCTTCGCAGGGAGTTTGAGCTTGACACTGCGTTATCCCTGCGGGACTTCGGGGCCAGGGAACATGCCCGCCTCCAAGCCATTGACCAGGAGTTCGATGATGCCCTGGCCCATGACAACAACCAGTGAGCCATCCGAATAGCCCGCTGCCTTTGTATATAGTTGTATAGTTAGGGTTAGGTTTCCTTTGTTTTTTTGATTTTTCTTTTGGTTGCGATTGGACAATGCACCACTTTTTTGTATATAGTTCAGTTTTTAGTTAGTAGTCATAGTTAGGTTTAATTTGGTTGGGCTCATGGACCCAGGATGATCTTCTTCATGGTTCTTCATTGGCTTATTTTAATTTTTCAGATTATTTTCTTGGACATTCATCTTGTTTTGTTTGATTTGCTTTGTGTTTTTTCTTATTTCATTTCCATTCTACTTGCTGTTCAATACATATTATTTTTTTAATCTTCAATGTGTCGTATCATCTCATTGCTTTCAGGCATGTCATGTTGGGTGTTTTGTCATTCACTTGCAGCCATTGTGTGTGACAGACATGTGTTCAATTGCATTATTTAAATTGGGGTTGTAACATGTAATTGCCTTTGATATGTGGGTGGGTGTGATAGTTGGTTGGGCCTTTTGGCAGGGGAGGATGGGCATTACGGACATGATTGGGGAATGTTGGGACCCAGGTGCAGGGGGGCATGGATTGGACATGGGTGGGGGCCTGCTGGCAGGTGCCCCCACAGTGCTGGGGGGGTGGGGGTGGTGGGAGACATGAGTGGGGGCCTGGTGGAGGGTGACCCTGCACTGCTGGGGTGTGGGGGTGGTGGGAGACATGAGTGGGGGCCTGGTGGAGGGTGTCCCTGCACTGCTGGGGTGTGGGGGTGGTGGGAGACATGAGTGGGGGCCTGGTGGAGGGTGACCCTGCACTGCTGGGGTGTGGGGGTGGTGGGAGACATGAGTCGGGGCCTGGTGGAGGGTGCCCCTGTACTACTGGGGTGTGGGGTGGTGGGTGACATGAGTGGGGGCCTGGTGGAGGGTGCCCCTGGTGGCTGGGGGGTGGGGGTGGTGGGAGACATGAGTGGGGGCCTGGTGGAGGGTGACCCTGCACTGCTGGGGTGTGGGGGTGATGGGAGACATGAGTGGGGGCCTGGTGGAGGGTGCCCCTGCACTGCTGGGGTGTGGGGGTGGTGGGTGACATGAGTGGGGGCCTGGTGGAGGGTGCCCCTGCACTGCTGGGGTGTGGGGGTGGTGGGTGACATGAGTGGGGGCCTGGTGGAGGGTGCCCCTGGTGGCTGGGGGGTGGGGGTGGTGGGAGACATGAGTGGGGGCCTGGTGGAGGGAGCCCCTGGTGGCTGGGGGGTGGGGGTGGTGGGTGACATGAGTGGGGGCCTGGTGGAGGGTGCCCCTGGTGGCTGGGGGGTGGGGGTGGTGGGAGACATGAGTGGGGGCCTGGTGGAGGGTGACCCTGGTGGCTGGGGGGTGGGGGTGGTGGGAGACATGAGTGGGGGCCTGGTGGAGGGTGACCCTGGTGGCTGGGGGGTGCGGGTGGTGGGAGACATGAGTTGGACATGGGTGGGGGCCTGCTGGCAGGTGCCCCACAGTGCTGGGGGGTGGGGGTGGTGGGGGACATGAGTTGGACATGGGTGGGAGCCTGCTGGCAGGTGCCCCACAGTGCTGGGGGGTGGGGGTGCAAGGGGACATGAGTTGGTGGTCATTAGTTCAAGGAGACATGTGCCTTTGCTGGGGGGCATGCCAATGGTGGGTGGGCTGCCTGCGGGACATGACCAGGGATGCAGGGTAGTCCCCTGTGGTGTGGGCTGCCTGCAGGGGCCGTGGAGGGTGTACAGGGTACACCTGGGAGGACCCACACTGTCAAATCACATGTGGAACTTCCCGCGCACCCCTGATATACACGCGCCCAGGCTATTCGCGTGTGGAACTTCCCGCGCACCCCTGAAATACACGCGCCCCCAGGCTATTCACGTGTGGAACTTCCCGCGCACCCCTGAAATACACGCGCCCAGGCTATTCACTTGTGGAACTTCCCGCGCACCCCTGAAATACACGCGCCCCCAGGCTATTCGCGTGTGGAACTTCCCGCGCACCCCTGAAATACACACCCCCAGGCTATTCGCGTGTGGAACTTCCCGCGCACCCCTGAAATACACGCGCCCAGGTTATTCGCGTGTGGAACTTCCCGCGCACCCCTGGAATACACGCGCCCCCAGGCTATTCGCGTGTGGAACTTCCCGCGCACCCCTGAAATACACGCGCCCAGGCTATTCGCGTGTGGAACTTCCCGCGCACCCCTGAAATACACGCGCCCAGGCTATTCGCGTGTGGAACTTCCCGCGCACCCCTGGGATACACGCGCCCCCAGGCTATTCGCGTGTGGAACTTCCCGCGCACCCCTGGAATACACGTAGCCCGCTCCCCCAGGCCCGATCGCGTGAGGAACTTCACGCGAACCCCTGTAATACACGTAGCCTGCTACCCCAGGCCCGATCGCGTGAGGAACTTCACGCGAACCCCTGTAATACACGTAGCCCGCTCCCCCAGGCCCGATCGCGTGTGAAACTTCACGCGAACCCCTGATATACACGTAGCCCGCTCCCCCAGGCCCGATCGCGTGAGGAACTTCACACGAACCCCTGTAATACACATAGCCCACTCCCCCAGGCCCGATCGCGTGTGAAACTTCACGCGAACCCCTGATATACACGTAGCAGGCTCCCCCAGGCCCGATCGCGTGAGGAACTTCACGCGAACCCCTGTAATACAAGTAGCCCGCTCCACCAGACCCGATCGCGTGTGAAACTTCACGCGAACCCCTGAAATACACGTAGCCCGCTCCCCCAGGCCCGATCGCGTGAATTACTTCACGCGACCCCCTGTGATGCACGTACCCTGCTGAAATCGCGTGTTAGACTTCCCGCGCACCCCGGTATACACGCACACGTATTTTTTGTCAGCGGGTGTCCATGTTTGTGGGTACCCCTTTGCACGTCATTTTTCCTGGAGGGCCACAGTATGGGACATTCATCATGGCAGTATATAGGTGCTATTTCTTTGCGCACCTTTTGGCGCACATTTCTTACAGCCGCAGAGACGCTACCGCCTGCTTTCTTGTGGCGGTCGTGTTTGTGCCTGTGCGCTGGTTTGAGCGTGCGCTTTTTTGCCCTATTCTATTCCATGAATACGTGTTGTAGGCGAGCGTGTGGGCGTTCCGCGGACTTGTGCCCTGTACTTCCCCCGTGACGCCCACGTTTTGGCAATTTGTTCCCCATTCCGAGTGTTACGCCCGTGTTCCGCCTACTTTTGTTGCGTGCGCCGCGCTATGTGCGAATTTCGCTGTGGCCTGTGCGATTTTCGCTGTGACCTGGCGCACGCTGTTAGATGGCCTGTGCGCCAACGTGCGCCGCGTACTTTTTTATCGCACATCCGCTGGTTTTCTCGCGCACGGCCTTCCATGAATCGACGTGCGCTGCTTTTCATGCGATTTTCGCAATTGCACTGCGATTTTCGCTATTCCACTGCGATTCGCACGTTTTTGCCCACTTGCGCCGCGCTAATTATTCCATGAATCGGCCTGTCACTCTGTTCTCTTGCACGTTTGCATTTGTCTTTTCGTGGGAAGCTGCCCAATGACAGACAGTGACAAGGAATCAAGTCCAAGTAGTAAGGGGTTAAAAACAAAATGCACATTTTGTTCTGATCTTGCTTGCACACGCTGCATATATGTGTGCCGGGAGCCCACTTAACAATGTCACTGCAAACTCCAATCAACCCCTACAACCCCTACAACCTTATGTCATTGTATGTCATTGTAACTCCTCTGATCCCTACTGAACCCTATCGTCTGAAGCTGACGGTCTCTGGAGCTCTGGGTCTCTAGAGCTCTGGTTCTCTCTAGGCTGGACTACTGCAACAGCCTCATTCTAAATCTTCCTGCTTCTAATCTCTGTCCTCTGCAACTCATCCAGAACAGGACTGTGATACTTGTCCTTGCCCTCAAGCCCAAGGATCATATCTCTCCAGCACTGAAATCTCTGCAAGGGACCCCAGTGGCTGCAAGGATTAAGTTCAAGATCCTCTGCATTTTCCACAGGCCTTCTGGGGCCTGAGTCCTCAATACCTCCAACTCTCTGTTTGTAAAAACCTTCCTATTCAAGCTCTTTGCTCCTCCACCCCCAACTCCCTCAGAGTCTGTCACTTCTCCAAGCAACGGGTTGTTGGTAGATCTCTTTCTTCGGCCGGGGCCTCCCTCTGGAATAGCCTCCCTGCCTCTCTGAAACTTGAGGAGAACCATCTCCTGTTCTGGAAGTGTGTCAATATCTTCGTCTTTGCTTCTGCCTTTTCTCTCCTGCTCCCCTGATGATTTCCTGTCTGATATTGCACTGGTCACCTGGCTACCCTTTGATTTTGGGCCCAGGACCCTGCCCACCCAATTGTACACCTGTACTGCCTCCTGGCAACCCTTGCACCTAGGTCTGTTTCTGTAACCCTCTAGTCCCCCTACCTGCAATTTTGGGCACCTAATGTCTGCACTTACCCTTGCACCTGTGACCTGCTGGCCGCACTTCATGTTATTGTTTTGATCCCATGTACAGCACTGCCTCCCTCTTCATTCCCCTGGCACTTTTCCCGTTCCTTCCATGTTTCTAAAAGTTCACTAAATCTTGATCTCAATTGAGAAGCACCAAATCTCTGAATCTAGCTGGGCAGGTGGAATATTTATTGGTGTGCCTGATAAAATTCTGGAAGTCATAGCAAGCCACAAACAATCTAATAACATTCTGAAAGATTGTGTAGGCAAGTTTCTCGATGATCATGGCATCCCATATTATAGATATTATTAGGAATGCAAAGAGATGTCTACTTGGCGCCAACAGTGATTGTGGGTAATGTTAAGAATTTTAAAATAAATTCCAAGTTATGACAATCTGTTAGAAAATAAATCAACTTACCTCTCCCAATACACAGACCTCATGAGTCGAACATACTTGCATGACTGTAATATTTGTAATCAGTGTCAAGGTTTATTCCCAATATTGCTGAAAGATGGGGCACGCTCACAAAATATGGATGCCTGACATATCTTTTGAAAATAACTTAGTGGGGTCTGAGGTAAGGTACTGCCTAACTATCACTGTATATCTATGTTGGTATGTTGTACATTTATAAAGGCATGTTTGGAGTTTCCCAAAATGCCTTTCCACTTATCTTCCTTTGGAATGTTTGAACTTAGTGCCACTTTGAGGGGAGGATGGGCAACCTGTTTCAGTGTTTGACATTAGGCTTTGGATGTATTTGAGATTAGGCCTTTACTAGTACACTAAATTCTTATTTGCGTGAAATCACTTCACTAATGATAGAAGTCACACCTGCCTTGGTCTGAACTTGTAGGGATCAGTGTCTGAGTTGGCGGTAGAAAAGGTGTTGCTCTTCCCCACTCAAAAAGTCAATTTTCAATCTTCAAATTACCTAATGGTTGCTTCCCGAAAGAGATGAAAAAGAAATTCACATTCTCCCTATCTAACTATCTAACTATCGATGTATCTATCTATCTATCTATCTATCTATCTATCTATCTATCTATCTATCTATCTTTCTATCTATCAATTCTTATATAGCACCATTCACCCATGAGCCTCAAGGACCTCCTGCCTCTTCTGAAAGTTCAGGCCTTGATATGTTTTATAACAGATTGGGGTTGCTAGCTCTGGATAGAAGTGAGATTAAGATGCCATACAATTTTATCTCAAATCAGTATTAGTTTAGGAATGAGAGGAAGCTTGTGCATTGCCCCTTGACTATATTTTAACTCAAGGTTTAGTCTTTTACCAGGCCTTCTGCATAGTTTTTATGGGTTTAGGGGAAAGCTGATTGAGCAAGTCATTGTGTATTCTGGATTAGTTGAAGGGGGTGAAAGGAGGATAAAGGAAGATTGAGGAAGGGGCTGTTGCAGTTGTCCAGCCTGGAAGGATCTCAGTCTTGCTCGCAGTAGGCCAGAGATCATTGGCAGCACACCATGCCTGAATAACAGTCAGACAGTCAGGGGATGGGAGAGTAGGAGGCCATACAGGGAAGTTTAAAGGAGTCTGCATAACACTGGAAGTGAGGAGAGAAGGAGGATATCAGCTGGGCCAGCTTGGCAAGGTAGATGTTGAAGAGCCAGATAGAGAGGATAGAGCTTTGAGAGATGCTGCAGGTGGGGAGAGCGATATGGTAGAGAAAAGGGCCCAGTTAAAACTGGGATGGTGAGTGTGTTTCCTCAAAGTGTGGTTCTGTTACGCTCACCTGGCTCCCACAGGGGCATCTGTCGGACCCGGACAGCTGCGGCCTCCACCCACGTGATGCGTAGTGCAGCGATGACTGACTGGATCTGCCATCCTAATCTTGCCTGCTTAACCCATAGAAATATTCTCCTGCAAGTGGAGGGATGGATTTAGACACTTGTGGATTCAAGTGATGGCACCCCCACAGTCCTCCCCAACTAATCACCTCCGAAATGCCCTCACAGCAATCTCACCTCATATTCTTGAAAGATGAGCTCTCCATCATGTGTGGATTTGCAGGGGCGTGTTGATTCCAGTTACTTCACTGGTTTGAAGGCTCGAGAGAGTTCCGGAGAGTATTGACTCTGAGGTTCCTGGTGAGGACCATTAAGTATTAAGTTCATAGAGTTCAATATGTCCGATGTTCACTCTTGTTCCCCCCTTCCTTTCTTGTCTTGCAGCTGGCTCGTGAAAAGATGCTCTTGTGGCAGCTGGTGGTGCTCAGGTAAGAGTCTGTATTACCCGGCGCTGTCCGGTAAATGTTGCACGTGGAAAAAAAACGTGTTGTTTTGTCTCTCTTTACAGATGCGGCACGTGAAAATATGGAGAGTCACAAAAGGATGCCTCCGGTGGTAAATCAGGTAAGTCTATGGTGGTAAGAATTATATTTGTTGGTTCCCTCGGCTCACCTTGAGGTTTTCTTTTGTCTCCTAGGTGCCGAAGTTTGGCGAAGAAATGATGGAGGCAGCACCGACCCGATGGATGCTGTGAAGACTGGTGAGTATGGCGTGGCGCTGCAGCTGGAGGTGCGGAGCGTGCAGACATGATGTTCTTTACAGGTCCGGAGACAAGATGGATCCAGAATCAGGTGTGGAATAGAAATAAGTCAGATTTCTAACCTTGTCCCTTTCTTTCCTCTTTGTTTTAGGAGCTCCGGATTCGAGGCGGGCGTGGCAGAAGACTGGATGCAGGCTGCAGGCACGGTGAGCGTTTCGCTGCTGGATGCAGAATAACGCGAAGCGTGTGTTGCTGGTCGGGCGTGGTTATATAGCCTCAAAAGTAGTCCCAGGTAAGAAGTCCCTAGAACCACACCCGCATAAAAAAATAGTCCCTGTAGAAAAATAATCCCTTTCACGCTTCATGTTGGATTGGAGTCATTTGCAGCATGGTCTGCCTGAGGTAAGTAATGACTATGAGCCTGGCGCGTTAGGCGCCAGGACTGATTTCTACTATGAGCCTGGCGCCTAAGGCGCCAGGACTGAACCCAGATAGCCCCTAGCTGAGGTTTTACTAAATGTCTAGATGCCTGCTCCCGGGGCTGATGGGCTTGGTCCGGATGCCTGGGGGTAGGCATCATGACAGCACTCCCCCCCCCAAAGCCCCTCCTAAAGTTGTTCTTCCCCTGGGCCCTGATTTGTCTGGGAAGTTCCGATGGAATCTTTTCACCAACCGAGGTGCATGGACGAGATCATTAGGTTCCCATGAACTTTCTTGTGGTCTGTAGCTCTTCCAATCGATTAAATAAAAAAGTTTGATTTAACCATCTTGGAGTCCAGGATATTTTTTACCTCAAATTCAGGTTCTCCATCTATCAAGATGGGGCGGGTGGTTTGGTTAATCTTGTTCCTGGTTGAACTGGTTTTAAAAGTGAAACATGAAAGACAGGATGAATGCGCATATTAGAGGGTAATTCCAATTTGACGGCTACCAGGTGGATAATGGCCTTAATAGTGTAAGGTCCCAAATATCTAGGGTTAAAAGTCTGAGTTCCCTTCAGAGGTATGTGTTTTGTAGCCAGCTAAACTTGATCCCCAATCTGGTATTGTGGAGTTTCACTTCTATGTTGATCAGCATTTTTCTTATATTTCTCTTTTGCTTGTTTCAAATGTTCTGTTGCCTCTTTAAAGGCTTGTGTAATAGTAGAATGCAAATGACTAACTGCAGGCATTTCTAAATGCTGAGGCGAATCTATTTCTGAGGTTCGAGGGTGATGTCCATATAGGGTATAAAAGGGGCTTTATCTGGTTCCTGAATGTACAGAGTTATTGTATGCATACTCGGAAATCCATAAAATATCTTTCCAATTACTTTCGGTCTGGTGTAGCATGCAACGTAGGTACTGTTCAAAGGTCTGGTTGGTCCTCTCCGTCTGACCATCGGTCTGGGGATGGTTACTGGTTGATAACCTCACGTAGATTTGCACCAGATGACAACATTTCTTCCAAAAATGTGAAATGAATTGACTACCTCGGTCAGAGACCAATACGGAAGGAAATACGTGTATTCGAACAATGTTTTCGAGGAACTCCTTGGCCAGAAATGAAGCAGAAGGTAATCCCTTTAGAGGAATAAAGTGGGCCATCTTGGAAAAAAGATCCACAATAACTAGAATGGTGTTAAATCCATTACATGGAGGTAGATCTGTAATAAAGTCTAACGATACGGTGTGCCATGGTGTAGGTGGAATATCCAAAGGTTGTAAAAGGCCAGCTGGGTTTTTCTTCTGACTTTTGTTTTGGGCGCAAATGCCACAAGACATTATAAATGACTTTACGTCTTTTCACCAGGTGGGCCACCAGAATTGTCTCTTAATTTTAGCTTCAGTTTTTGCAATACCTGGGTGTCCTTCCATCAGGGTGTCATGATAATTGGATATGACTAGTTCTTGTAGTTCCTTGTGTGGTAGAAACAGTTGCCCTTGATAATAAGGTAGGTCATTGATGATTGAGTAGTCTTAGCCTTTCTTCACCCAGTCCTGCAGGGCTGTTGGATCGAAGAGTTGTTGGATCTTTATTTGAATATCCTCTAGTGTCTGTAGAGTGGTTATGCCAAGAATTCTTTGTTCTGAAATTATAGGCACCGGTAGCGGGTTTGCATATGCTTCTCCCATTCCTATTCGGGATAAAGCATCTGCCTTGCCATTTTTACAACCTGGTCGATAAGTGATCACGAAATCGATCTCGGCAAAGAACAATGCCCATCAAAGTTAACGCGACGATTGGGCCTTGGCTGTTTTTAAATACTGCAAGTTCCGGTGATCAGTGATTACCGTAATGGTATGCCTGGCACCGAGAAGATAATTCGCCAAGCCTTGAAGGCGGATTTGATGGCTAATAATTCTTTATTGGTAACCGCATAGTTTAACTCGGGTGCCGAGAACTTTCTGGACCAAAATGCTAATGGGTGAAGTTGACCAGTTTCAGGATCCTTCTGGGACAGGACAGCTCCCATGGCTAAACTGGATGCATCAGTTTCAACTATGTATGGAAGTTCGGGGCGTGGATGCTTTAAGACAGGTACAGATGTGAATTTCGCTTTCAGCTCTTGGAAGGCCTTTTCAGCTTCTTCGGTCGACAAGAAGTGTTTGTTTTTTCATAAAAGTGCTGTGTTAGGGTGTACAACATGTGAGAAATCTGGAATGAATCTGCGGTAGAAATTAGCAAATACAAGCATGCTTTGTACCCCTTTACCGGAACTGGGTGATGGCCACTTGAGGATTGCGTCTACCTTTCGAGAGTCCATTCGGACTCCTTTTGGAGTCAGGATAAATCCAAGGAATTCAACTTCCGTAGCATGAAAAACACATTTTTCCAATTTTGCATATAACTTGTGTTGGCGTAGTTTCTCAAGGACTGCACGAACGTGCTTCACATGGTCTGATTCTGAAGAGGAGTACACTAGAATATCGTCTATGTATACAACAACACAGACGTCAATGAGTTCACGAAGGACATCGTTCATAAAATACTGGAAGGCTGCTGGTGCATTGCACAACCCGAAGGGCATCACCTGGTGTTCAAATAACCCGTACTTAGTGCGAAAAGCAATCTTCCATTTGTCACCTTTCTTTACACGTACCAGATGATATGCCCCTCGGAGCTCTAATTTAGTGTAGATGCAAGCGTCCTTTAATTGGTCTATTAATTCGGGGATCAGAGGCAATGGGTATCGGTTCTTAACCGTGATCTGATTTAATTGCCGGTAGTCTATGCACGTTCTGAGGTCACCTTCCTTTTAGACACGAAGAACAAAGCTGAAGATGCAGGGGACTTGGATGGACGAATGAAGCCATTAGTAAGGTATTGGTCCAAGTATTGTCGTAGGTGAAGGTTTTCGGGTTCCGTAAGGGTGTAGATCCTACTACATGGAGGTTGTGCACCGGGTATGAGATCGATTTGACAATCATATGATCTGTGAGGTGGTAGGGTGTTTGCCTGTTCCTTTTGGAAAACATCCTGGAATTCTTGATATTCCTGAGGTAACTGCACGACTGGAGTAGCGACTGTGGCCAGGCCTTGGTTCAAGGGTTTTTTTGGGTAACAAGTATGTGCACAATCCGGGAAGGTTATTCTCTTCTCTCGCCAATCAATACAAGGATTATGTGTTTCCAACCAAGGTATCCCCTGTATTATTTGGAACTGAGGGGCTTTGATTAAATCAAACACAATAGTGTCTCGATGCCCATTCTGACCCAATAGTGTCATCTCTGCGGTGGAATGAGTTACAGGCCCAGAGGCAAATTCAGTTCCATCGATTGTGGTGATGACATCCGAAGTGGTCTTTTTGTAGAGAGATAGATTCGTCCTAGAAGCCAACTTGTGGTCCACATAGTTTCCTATGACCCCGCTATCAATGTATGCCCTCACTGCGTGCATACATGATGGCTGCCTTGGATCTATAAGGACCATTGGTATGATGAAGTGCGAGGTCTGAGTATCCTTCTTCAAGCTCGGCAAGCGGACCTCTACGCTTGTCGGGCGTGGTTGTTTCCCGAATCAGGCTCTGTTTTATTTTTATCAGCAACTCTGACTACTCTTTTAGATGTTTTTATAGGGCAATCCCGTAGAAAATGTCCTGAGGCCCCACAGTACAGACACAATTGCATCTGCCGTCTTCTTTCTCTTTCCTTTTGAGTTAAGGGTCCCTTGACCCCTCCGATCTGCATCAGTTCTGATACATCTGTTCCTTTGAGGGTAACATTGCGTTTAACCAATACCCGATTATCGAACTTAGCTCGATCAGCCTTTCTATTCTGAAGTCGGTGGTCTAACTGGACCACTAAGTCTATATATTCTGCACAATCCTGAGGTGGGTTCACAACTTGGGCTAAAACGTCTTTGAGTTCACCCCGAAGTCCACGATGAAATAATGTACTTCGTTTTACCTCTGGCCATCCGGTTTCCACCACTAACCTATTGAAAGTGGTGATATAGGTTAGTAGATCCTGGTTACCTTGTCGTAAAGATAAAAGTTTGATATCCAGGGCCTGTCCCTGTGAATGTCTGGCAAATAGTCTTTCCATGCTCACTTGAAAACCTTGAAAATCCCGAAGAAGAGGGTCATCCTGGTTAACTAATGAAATTGACCAATCCGCTGCGCTGCCACTAAGATATGATAGTACAAAGGCTACTATGGTTTGGTCGTTCGGAAAAGCTCCAGGTCTGCATAAAAAGTGCAAGCGGCATTGGTTCATAAACACGGAAAACGTTTTTGGGTCCCCAGCAAAACGTTCGGGTGGAGCTAAAGGAATGCTCCCTGGTAGAACCACTTGCACAGGATTGCTCGATGAAACAGGATTTGCATTCCCCCCGAATCCAGGTAATGATGTTTCCCATCTTGGTTTTGCAGTAATTGTCTAGCAAGATCATAGGTGCGCTCCTTTGACACAATCAGTTCTCTCCTGAGGGCATTAGTCTCTTGCCACGCGGAGTGCACTTCTGCCCTAAGTTCCCCTAACAATAGGGCTAGTTGGTCAGTTTCTGAGGTTTCCAAAACGCCCGGGTGGGGATTTGTAGATAGGCTTTGCGTTCTGTTACGCTCACCTGGCTCCCACAGGGGCGTCGGTCAGACCTGGACAGCTGCGGTCTCCACCCACGTGATGCATAGTGCAGTGATGACTGACTGGATCTGCCCTCCTAATCTTGTCTGCTTAACCCGTAGAAATATTCTTCTGCAAGTGGAGAGATGGATTTAGCCACTTGTGGATTCAAGTGATGGCACCCCCACAGTCCTCCCCAACTAATCACCTCTGAAATGCCCTCACAGCAATCTCACCTCATATTCTTGAAAGATGAACTCTCCATCCTGCGTGGTTTGAAGGCTCGGGAGAGTTTCGGAGAGTATTGACTCTGAGGTTCCTGGTGAGGACCAGTAAGTATTAAGTTCATAGAGTTCAATATGTCCGATGTTCACTCTTGTTCCCCCCTTCCTTTCTTGTCTTGCAGCTGGCTCGTGAAAAGATGCTCTTGTGGCAGCTGGTGGCACTCAGGTAAGAGTCTGTATTACCCGGCGCTGTCTGGTAAATGTTGCACGTGGAAAAAAACATGTTGTTTTGTCTCTCTTTACAGATGCGGCACGTGAAAATATGGAGAGTCACAAAAGGATGCCTCCGGTGGTAAATCAGGTAAGTCTATGGTGGTAAGAATTATATTTGTTGGTTCCCTCGGCTCACCTTGTGGTTTTCTTTTGTCTCCTAGGTGCCGAAGTTCGGCGAAGAAATGATGGAGGCAGCGCCGAACCGAAGGATGCTGTGAAGACTGGTGAGTATGGCGCGGCGCTGCAGCTGGAGGTGCAGCGCATGCACAAATGATGTTCTTTACAGGTCCGGAGACGAGATGGATCCAGAATCAGGTGTGGAATAGACATAAGTTTGTTTTCTAACCTTGTACCTTTCTTTCCTCTTTGTTTTAGGAGCTCCGGATTCGAGGCGGGCGTGGCAGAAGACTGGATGCAGGCTGCAGGCACGGTGAGCGTTACGCTGCTGGATGCAGAATAACGTGAAGCGTGTGTTGCAGGTCGGGCGTGAAGTAGTCCCAGGTAAGAAGTCCCTAGAACCACACCCAAGTAAAAAATAGTCCCTGTAGAAAAATAGTCCCTTCAGGCTTCATGTTGGATTGGAGTTATTTGCAGCATGATCTGCCTGAGGTAAGTAATGACTATGAGCCTGGCGTCTTGGGCGCCAGGACTAATTTCTACTATGAGCCTGGCATATAAGGCGCCAGAACTGAACCCAGATAGCCCCTAGCCAGGGCTGCTGAGGTTTTACTAAATGTCTAGATGCCTGCTCCCAGGGCTGATGGGCTTGGTCTGGATACCTGGGGGTAGGCATCATGACAGGTTCCTGTTAAAGTGGCATGTCTCCCTTAAAGCTGCAGAGAGACTGCAAACCACATTCTTGTACCTTATGAATGGGGTCACTTTAGCGGGGTGGCCTACTGGAACAACAGACCCAGACGTGACATTTCACTGCCATCGTTACTGAGAGGCAGGAGCTGGCTTCATGTTGACACAGTTACATATGAAAGGTTGTTGGGTTTCCTGTCTTTGTTATTATCCTCTGCAGCCAGACCGTGTGGGCCAGCTTGAAATACCCCCTGTTGCTATGATAATTGATGGGCTTAACAAATGAGCAGGCTGTTTTCATGGAGCCTTTTTCAGTTAATCAGGCTGACCATGGCAGGGGGAAGGGTGCTCCTCCCCCTTTCTCAGATGACATTGTCCCCTCGGTGGCTGTCACATTCCAAATGAATATGACAGAGGCGGACTGTGCTTCCATTTAATTAAAAACTTCATAAAAAGCCATGGTGGCGCACAACCACCCAGTGGATGGTCAAATTACTCAAACTGATAAACGTTCTATTAATTTAAACAAGATAAACTAAAGTGTGACAGGCTTTTAGGCTTTTTCAAAGATCTTCACATCAGCATTCAACACTGTGATAGGATGGCATGAAGAAAGACAGATGACTCCCAGCCAGTTTTGACATTATCAGAGACTTTTGCTTCACCATAGTGTTGGCAACTAGTCACCTCTACCAAATATTTGTGAACAATTACAATAACTGCCTTAGCAAATGTCTATGTGGACCCAGCACTTTATTTTATTTTGCATCTTTAGTCCTTTTCAAGGTTTCCTCTTTAATAATACACCTGCATTGAATATGTTTGTCTGCATTGAAAATAGTGGTTAGTGGGCAAACTTTGAAGACATCTGATACCTTATCATTGTGCACGCCCCAGCCAGAGTATCATGTAGCATAGAAATGTTTACATGTGAAGTTACATCTGGGTGCTTTATTTCAAGGACATATGGTGACTTAACCCTTGTTTTTAGTTTGCAAGCCAGTAACTTCCCAGCTGTGTTGCAGTACTGAAAGACGTTCTGCTTAGTTTTAAGCAGCACATATTTCACTTTATTTGCTGCTAATATTATGTGTTGAGCATGTAATGCTTGCAGCGTGTGAAAGGACCTACAACATTCAGTCTCCCTTCTTTATTTCCATTCCAATGCAATAAGGCCATTGCTGCGTTTCTGAGTTTCTCATAATCTCAATGTATACATGCTGGAAGATCGTTGATCAGTCTCTCTTGCACACAGTCCATGAATACACCACATGCAACCCTTGATTTGTCCTTGGGCACTATGTTCTTGATAATATGTGTGATATTTGAGGAAATATATTGCTTAACTACTGGATCACTTAGTAGACTACCAAATAACGTTCAGGATATTGGTCTTGTTTCCTCCTTGATAATTCTAAATTGACGAGAGACCAGATAACGTTATGATACGATGATGTCTACTACGGAATCAGATATAATTACAAATATATGGAGTAGATTCAGTATGATTGCACAGAAAATGCACGCACAGGCATGTTCATTGAGTTGAAAATGCCTCCAAACCTCACGAAGGCCTGCTTTTTTAAAAAACGGCAAAATATATTCAGTGTCCAGATAAAGTCCCCGATAGTTTCCCTTAGCACTATCCCAGACATTGTAAGATAAAGTCTGCAGCCAAAAGGGTAACCTGCCACAAAGGATATTAGAATACTAATTCTTGCAATATTTTGTCAAGGAAACCTTTGATTATTCGTTAGGTGAATATGTTGAGAATAGTGTAAACAGTTCCTTACCTATCCAGGTTTCCGAAAAAAACACATGTTCTTGACTATGTTGATACTGAGTAATGTTAAGGAAATGTCCCAGCTAATTAAAATAGTCAGTGCTTTCTTTTTCAGCTTAGCTGATGAGAAGAGCTTTTGTTGGAAGTGTCATAAATGTAGCGTGGTGTTAAATTCCTCCTTAAGATGCAGCTCTTGAAGGCAGAACATGTCCTCTTGAGTTTCTGTAAGCGGCTCGTGGAGTCTGATCCTATTTTTTGGGGAATTGAGTTCCGATTTCACAAGGAAATATCTTGAATGTAAAAAACAGTTATGAGTGTTGTTGGACATCTCCATTCATCTGATATTAGAAACCTCTTTTTGAATCAGGCATGGGCAAAATGTCCTTCCCCTAGCCATAAAGAAATAACCCAACCAATAGTAAAACAATACTTTATTTAATACAATGAGTTCTGGTTAAAAGAACTATTTCCCATATCACATAAAATCAAGTAAAATACAATAAGTTATTAGCTGAATGCTTAAAAAAAATACATCCCATAGTCCGTTTGAAAGAGTAAAACAAGTAAAACATGTAATTAAATTCACAACATTGCATTTCCAAGCATTGTTTCCTCACCAAACTTTGTAACCACCACTTTCCATACATTGTGCACAGCAATCATTAGTGACACATTGCATTAGTTAAGAAAATACTTCTGAAAAGCCTCATCACTTATTGCCTGCACACTAAGGACAAATTGGACCAACAGTGTTAAATATGTACATTTCAAGTTTTCTCAGGAAGGTAAGATATGTGTTGCCGCCTCCATCGTCTCTGGGTTTAAGCAAAGTCGGCAGATGCGTAGATCCCTAGGGATACCCACTCAAGGACCCAACGTGGTCATAGTTGGCAAATAGTCTAATCTTAACAAAACGTTAATTCTAAGTGGCACTGCACAGCAAGCCGTAATTATGATAGTGCTTGAGGGATTCCAGAGGAGAGACACTAATTACGGGTCCAATTCAATAGTTCAAGCAGGTCTCGTGACAAGTTTGCCCATTTGTAGAATGCATTGCTGTTAGCGTTATTGGGAAAAGCATGACCCATTAACCTCATCAATGGGCACTTAGGGTCTTTCCATGGCTTTATGAGCAGAATTCCTCTCTACTTAAGACCTGAGATCAAAGAGAAGACAAACCAAACTCAAGTTGAATCAACTCAATCAGAACAGATTGGTGCAGGACCAGTAAGGATATCCAAAACCTCCCTTGATCCTTCTTCACCTACTCAAATCAATCACACTGACAGCTTTGAGCCCATATAGTACAGCTGGGCAAAAACTTTTTTTGTAGAGTTTAATGCACCGTAGATGTTACCCACTGAATTGTCAGTACATTTTTTAATGAGTTTAGTCTGTAAAGTTGCCACTCAAATCTTCTGAGTCTTGAGTCCCATAAGTTTTCCCTTATCTATTGTAAGACCCAAGTACCCCCAATAAGAGGAAACGATTTCAATTATGCCATCGGCACAGTCAAAGGAGATCTGCTGCAACCACTACCATAAGACATAAACTTCATTTTTTCTAAGTTAAGGACCAAGTTGTTTAGTCTCCCATATCTCTGGAGTTCACACGCTGCCCTTCGCAAACCAACATAAGTTTCGTCAAACAATACAATATCATCCGCGTAGGACAGAAGTTCACCTTCACTAGATAATGCAGCAGATCGGCCATGCATAAGCTAAACAGAAGAGAGGCAAGCACACAATCCTTCTTCGTCCCTTCATTGGTAAACACAGGGTGGGTGCTATCTCCTCCACTGTCCAACTGAACCTGCACAAAGGTCTGATCATGCAAATTCCCGATCACAATCAAAAGCCAGAATGGAATTCCAAAATTGCAGAGCTTTTGCCATACTATTGCTCGGTCCACCATATCAAAAGAAGCCCTTAGGCCCACATACAGTACATAAAGAGATAAGGCCCCTTTACCCCTGGCTTTCCCAATGAGAGTGTCAACCAAGAGCAGGTTATGAGTGGTTGAGGATCCACCCCTAAATTCACTCTGAAAGGTTCCCAATATTTGCCTTGCATCTACCCATTCCTGCAGGACGTTCAATAATGATAATGCAGCAAACATTTTGCCCATGACATCCAACCTGGACTGGAGACAATAAATAGTAGGTAAATTCCTACTCCCCTTTTAAATACTGGTATTAATGTTGATGATCTCCAAGATCAGGCAATCAGACCAGAGGTGCATACTTTACTAAAGAGAACCATCAAACTACGGGCATTGTTCTGGATTTCCTTTTAAGACAATTTTAGCCTGGCCTTCAGGGCCAGTCACCTTTGAGCATTGCAATTTATGTATTAGGATTACAAAATCATCTTTATCATATTTTAACTTGAAAGGGATAAGGGGAGATACAGCGTCTTCAGGAAAGGACTCAAAGTCAACAAAAAAGGTATTCTTTATGTGTGCCATCCAGCTTAAAGCAGGAATAGGGTTCGTAGTACACTTCAGAAGGTTACCTTTCTAGGCTTCCAAAGCTTCCAAAATTAGTTTTATCTTACCTCCCGCCAGGACTCTTAGGATGTTCTGTCACTGAGTATCTTTCAATGAATAATTATTTCTCTTTAGACAGTTGGTGTATTTATTTGTAGCTCTTCTCACCACAATCTGGCACCCCCATGTTCACTGTTTTTTGGTGGATAACCATAATCTTTAATCACACTACACGCTTAGAAAGTGCTATGTCTTTATCACAGCGATTATTTGAGTCAGATCTGTTAGACTCGAATGCTAATGGTGAATTCAGTGTTGCACATGTGCCTGTTAACTCAGTACTCCATACTTTAATAGTGTCTGAGGGTTTATTTATCTATCATATTGGGCTCTGATTTATCTGCCAAATTACGTTCGGACCAACTAATTTGATTTCTTCCACTAGTAACCACCCCTAATGTCGTAAATGTTACACGTTTGCCCAATATGGGTCAATTGAGCTGCAATCCAGCAGATAATCATCACTATTTTCATTGTACACAATATTTAGACTTCTAACGTACTATATTAGGTTATGAGAACAGTACACATAATCAATATTGGTGTTTTTTTCCTCCACAGTGCCACATATAGCCTATGTATCGCATAGTGCGGCCATTCATCATCTCTATGACCCAGTCCCTGATATAACCAGCCCAGTGCTGTCCAGCCCTGTTCATCTTAGACTTTGATATGGTGGAATGCGGGTGTTCCCACTTGTGAGCTTCCAATTCAACTGTATCCACACAGTAGGCATTTAAGTCACTTGCCAATATAATACCATCACCATCTGTCAAATACCAAGACATAACCAATTCCATGATACTGGCAAAAATAGCATACATACAGTTTCCGCCTGGTGGGTCGTATACATTTATCAGAAGTAATATTTGTACCTGAGCATGTTTATCAACTGAACCCTTCAAAGTAGTTCAGGAGTGGAGTATCTATCTATCACTGTCTCTGTGCTTGTTTCCTGAGTCACTGCGTGATGCTTCAACTTGTCCTCACGATTCCTAACATGTTGTTCTTTCAGCAACCAGCAGGTAAAAGCTCTGACGGTCTTCGCCACATGCCTCCTCTTCTCACTGGCCTTTTCTTTGCTCTTCTACTCATTCCAAGGGGTATAGCCCCCTCATTGAATATGACTTCTGGAATAGCTTTTTTACTATGCAATTTCAGATTTCTCTATTTGCTTCTGCTGGGCTTTCAAATGATGTCGCTATTTGCTCAGATTTTCCAGAGTCCTCCAGGTCCACTGTTGGAATAATGATGTCCTTCTCTTGGGCCAGGGCCATTACTTCGAGTGGGGGAAGTACCGCAATCACACTATCACCATGCATCTCCTTGATTAATATCCAGTTGCCTACGGCCATTTGCAGTCGACAGCACAGATTTAATCTTCCGTAGGGATAACCCTGAATGGTTAATTTTGTCATTCAGTCTGCCACTTGACTTCAGAAATTCTTTCAGGGCAAACTGCATGGTGGAAATAGCAGACATAAGGTCCATTGAGGACTTTGTTCAGCGTTGGCAGATTCTCCATGTAGGAGGGGCATAGTACTTACCCTAATTGATGAAGCCAATGTAATTGACACTCCAGCAGGCTCTGCACTAATGATGGGAGAAGTTAAATCAGTTGGCTGGGGCACTACTTGGGCTGAAATCTCGGTTTGAAGTGAGTAGCAAAAAATAAGGAGTGAATAGTTGTCAATTTCCACAGATTGTGCAAATTCGTTGGCATTAGAGCCATCTCCCACCCCCACTATCTCCTGTTCATTCGTAGCTCTTTTCCATGCTGGAAAAGATGAGGATATCTTCCCAATTGCAGGCGCCAACTTTGCAGATTCCGCACTTCCGTGGTCAGCAACATTGGGCTTCATTACACGGATGGCGGGAACCATGGCGCTAGTAGTCCGGCATGGTGAATGGCGGAATTACTGCCCCATTCCAAGGTTGGTGGGGGCGGTAATTCCCCATTCACTATGGCCCTTCCCCATTCCCATATGGTCTGACCACACGTTAAGGACGGGACCCACTGAGGGACCTTGTAGTAGGGTGGTAAGGGATTACCGGCACCAGTGCCCTTACCGGTGCCGGTAATCCCTTACCGCCATCCGTGAAATGAGGCCCATTCTCTTCCAAGTGCACCTCAGAATTTTCATTGCCTTACTTTCACTATGTTTGTTATTCGTGCAGAGATTATACAAAGATTGGTTTCCTCTGGGCTTATTCACCATTCTATCCTTAGGAAACCTTTAAACACAATCTGCTTTATTAGAACAAATATATCAACAAGACCTCAGAATGATTCTCATGACATGAAAAGATTGCTGTATTAAACATGAGCTTATGTCACCTTCAGTACCTGAACACATGTAATGCAACACCTTGGAGCTCCTCCACTCCAGTTTTATTTCAAACTTCTTAAGTACAAGATCCACACTTCTGGTAGCATGTCTCTTGTGTGTTCTTCCAAGCTGTCATAATTCTGTGCCACTCAATGCCGCCTTTCCAATCCTCAGGACTTGTCTGGAGATTCAGCCCTGTGGCAGAGGCCTTTCCTTCCCAGTTATTGCAACCAATTTGTTTTCCCTACCACGAAAAAGAAAACCAAACGAGAAGAGTGATTAATACTTAAAGTCTATTTCTAGACTTTATTAGCTATTTCTTTGTATCCCTGCCCTTTTAGTAGTGCCAAAGTCAGTATATCGTTAAAGGTGAATAAGGAATTACTCTAGAAGTCAGTAGTTTCCATTTCTCTTGAGGCCTTAAACAGGCTTTCCTACAATATAAATGAATGAAAAATCATGGTGATATTGCTCACGGTGG
The DNA here is from genome assembly GCF_040938575.1 of Ambystoma mexicanum. Lineage (NCBI taxonomy): Eukaryota > Metazoa > Chordata > Amphibia > Caudata > Ambystomatidae > Ambystoma > Ambystoma mexicanum. The sequence goes on from NC_090924.1 coordinate 1,191,014,180, forward strand.
CCGGGCTCCTCTGTGAAGGGAGCCCACTTTGTGCATCATATCAAGTACCAAGTATACTCAAACAGTGTCAGCCAATGTAAACTTATAAAATGTGCTTCATCCAACCCCCCCCCCCCCAAGTCTGTTCCCTCTGTACCCTCCACAAGGCCTGTGATTCTTATGTGTTCTCTTTGGTTGTGATTTTCAAAGTTTTTAATTGTGGAGGCTGTTTAGTCTCAGGGAGGTGTTATGTTTACAATGTAACATAAAAGGGCTCCCAGCCATCACATTTTCATCATTTGCACTGCAGGATTAATGTGTAAATGTCAAAAGACAGCATACAGGCATGTACGCCTCTTTTTACCCTTCACATTTGAATCCCACAGCACAAAGTGAGTAAAAACTGCCTGGCATGCTGGCATGCCAAGCAGTGTTTACTTTTCATTGGGAGTGCCACTTGACATGCTTGTAGTGTTCTTAGTTGAAAGTAAATCCTCCCCGATATCAGTTTAATTGTTCATGCTTGGGAGCGTGTACAATGGACCCAAATGGGATCTCCAGCATTAGCGTCGGCATAAAAATGCTGCCAGAGCAGATGCTGGATCATTTGTATAGCAGAGAGGAAGGGAGCAGCCAAAACTTAATTTGCGTTTTGCCCCTCCTCTCCGCCATACAAATGCTTGAAAATGGGGCGTGACATGAATGAAAGGCGTTAACGCCTTACTCAAGGCTTTCATGCCTTCACAAAACAAAAGGGGATATGACTAGAAGGTTTGGAATTAATTTTAACCTCTGGCATTGCTCTGGGAAACCCTCCAGACTATCGTTCTTCATCTGCCAAGTCTTTTCAAAGGAAAAAGACCATATGTAAATCAGTCTTGGTCCCGACCCAAAAAAGGGGCAGTCTAGCCCGAACTGCTTGGTCACATCCTTTCTGCACGAGACCAACAAGCATCCGCAAGCATGTATCAGCCTTGTTGGGCCTCATCTGTGAGGAGTAACTTGAGTCTCTAGGCCCAGCATACCCGTCCCACTTGGGGTGACTTACACAAAACAAAAAAGGTGATGGCCGGAAGGTTTGGAATTAATACTAACCTCTGGCATTGCTCTGGGCAACGCTCCAGACCATTGTTCTTCACCTGCGAAGCCATTACAAAAGGGGAAAGACCATATGCAAATCAGGCTTGGTCCCACCGTAAAAAGGGCAGTCCAGCCCAAACTGCTTGGTCACATCCCTTCTGCACGAGACCAAAAGCATCCACAAACATGTTTCAGCCTTGTTGGTCTTCATCAGTTAGGAGTAGCTTGGGTCTCTAGCACCAGAAGGCACAGGACCCATGTCTGGGCATACCCGTCATTCTAGGGGTGACTTACACATGGCTGATGGATGGAAGATTTGGAATTAATCCTAACCTCTGGCCTTGCTCGGGGCAACCCTCCAGATCATTGTTCTTCACCTTCCAAGTCATTACAAAAGGGGAAAGACCATATGAAAATTAGGCTTAGTCGAACCCCAAAGGGGCAGTCCAGCCTGAACTGCTTGGTCACATCTCTTTTGCACAAGGCTACAAGTATTCCCTAACATGTTTCAGTCTTGATTAGTGAGGAGTAGCTTGGGTCACTAGCCCCAGCAGGCATGGGACCTAGGTCTGGACATACCCGTCCCACTCGGGGTCACTTATACTAAACGAAAGAGGTGATGGCTGGGAGGTTTGGAATTAATCCTAACCTCTGTCAGAAGGGATATGACCTAGCAGTGAGGGATGGACAGTCCAACTGTCTGGAAGGTTTCCGAGAGCAATGCTGCAGGTTAAGATTCATTCTAAACATTCCAGCCATCAACTCGTTCTGCTTCAGAGCTCTAATCATCAAGATACCATGTCACACCTTAAAAAGGGAGATGTATGCCTTCATGGTAAATTATTGCAACAAATCTTAAATGAAGAATTGGGGAATAGTGTTCATAATGGACTAGTATCTCTTATAGTAATGTTATGTTATGTTGACTTATACCTCACACCGCTACCACCGAGGCGCAGTCTCCAGGCGTTCACGTTCACGAGAAACTGGCTTACTCAAGGCTTTCATGCCTTCACAAAACAAAAGGGGATATGACTAGAAGGTTTGGAATTAATTTTAACCTCTGGCATTGCTCTGGGAAACCCTCCAGACTATCGTTCTTCATCTGCCAAGTCTTTTCAAAGGAAAAAGACCATATGTAAATCAGTCTTGGTCCCGACCCAAAAAAGGGGCAGTCTAGCCCGAACTGCTTGGTCACATCCTTTCTGCACAAGACCAACAAGCATCCGCAAGCATGTATCAGCCTTGTTGGGCCTCATCTGTGAGGAGTAACTTGAGTCTCTAGGCCCAGCATACCCGTCCCACTTGGGGTGACTTACACAAAACAAAAAAGGTGATGGCCGGAAGGTTTGTGTTGGTTTGCAGATGGGTTGTTTGTGTAAGGGTTAGGCCAAGTGAATGGGTAATTTGTTGAATGTGAAAGTCTGTTATGTTGGGTGTGTGTTTGTGTTTGTTTGGTTGTTTTACGTGTTAATTGGCTGGTGTTTAAGGTTACGGTAGTGCATACTGGCTTGTTGTGTCTGAAGGGGTATGGTCCAGTGACTGGGATTGTTGTTGTGTGCAAGTATTAGTTCTATTGTGTGTGTGTTTGTGTGTAGTTTGGCTAGCCCATAGGCATACATAGTGCACGTGATGTGTGTAGGAGGGGAGCAGGAGTGGGGGGTTATTACATTAGGTGCTCCCAAAGTTTTTCTCAGTTGCTAATCTTCACAATTCTATCTAAGTGTGACTTGTGGCTAATCTTCACAGTTCTATCTAAATGTGATGCATTGCTATTCGTTACAAATCTCAGGGCTAATCTTCACAAATCTATATATATGTGACACAAGAATAATCTTTACAAATCTATCTGAATGTGACACATGACTAATCTTCACAAATCTATCTAAATGTGAAGTATGGCTAATCTTGACAATTCCATCTAAATATGACACATGTCTATTCTTCACAAATCTACATAATGTGACACAAGGATGATCTTTACAAATCTATCTAAATGTGACGCAGGACAAATCTTCACAAATCTATCTAAATATGATGCGTGACTAATCTTCACAATTGTATCTAAATGTGACGCATGGGGTTCTAGGTCATTTGGTCGAATATAAATGGTTGACAGGACAATTGGTCGACACCAAAAGGTCGACAGGTCAAATGGTCGAATTCTTTTTTGTTTTTTCACATTATTTTTTTTTGGGTGGTTCCCCCCACCCCCTTTTTTCCCTAACGAAAACCTTAAAAATATATATATAAATAAAATAAATTCGACCATTTGTCCTGTCGACCAATTTGTGTCGACCATTTGTCTGTCGACCATTTGACTAGACACTGACGCATGGTTATTTTTCACATATCTATCTAAATATGACACATGTCTATTCTTCACAAATATATCTAAATGTGACGCATTACTAATCTTCACAATGCTATCTAAATGTGACCATTGGTATTTTTCACAATTCTATCTAAATATGATGCATGGCTATTCTTCACAAATCTATCTAAATATTACACATGTCTATTCTTCACAAATATGTCTAAATGTGATACATGGCTAATCTTTACAAATCTAACAAAATGTGACACATTGCTAATATTCACAATTCTATCTACATATGACAAATGGCTATTCTTCGCAATTCAATCTGAATAAGATGCATGTATATTTTTCACAATTCTATCTAAATGTGATGCATACCTATTCTTCAGAAATCTATCTAAATGTGACACATGGCTAATCTTCGCAAATCTATGTAAATGTGACACGTGTCCATTCTTCACAAATCTATCTACATGTGACACATATCTGTTCCTCACAAATCTATCTAAATATGACGCATGGCTTTTCTTTACAAATCCACCTAAATATGACACATGCCTATTCTTCACAAATCTATCTTAAATGTGACACATGGCTAATCTTCATAAAAGTAATTTGCCACATGGCTAATCTTCACAATTCTATCTAAATGTGACACATGGCTAGTCTTCAGAAATATATCTAAATATGACAAGTTACAGGAAAGATTGGGGCTTTTTTTTTAACCGACATGTATGTCCATGCGCTAAGGTGTTTGTTGTAATCCAAATGCGTCACAGTTGAGTGTGGTGCAAAGAAGGGGACTCACATCCCGACCCCTTGAGTGAAACAGAAAACCCGTGATTTCTTTCATGCACCAATCGTGAAGTGAATGAACTTTGTTATGGAGGATAGTCAATACTAGCCCTGATTTGAGAAAGACACTTGTGTGTCGAAACACGTGTTATCACAGAGGGCAACGCAATAAATATTCTTATACTTTCTTTCGCCTTGATATTATTTGTGGCATAGTTTTCTGAAGTGTGGAGCATTTTTTTTTTTATATCTAAATATGATGCATGCCTATTTTTCACAAATCTATCTAAATGTAGCACATGGCTAATCTTCACAAATCTAATGTGACACATGGCTAATCTTCAAAATGTGATGCAACACTAATCTTCACATTCCATCTAAATATGATGTATGTCTATTCTTCACAATTCTATTTAATGTAACGCATGGCTAATCTTAACAAATCTATCTAAAGGTGACGCAAGGCCACAAAGGTCACAAATCTAATGTGACACATGACTAATATCCACAATTATCTCTAAATGTGATGCATGGCTAATCTTCACAATTATATCTAAACGTGAGACATGGCTAATCTGCACAATTCTATAATAATAACACATACTTATTTGCCTGTACAAATCGGTAGTTTTGAGTTGTTGCTAAAATATAGAGCAGGATCCAAGAGTATTCAGCTCCACTGTTTACATTTCTAAAACGATTTCCAGGCTGCACCTTTTTCAGACAAGAATGCATTTCATTTCACTGTACTCTTCTCTTAATGGGTGACTCTGTGCATTTTTTCTATGGGGCATTAGATACTCAAACGCTACTTTGCTTCGAACTGCACTGCACCGCATCATGTTCAAGATGTGGTATAAGGTACCCCTTTTTGTCAAACACTACTGATGTTTTTCATTCATTCCCCCTGCCACCCGTGCATGCTGTTGAACTGTAAGGTCAGAGCTTTTAAGGATATATTAGAGCAAGTAGTTTCGAGGCCACATCGACCTGACATGCGGTCCAGTTATTCACTGCTTGGCTGCTTCGCTGTGTCAGCAATCCTTGCCATCCATCTTGCGTTATGGCATTTGTCAGGTCTATTTACAATGCTCTCAGTACTGCTCTCTGCCTGCTGCGAGTAAGTATGAAGTCTATCAAGAGATATCCCACGTGTGTTAAGTGTCTGAGGCAAGGTGCTTAATCATCACATTTAAAATCAATGAATCAATTGGAGTGAAGTTGACCTCATCAGTTTTACAAGAGTGTTGTAGATGCATTACCTCTCTACTGAAGGTAATACAATAATACAAAGAGTGCTTGTGGGGAAGCAACCTGTCTTGAAAGAAGTAAATGGCATTTTTTTTCAGTAGCTCCCTATAGATTGTACCGCCTGTACAAGCGCAGTATTGGCTCATTTATGTCTGCCAAAACTGCACAATAGACGATCGCTACGAGCAGTCATGTAGCAGGACTTTGAAGAAAACACATCTCTGCTTGTTATTCTACTTCGCATTTTCATTCATACTCTGTATGGTGGAGGGCGTGCAAGGAAGGGCATTGTGGTTTCTGCCATCCCCATCCTTTCTGCCAAACAAATGCACAATCACTCACAGCACAGTGGCCTTTTCATACTCAATGCCTGAACGAGATTTTCCAGCAGATGTTAAAATAATGAGCAACTGCGAAATCCACTGCCGTTGTCACCAAGGACGAGTGTGCTCGTCCTATTTGCATAAAATCGCATGGAGCTCGGCATTTATAGGGTTGAAGGCAGGTGGATTTCATAGGAATCATTTTTAAATGTTATCTGCAAAAAACATAATTTTCAGGCGGGCTTCATCGTTTTTTGACAAAATGGAGCGTTCAATGAAAGACCACAGTTTATTTCACATTTTTTTAATTTTCCACTGTGTTGTGTAAACGTGCAATATTACCCAGAGGGGATCCATAATCACTCTGTAAGTGCTAACTTTGTGTTGGCCACAGCATGCGATTTGCACTTTTTACAAAACAACTGCCTACAAGATGTATGCACAACGTACATTTCATGCAATATTTACATGTTTTTCGCAAAACGGAAAGTAACATTAAAGTGTCAAGGCAGTTTTGTTTTTGTTTTTACCATTTAATTTGACACTACATTTTTATAAAGGTGCAGAATTGCATGCAAGGGACTCAACAGTGCTAAAGATTATGGCCCCTTCCATCCAAACGTTCACTTTCCACAAACCTAACACTTTGTCAGTGATTTAGTCCAGGTGTATGTCAAATAAATGTTTGTCATGTTGAAGGAAGTTCAATGAAAAGTAGTATCAGGTTGTACAATCTGATTCACATGAGAATTCATCAATATGTTTTTATGTGCACAGCGCTAGAATTGGTTTCACAAGTCCCTCAATGAGGTGGTTCAGATAGCCCCCAGGACGACTGGAGTGGATGAAAGGTAAATTCAATGCAGTCGGGGCTATCTGCTGCAATGAATATGTAAACATTTCTGCATTCATGCATGACTTCCATAGCTTAAGCAGAGCAGGACACCAGTAAAGTGTTGTAGAATAGATGCATGGAGGAGTGTAAAGATACATTATTTTAGCCCTGTATTGAAAGTTTGAGAGCTGATCTTTGTTAAAGTGGTTCCTGGTTGCTCGATTGGGACAGTTGAGGTCAACAACTCAAGATCAAGAATTAGTTGCAAAGTGGGGCAGTCGTTGCCATTGTACCATAACATCACATTGAACTGTAAAGTGTACACATACAACTGGTATCAACATCTACACTATTGATGTGGGGAAAAGATGTTGTATATACAGGGACAATTACATTAGGTTCTGAAAATCTGTCATTAGCACTCTATACACACGTTGTTTGGGGTTTTTCTTTCTTTATAGGGTCAAGGGCATAGGTGTGTGTCCTTGTAGGTACCATGAACGTGTTGGTTTTCTTGGAGTTTCAATATTTAATGTGCTTCCTACATGTTGTTCTTTCACTGAGTGAGTCTTTGAGTTCTCCTTATCATCAGAGCCAGAGCCTGGACTAAGCCAAGCAAGGTTTCTGGAGGACAGAAGGTCCGAGGTTTGCCACTTGTTTGCAAGAAAGCTAGCTTAGTATCCATGTGTGGCTCATTTTCTATTAGTGATGTTCTAGTGATGAGTCTGTTGCTTTTATCTCTTTTTTCTCATAGGAAAGATCAGTAAGTGTCTCATACAGCGAATGCTCTATGAGCTGCCAACACAACTGTGACAACCCGGTTAAGTGAAGAGAGCATTATGACTTGGCTTCTATGTCATTCGCATAAAGACTGGTTTACGTGCACACCGGAAGAGCTTTCCCACTAGAAATGTTTCTTGGAGGAGTGCAGGTCTGGCAAACATCCATTGTTTTGCTTTTATTTTGGCTTCTTCTTCTGCATTTCATGACCTATCCACATACCAACCAAATTCACAGGGTTTCACCCGAGATAGGAACATACTTTCTGGTTACATTGCAATCGAGGAGCTGAGAGTTTTGTCAGATCCCGAATACCAGGGCTGCATTAATTCAAACATGTGATTGTCATCCAAAGACTGGGTGCAGCTGTCTTTACTTGTCCTGGTACCTACAGATGCTTTCACTCCATGTGTGCACTCAACGTTAAATCTAAGCACCAACAATGACAGCATGTCCAATCAAGGTTCTATAAAAGTAGATACTTTAATCAAATATTAAAGCACTGGAAGCCTGAAAGAAAATATGAGATGCAGAAAGAAAATGTATCAGCACTCTGGATACTTTGTCAAGAAATGCAACTATAATCAAGAGCATATATTTCTTGGTGAAGAAAGGTGCCAAAAGGACTTAAACAGTCTCTATGGTACCATGGGGACAGGGTAAATTCCAAGTGTTTGATTGCAATGTTAGGCAGTTTGACACTGTACAACCAGGTTTTGAGCGGTAGTGATTGTGGCTCGAAATGGATTTGAAATTGTCAAGTTGCATTGGTACCATGTAGCAACTCAGCTGTGATTCAGATTCGAGCGGATGCACTGTGCTTATAGAGGTGGCATTAAGTGCTGCATGCCTATGATTACTAGTGGTACAAATTAATGAGTAACTCCGGATGACGCAATGTTCCAGCAGATCAAGTCAACCTGCAATGCAAAGTCCAATAAATGTCTCGATACATTCAATGCAGTGGTTTGAAGTAATCTGCATGGTGCACTAATGCTCAGCAGTACAGGAGACAAGATGCTGTTGGGGTGATGCAGAATCGGGGCAGTTCTATGATGTGAGATGTGTGGATCGAAATTCGAGTGAGTGTCAAAGGCAGCTCCAGCAGGTCAGTCGGTCTGCAGGCATCGAACATGGTTTGAATGTGGTTCGAAATGGTTTGATGGCAAACACAGGGATGCTGGAAGTTCAGGATCTCAGGATGCTGTGAAACCAACTGGAGAAGTTCTAGAGCAAAGTAACCCCTTTCAGTCTCTGGTCTCCTAGCCCAGGGAGGTTTGCAAGCAGAGCGGAAATCCTTTGTCCTAAGCAAAGTCACCCGCAGTGTGCCCTGGGAATGGATAGGGTACAGAGCTTGCCTCTCATTTCGAGCATTCCTTCTTCACCTCAATGGCTGAGGGCTTTGGAAAAAACAACTCCCCCAAAAGAGTTCCAAATGAAGGCTCTCTTAAGTCTTGACTGGATCAAAAGTGAACCAAAGAGTCCTATAGTCTCATACGTAGAGTGCTGTTTGCTAAAGCAAATCTAGGAGATAGGAAGAAAGGAGAATTGTAAAGAAAAGCTAGATGTTGGTATCCTTTACCAACAATGATATCCTTTTCTGGCCAAACTAACCCTGCACCCTTCTGAAACCCAAAGCATCGAAGGCCCTTTGGAATTCAACAATCAAATGTGAGACTGCCCATTTTGAACCCTTTTTCAAGGACAGCTCCTGCTGAAGGTTGTCCTGCTGGAGAGAGGTGTTACCCAACCTCACATGGAATAAAAACAAGAGACAGCTCCCATTGGCTATTATCCTGCTGGTTTCAGCAGAGACAGCCAGTCTGGGAAGAATATGCACAGCCTATCCATAGCTGGACTGGGTTCACAGTATTGACATGTTTATGATACATCATTAATATGTATGTGAACAACCAATCAATATACTCCAACACCTTATGTTTTAAAGATTATATTGCCACCAGAATTAACATTCATCATTTGTTTGTAGTTTTAGAACAGAGGTGCAGATTTAAATTGAACATCTTTACTGTGTTAACTATGCTGTCACAACAACTGTCAAAAGTGCACCTATAAACTTTGAACCTTGTCTGTGCCACTGGAGAGTATGTGATGCACATCAGGAGACTGATACAGCTGGGCTCATGTGTTTCTGTGCTTTTGCCATAGGGCTTTGGAAAAGGTATGTCTGGTTAGCAGACCACCCTTTCTGAGATGGAATTACCTGCACTAAGGTATTAATTAATAAAAATCAGAAAGCCAATACATCTACACCCTTGCCAGATTGAAATTCTTCAGTGAGCAGAACATTTCAGGCACTATATACATGTTAGGCATATGTTTACTCCCAGTGAAGAAAATATAATCCAAGAAGGAACGTAAACCAAGGAAGAAGTAACAGCTGGGAGGCACTGTTCAGACAGATCTGTGGAACTGAACTAAATGTAGTGCGGTCTCAACTCCCCCCAGGTGTGGCTGGACATTTTATACACAAATTACAAAATTACCATACAACATTTTAGTTACATTTTTAGGGCAGGTCAGAGAAGCTGATTTATGGAGATACGACAGACCCCTATATGAAAATTTACCTTAAGTGACTCTTATTGGATGAAACATTTCTTAATACAAAATCACATTAACACCCATGTGACATCACAAACCTTCCCGCACTGCCCCACAATTATGTGATTTGTTTGTTTGTTTGTTTATTTATTTACTGCTGATTAGTCAAAGACACTTGTTTGCCATTGGTTGGCCCTGCCCTATATACAAATGACTACCTGCTACACAATGATTGGACATGGCACCTTGAGATGGCCTAGGGCGAGACATTCTCACTGAGTCTGACCAATGATGGACTACGTGGACATTAGGTAGGACACTTTACAATGTTGCATTGTAGGAACACTAGCCATTCTCCCTGCCGATTGGCTCCCTGTTGTGCACCCCACAGCCCCCCCTCTATTGCTCTGGCCCAACAGCTCCATTCTCACACCTTACTGCCAAGTGTGTTCTGAAAAATGTTTTACCACACCTTGGCTGATTTTAATTAACTGTATTTGATTTCTAGTTCTCTGCCAATTCTTCTCTGACCCCCAGGTGCCTAGCTCAGTGGCCTCGAAATTATGTCCTGGAGTAACTTGGATTTGACTGCATTCTCCTGGGAAACGTCAATCATGCAACATTTTTGCACACTGTTTCTGCTGAATAATCAAGAAAAGACCATTGCTGTCACAAAGGCTGCAGTTCTTTATTATGAACAGTCGGTGAAAATGTTCTCCTAATGTGGGCCTATAAATCATGGCTTCTCCACTGTTCACATATTGCTGAAAACCCCCTACCTCTATACCCACCATAATCCCTTGTACCCCGACCCGCATTCCCGCTCTATGCCAGCTACCCATAACTAAATGAACTACACACCCTCTGTTCCGTTCCCTGTGAGACTCCTTGTGCATTGCCAACTCCTTCGTGTCCACAAACTATATGCATGTTACCTGTTCCATGCCTACTGATGTCCCCACTCCTGATGTCACCCACCATGTGACTTTCAGTCCATCCTGTTTCTTTTGCAACTGGTATGTGTGCCCCCATTGGATGCATTGTACCCAGACCCTTTCAACATCCCCCCTTCAAATGATTTATCGATCAACACACCATTAGCCAGAAGCTCTCTGCTCTTTTCCTTTGGTATCCTCCTCAGCTGAATAATCTACCCAATAGACCTGATAATTATCCATATCCAGGTGTGGCATTGTAAACATTCCTCAGGCATTACTGTTTATGTTTGCATGTGCCATATATGGGGTGTCACTTCCCTTGCCCTGTCAATATTCAAGGGCAAAATATGTGTCTCCCCACCCCTACATCCCTTAAGAATTCATAGCCCTAGGTGACATGCACAGAAGGTGATGAGTAAAAAAATGAGCACTGGCACACTTTTCTTAAAAATATTACACAGCCACATTGGGACCAAGGAAAAAAGGTTGTCAAGCCAGTTTTTGGGTTTGGCTGTGCTCGTCTCTTTTATCATAGTCTTGCGGAGTATGTCCAGCTCTTCATTAGCCTAAGACAAACCTCCATTGGCTGCATCATTAGCAGGCTTGAATGTGCAACAGCTACTGCCTATCTTCTTGCACATACCCCCCTCCATTGCTGTCAACAAATCTAAAATTAACTGGTTTTGGAGTGCAACCAGCTTCACAGCCCTTAGCTCCTCTCGCACCATTCTCTATCCTTTCTCTGCCAAATTTGCCAACTGTAATACTTCATACCTGGTAATTTGTAATCATTTTGAGTTGGCTGCTGCCTGTAACCCTGGAAGCAAAATTGATGAGAAAAATGTAGATGCCTTGCTGAACAGACAATACTCTAATGGAATGGTCACCAGGCTATTGTATGACTTTTGGGATTAGTAATTGCGGTCCCTGTGAATTATATTCAAGTTCTGAGATCAGGCTGTGTGTGTGTGTGTGTGTGCACCTCTGCCCAATGCATCATTAGTGTGTAAGGGCCTCATCACAAGTTGGGCCGAGCAGTATGCTATTACCACCACATTTACCACTCTGCCCAATCAGGAGTTGTGCAGATAGTGGTACTTTGTCCCTTTTCTGCCCATTTCTGGTTCGATTAGCCTGGTGCTAATTGCACTAGCTCTAATAGCGCCACCCAAAAGCCATTGTGTCCAATGCACCCAATGCGAATGGGGACTTACCACTCCTCTCGCAACTTGGGATATGGCGCAAATTGCACTGACCCAGTTGTGGTAACGCTAATTGCGTTGTGCTGTATCCTGGTGCACTTAGTCATGGGATAGCACCCAACTCCTGATGAGGCCCTACATCTTTATTCAACCGTGCAGGATGATCAGTAAATAAACTTATCTCAGGTGGGGCACAGCAAGGGCACGGATCAGCAACCTGGTGAGAGAGCACATTCTACCCCAGTCTGGAGGAAGCTGGACATATGCCTGGATCCCCCATGCCAACCAGAATTCCTTAACGACTGCAATCCCATTCCTCAGTGATGGCAGCATCACCACCTTTTGGCACCCTTTGTTGGTCACCAGATATATCAAGCCATTGCTACTAAAACATAAAGAAAAGCATGTGAGTTCCCTTATATGTAAATGTTTTTTCTTCTAATCTATCCATGTTAAAGCCTGGCCATGCTCCAAATCATTTCGACAACTAGTGTTCATCTTTTTCCCCAAAGTTTTTTCAAACCCTACCAGTACTTGAGCCCTACATTGCAGCATTCCTCTCTCCCATCCTCTGTCATGGAATACTGACGCATGAATGTGCAATAATGGTCTTGTATGGCACCACGGTATACTGTGCCCTATGGCATTGGAACACGCTAGTCTGCTGTGGGTTGTAAACACTTGTTCCTCCCTTCTCGTCCCTTCAGTTACACACTCTAATATTATGTGTTTTGTGGCCTCTAGATTGACAATTTTTTTGAGTTACATACAATTGTCAGCGTACACCTCTTCCCCCTAATCTATCCCGTATACAGCTACTGTCTGTCCCTGAACAGACCCCTTGTTTTGCACAATGCCAGATGCATCAGACAAACCCCTACTTCAACTGATACCTCCAGAGGGAGAAAGAGCCTGGGTGTCCCTGTAACGTCTGGAATGATAAAGCACACATAATATTTGTCTTTAGCCCACGCTTTCCATACCATTCTTATGTGTTCATACCATATATGCCAGACGCAGTGTCAAGTCTGTGCCCCGATGCCAACTTCAAACAATTTGGAATTAAACATTTCCATTTTATTACATACTTCTCCATTGTTACCCCTACCAGGGGCAAACTGTCCCCCTCCAACTAAACTGAAAAACAAATAAACATACAAACAAAAAACAAAACCAGTATACTACAAAACATAGTTTATACAATCCCTCCTGTCTTCCTGCTATTTCAACTTGCTGCAACTCTTTTGGACCGCTCACTGGTCTTCTGTAAAGGTGAAATAAAGATAAATATATCAAAGTGAATTGGGTTATACTTCCCATCAGTCAACCCCCCTTTCTTCTACTGCATTGTGAGTGCTGGTATACACCAGTAAGATGAATCCATGGACACCTCCCAGCCACCTTTCTGCTGTTCGGTGTGCAGTGTGTCACTGTGTAGGGTCAGGTGAGTTGCTGCTTCTTCCAGGACCCTGTGAAGTTCCTAATCAAAATCTTTTCTCCAGGACAGAGGGGAGACAGTACTGCAAAGTCCTCAGTCGATTGAACTGATGGAGTGTCTGTACTTGATACTTGGTCGGCAGGCCTGCCTTGATGTGGTTGGACCTGGCATGAAATGTATTTTAAAGATTTTGTGCGCTTATTTAAATACACCTTGAATGTGTCTCCCAGGAGTTGTGCAGTGCTAGTAGCATCCAAATCTGTACATGCAGGAGTAAGAGGTGCATATATTATCCTGCCAGTGACAATTTTGTGCACAGTCAAATGGTGATCTGTGACAGGGGAATTGCGTAGTGCAAACAAAAAAAGCATGAGGCAGACAGTAGAGCCAGTTCTTGCCAAGTGTGTCTGACAGCTTGTCAATGTGCTCTTTAAGCAGGCCAGTAAAGCACTCAACATGTCTGTTGGCTTGGAGATGTACACAGAGCACAATTTGTGCTTAATGCCTAGTAAGGAGGTTATCTCCTTAAAAAGATCATTGGCAAAGGGCTGACCATTGTCAGATCTCAACATTTTGCATACTGCCCACCTGGGGAATACTTTTCATACTGCAATCTTTGCTGCTGATTTTGCATCATTATGGGCACATAGGCCAGCATCAAGCTAATGTGAAAAGGGACATGCAACAACGATCATGTTCCTATAAGAGCTACATCTATCTTGCTCATCAACATAGTCTATATGCAGATGATGAAAGGGCCCTTCTGGGAGAGGGAATTTTGCCCTTACTGTTTTAATTGTGTGACCGGCTGTAAACCTCTGGCATGTCATGCAATTGTTTGCACATTCAATTATCAGTTCCTGTCAATTTGGCATGATCAAGTGTTTATTAATCTCTGCAGCAGCATGCTCCTTGGAGACTTGTGCTGAGTTATGCAACTTTTCCAGTACTGTTCTAAGTAACCCTGGGATCACCAGTTTCCCTGTACTGGTCTACCTCCACACCAAATCTGTGGGTGATAATGAGCAAACCCTCCTTTTCCACAACTCCTTTTCTTGCTGGGTTACACTCCCCTGCAACTCTATAACCTGAAATGAGGTATGCGTTGAACCTGGACCTTTACAAGTGCATTACCCTTGCATGTCATATATCAAATACAAGCAGGTTTTAAACTCCTCAGGGAATGTCCTAATCAAAATACTTGAGTTAAAACCTAGGTTTAATGTTGTTTCAAGGCTCAACCAATACATGTTGCTAAAAGCATTGACAATGCTGATCGTACACTTGGATATACAACTGCAACTGTAAATAGCACAAACCCCACAAGCACTATGACTCATTCATTCTCTGCACTGGTGTTGATTCTAAACCAAGGACAAGAAGGCATGGCTTTCTATGTACTGTATTACTAACTGAGAAAATGAAGGATACAAAACACAAACTATCTCACAACAAAATCTGATTTACTGGTGGCTTCATTTAAACATATAACTGAAATCAGTAGCGCATAAACCCATTGCAGCTAGAAGAACCAACACAACTAATAGAAACCAATATCATCTGGAAACTTCATCTAGTAACTTAAACTCTAAACAATGATTATTCCAGGTGTATTTTGCCAATGCTTTCTCACATAACCTGTCAAACCCAATACATACAAGCTTTTTGAAAATTGGTACCCGGCGAGGGTCAATCAGAATGTAACAAACATTCTGATTGGAAATTGCCGGGGCTTTACCTGACCGCGAGGCCCTCTGATTGGATTTGTTTCCTTTGTTCCAAGGCGGGGGGCATTGCAGACCCTCAGCCAATGAGGAGGCTTGAAACGGGGCAATCCCCACTCCGAACCTCCACATGGCTGGAGGCTAACGCCGCCCCCCACCCCCTGGGGATTCAGGTAGATTTTTTCATTCTTCCTCCCCCCACAATTCAAACAAACCCCTTCACGTCCTCCCAACCCCATTTACCTTCTATTTCTCCTTTTTCATGAGCGAACGTGCTGGGAACACTTCTGCTCCTGATGGCCACCTTGGAAAGGGACAACAGACTCCATTTTCCCTTGCCAGGTGGGCATTTTTTTGTTTAGTTCTGCTTTGAAAAGCTGAAGTATTTCAGAACAGAGAAAATGCTATTAGTACCCTGTTCTTGCAGGCCGTGGTTCAAATAGCAATGCCCCCCCAATCTCAAAATGATCACTCACTATTGTTGGATATATTTTGGGGTTATACCTAGTTAGTGGTATTTTATTATTATGGTGGTATTTCTATGGTGGTGAGACTAATTTCAGAATATTGGCTAATAACTGTTTTTACCAGGGTCACTAACAACAAACAAAATACTGGACTTGATACACTCTGGATGAATGGCTCATGCGCCCCACACCCCATGATATCTTGTATACAATACCATAATATGCCCTTTTGGCCAAGTTTCAACAATTGTAAAACAGGTAAATTGAAACACTGTACATTCATTCAATCTCTCTAGCTGAACAGCTCACAGTAGTTATTTCACTTTGAGATATTTCTTAGTGCGCCTGTCTCTTCATGCATATCAAATAACAAGGACTGACTGCAGCAAAAATGTCACAAGACTACATGTTATTTTAAATCTGTAGTTTTTATCATAAAATAGAAATACACAAGTTACACAGCGTGGCACTTATGCCCACATTATAATTCTCAGTGCAAATACATTGCAAAATCTTTCAGTTTATGTGTGTCAAGTCTTAAGGCTTTTCATCATATAAATGCAGGATTACATGCACATTAACACTAGACAGCACTTAATATGAAATGCTCTACTTAGTCTTGACTAACTGACTACATTCAACAAAGCAGCTCCTCATATAAACCCATATTTACCTAAACTATTGCCAATGTTTCTAATTCAGTTTAGCACGTCATTTTTCATCAAACTTTGTGCCTGCTTCACCCAGGGTCACTCAGATAAAGACTGCTACAGCATCAGACGCCTGCCAGCCCTGAATTTCATCTGCCAAGTCAGCCTATGTTACCTCGTCTCCCGGTGCCCGAAGACGATGAATGTCCTCTGTCTCAAAACCCCTTTTTATTACATCCCCTGTCACTCAAGGGAAACACCTCCCCTTGAGCAGATAATTCCACTGAAAATGGCATTTATTTCATTGCTGGATAGCAAATGATACATTTCTCCAGGGGTTTCCTGCTCAACACAATGCCCTATTCTCAGTGGAACGGATCTTCCACATTTTTTAATTTATCACCCAGTGCAAATTCAGCCTGCATGTTTACTTTGGAAAATGGTTCTGCCACAACATTTACTTTACAGAACAAATTAACAGGTACATTTGTCCACAATTCATGAATATGTGGAACAATTGAGTAAGCACTTGCAATATGCGTTTGCATTTGCACAGCCATATTTGGACATATTATGATAGAAAGGCAACTGTGCAAGAATAGGAAATAGGGCACGAGATTTAACTTTGGGAAGGGAAAACATAAAAACCCTAAGGGGTCGATTCATGGAGCAAACGTGCGCAGAAAATCCCAGCGCAAGCAGGCGCAAGGTGGCGCAAGCGTGAGAAACCCAGCGCACGCGCACGCGTGCGATTCAAGGAAGATGCTGCGCGTGTTTCCCGCTGTCCGTGCGCCAAATCCTGCCATGGCGCAGGCGGGCACACGCGGCGTGCCCTACGCGCACAGCAGAAGCGCACATAGCGCGGTGCACACAAACCAAAGTGGGCATAACACGCGGAATGGGGAATAACGCGTGAAAAAGAAGACGTAACTGGGGAAGTACTGCAGGGAACTACACGGAACGCCCACACGCACGCAAACAACCCGTATTCATGGATTTGAATACGGGAAACCCGCGCACGGCAAAAGACGCACACAGGCGTCAACGCGTCCGCCACACGAAGGCAGGCGGAAGCGTCCCCGCGCACAGTATAAAAGTGCACGCAAACAACAAACACGTATATACAGCTACGATGAATGCCCCATTTGTCGCAGCACTGATCGTGGGACACCGCAGGAGGAGGAGAATAGCCAGGGCACGCATTTTCGCACCACGGACAAGCCTTTTTGGGACGTCTGAAGACCAGGTCTATGGCAGATATAGGTTTCAACCCCATATCATCCTAGACCTGGTCAGGGAGTGGGAAGATGACCTTACATTCCCCACCCCTTGCTCCCAAGCATTGAGCTCCTTGGAGAAGGTGCTCAATGTCCTGCATTTCTTGGCCACTGGGTCATTTCAGCGGACTACTGCCATAGTGGGGGGGGGGGGTCTCACAGGCCACGCAGTCACGCTGCTTACACCAGATACTGGCAATCATGACAGCGTGCCCCTCAGTCCGCAGGCACATATACATGCCCAGAACACCCGCAGAAAGTCAGGCCGTTGTCCTTGATTTTTTCAGGGTGGCACACTTCCCCAAAGTGCTCGGTGCCATAGATTGCACCCATGTGGCCCTACGTCCACCTAGGGCCACTGAGCACATCTACCGAAACCGCAAGCACTGGCATTCCATCAATGTACAGGTGGTATGCGATGCAAAGGGAATCATCACCTCTGTCTATGCAAACTACCCTGGCTCCGCCCATGACAGTTTCATATACAGAATGTCCGCCCTGAGCCGGGCCCTGGAAGCTGGGCAGCATGGCGACACCTGGCTCCTAGGTGAGTACAAATGCCCTTGCACATGCATGCATGTCACACACACACACACACACACACACACACACACACACACACACACACACACAAATACACAAACCCCAATAATCACAACCATTTACACCTCCCCAAGGGACAGTGCCTACCCTCTGAGCAACCACATGATGACGCCAATCCGGAACTCCACCACACCACCCTAGGTAAGATACAATGCCGCCCATATTGCAACCAGGGCCATAGTGGAGCGCACATTCGGAGTGCTCAAGTCACGTTTCCGCTCCCTTGACCGCTCTGGCGGGCAGCTAATCTGTGCACCCCCAGTAGTGTGCAGGATCATTGTGGCACCATGTGTCCTGCACAATGTTGCAACACGGCAGGGCGTACCGGTGGACATGGTGGTGCCCCCACATCCCCAACCACAGGCACAGGCGCTGCCCATGGGAGGGGACAGGGCACATGGCGAGGAAGCCCGGACCCAGCTTGTGGCCACATTTTTCACCTAAACTCCCACCCCTGCAGAGTGCACACAGGCCTGGCACATACCAGGTGACAATCGATGATGACAAAGAGACAGTCAACTGCCACAACCCTACCACCCTGAGATAGTTGCCATGGAAGTGCCACATTGTCTGCATTCCCTAGCTACTTAAACACAAGCTATCCTGTGTGACCAAAAGGCACACATATGACATGACATGATATGGCATTTGTAATGTGCCTATACACAAGTGTTGCAAGGTGCGACGAGGCAGGGAGGGGGGAACAAGGGAAGACAGGCAACGATACTACTAGGCCAGGTGTCATTTAGATTGCGCAAGTGCAGGGGGAAGGGAAAAGTGCAAGGGGAAGGGGAGGGGGGAGTGCAGTACAGGGTAAGTAGACTAAAAAACAAATAAATAGGCCAGCTGGTGGCAACTGCAAAGGTAAGTGCAGACAAGTGCTGGTAAGGGGGGGCTGTAGGGATAGAGAGACTGTCCCGCAGTGCAGGGGTTGCCAGGGAGGCAGTGCAAGTGGAGAGTGGCTGGGCCAGGGACCGAGGTTGGTGAGAGTGGCCCAGTTGCAGATCCAGTGAAGAATTTTGCAAGGGAGAGGGAGAGAGAAAGCAGAAGCAAAGAGGAAGGTCTTGAGGTGCTTCCGGAACCGGAGATGGTTCTCCTCAAGTTCCAGTGAGGCAGGAAGGCTGTTCCAGAGGGAGGCCTCTGCCGCGGAGAGAGATCTACCCCCAGCTAGTTGCTTTGAGAAGCGGATGACCCTGACATGGAAGGTGTGAATCACACACACCTGCAAAACAGGCCATGACCATCACTGTTATGTCACTCAAACCCTCCCAAACCATATCATGACATGGCAAGCAATACCCATACACCAACACAGTACCAATAAGGTACACATTGCCATGTCAAAAATGTACAGTGGCATCAGACAATGATGCCTGACATGGAATCAGATGAAATGACTGACCAACAACCTCCCACCCAAAATAAGTCATTCCCAAATGCATTACAAAAGTTGTAGACGTAACATAACAATGAATGCCTGTCTACATGCACATTGTGCATTGCAAAATCAACACTGCAGCTTCTGTATGCTGTGTCCAACTCCTGCAACACACTGCTCAGCGCACAGCACAGTGAACAGCTATTGTGTGTGATGCACACCCTGAGCATCACATCTAAGCGACAAACCACATCAAAAAGCAAATTAGGTATGTACAGGATCCATAATTGGTCACAGAACATGTGCTGCAGGGACACAGTGGGCACCAGAAGGCAAACAGAGTGTACATGTGGATAACAAGGGTGGTTGTACATGTAGTGCATCATAGTGCAAGTGTGTGGGTCAGTAAGGACATGCACTCAACATATGCATGTGCAATCAAGTGACCATCAGTGTCCTCTACACATCACATGTGAACATTCACCATGTGTACACCCCAGCATGTCAAACCACAATTATCCCCTCACACCTGAAAGGTAAACACAACACATGAACAGGCATTGATCAGCAGAACACAACATGTACATAGGATACCACAATTACAATGTCAGGGTTCCCATCACACTGCAGGGCAAGGCAACTATCAACAACAAAACACCCCCCCTCCCTCACAAATGACCATGACCCACTGAACAACTGCACCTGGGTCATGGAGCCTTCAACCCTCAATTTCACCTGGCCACAGGATCACCCTTCCCCTTTGTCACCATCTCCCACCTTGTGTGTACAAAGGTGCCTGCACCCTCAGAGTCCACCCTCATTTGCAAAATCACAAAATCCAAGCCAGAAAAGCGAACCAGAACACCCTCCAGTAGATGACTTGACGTAGCAGTACCTCACAAAGGCCAAGTACTACCACAATGATGTAACAACCAAGGTAGCACAGTAAAACAATGACACAACAGGATGTGAACCATGTGTGGTACATAACATAGAATGATGCATCATGAACAGATGTGTACTGTCACAGGTCCCGCGTACAGGCGCAGGAGTGGCACAAAACAACCACCCCCACCGTGTCCCGGGTGCTTGCAAGGTCAAATTCACACAGGCCTCTGAGACCCTGGTGGGGAAGGAGGGTCAGGGATATGCAGTCAGCACAGGTGTTGGCACACTGGATAACTGGAATGAGTGGCAGGAGAGGGGAGGAGGAATGACACATGAAAGTAGGGAATGCACGAAAATGTACTACCTGCATGAACACATACACAATCCGAACAAACTTGGACATCATTGTCATGGCCTTCTGTAGTCCAGGCTTAGGAGTGGCACGAACCAACCACCCCCTCTAGGGTTCTGGCGCCTGCAGGTTTGGGGCTTACACAGGCATCCGCAACCCCCGCGGGGAAAGAGGGTTAGGGAACGTTGCTTGGATAGGTACGGGAAGCACGAACACCGGATAGAGGGTACAGGTTTTAAAATTGGACAGGACTCCGGGTGATTAGGGGAAAACAAACATACCAAATTGAATTACACATTCATCCATGCATTAGTGCACCCCCC
Source organism: Ambystoma mexicanum (assembly GCF_040938575.1). Taxonomy (NCBI): domain Eukaryota; kingdom Metazoa; phylum Chordata; class Amphibia; order Caudata; family Ambystomatidae; genus Ambystoma; species Ambystoma mexicanum. The sequence goes on from NC_090924.1 coordinate 1,191,035,348, forward strand.
AGCAAGCCTATGCAGAGCAGTTTGAAAGAAAAACAACAAGACACTCTGGTTTTGAGTGCTGGCCTCCTGCCTGCGCACTCTCAGGTCCGGTTACAGGAGCACTGCAATGCTGCAAAGAGAGCCACAGTTAATAATCTGTCCATGCCTATAACACAAAAACACACCACCAAACATGCCCCATAGCAACAAACTACTCTACAAACAGACAATCTGGTGTAGATGCTTCGTACCCATATGTAACATTACCCCTGTGATAGGTCATACACAGTCAATGCAGTAAGTCAGCCACCGGTGGGTGCGTGGCAAATGGAACACAAACGTGTCACAATTCACACAACATGCAATGTTCCCTGGGTAAGCAGACAGACCAATATAGCAAGGCATGACTTCAGAACAAGTCGTGTTCCACCATGACCGAAACAAAGTAGGTAGTGCATGTATCAAAATGTACATGGAAATGGAATGCACTGCACCCGAGTATGTCCCTTGCTGTATGTCCCTGTGAGCTGCCCCTTTCCATGTCTCGGAAGGCTACATGGTTGATACAAGTGCCTCAATGGACCTTGGTGTACCGGAGGGTATGTGCCACTGCCCCTGCAGGTGTCCCAGACAACCTTACAATCAACAGCCATCCGTCCACCAACACATCTGAGCTGCATTGTGTGCTTCAACACCAATATTCGTCCAAGCTCACCCTCAGTGCTGTTAGTAAGCCTGCATGTGCAACTCGCCTGGTGCAAGCTTTGCTGTGTTGTGGCCCCCCTGTGCTGCTCACCTTGCCTGGAGTTCCTTGGAACACGTCAGCAGTTCTAGGATGTAGGTCTGCAATCCCTGTGCCTCTGGTTGTGCACACATGTGCATGTGGGCACCAAAAAACATGTCCAGAATTCAGATGTCCAATGGGCCATGTCTGCTGGCAAAGGTGGTCTGGAGGCTCATCCCCCTGCAGAAAGGGCATGAAACACATGATTAATGCTTTGAAGTCATCTGTGTGTGTCTCTTCAGGCATCTTATTACTGGACCATGTCAGAGACTTACATCAGAAATCACACCATCAGTCCGTCTTTCACATCCAAAGTGTGGAACACGCTATCTACGGCATGAATTGCAACAAGCACGTGTACAGTAAAGATAAGAAACATACTACACAATGCATAGCAATGAATGTACACATTAATCATGAAACACCCCATCTAGCAAAAGCTGAACAGTGGACAATAACACCTCAATCATCCCCACTAGGGATGTCAACACAAGTCACACAGCACCAGACATGCCACAGATATGACAGTCCAAAGCCCTTGTATAATAGGCTGTCACACCGAACCATTCTTGCGAGCCCATGGATAAGGGAGGCAGGAGTGGCATATGTGAGTCAAGGACCCCAAGCAGTAAACACATACACAAGACAAGCCTGAAGGGCCCAGCTGGAACAGACAGTGGATGCCTTCAAAAGCCACAAAGCACCGTACCGTCACATGAAAGCACAATAGACAAGCAATTTTAAACTATATTAACTAATTACACTAACTATGAAAAACCTACATTACCTAATTAAACTAACTATCAAACAGAAACTTAACTAACTAAACTAAAAGAAAAATCAAAAATGACCAGGGGGTGAGGGGAGGCACTCAGGAGGGGGGAGGTACAGGGTGCTGCTCAACACCCACATGCGATGATGCTGAGCCAAAAAAAAACCTCCATGGGCTCAACGCCTACACAGCCCGACCTATGTGGGAGATAGATGGTCGTCCGAGTCTGGCTCATCCTGGAAAGGAGGACGTGGCACAGTAGCCTGGCCACGCCTAGCCGCAGCTTGCCCCTCGTCAGCAGCAAGTCTGCCGGATGGGTGAGCCTGGTTCTGTGTGGCGATGTGACATAGGTCTGCATGCAGAACCTCACGTGATACAAGTGCTTCCTCTTGCAAGGTAGCACATGTAACACAGAGTTCCTCCTGCAAGGCCTGGCTGGATAACCGCTGCACCTCTCGGCAAGCCTGTAGCTCAGCCGAGATGGTACGCTCGAGCTGTGCAAACCTCTCCTCTGCCCGCTGCCTCTGGGACATCATAAGGACACCCAGAGTGGATTTGAGAGAAGCATACTCCTCCCTCAGGGCATCCATGTTCGCCTCTGCGTGAGCAGCAATTGCTTGACGCAGAGATGACATTTCAGCCTGGCGTGCCCTGTCTGAGGCCACCATGCCCAGCCTGAGCGAGCGGGCCGTGGACCGTGCCGCCTGCTGCTGGAGAAGCACCTGCCTAGCAGGGGGGAGCACAGATCGGGCCATACGCTCCATGCTCTCAGCGATGTTCTCCATTGCTGCCCCCTGCCGTTCTGAATTGGCAGTCATGTCTTGCTCCCACTCAGTATACTGTGGTTGCGCACGGCGACCGTGTTGCCGGGCTTGACACCTGCGGGACTCAAGGACCGGGGGTCCTCGCTCTGTTGGCACTGCCCGCGGCTGCACGACTACATGCCCCCGTCGACGTGATGTCCCAGGCACATCAGTAACTGGTGTGGAGGGTGACCCTGCGTCCCGATCCACCACGGGCGGAGGAACCAAGACTGTCTGATCCCTCAGTGCAGGTGTCGCGGACAGAGGAGTGTCCAGATCAGAATCACTCACCCCTGACACATGGACTTGTTGCTCATCCAACTCAACATGGACGGCAGAGTCGTCACCAAGGCTGGACTCATAGGCAGCCAGAGACAAGATGGACTGTAGCACTTGGGGGTTTTCGTGGCCTACCACCCCACGACCCCAGCTTGTGCAGGGTTGATGTAGTGGTAACAACCCTGTGTCTGGCATGACAACACCATCCTCCACCTTAGTTGCGTCATCACCTGAAAAATAGAGAGAAAAAAGGTCACTACACATGTCAGAAGCACACAACACACACACACACACACCGACAACAAACGCATCAGGCATACATGTGACACACAACATATAACCTGGCATGCATGCTGGGTCAACTTTGAATTGCTTCTGTGATCAGACCTGTTGAAAGGTGGCAGTTTCCATGGAAGTGGGTCTATGCAGTGCAGAAAATGTGTACGCCACTCACTACCTACATGTAAAAGGACTCCATGGTGTGTGTCAGGAAATGTGAAGGCAGTGCAAGGTCAAATTCAGGCATCACGTGCATTGTGCATTCAATGTGTACCATATCTAGAAGCCAAGCACCCCTCCACCCAAGTACAAAAGCAGGGATGCCTAGCATGGTATCAAAAGGCTGACCATACACCTGTGTATTGACAGGCAGTGTTGACTGGCATCAACAGCTTAATGTGATTCAAGTGACAACACTGCAAATGATGATGGGACAGTAAGCAGGACACATGATGAAAACTCTGGAGGCCGCCCACATGTGAAGAAGACACAACAACAGTTGGACAGAGTCGATGGCCATTAAACAGGCTGAGGCCTGTGAGCCACACAGATTGTCAGACCCTAAACATGTGTGCAACGCAGTACTGACCCACAGTTGACATGGGAAGGCTGATGAGATGCCATGCAGTGTATGTCACCCAGGACTTGTATTACAGTGATCATCCAGTCAAGGACACATAGGGGCATGCATGCAATGCACATGGAGCATGAATAGGCACTCATGTCCCTGCGGGACATCTGACCCATGCACAGTACAAGTGAGATACCATGCATCAAGTACTAAGGCTGTACCACATGGCATATGTCTGGCAGATTGTACGCTGGAAGTTAGCATCTACACAGGAGGCATGAACAGGAAAGTACACATTGGCAAGATTGAAGCAGACCAGTACAAAGGTGGAACTGGGATGCAGAGTGGCGGAGGAGGGGCAAGGGAGCATGCCTACATGGAGTCCCTGCATGCAGGCAGAGGAGACATGCACGTCAGTCATGCAATGACATTGTGCCTGGGCTGAGAGGAAGGTCACCCCACGCCACATGCAAAGGGCCAGTGAGCTGGAACATGGACCGGAGGGGCATACTTGTAACTAGCATGTCAGTAGGGTGCAATAGTGGTGATGCGGACAGTCCCCGTCTGCTCCACATGTCCACCATCCAGCAGAGCAGACATGCATCACAGAAGCATTGCATTACTTACACATCAGAACCATGTACACGTCACATGTAGTGGCAATCATGCACAACACATCCCACAAGTGAAACACACACGCCCTCAACAAACACTCATCAACACTCACTGGACTGGGCATCTCTCCCACTCCTTCGACCAATTCAGGTGGTATGAACTCCGCAACGAGTGCCTCATGTGGAGTGAGCTCTTCCTCCTCTGGTGCAGGCCCACCGCCAGTCACCAGAGTCAAGTTGTAATTAGAGGCACGCTTAGCCTTAGTGCTGCGTTTGATGTCATTCCAACGCTTTTTGCACTTTTGCGCCGTGCGCACCTCATGGCCGAATGAACTGACATGTTCCACAACATGCTTCCAGTGGGTGTCACGTTTGGCAGCCGTAGTCTGACTATTTGCACCCACTAGCATGTCACGGCTGTGGCCCAGCATGTAGCCCATGAGGAAGTCCAGTTCAAGCTTGCAGAAAGGCTTCTTCCTCGACGTGCAGGAGGTTGTGGCTGTGTGTGGGATCCCAGCCTGTGCTGCAGGTGTAACCTTCCTCCACTTGGACTGTGGTGCAGACCCTGGCTGGCTAATGCCGCCCTGACCAGTATGGCCAGTGGGTTCGGTGGATTGAGCCAAGGGAGTGGCAGGTGGAGGGACGACCAAAGGCCTGACTTGTGTCAGTGGCATCTGGGTGCCCTCTAATGGACCCTGCGCAGCAACATCAGCTGTGGCAGGGTCATTGACCGCAACGGTCCTGGTTGGCAGACTCACAACCGGGGTGTTGTTGTTGCATCTGCTCCTGCACTTGCCAACACCCGGCTGTCCGGGGCAGCAGATGACATAACTGCCCCAGGGACACGTGTCTTGGTCTGAGCAGCCCTGCCTGCCCCTATGGTTTCCCTCCTGGCCTGTTGGAAATCTACCAAGGGCTCCTCAAGTGCCAACGCAGCCTGCGCTGGCAGACCCTGAGCCTGGGTGGCGGTGTCCACAGCTGCACCTACAGCTACCACTACCCTTGGCCCCGTGGCAGTCGATGGAACGGACTGCCGGGTCACACGGGCGCCAGTGCCAGATGCAGAAGCTGCATCCCCCGGAACCACAGGGGGTGGTGGCATGACTGCACCGACACATGGCACAACATTGTGCTCAAGTGGCGCACCCCTGCCTCTTCCCCCTCTGTGGCTGCCCTGGACACCCTGGAGTCCCCCTACTCCCTGGTCACCATGGCCACGTCCCCGACCACGCCCGCCACGAGGAGTACGCCCAGCTGAGGCGCCCCTCAACTTTGGTGTCCTCCCAACCATGGCACAGATGTAGTAGTGCCGGCACAGATGGAGTAGTGCCAATGGGAGGTGTACACCACAATTGACCTGGGCAATTGGGGTGAAGGGGGTGGGAAGAAAGATGTTAACAGCCCCCCTGCACCTGCAAGGCTGTATGTGACCCCGGTGATGTAGTGACGGGTCACGCAACGCTCAGGCACCCCAAAACTGCAGTAAAACCGTGCACGCAACCCTGCAGCCTACGTGCGTGGAATCAACCTCCCGCAGTACGCGGTGGCACCCAGTAACACGAATAACGCGTACACGTGGGACACGCAGGCTACTATGACATCGAAAATGGGTGCGATACACAGGGGCACCCGCAGTGGGAAAAATAGCGTGTGCGACTCACCATCTGACTAGCGCGATGCAGAAAAACACGCGTAGCCAATACCCCCTCCAAAAGAAGAGATACGTCCTTGATAGCTGTGAAGTTGTGATGGCGCACGAAACAACAGGAAGCAGCAACACAAGTCGGTCTCCACGAAAGGCACGTACAGCGAACTGCTGGCTCCGCTCACCTTTAACCCGTGCTGAGGGAACCGCCCACACGCGTCACATCACTTACACGCATGCACCCTTTCCTCATATTACACGCGGACATGCAGTTTTTCACGCGCGCTGAAACGCCCATGCACACCTGCGCGCATCACGTCACAGAGATGCTTGTGCTTGAAGGGCCTTCTGTCCAATGAAATTGCGTATGCGTGCAGACGCGCTTACGCGCTAAGGGCCTTTCCTCGAATTACACGCTGACGTGCAGAATTTTCACGTGCCAAATCACTCTGTATCAAGCTGGCCACGCGTAAGCACACGGAAGACCACGCTCCTGCCCAAAAGGCCGAATTACTGCCCCCCAGAGCCCCGAGCAGCCTCCAACGAGCCATCTGCTGCTGCCTGTCTGCGTACCTGCCTGCTGCCACCGTGCCCTGCCATTTGGTGCCTGCACATCAGCCATCTGCAGGCGTCCAGTTGCTGTGTCCACCCCTGTTGGAACAGAAGACTCCCGACTGGGATACCATCGCTCCACAGCCCAGCCCCAGGACCCAGTTGCCCATCCACGCCTACCTCAGGGGTCGGCATGTCGGGGCAAACACCATCCAAGACCACTGGCGACCCCCAGCCAGAGGGGCAGAGGGCCACCAGCTTCAGACAGAAGGAAGTTGGTGTCCTGGTGGAGCATGTCCTGGGGCATTATGATGCCCTCTTCGGATCATCACGCGCCGACAAGGATGGACGGGTCAGGATCTGGACTGACATCGTGACTGTCATCAACGCGGAGGGGGTGGCAGTCCGCGACTTCCAACATGTCAAGAAGCACTGGGAGGACTTCAGGTCCAGGAACCTCAACAAGGCCCGGCGCCTCTTGAAGGCAGCGGATGCTAAGGGGCGCTGGGGCCACTTGTCGGAAGATCAGATGAGGGTCCTGGAACGCATATCCCCAGCGCTCCACGTCCAGGTCCTTAAGAGGCAGACCCGTCTGGAGTCGAGCGGTAAGTGGCCAGGCATTGCTGTGTGAGACAGGGCATGTTGTAGTGTGCTGGTTGTCTGATACTGCCTGTATGTTCGACATAGGCCATGTACGCATGTGTGTGTGCAGGGACATCATGGTCATGCATGTGAGACCAGTAATGTGTGAAGCACACAGTTGGTGTATGTGTTTAAATGCTACATGGGGAGCCCTATGCGGAATGGACACATGAGAGCATGCCAGTCTCTGTTCCTGGACATGGGTGGGGTGAGGGATGGGTGATGATGCCATGTACATGTATGGTTTCCATGTCTGTGTGTCTGACCTGCGTGTCTGTGACTTGTGAATGCCATGGATGCATGACACATGTCTGTGTCAATGTTCAGATCCACTGATGCAGCCTAGCGATCCTTGCATCCACTGTGTCGGGGGTGTACGAGTCCAGATGGATGAAAGTACGGTGAAGTGTGTGAATGTGATAGGCATAACCCATGATGCATGTGAGTTCAAAAACAACATTGTATGTTTCAAGAGTCCCTTAACATGTTTGCTTATATCCATAGCATGCGCCATGCCTGTTACTGCATGTGTTTTGCCTGCACTGACCCATGTGTTGTGGAGGAACATGATGGAAGTGATCTTTGACAGTGCCACTCATCTGCTATTGCTTCCTGTCTAGGGACCATTGTACAGTACCCTGATGCTTGTGTTCTATTTCTCCCTCTACGCAGCGCAAAGTGAAGAAGAGGGCGGAGACGGCGCTGTGGAGCCAAGCGGCAGGGATGCTCCCACGGCTGCAGCGGAAAGGGTGGGTGAGCCCCCACAGGGGCTTGCAACGGCGGAAGACGGTGTGGAGCCATCCAGGTTGGTGGTTTCCACAGAGGAGGAGGAGACCGCTACTGAGCCGCACATGGGGCCTGGTGGGGGCATCCCTGCTGGTGCAAGTGGTGCAGTCCAGGGGCAGGAGGCAGCACAGGTCGCCGTGGAGGTGCCTGTGCATGTCACTGTCCCTGACACCGTGACTGCACCACCATGCACCAGCAGGGATGCCCCATCCCAGGCCTGTCCGCAGGTAGGGGGGATGTCCATGTCATCTGACTCCCCTCCACCTACGGACGAGGGGACCCCTGGCGGTATGGAGAAGGTCCTGATTGGTGTCGTATTGCGCACGGGTGTCATTCGTGATGAGGTGCGTGCTTCCCGGGGTGAGCACGCACGTCATCGCGAAGAGCACCGTGCCAACGTGGCCCAGTTGGGAGCGGTCGTGGTCGGGGGTCTCATACATGTGTCGGGCACTTTTGCGACCCTCTCCTCCTCTGTGGAGGCTATGCGCCAGTCGTTCTCCATGCCGTCTTCCGGCCCAGATGCCACCAGGGCCCCCTGTGGACCTGCCCCGACCAATGCAGCCAACTCGGTGGGGATCCCATCCCTGCCACAGTCGGGAGTCGGAGGTCCAGCAGGGGTGGACACACCAGCAACTGGACCCCAGCAGATGGAGGATGTGACGGCATCTTCGGGCAGGGCATGTGCACGACGGCGTTGGTGGATTCCATCAGCCTGGATGCCGTCATGCTGGCACAGGCAGTTGCCTCAGAGGCAGCGGCAGGCTCGACGTGGGAGGCATCATGGCTCGGGGCCATCAACATCAGGGGTGCAGGCATCGGCCAGAGGGCAGGAGAACCCTGGAATGGGAGTGGCTTCCGTGTGGAAGTGGTTGGGCCAGCAAATAGGTGTGGAGCGGCAGCGGGCAGAGGAGGAACGGCTCACAATGGTCAGGGCGGAGAACTCCATGTGGAGGGCGCTGAGGCGGGCTGAGTGCCTCGAGGGTCTTCGCAGGGAGTTGGAGCTGGACACTGCTTTATCCCTGCGAGACCTCAAGGCCAGGGAACATGCCCGCCTCCAAGCCATTGAACATGAGTTCGATGATGCCCTGGCCCATGACAACATCCAGTGAGCCGTTGGACTAGCCCGCTGCCCTTGTAAAAAGTTATGTAGTTAGTGTTAGGTTTCCTTTGCTTTTTTCTTGATTTTGGACCTTTTGGACAATGGCCAACATTTTTGTAAATAGTTTTTTTATTACGTAGTATTTTTAGATAGGTTTCATTTCTTCAGTTGGGATCATGTACCCTGGATTTTTTATCTGTATATAGTTGACTGTTGGATTATGGATTTTTTTTTTCATTTACCCATGGAGCAATGGTTTTTGGTTTTGTTTTTCCCTTGTATGTACTTTTTTGAACTGTGACTTTGGACACCATTCCTTTGGATTATGATTTGTGGTTTTTCATTATTTTACGGACATGTTGCTTTTTTGATTTTAATTCCCATTGTCGTTTGTTTATTTTTAATCCCATTTATGTTGCTTTTAATACATTTTTTCCATCAAACTTCAATGTGTATCATTGGTTTCATGCATGTCATGATAAGGGTTTTGACATTCACTTACACCCATTGTGTGTATGTTTTGGACATGTGTTCATTTATATACTTGCCATTGGGGTTGTATCATGTAATTGGCAATTCTGAGTGGGTGGATGCAATACTCGGGTGGGTGTTTGGTATGTGGAGTCTGCCCATAAGGGCCAGGGATCTAGATTGTGATGACGTGTTGGCTGGGGGACATGTGTCAGGGCCTGCTGGCAGGTGCCTCGCAATGCTGGGGGGTGGGGCTGCTGGGAGACATGTGTGGGGGCCTGGTGAAGGGTGCCCCTGACTGGTGGGGGTGGGGGTGCAGGGAGACAGGAGTGGGGGCCTAGTGGAGGGTGCCCCTGACTGGTGAGGGGTGCAGGGAGTCAGGAGTGGGGGCCTGGTGGAGGGTGCCCCTGACTGGTGGGGGTTGGGGGTGCAGGGAGACAGGAGTTGAGGCCTGGTGGAGGGTGCCCCTGACTGCTGGGGGTGGGGGTGCAGGGAGACAGGAGTGGGGGCCTGGTGGAGGGTGCCCCTTACTGTTGGGGTGTGGGGGTGCAGGGAGACAGGATTGGGGGCCTGGTAGAGGGTGCCCTGCACTGCTGGGGGTGGGGGTGCTGGAGACATGTGTGGGGGCCTGGTGGAGGGTGCCCTGCACTGCTGGGGGGTGGGGGTGCTGGGAGACATGTGTGGGGTCCTGGTGGAGGGTGCCCTGCACTGCTGGGGGGTGGGGGTGCTGGGAGACATGCATTGTTGATCAGTAGTGCAAGGTGACATGTGGCTTGGCTGGGGGGCATGCCCATGGTGGATGGGCTGCCTGCGGGACATGAGCAGGGGTGCGGGGTCGTCCCCTGTGGTGTGGGCTGCCTGCAGGGGCCGTGGAGGTTGTAGAGCGAACACCTGGGAGGTCCCACACGGCCAATTCACGTGTAGTACTCCACGGAACCCCTGAAATACACGTACCCTGCTGAAATCGTGTGTGAAACTTCCCGCGCACTCCGAAATACACATACACAGGACATTCGCGTGTGGAACTTCCCGCGCACCCCTGATATACACCTACCCTGATGGAATCGTGTGTGGAACTTCCTGTGCACCCCGGAAATGCACGTACCCAGGACATTCGCGTGTGGAACTTCCCGCGCACACCTGAAATACACATACCCTGCTGAATTTGCGAGTGAAACTTCCTGCGGACCCCGAAATACACGTACACAGGACATTCGCGTGTGGAACTTCCCGCGCACCCCTGATATACACGTACCCTGATGGAATCGCGTGTGGAACTTCCCACGCACCGCTGAAATACACGTACCCTGCTGAAATCGCGTGTGAAACTCCCGCGCACCCCTGAAATACGCGTACCCAGCTGAAATCGCGTGTGAAACTTCCCGCACACCCCAGTAATACACGTACCCCGCTCGCACGGGGCCAATCGTGTGTGGAACTTCCTGCGCACCCCTGAAATACACATACCCTGCTGAATTCACATGTGTAACTTCCCACGCACCCCGAAATAAACGTACCCAGGACATTTGCGTGTGAAACTTCCCGCGCACCCCTGAAATACACGTACCCAGCTGAAATCGCGTGTGAACCTTCCCGCGCACCCCAGTAATACACGTACCCCGCTCGCACGGGGCCAATTGCGTATGGAACTTCCCGCGCACCGCTGAAATAAACGTACCCTGCTGAATTTGCGTGTGTAACTTCTCGCGCACCCCAGTGATACACGTACCCCGCTTGCCGTGCTGGTACAGGGTTAGTGCAGCCCTTTGCGCTGGATTGGGGATTTTGATGGCTTTTCCCTGCGCAAGGGGCGTTCTTGGGGGCGTAACTGGCGCTTCTGCAGGCTCGCTGCGCCACTGTGCGCCACGGCTGGTTTTGGTGGCTGGAATCCATGAATACGCTGTGCGCGGAAATGTATTTTAGCGCACGCGGCTGGCGCAGGGTTTCTCACGCGCACACTGTGCGCCAGCCGCATGCACCACTTGTGCGCTGAATTCTATGAATTACCCCCTAAATTTCTTGCAGCATGGCAAGAGCCATATAGAACTGTAGATAAGGTTTCACCTCTGGTCTACAGAATTGCTAAAAAGGAGAGATAATTTACAGTGGATCAGTTTGTCCATTAAAATCAAATTAAATCCTTTCACAAGGACCATGTAGTGAAAATACTAGAGTGAATTGAAACTGACAGGGAGTAAAAAAAAAATGGAATTGTCATAGTGAAAGGTTAGGTGTGATTACTTTATATACATTTTTTCAATAGTTAGTTGGACAATGTTGTGGCTGCATGGCATGTTATTTCTATAATTTGTATTTGTGTGCATAACTAAATTTAGTTTCAGATGCTCCAGTGAGAAAAAAAAGTAAAAGGTTTGATGTGCTTGATACTTAAATTGTCTTTTCTTTTTAATCTAGAAAAATAATTGTTTTCCCCATCACTGCTGGATCCTTGGAGTGCTGAATCCCTGGAGGATACCACTGGACTGGAGTCCCTTGGAAAGCCCCCTGGAACGAAGAAGGGGGTGAAAATTATGACCCCAATAGATGTGGAGATTATGACCCCGAGAGAGGTCCCCTGAAGTCCTGGAATGGAGGAGTTCCACCAAGATCAGTTTCCTGTGTGATTCTTACCACAAAATATGATTCACATAGTCTATTTCTATTACACACTGTTTTTACAATTTTTTATCACAAAGTATTTTATTACAGGCTGTATTTACAAAAAACTATTTTTATCATAGACTATGTTTATTACGATTTTTTACTGGTTTTTGCATTTAAAGACAAAGACACAGTTTTGTTGGATGTATGTTTTCTGAAAATAATAATGATTTGTTTTTCTTTTTTTCATTAAAATTTAAAAAGTATTCAAAAAGATTAAAAAATGGATCACCAATTGGAAAAAGATAAAAAGATAAAGCTGGTCAAAAGATAAAAAGATCAAAATAAATAAACAGAAAAAATAAACTAAAGAAATCAAGAGGATAAAAAAACAGATCAACAATTTAAAAAATAGATGATGAAAATATAAAAGTGATCAAGAGATAAAAAAGGATTGTTTAATTGTATTATTTCTTGAGAATATATTTTTTTTAGTTTGACCAAGATTCATAATTATTTTGCTCAAGACTAAAATGTATACATAATGTTTCTCATGTGGGAATTTTGTAATTTGCGTGTTATTTAGTTTCGACTGATAAGAGATCAATGGCCTGATTCATAGAATTATTTGCACGCAAAATAGAGGGCTTGCGCCCATTTGTCGATTCATGGAACACAATGCGCGGGGCTTACCAGGGACTTGCCAGGAATCAGCGCTGGTCCAACACTTTACTGCGACACCACGAACGCCTTGCATGAGACTCCAAGCGAAGGCCTGTCCGTGTCTGCGCAGTCACCTAAAAAGGGGGTGGAACAAGTGGAATGGGTACCAACAAGCGAAAATATTGGTGTAACTAGGAAAGTACCACAGTAAAATCCTCGCAACGCCTATACGGGCACTAAAAACCGGTATTCATGGAATTGAACAGCACTCACCGGCGTTTGGAAAAAAACGTGCAGATCGTGAAAGACGTCCGTCACAGGATAGCTGGTGTAAACATCAACACGCACAAAACAAATGCATAAAAAGCCTGCGTGATCAAACAATGCACGTATAAAGCTACGATGAATATACCATTTGTCGCAGTAGTGGGACACCGCAGGAGGAGGAGACTGGCCAGGGCCTGGATTTATTTTACCTAATACCCGCCTTTTTGGGATATCGGATGACCAGGTCTATGGCAGGTATAGATTTCCACCTCATATCATATTAGACCTGGTCACAGAGTGGGAAGATGACCTTACATCACCCACCCTGTGCTCCCAAGCACTAAACGCCTTGAAAAAGGTGCTTAAAGTATTGCATTTTTTGGCTACTGGGTCATTTCAGTGAACATAGTTGGGGGCATTTCACAGCCCACGCAGTCATGCTGCCTACACCAGGTGTTGGTAATAATGACTAAATGCCCATCAGTCCGCAGGTACATCTACATGCCCAGAACACCTGCAGAAAGGCAGGCCGTAGTTCAGGACTTTTATGGGGTGGCGCACTTCCCTAAAGTGCTTGGTGCCATTGATTGCACCCATGTGGCTCTACGTCCACCTAGGGCTACAGAGCGCATATATCGCAATTGCAAGCACTGGCATTTCATCAACGTGCAGGTTGTATGTGATGCTAAGGGCAACATTACTTCTGAACATGCAAACTATCCAAGGTCCACCCATGATAGTTTCATATTCGGAATGTCACCCCTACACTGGGCCCTGGAAGCTGGGAGGCATGGCAACACATGGCTCATTGCTAAGTATAAAGGCCTCTGTACATGCATGCTTGTCACACAAAGAAAAATACACACCAATGCCAAACATTTCCACCTCTACATAGGGCAGTGCCTACCCGCTGAGCACCTACATGATGACGCCAATATGGAACCCTGCCACACTGCTCCAGGTAAGATACAACACAGCACATATTGCAACTCAGGCCATAGTGGAGCGTACATTCGGTGTGCTGAAGTCACGTTTTCCGCTCCCTTGACCACTCTGGTGGTGAGTTGCTATATACATCACCACTAGTGTGCAGGATCATTGTGGCAGCATGTTTCCTGCACAATGTTGCAACACAGTGTGGCATACCTGTGGACATGGTGGTGCCCCACATCCCCAACCACATGCATGCTGCTTGCGCATAGGAGGTCAACAGGCTTGTGGCAACGCTGCCTGTACCCAGCTTGTGGCTACATTTTTCACCTAAAATCAAACCCCTGTGGAGTGCACACAGCCCTGGCACATTCCAAGTGCCACTCAATGTTGACAGAGGGCCAATCTTCTGTGCCCACCAAACCACCCTGAGAATGTGTCCCTGGAAGTGCAACATTGTGTGCATCCCTTAGAACTCTAACAAATGTAATTTTGTGTTTCCAAAAGAAACACATAGAAGAGGGAGATGTTGCACTACCACCATGCCAAACTAGACATTGCCTGTGTATCACATAAACCGTCCCATATGTCATAAAAAATCAACACCAGAGTGTGTTAATGTATGTAATCTCAAAGGTGATAGCAAAATGGCCAAAACATAATACAAGTATCTTAAAGCGCTCAACCATGTATGGAACAAGTACAAAAATAACACCAAATATTCTGGACATAAACAGTAACTGCATACTATACCATACTATCAACAGTGGATGTAAAAATTAATCTGTTGGACAGTGATTCACCATATTTTCACCCATGCATCAATGTGCCATCATGCAGCAACCGAGGACAGGGTGGAACAGACAGACACCGTACCTGCATGGTGCAATCAGAAGGAGCAAGTGCACAGACGTTCAGAGGGAGGCAGCAAGTTCAGGGGTGGTTCAAGTGCAACCAGTCAGTGGATGCTCGGGTAAGGGCAGAGAGATGCAACTCTCTCAGGTCATTCCCTGTGCAGTGATGATGACACTAGCCCACGTCACGGAGGCAACTGCACCAAAAATTGCTGGGGTTGAGAAAGGGATGTGAGACCTTGAGGAAGATCAAGCAGACCGTCATCAAGCAGCAAAGACAAAAGGAATGGAGAGAGTGAGAGAGCAAAGAGATTGCTTAGCAGGGAAAAGGGAGAGAGAAGGAAGAGTAGGAGATGAAACAGATGGATAGCTCATTGAAAGTTAGGATATGAATCTCAAAACAGAGGGCGGCAGGATGGGTATCCCAGAGGTTGGCCCCTGCTGACGATAAAGATCCCATGGAACAAATCTCTGTCAATAACTGGCTCACCTGAAGAAGGTCAGAGTAACATGATGAAATGGCTTTGGAGAGACAGCATTGAGGAATGAACATTACCAGATAGGGAGTAAGCAGGCCTCACAAGTCACTGTGCACAATGCATACTTCCTATGACTCAACACTGTCTGCCATGGCTGCCAGTGGAGGACAATCAGTGGCTGACAGATGTGGTCCCTGGCTTTGCCGTCAAGCATAATACTTGTACTCTTGTCCCAAATGAATTACACAGTGTGTGGATTAGAAGCAAGGAGTTGGTGCAAAAGGCAGTAACACTAGTTTAGCGTGAAGAGTAACACAGCACGTGTAACATTGCACCTCTGCGTGCTGTTGTGGAAGTGTACATTAACTGTGTGTATCAAGACCTACAAGTTGGACTCCTTCACAATCACATGAAAATGTGGCAGTAATGGAATTGGGTAGTTGAAAATTAAGGCAACATTCCTGCCTTGGCATGAGTGTGCAGGGAGTGAGAATATGTAGGAAGGACTGAGTAAATGGCACAAGTATGCTGCAGTGGACTCAATAGGGACATGCAATTTTGTGAATGGCACACAAGCCAAGGTCATTTTGAGGGAACCAGCCCAGGATAACTGTGGCAGACATGGTGAATAAGGGTGCCGGTGTGTCAATAGGAATAGTGTTGAAGAGTACTCTGTCCTCATCATACCACATTAATCATAATGAAAATGTTCCAAATATGCGTAGCAGAAGGCAAATGTATATGTCAAAGATGCATGGTAAAGGAATGGATACCTGCATGATGCCAAAGCTGGCGGCTGAAGTAGGGCAGAAGAAAGAACACAGTATAGTACTTACTTGGAATATATTTTCAGGAAAGACATTAGCAAGTCCACTGTCTGTTCGTGGTTAATCAAAATGAGGATGGAATGCATCACTGTGTGAAAAGCAAATGAGACATCAAGGATGATGCAGGGCATTATGAATGGAGGGAAACCACCATTCATCATGTGATCCTAGTGACTATTGGTCCGGACTGTTACACTGGTGTTCACGTACATCCACAAGAATGCCTTAATCGGCGTACATTTGTGTGTGGACCAACTTTGCTAGAAGTTTCTCCTGGAAGGCTATCAAGCTATTTACCAATATGTTGGTTTTCAGGAAGGCTGTGCATATGTCATATTAGCATTGTTGTGCAGAAGTGAGTGCCTGATGGAGGATTCAAACTAAACACTAGTAAAGGAGAGTATGCATATATCAGCAAGAGCATTAGACCTAGAGGAGAAGTGTGCAATGATGGCTTTGCAGGAGCAGCTGTACGCCAATAGGGATGACACCTTCATGTACTTGTCAAGTTGTTTGAGTAATTCAGCGGACACATTTGAATGAGGAGAATAAATAATGATGATGGTGAGTGTCAGGGTGTGTCTAGCTGCGGAGGGTTGTGTATGAAGTGTCTCTCAGTAGTCGGTTCATTTAGTCACGTGCATTATCAAGACATATGTGGTGCAAGCACATGACAAAGGTACTGTGAAGGTGGCCTCGGAGAATATATAGTGGATGTCTTGACAATAAATAAGCCACTCACTTCGTGATTCTTCTGAACTGGCTAGCAGCCTTCCTGGTCTCGACTGTGCTGCAGGGGCTAACCAATATTGCAACATCCTCCCCGTTTGCTCTTCTGTGCTCCAGTCATCCTCCCAGGTGCCTTCCAGCCCACATACCACCAGGGCTCCTGTGCAGCAGTCTCACCCATGTTTGCCCGTCTGGTGCAGCAAGCCTCCCTTGAGTTGGGAGTCAACAGTGGATCAGCTGAGGTGGTCACCATGCTGATTCATGCAACGAAAGGAGCAATGGAGGGAGAGCAGGCACCCAGGAGCAGGGCACGGGGCAGACACTCCCGGCTAGTGTCATCAGGCAAGAGGGTGTCCACACGAAGAAGGCACCAGACGCTATAGCAGCTGCAGACTCTGAGGAGGAGGCTTATGTACTCAGGGAATACCATCCCAAGGGGGCAGGTATACAGCCTCAGACATGATGCAAATGTGGACCGCAGATGGAGGATGTCTTCTGTGTTTGTGCAATATGGGCAGCGAATCAGGGCAGAGAGACAGCAGGCTTGGGAGGCGAGAGTCACCATGGCAGAGATTGCACTGCATCGGGCAAGGAGGCAGGCTGCCATCCTCGAGGATACTTGCAGGAAGTGGGACGGGATGGAGAGGTCCATGCGGGTGTCCCTGCAAGCCCTCGAGGAGAGAGCGGAGGCCTGCCTTGGGGAAGGGGACGCAGTGTTCGATGATGCCCTGGTCCAGACATTGGCCCGCATTACAACTCAGGCGTTAAGGGTTTAACGGCGCCGTCGGCGCCGTTAACCCTTAACGCCTGATTACAAGTGTCCCTTTGCGGGTTGGTGTTTAACGCCTGCTTTTAGCAGGCGTTAAAAATCCAACCCGCAAAGGGACTTTGGAGCTAATTATGGCACCGTAATTTACGGTGCCGTAATTAGCGCCTTCCCCATTCCCATTATGCCCTATGGGGGCAAAAATGGGAATGGGGAAGAGGCCATGGGGAATTACCGCCCCGCCAACCTTGTAATGGGGCGGTAATTCCGCCATCCACCATGGCGGAATCCTAACCTTAGCGGCATGGACCATGGTGCTAATAGCACCATGGTCCTCCGCCAAGGTTGTAATGAGGGCCATTGAGTGACATTGGTGATGAGGAGGACTAGCCCACTGCCTGTGTACACAGTTTTGTAGATATAAGTTTCCTTTTATTTATGTTTTTATTTGGATTGGACTCTGGACTATCCTCCATGTTTTCTTGTACAAAGTTTTTTTTGTATGTTTGAGTGTTCCTAGTAACCATGTTTAATGTGTATGCTTTGTATTTTTTAGTGTAATTTTTCTATTTTTACATATTGATTTTTTACTCTCACAGTCATTGTCTGTCACAGTTATTTTTGCAGTGTGCCTGTTTGGTAGTCCATTTAGTAGCCTTGATCCTGCCCATTGTAAGTCATGTGTGTGGTTGCTTACTTACATTTGTTATGTTCGAGGTTTATTTGCGGGGTGAGTATACACATGTGTTTGTACAGTTATCATCATCTCTGGTGTTGGTCAACCTCTTGCACTGGGATAGACTATTGGCATTTCTTTGTATTTACACATACGCTGTGCAATGCAGCTGTCTCGGTGACTGATTGCCATGTCCTTTCCACATGGAAAGGCCAATTATGTGTTTATTAGGGTTTCTCTTCAAGGAATAGCAGCTCAATGAGGCTCAGGCTGTGAGACACATGACCAGTGTTTGTTCATGTGGCAGACATTGAGGGTGGTTTTGATTCTTTCATTGGTGAACAATTTGTCCCTGGGATTGATGCCATGACATTGTCACATGACCAGCGGGCCACACTTTTACATTAACGTGTTACATGTGTATGTTGGGAGATGGTTGCGTACAGCAATTCTGTTTGGCCAGCTGCCACACACATGGCTATGGCCCGGGTGAATGCATTCATTTTCTTTTGCAGGATACATGTTCCGAAGGATATTCTGGCTGGTGTCACAACACTGCAGTCAAGGTGCATGTCACACTGTCACACAATCGATGGAGTGATGATGTGCAGGGGGCTGCCATCAGGGTGAGGTCACAGGTAATGGGGGCTGGGGTATCCCATGTGAAGGGGTCTGCCTGCAGGGTGGGCTCACTGGTGATTGGCTAGGGTATCCCATGTGGAGGGGACTGCCTGCAGGGTGAGTCCATGGGTGTTAGGGTTGGGGTATCCCATGTGGAGGGGGCTGCCTGCAAGGTGATGTAACAGGTGATGGGGGCTGGGGTATCCCATGTGGAGGAGGCTGCCTGCAGGACGGGTTAACGGGTGATGGGGGCTGGGGTATCCCGTGTGGAGGGGGCTGCCTGCAGGGTGGCGTCACGCGTGCTGGGGGCTGGGGTATCCCATGTGGAGGTGGCTGCCTGCAGGATAGGGTCACGGGTGATGGCCTGGGGTATCCCATGTGGAGGGAGCTGCCTGCAGGGTGGGGTCACGGTGATGGGGGCTGGGTTATCCCACGTGTAAGGAGCTGCCTGCAGGATGGGGTATCCCATTTTGAGGGGGCTGCCTGCAGGGTGGGGTCACAGGTGATGGGGGATGGCGTATCCCATGTGGAGGTAGCTGCCTGCAGGGTGGGGTCACGGGTTATGGTGGCTGGGGTATCTCATGTGGAGGGGCTGCCTGCAGGGTGGGCCGCGGGTGATGGGGTGGGTGTGTCTCATCTGGAGGGGGCTGCATGCCGCAGATTGCAAGGTGTTGGGGTGCCATTTGGCTGGTGGTAGGCCAGGCCTTGCATGGGAGGGTACGTGTTTTCAATGGGGGGCACTCAGGGTTCACGGGGTGTTTTCATGTGATTACACTGGGGTCCGGGTGGGGATTACGATGTGTTTTTGTGCAATTAAGGTGGGGTGCGGATGGGGATTGCAGGGTGTTTTCACATGATTATGCGGGGATGCGGCCAAGGATTGTGAGCTGTTTTGGTGCTATTACGCGGCGGTGCAGACAAGGATCGCAGGGTGTTTTCGCGCAATTAGGATGGGGTGCGGACGGGGATTGTGAGCTGTTTTTGCGTGATTACGCTGGGGTGCGGATGGGGATCGTGGGTTCTTTTTGGATGATTATGCTGCGGTGCGGCCAGGGTTTGTGGGGTGTTTTCACGTGATTACACTGGGGTGTGGCCAGGGATCACAGGGTCTATTCGCGTGATTATGCTGGGGTGTGGCCGGGGATCACAGGTTTTTTTCACGCAATTATGCGGGGATGCGGCCAAGGATTGTGAGCTGTTTTGGTGCTATTACGCGGCGGTGCAGACAAGGATCGCAGGGTGTTTTCGCGCAATTAGGATGGGGTGCGGACGGGGATTGTGAGCTGTTTTTGCGTGATTATGCTGCGGTGCGGCCAGGGTTTGTGGGGTGTTTTCACGTGATTACACTGGGGTGTGGCCAGGGATCACAGGGTCTATTCGCGTGATTATGCTGGGGTGTGGCCGGGGATCACAGGTTTTTTTCACGCAATTATGCTGGTTTGCAGCTGGGAATTGTTGGCATGAAATTTGGCATGGGGGGTCTGTATGCTGGCACTTCACTGGCTTTTTACTGTGCTGTGACGTGTTGGGGCCGTAACTCACGCAGCTTGCTGTTACTTGCGTGACAGCTACTGATGCCTCTGAGAATCCATAAATACCCGTACCGGCTGATGCGGGGCTCCTTCTAGGCGCGTGGCCCTTGTGCTTTTTATGCACCTCGATTCATAAGCGACAGCTACTGATGCCTCTGAGAATCCATAAAAAACTGTACTGTGCAAAGATTTCTCTGCGCCCCATGGCTGGCGCGGGCTCCTTCTCGGCACGTGGCCCTTGTGCCTTTTATACACCCGATTCTCTGAATCGGGCCCTAAGTTGGAAGAAGCACATGTGTTTTAGAACATCTATGTTTGTTTTTCCTGCAGTGATTTTGGGTTATATCCCCGAAGTAAAAAAAGGAGGGAGTGTAGGAGTAACTGTAGGGGCTCTGAATTTTAGTGGTGATTCTCTACTTTTCAATGGTATCTTCATCATTTTAGCATGCACATGTTAGCGTGGGTTTGAACTGCAATAGGGGCTCAGAGGGTGAAACTCAGTTCTGGACTGAAGAGTGTGAGTCTCAGGCAGAATTAAATAGATGTCAATGCATGGAGCACATGGTTGAAATTACACAGAGTACATGCTTGAAATTGCACATTGCTTCAGGATGATATTTCAATGGATTTAGTTGCAGTAAACATAACACTATTATAAATTAACATACTAACCCAACCCCAGTAACATGTAGCTGAATCTCTTATAAAAATTTGTATTGCAAATGTATCTATAATGAAATCGCCTGAAGGCAGATTGGAAAATGCATGATGCTCTTTAAATAGGAATTTAAACGTCAGGCTGAATTTGTACTGGGTGATAAAAAAAATTGAATATCCATTCCAAAGAGAACAGGGCATTGTGTTGAGCAGGAAACTCCTGGAGAAATGTATCTTTTGCTACCCAGCAATGGAATCGCGTGCCATTTTCAGTGGAATGATCTGCACAAGGGGAGGTGTTTCCCTTGAGTGACAGGGCGATGTAATAAAAAGGGGTTTTCAGAGGGAGGACATTCAGACATCTTCAGGCACCAGAAACGAGGTAACAGAGGCTGACTAGGCAGACAAAATTCAGTGCTGGCAGGCTGTCTGATGATGTAGCAGTCTTTATCTGAGTGGCCCTGGGTGAAGCAGTCGGAAAGTTTGATGATGATTCCTGTGATAAACTGAATAGGAAACGTCACAAATATTCTAGATAAATATGGGTTTAAATGAGGAGCTGCTGTGTTGAATGAGGTCAGTTAGTCAAGGCTAAGTAGAACATTTCATATTAAGTGCTGTATATTATTAACGTGCATGTAATCCTGCATATATGTTGAAAACCTTTTTTTCTGGTTTTAAAGTGTATTTCTCTTGCCAAGTTCCACGTTGCCACGGACAGTTGGTAAGACTTGGCACACATAAACTGAAACATTTTGCAATGTATTCCCACTGTGAAATATAATGTTGGTATAAGTGCCACTGTATAATTTGTACATTTTTGTTTTATGATAAAAACTACAGATTTAAAAATAGAGAATGGGAAAGACCATATGCAAATCAGGCTTGGTCCCACCCCAAAAGAAGCAGTCCAGGCTGAAGTGCTAGGTCACATCCCTTCTGCACGAGACCACAAGCAGCCCCAGACATGTTTCAGCATTAATGGGCCTCATCAGTGAGGAGTAGCTTGGGTCCCTAGGTCAGCACGACACCTGCGTCTGGGCATACCCAGCCCTCTTTGGGTGACAAAGCAAAAACAAAGAGGTGATGGCTGGAAGGTTTAGAATGAATCTTAACCTCTGACATTGCTCTGGGTAACCCTCCAGACCATCATTTTTTGCCTGCCAAGCCAATACAGAAGGTGAAAGACCATATGCGAATCAGGCTTGGCCCCACCCCAGTGGTGGAGTGGTGGCTATGGGATACTCTGGGTTAGCCTACCACCCATTGTTTTTATCATACTGGGTTGTAGAAAGCTTTATCTTATTCAGGGGTGCGTGAACATCCGAACACTAGTGTCAATATGCTCTCTGCGTCCCTCCAGTTACCCAGACAAAATGCTCTCTGTGTTTGTTTACAGACAACTATTGTCTCCGCTTGGACATGTTTTTTTCGGTAGGGGTTCCTCTAACCCACTGCTACATTCACTACGTATGACCAGGCTGAACTGTGAATCTTCAAGTCTGCCATGGGTCACCTACCCACCAGGACGGTTTCTAATTTAACTATGGCTCTTTTCCGCGCTGGCTACCATTTCTAATTGTTGCTATTGTATTTTATGAAATCATTCTTGTACTTAAACTGTCAGAGCCAAGCTGCATATTCAGAAGTAAATCTAATCTATTTGCAAATAATAATCCTAGTCAAACACAAACATACATTAGTCTAATTTGTAACTTTAAAGGGGAGTTGCATTATGCGACTGCAAAGTAATGTACATTGAAAAAAAAATAATAACTTTCTTGATGGATATAGTTCCCGGAAAGTTCATACCCGTATGCATTATTGCTCGCACAAGTTGGTTGTTTTGAGTAGACGACATGACCTAATGTCCACAGCTGTTGATAAGCTACACTGGAAAGAAAATTTCCAGCTGCTCCGTCTCCACATAACATTTTGTTTTTTCATTTCCCTGAGCCCCCTCATGATGGAAAATGTTGCAAACTGTGTGATTGAAAGTTTGGTGTATTTCCAAGCAGTGTTGCATTTACTGCATAGTTCATATTCGTTAAACGCCCTTTCAGAATGAGTCACTACTTGCGCGTGCCATTATATGTTCATGAGCTGCAAGGTCAGAGCTTTTATGAATATATAGTGGAGCAAGTTTAACTGAGGTTGCACAAACATGATGTGACGTTGCCTTATCCACTGCTTGACTACCTGGAAGTCTCAGCTATGTTAGCCATCCATTGTTTATCATCATGTTTGGAATGCCTTCAGTGCAGCTCTGTGCCTGGGAATAAGAAAGCAGGCACACAATAGCTATTACACTGGTGTAACATGTCTGGTGGAATGGGGCTTAGGGAAAGGCACTGGGCAACAGAACGAAAGTCAATGGCCCTCATTACAAGTTCGGCGGTAACCATGCTACTTTTGGCGGCATGGCTGCCGTCGAAATCGCGTCAGGGTCCGGGTCCTCGGAATGAGGACTTACCGGGCCATTCCGAGTTCGGAAGGCCCGGTAATTCCTCCCTCCAAGGACCCGGACACGGTCCTTCCCCATTCCCATTTCAGCCCCCATATGGCTGAATGGGAATGGGAGAGGGAGCAAACAACGGGCCATTACGAGATGTCCCGTTGTTTGCTCCCTCCTCCCCTCACGGGACCCGGTAAGCACGCCTGGTTTTCCCAGGCGTTCTTACCGTGTCCCGTGAGGGGAACTCATAATGCGGTGGTACGGGGTGAACGGCGCCGGCACCTTTTATGGCGCTGTTCACTCCGTACCACCAGGGTCATAATGAGGCCCAATGCGTTGTTTGGCAGATAGTGTATTTAGTTCATCACACAGGGACTATGGTTGGTTCTTATTTTTATTAAATGTTATGTAGAACGTATACATACAACAACATCTGCAATGACAGTAGGCTTCAATTGACCACGAGCAATTTAACCTTGAGGATCATTAATCCAATATGCTATTTTAAAGTGAACACGTGTTTCTGTCGAGTACCCTAGGATTCTTTCACAACATGGCTATGCCTTTTAAAAGAAAACATAGTGGAGCCAAGATGGGAGACTCGTAATAAGGCATCCTGCTGTGAAGCTGTAGTCCACCTCTAAGACAAAAATATACATGAAAGGAGGAGAATTGATCTCTCATGTAGAAAGAGGCAAACAGCAACCTGTCAGCAGATAGCTCATGAGCAACTGCTGGGCCCACATCAAGAATGCAATGGTGGTCACCTTTCAAGTGATGCACTATCAGCACAGCAGCAGCACATTTCCTGACAGCCGTGCTGCTGTGCGCGTGTTCTCAATTTCTACGTGGTAACCGTGAAACAAACATTGAATGGTATGTTGGGCACTGTTTAAAGTGATGAGCAATATAGTTGCTTATATACCGGGGCCAGGTGGCTGAAGCACAGTTCAAATAATTGCCCTGCTCGAGACAGTGCTCATTCCCAGCGACAAACATATAGAGATCAAATAAACAGACATCTAAATGCTACATACGGGACGTTCTGTATGAATAAGCCATTGCTAACAACCTGGCCCCAGGAGTTGCAGACAAGAACGCAATCACCTCACAGGCCCACTCGCCAGTCACACTTGCACTCTAGGCCTAGATGGCCAACACAGGCAGCAGTGCTCTCCCTGTAGTGCAGCAAAGAAACCCCTGGTAAACTCTGCCTTCAATCACAGATATAGAAAAACAGTTTTGAGTCAGACCACTGCTTAACTGGACATTGCTGACAACATGCCCATTTTAATTCTAGCCAGTCAGGCATAACGTTGCAAGAAAAAAAAACATTTTAAGTGACAAAAATAATAACGGCATGCTCGTTTTCGCACTATTCAGGCCTGAGTGCTGCTAGGCCCCCCTTTTTCAGTGGTTGTGGCTGCATCCATACCATCACTGACATGCCTCCTCTGCCAAATCATTACTGTTTTGAACGTGACTGCTACCATTATTTAGTCTGGTTTTCATTTCGGTTAACAATGATACTGCATATAATGTCAAACTTCACTTTGATTGAGATAAGTGATAGTGTGCCCTTGCTCCCAGTTCTTATCTGCTATGTGTAGGGCTGCGATGGAGGCTGGTGAGGGAGGGGCCAGATGTGAAAGGGACCCTGAAGGCCGGACGGGCCCAGAGCAGGACAGAGGCGCAGGGGCGCAGGTGTGCTCCGGAACCCCATCTGGATAGATTACACAGACCCAGCGCCTCAATCCAGGATAGCGATACCAACTAATCAATTGCACTAACAATTTCCCCCTCTGCATACACCTCTCAAACGCTAACCAAACACATCCACAAAACTACAGCACAACAAACCACACAAACTTTACTACATGGCAACAACAAAAACAAAAACACACATAGACGTGCACAACACCACACGATGACTACCAGCTGCAAACACCCCAGGCCCAGCCAACAGACCCACCGGGCTGAGGCCGCCAACAGCACATCACTGCTGTCTTGCACTTTTTCCAGCTTCCTCCCACTAACCCCCCTTACCTTCCTTTTTCAGAGCCACCAGAGCACCAGGGCACCACTCCGGTGGTGATATTGTGCGGTACAAATGTCCTTTAACATTAACATTAACATTAACATGTGATTGCGGCCATTCGCCCAATACCATTCAAACCTGCTCATAATGCCCAGTGACGCTAGTCTAACTCCTAAATTGACACAAGCCAAATCCTAAACTGATTCTTAGCCTACTCTTGTGCAATTGATACCAGTCTTTACCTGAAAGTGATTTCAGCCTATTTTATGATTGATGTTTTTACCTGAAAAGTGATTTTAGCCTATTTCGAAACTGGTTCTAACCTATTCATGTGTGATTGATATTTACCTACTCCTAAAAGTGACCCTAGCTTATTTTGAAACTGATTTTAGCTTATTTGGACAATAGTGACACTTGCCCATACTTGTAAGTATATTAGCTTACCCTGTGATAGTCTCACATCTACTGAAAATAGCTTCCCCGTGGCTTTCCAAATAGTCCTCCTCTTGATAACTTGTCCCAGTCAAGTCCATGATCATGAGAAAAATCCCAAGGACCCAGATAACCCAACCTATATTAGCCCTCCTTGCCATAATGGCCTTTGCCTCACTGGTCACATGCCCACCTATAACAGAAACATGAGACTGAGAGCAAGACTGCCCCGCTTCTACGAACCTAAAATAAATTATACCAGCAGACGCCCCATACGCAATGCAGCCAAATTCATAGAACTACCTACTAAACGTGCACAGCCGCGCAGCTCTAATAATATGACCCCTGCACATCTTGCCACAACGCCTAATACTCTTCGAAGAGTTAAGACACCCACAACTAAATATCCTCCTACTTCCAAACCTAAAAGCACCCTATCACTATCAGGGTCGCTTATTAATGCCAGATCCCTGGTGGCCCATGCCACTGATATTGCAGACACCCTAACTAATGAGAATCTGGACTTGCTCGCCATAACCGAAACCTGGCTGCACAAGGCTGCAGGACCTGCCCTTATGGTAGCTGTACTAGATGGTTACCAGATACTTAGAGCTGATAGATGAAACGCCAGAGGCGGTGGATTAGCTATTATCTCTAAAACTAATCTACCCATCAGACTTGCTACTTCTCCATTGTACCAATCCTGTGAGATACTTACAGCTAAACCTCACCTCTCTAACACCGCACTCTTACCATCCATTTGGTATACAGACCGCCAGGACCACTAGGAACCTTTGAGGATGACCTCACCTGTCTCCTAGCCAGTAATACCAAAGACCATGCACAAATCCTACTGTTGAGAGATTTCAATCTTGGCTTTAATGACATCGATGACAAACATGCCCAATCAGTTGCTGCACTACTGAAGGATCATGGGCTGACACAAACAGTCATCACCCCTAACCACATTAAAGGAAGGAAACTAGATTGGGTTGCAAACCTGAATTGCAATGCTACTATAACTAACATCATCCCACAATCTTGGACTGACCACTATCTAATTACCTTCACTGCTACTCTTGACCTCATCTGCCCTAAAACCATAGTTATGGCACAGCCACTCCCCACTAGAAGTAAACAGGACATTACAGCGGATAAGTTACTCCCACATCTTCTCCCCGCTATCAATAATTTAGCTAGTAATACAGACCCCACCCTACTAGTGGAGGCCTTTAACAGCGCCATGACCAAGGCGCTGGACACTATCGCACCCGTAAAAATTCGCAAAGGTAGACAGAAATCTCACTTTAATGCTTGGTTTACGGCCCAACTTAAAGAATTAACAATCCAAAAAAGAATGGTTCAATCAATTTGGCGTCACTCGCCCACTGACGAGAACAAAGCCAAGCTAACAAACTTCTCCAAACTGTACAAGAATTAAATAATTAGCACTAAAAAGAATATATTTAATGACAGAATAACTAAGGCGAAGTCGGACACCAAGGAACTATTCTCTATCCTTTGAGAAATGTAATCACTGATACGACAGGTTGACAACACTCCAAAGGACAAGCCTTTTTGTACCGACATACAAAATTCTCTAGCAAACAAAATCACCTCTCTCCAACTTAAAGTAGCCAGAAAGAAAGCCTCACTGCTTTTACCTGAGCAGCTCCCACCTGAGCAACAAGCCCCTCTAACCACTCCGGACAGTACCACCCTACCCTTCAGTTTAAAAAAAATGTCTATCTCTGAGACAGAAATAAATCATACTCTCGCTAAAACCCTCAACCTGCAAAGGTGACAATTGCCCAGCCCAAATTATAAAGGACACAGCTAGAGACCTGCCCCCTTTCATTTTGAAGCTCATCAATGCTTCCTTCAAGATGAACCTAGTGCCCAATAACCTTAAACAATCCTAGGTGCTCCCACTCCTTAAAAAACAGACTTTAGACCCGTCCATCCCGACCAATTACAGACCTATAAACACTGTCCCTTTCTTACTCAAAATCATTGATAGATTAGCTTACCTGCAAATACAGGACTACCTAGAAGCCATACACTTAGGATCACGCCAGACTGGCTTCCGCCCTCTCCATGGTACGGAAACAGCCTTAATAGACCTCAAGACCCAAATTGACAAGCTGAAGGACAATGGGAAATCAGCTATGCTACTCCTCCTTGACCTATCTGCAGCCTTTGACCTGGTGGATCACGCAGTCTTATGCAACCACCTCAGGTTGGCTTCCCATTTCTCAAGTGATGCCATAACCTGGGTTCAGTCCTTCCTAGCTAACCGTATAATGAGAGTCTTCTCCCCCTCAGCAGCCGCTGATCCCACACAAGTCTCCTGCGGCGTACCTCAGGGATCATGTGTGTCTCCCACCATGTATAACATCTTTACTAAGCCCCTGTTTGACAAGATGGACAGACTGGGTGTCACCGAAACAAATTACGCAGATGACACCCAGATCCTCATTCCCCTTTCGGGCAACTTCTTGGAAGATTCAGCCTTAGTAAATAAGATATACCTCCTCATTCAGGCATGGATGGCATCCCATGGCCTCTGCCTGAACAACAACAAAACAGAGTTACTGATCCTAGGTTCAGAGACGGCCATTAAAAAACCTAACCCCAGCTATGCCTCCTTCAACATCGACAATAATATCATTAAAGTGATGCCTGCAGTTAAAATCTTAGGCTTCTACCTGGACTCTGCACTTACCTTGCAAATTGATCTGAAACCTGCTGCATTACCCTAGCCAATGCACTTATAATATCCAGATTGAATAACTGTAACGCCTTGTACGTGGGAGCCAATAAGTACATTATTGACAAAATGCAAAGAATCCAAAATAATGCCCTTAGAGCAGCACTAAATATCCCAAACAGAGATCACATCTCTACATTTAGAAAAGATGTCCGCTGGCTTAAGATCAATGACAGGATCCTCCTTAAAACTCTCTCATTCACGTCCAAATCTCTGAACAACATAGCGCCACCTTATCTCACAGAAAGAATTAACAAGAGAATCACTGCCAGCCCCATGCGATCTGCCAACACCTACACTTTAGAGGTCTCTAGATTTAAACGCACTACTGCTGGCGGTTCCAGCTTCCCGGTCATAGGCGCCCAATCCTGGAATGCGCTACCTATAGATCTCAGAACAGACTAACCTTACTCCAGATTTAGACAGAGAGTCCTCAACTGGATACGGTCCAATGATGCCTAGCCCCTAACTTATACCTTGACTGCACTTGCCACCTAATGGCTGCTGGGCCTTACCGCTTTCAATGTATCTGTTACTATTTTACCACCCGACTGTAATCTTGGAATACCCATATGTGACCACTAGTAATACTGTAAACTATATGGCAGTAATCATGGTTATTTCCTGTATGTATGTACCCATCTACCTTGTAACTAAGCTTTATGTATACTTGTAATGCTTGGGCCCAGCTACACAAGGGTTTGGTGCGCTCTATCAAATAATTAAAAAAAACTGTGTGGGCACCTCTGTTTATACTTAAGATCTATATTCTGTTCAGTATATATTTAGATAGTTATTTGGCCCTGTAGCCAGAACATACTCAATTTTCACAGTGGAGTAGAATGTATATCTAGAAATGTTGTCTGAGTTGAGTTACCCAAACATCTGGACCTGTGTAAATGTATCACTTAAAGTTTACAAATATACATTTCATTCATTCCATTTCTTTTCATTTGCAATAATAAATCCTTTACAAAAGACAAGGATTCAATACAGAAGTATTTATTTTCCAGAGATTTAGGTTTATCTTAGGGTGTCTTAGGGTGTCCAATGCATTTCAGTCTTAATGACCATCTTCAGGGACCGGTTTCTAGAAAATAATACATTAGCATAATGTAAGAGGTTTGTCTCACAACATTCCTTTTAACATACATGTCCATGTGGCTATTGACATATTTACCAGCCCATTTTCTAACTTCTGCAGATGGTTATTTTTGTGTGTCAATTTCTGAACGGATTCACTTCATAATAGTTTCTTTCTATGACCATGGGATCTGGTGTGCCATCTGCAATGTACGTGATTTGGGCTGTTAGCTATTCAGTTCCTTTTAATACTCTCATTCAACTGTCAGAAAGGCACAAAGACAAACCTTGTTTTGATGCTGTTATAGAATTTCTGTCTGGGTTCTTGTCATGGTGTCTCTTTTATGACAATATATTACAGTAAATCTTTTGTGTAGTGCCCAGCTTGCTTTCAGGAGGCATCTTACCGTGTTTTCTCTTGGAAGTACCAATACGGGACACTAGGACTGCTTTGAAGTGGTTGCCTGAGTGTGCCGGGGCACTCTTTATTTTGAAAATGGCGGCCGTATTGAATTTTGTAAGTGAAAGCTAAGTCCTGTTCCTATGTTTTTTTAATAAGATTAATATATGCCGTGCCTATGTTTTTGGAAAGACTTGGCGATGATATGAGGAGAAATATCTTTGGAAACACACCTATTACAAACAAAATTCCAATACATTGATAATGTATAATTACATTATTCAACACCTGAAATAGTGTTCATGATATCTATAATGTCGTTTATTGGTACATATTAGGTACATAATCATATATGATTTTGGATATGGTTGGCTGCAATTCCATTGGAGTACATACCTCCAAGTAGACTCATACAATGAACATCTGTCAAAGTGTTACCATAAGCATTCTCAATACTTCAACGTGTTTATCATAGGGTGTGAATATGTTTGCAATTATAAAAAGAGAAGGAAAAACGAAGATAATCATTCATGAAGAGGATCATTAGGCATTACAATATGGCAACAATAATAGATTAGAGTTAAAATTAAGTAAAACCTAAGTTTGATTACAATCGGCAACGTTGGTCACCCCATATTCGACGAAACCCAAGTCAGTGAGTTAAGCAATGACCCTCAATTTCCATACTTAGACAAGTAGATGGATATTTCTGTAATTAATCCGCATTGAGCCAGTATTAAGGAGAAATGTTCAGCCCACATTAGGCAGGCCTAAAACAAAAAAAGAACTGTCCAGATCCAAGTGTCTCAGGGATTCTAAGACACACAGCTTACAGAATCTGCAGTTCAATGGTGGTCCTATGTGTTTTTGTCTTCCTGCCAGTCATACCAAGGTAGAGAATTGATTTAAGCAGAAACACAGGTAGAGAGTTTGAAGTTTATTACATGGAAACAGATGAACATACTGAGGCAGTGTGTTTCTCTTCCTGGCAAAAGTAGTGTAATCCTTATAGGTTTTGTAAGTCCTCAAGGCTGCGACTGTCTCTCTCCAATCCATAGAGAACCGTTTCTTTTTGTTTGTCCTGGTCTATTGGTCAGTTCTTCTTCTGATGATTGAATTTTATAGAGAAGATCGGCCATCCGGATCTTAAAGCCAATGAGTGATTTTGTCAATTTCAGAACTATGATATTCCCCAAGTCAATCTTGGGAGAATTTGTTGGGGGCCTGAACATTTATGCATAGCTAGAGAGTTGTCTCCAAGGGGCTCAATAGCACAATGAAGTGAGACCCAGCTTGTGCCTTTTAACCAAATTAGGAATAGAGTTTGGCAATCAAAGGGTCTCCTTCCAAATCAGACCTTGGAGGGTGTTTAGGTAAGGGCCCAGGTCACGCTGAGTGATGTGCAGATGATACAGTAGAGTTGGTTCCACTTACTGCAGGTAAAATCCGATGAGAGCGAGCAATAATATGTTCACAATTGACTGCAAAGTCTTTTAAGTTGTTTGACCAAGGACCGTGATTTCTCTCTCAATATGTTCTGCCACACATACTTTGAGGAATGGTTAGACAAGGTATAGCCCAGATATGTAATGCTGGAGACCCTTTCCAGTCTCTGCTCACCCACCCACCAGTACATTGTTTTAGGTTTTTTCCCCATTTGCCATGGGTTTGTTGTTGGTTGCATATTCAAAAAAGGACTGCAGCTTTCGCTGAAGACCCAGAGGTGTTTAATCAAAGAATATAAAGTTGTCAGCAAAATCCAACCAATTTAATCTGAGATTGCTACATTTCACTGGATAGTGTCTGTCAGGTGACCAAGCTTATCTATGTCTGATATATACATGTTAAATCAGGCAGAGGCCAAGACACCACCCTGTTTAAGACCCACAAAGAATTGGACTGGGCCGGATACCAAGCCCTCCTTTCTCAGTCTTACTCTAAGCTTGGTACAATTGTGCAAGGAGGCCAGCAGTTGAATCAGCTTCAAGGGCACTCCCCAATCAAACATGTTGTTCCAACAAAGTTCTCAGTTTACCCTATCAAAAGCATTACTCATATCTAAAGATGCTATGTAAATAGTACCTACCAAACCTTACTTTGCAGCAGCATAGCGAAGTGCCCATGATAGTAGCCTTTAGTGTCATGACCATTTGTGACCTACAACCCACCTGGAATCTAGAAATGATTCCAAGATGTGAGAACCATGTGTCGAGGTGTCTCAGAAGACGGGATGCAAACATTTTACTGGAAGCATCCAGTAAAGCTATTGGTCTGAAATTCATTGGGTCGTTAAGGTCACCCTTTTTGTTGATGGGGTCTATAATAGATTTCAGCGACATGGGGCGGAGTTTGCGTGTTTCAAAGATCGATTTAGAGTGTCATCAGAGGATCTAGCCAAGCTTCAGGATTACACTTGATTACTGTGGGGGCAAGACCATCAGTACCTAGAGCCCTAGATAACTTGGCTTTTGGAATAGCCCAGAGGATATCATCTTTACTTCAGATGTAGGCTACTTCAACAATGGGCCCTGTGATCTTCAGGTTTATCGTTATGGCCTTGGCGGGACTGTAATGTTTTTCAGTAAAAAAGTCTTTCCAACTTTGCTCAATAACGGAGGACATCATGGAGGCAATTCCTGCTCCCCGCCACACACTTTTCTGCTAGTAAGAGACCAACAATTGTCAGTGTTACTAAGGGCAAGTTTGTCTAGCATATTCTGATTGTCATTATTGAACATCTGGATTTTTAGCAACTTGATGTCATTTTTGTGTCTCTGCAATATGAGCCTCTTGCTTTGATTGTAAGATTCTTTGCTTCAACAATATTGTTGTTGTAGATGTGCCTATGCATTCCAAGCGTGGCTGTTCTTCTCCTAGACACAAATGTTTTCAGACAATGTTGCATAGTATGGTTGAAGTTAGAAGCAGTAAAATTATTCAGGGCTCTTGTGTTGCTTAGTAAATGGCAATTGAAAGTTTATTTTAAGACATTCAGAAAGCCCCTGCAGGCAGCATTGTTCCATTTTATGGTACAGACATTCCTAGCAAGCATAATCATGCCCGTGGTCGGGTAGCAGGTAAGCATCTCAACTGGAGGCCTTAGATCCTAAGATAGCATTGCATGATCACTCAAGTTGGTGGTGGTAATTGTTATAGGGCTGCATGGATTTTGAGACATGGGAAGCATATACATGATCCAAACATGAAGAAGCCCCACTACGTTTCTAGGTGGAGATTAACTTTCCCTGGTATGCTCCCTCTGGGGCACAGAATACCAGCTTCCAACTGCGCATATCAGAGTCCCACTGGAGTCTGTTGTCTGTATGACTAGAAGAGACGTGTAGCAGCACAGATTTTCCTTCGTGGTGTGAGTGCCCAATTTCACAGTCAGAGTTAAAGTCCCCAGCGATAATTATGTGATGCGGATGTCCTACATCTAACCAGTTGTTAGTCACCTCATTGAGTGCCAATTGTATGTTGGAGCAGGAACCTGTTCTTGGATTCTATTATATATTTATGATTAGAAAGTCCTTAAGCAGGGTTTAGGAGTGAAGACCAATTCCCGAAGACATCCTGCTGTGTATCAACTTCGTAGTAGGATGCTTTTAAGTCGAGATATATTTGCAGTTGATTGGCCTCCAGATGTATGCCCCAATGGACCCTCAATGGACCCTTAAGCGCAAGTTTTGTAAAGGTTTTGTAGCTATCGACATCGAAGTGATGAATCACCATAGTTGCTTGGAACATCAAAATATGTTTGTTGAGCGCTAACTTTGAACTCCATAAGCCCCACAGTATGTTGGTGTAGCCACAAACATTCCAGACTGCCAAAGATAATTCAGTTGTGTTAAAGATGGGATCCCCCTGCTCTGGAGTTAGCAAACATTTCAAGGGCTGATTCCAACCAAGACCAATTTTGTGATATTTCTTTATTCGTGTACAACCCGAAGTTTGAGTTATGTCAGTTGTGATCTTTTGCGGGTTTCTATGAAAATTCTGAGAAGAGTGAGCCTTAAGGTCTTCACTACTTTTGGACGATGGAACAGCCACAAATTTGGAAGTCTCTTCGGGCGAAGTTCATACAAGTCATAGCTCAGTGTTCATAAAGTACATTTTTCTGCTAGAACCAAACATGCCACTTGTTAGAGTAAAAATATCAGGCCACACAGTTTTCTTCATGTTCTTGTAGAGAAAAGTAGTCAATATCCCCCCAGTGAGGTGGCTTCAGTGCGGGTATGTTTTGGACAATCTACAAGTAGCTTGCTTCTGTTTAAAGCTAGCTCACCGTGTACTTAGAATGTTCTTCCAGCTTATAGTCCTGTTGTCAAACTGGCTCGTTTAGGTGTTGTAGTGGTTACAGGATTGCCATGCACTGGGTCCGTGTTTAGAATGATTGTACCACACGCTAATTCTTGCTCAGTTTGATGAGAAGAACCCTCATTGGCAAGCAGTTAATATGAATGTTCGAGACTGGATACATTGGACAGCTCAGTCCTTGGGGTGTTGGAAACTCCCTCTCTTAGGAGTAACATGAAAGTGGTAATTTTGCTTTGTTTGTTTTGTTCCCCTTTGTTCGGGTTCTGCAGGTAGCTCACGTGAGATAGGTAAATCAATTGATGGGCTTCTTTCCATATCAGGTGACCTCTAAAAGTTCAAGTCGATGATATCCCTTCGATGTCTTCGGGTATTGGATGGGAGTGTGAAAACGTACATAAAAATGTCCTTTTGTTACCATTTTGAGCAGGTACGTCTTGGGTTTTTTTGTTTTGTTTACCATTTTTCGTTTTTTTAGATTTTGTTGAGTGACTGCGGGGTGTTACAGCTTGGTTTGTGATTATATGGGCCTCATTACACGGATGGCGGTAACCATGGCGCTCGTAGAGTCTGGCATGGTGAATGGCGGAATTACCGCCCCATTCCAAGATTGCCGGGGGCAGTAATTCCCCATTCACCATGGCCCTTCTCCATTCCCATTTGAGCCCCCATAGGGCTCAATGGGAATGGGGAAGGAGCAAATAACGGTACCACAATTAGCGGTACCGTTATTTGCTCTGAAGTCCCTCAGCGGGTCTGACCACACGTTAAGGACGGGACCCACTGAGGGACCTCGTAGTAGGGCGGTAAGGGATTACCGCCACTGGTGCCCTTACCGGTGCCGGTAATCCCTTACCGCCATCCGTGTAATGAGGCCCTATGTCTTTTGTCGTTGGATCCATGTCCTGTTACGTCATCCTCACTTAGTGCCTGTACACATTGGGCGTCGAATAGTGTTGGTGATGCACTTAAGTGATAGTTGTATTCAACCAACAGTGTCAGGCTGTTTGGCGTTTTGCTGATAACACTAGTTTGCACATTTTTCACAGTTGTTTTTGGTCGGCCGTGTCTCATCAATGTCAAATTTGAAAGCTGCATATTCTGAGGGGTTTAGCGTGCATCTGACTTTTGAATTCTCAATGTGGTCCTGAATTGTTTGCCTTTTGTAATCAGGAGCCGACAGCTTTTCTGTGTTGTGTTATACAATGTCTTTAATGTTATCATGTAGTCTCAAGAAAGCTGAAATTGACACAGACCCCAAAGACTCTAAGGTGGGCAGTACGTTTGCTTCCCGCCTCATGGGGGTATTTCTGGGGGTAAAGAAGTTGCGGCTAGGCAAAGCCTTAGAAGTTGAATCCCCCAGCGATAGTAAGATGGATGATCGGTTGACTCTGACCCTAGCAAGGTCATTCATCGCAGCATCTTTTACAACTATTACTTCCAAGCTCCCCATCTCCTGAGATAGACGGAGGGAGGACTCATCTAGAATGATAGAGCTATTGCAGGCATTGCTCCCGCAATTCTCCATTTGACGAGCTCTCATCCATATGTCAGGTGGGTAGCCTCGCAAGTATGCACATCTGCAAAAACTATTGAGTGCATTACCAGGCCAGTAGACCGCACTTTAGTGGTGAGGCTAGGTGTCTGACCAGACATGACTTCTCGAGGTCAGCCTTTAGTGGTTTCTCCTTATTTTTCTCCATATGTTGTGGTATCGTAATAGCCTTTTCACGTTTTGTTTTGTGGCAAAAGGTAGAGATCTTGGCTTGTTGTGTGTTTTTTGCAGCACTCAGTTCAAGTTTTGCCTACTCGGTCTTCATGTTTATCCTCTAGTTGTGCTCTTTGCATAATGTATGCAGTGATGGCCGGTGCCGACTCCTGAGAGGTTGTGAGCAAGCCTGTAGTTTAAGTGATCGCACATCCTTCATTATTGTCGTTTCTGAGCACTCAGTATTTGTAGAAGCTATTGTCTAAGACGAAGCTGCAGAAGAGTGTTTTTACGTTGTTTTGTGCAATGGCAACATTGTAAGAGCAATGCTCAGTCGAGGCAGGTTATGTTCACAATTGTTTAATGTTGATGATCCAACGGTGCAGAGGTCTACTGGAAATATTACAATTAAGGTAGAGTGCTGGGGGTGGTCTAACCAGCTCGTAAGGACGGAACACAGACTAGTTGAATCGGTCTCAGTACACGGAAAACAACCACAGTGTCAGAGGTGCCACTTACTAGCTGGTTTTAGGATTTCCCATAGGCTGTTACAACTGGGGGTTCAGTCTTTCACTATGTCACCGGGAGCACAGGTACACAGAAACACTCAGCGCACTCTGTGTGTTTTGCAGACACCATAGAACAAGCACCTCCTCCTCTGTCAAAAAACAGTGGAGACAGACTGGATCACAGCCGTAGATTCACTAAAATGTCGTCAAGAATTTCCCACGGAAACACTCATGCGCCTCAAGTCTTTTTATCACATGCATCTGGGAGCTTCATCTTCAATTCCCTGCATGCAGTGATTCTACTTTAACTTTCACTACAGGCATTGCTTCCAGAATCCAGGAGTATAGATTTCACAATTGATATAGTCCATTAAGTTTTCATGGTGACTTTTCCACTCCATCCAGAAAGCATGAGGTGGCCAATAGATGTTTACTATCTTTACATGTAACGTTAAGGCATTTGATGAACTAATGACCTGACTCAAGAAGAAAGCCTTTTCACATTGCCTAGGCTTGTTCCTGCTTCATCCATTGAGCCCTGAGTCATAATTAAAACACATCCCAATTTAGCATAGGAGGAGCAACTCCGATTTGTTATTCATCCATCCAAAATATCACAAACCAATTCACGTAAATGGCACATGCTCCCAGTTTCTGTCTCAAAATCTAAAATAAACGTAATTTACTTGACCCTAATAATCCTTTATATCATGTTGTATGCTGGGGGCATGTGTGAGATCATTGACACCTTGGTTAAGGCAGATGATGAGAAAACCATGACCCATCTCTAATCTTTGCTGCTGTCTTGTCATAGTACCAACGTTATGGATCGATTAATCTATCATGCTTGGTGACAATTCTAATGGAACTGTCAGACTGCAACACAAGTTACACTTGACAGTTGTCCATGGCTGATTGAAGTTGTGGTGATTGGTTTGTGCTGTGTTTGCAGAACGTGTTTCTTTAGTACACATTGTGTATGGGATATGCCAAAATGATCCATTCCAATCTGTAGGCACTCATATCATTCTTTGCATTTTGGGACTTGGACAACTGATTGTATAAAGGTGAAACGTGTGTGTGTGCATACAGTGCAGTAGTGGTGTTATTCTATTCTTTTCTGGGCTGTCACTGTTGACATGTGTTATTAACAAGCAAGGAGAAGTAGGAGCAGCAAGCAAAACAGTGGGTTGAGATGGATGCAGACATCAGAGATACGCAGTTTGCAGACAAGATAGCAGTTGCACTTGAGAGGTATAACCATATGGATACTTGGAAGAGAGGACACCTGTCAAGTAAACCGCAGCTAGAGAACCCATTGAAAGTCCATGTCTGTAGTGGGCACCTCAAGGAATTACCTGGGTTTCATAATCATTCTTAAAGCCCTAATGTGCAAGGCGATCACATGGGCGCTGGGTCACTGGCACGACACGTGCGAAGATAGTATTCTTCAAGTTACAAGACAATCCATAAAACAGCATATTATCACAGTTCAGAAATCTACAGCATGAATCTGCTTCAGTATTCATTGAGAGACACAGGGCCTGATTTGCACAAACCGATTTGTAAATTAGGCTCTTTGACTTTTTTAGATTCAGGCCCACCATGAGTCACCAAACTTGAGTCCAATTAAAATAGTCAGAACCGCACAAAAGGCCACATTACAGAAGAGTTCATGCACCAATGAACAAGTCAGAGGTAATTAATGCCATCTACACGATTTTGTCTCAAGAACTTTCACAAGACGTCTGCTAAGAGGCAAGTTCTCTCTTTAAAAAGGACCAGTGATCATCAGAGGGAATGGGGCAGTGAGGAATAGGTAACGTGAATGTTTTTCGATATTATGATGTATTTTCTAGGTATGTTTTTCTTGACTGCAACCCTGATGAAATAAATCAAATATCACCCTGTACCATTCTCACTTTGGGCATTGGTGATTGGAAGGTACACATATTGATTTTGGCTGCATAATGCCTCGGAATTCGCCGTGGTACATGGCACATGGGTGCCGGGGGCAGATTGCAGGTATCAGACTTGCTTGCAGCACAGAGTCCCCTTTATAATTCCATTGGATATTTACACATATTTAGCATGGGCAATGGCCTGAAGGTGTCCTACCAGTTTGGCACCCATAATTCATGCAGATGTGCATTTGAAGGGGAGTGGAAAAAGAACAGTGTAGCCTCCGTTCAATATTGCATTTTGAAAGTGTTGTGCTGTGTGTGAGGAAGGCACATATAGAGATGCAGATGGTTTCTGTATTTAGTACGGGATGAATCCCAAAACATATTTGCAAGCTTAGGGTCTGTGTGTTATTTGTAGAGCATGACATATTCAGCATCAATAGGGGAATATGTAGTCCTCTAATGGAGAAAAAGGAATGCAGCTTTGGATGTTTCTGCTGCAGGCCTGCCATTATTCATTTACAATTCAGAGTAATTAATAAAGTGAACGGAGGATAGCACAGGGGCAACGTGCTTCCCTTGGAAGCAAGACCAGCAGAGCAACAGAGGTTCGAATCCCAGATCCGCTTAGAAACTGAACTCAGTATGGTATAAGGTGCACTATAAAAAAAACAATTAAATAAAGTAGCCATCAACTCATCCTCACCTACAAATGTATACTTTCCTATTTCAAGTAAATGTATTGGCCCTACCTTTTCCTCCACTGACCAAGTTGTTTTGCCTCTCTTTTATACCCTGTGGTTTCTTCTGATTAAAGTCCCTATCATTTCATATGTCTCTATAAAAATCTCTAGAAAACTCCAGCTATGGGGTCAGATGGTCTATTGTGCTGTGTCTGTGCAGAGTTGCACACAGCAGATCTAGATGAACTAACATATAATGACAATCCCAAACTCAACTCTCTCTTCTTGGTTCCCGGAACACTGAGCTTCACATGAGGATGAACAATTGCCTGAGGGCTTGAACTTGATCCATTCAGAGCTCCCTTCTGGTGGAGGAAACATCTCTCAATCAAAGTTTCTATCACAATATCTGTATACATTTCTCACACCTCTGAGCTAATTCAACATAAATAACAATATCTGTATAGATGTCTCACACCTATGAGCTAATTCATCATACGTAACAATAT
Source organism: Ambystoma mexicanum (assembly GCF_040938575.1). Lineage (NCBI taxonomy): Eukaryota > Metazoa > Chordata > Amphibia > Caudata > Ambystomatidae > Ambystoma > Ambystoma mexicanum. The sequence continues at coordinate 1,191,075,031 of NC_090924.1, forward strand.
CTGTATAGATGTCTCACATCTTTGAGCTAATTAAACATAAATAACAATATCTGTATAGATGTCTCACACCTATGAGCTAATTAATCATTTGTAACAATATCTCTATAGATGTCTCACACCTCTGAGCTAATTAATCATAAATAACAATATCTGTATAGATGTCTCACACCTCTGAGCTAATTCATCATACGTAACACTATCTGTATAGATGTCTCACACCTCTGAGCTAATTCATCATAAATAACAATATCTGTATAGATGTCTCACACCTCTGAGCTAATTCATCATATGTAACAATATCTGTATAGATGTCTCAAACCTCTGAGCTAATTCATCATATGTAATAATAGCTCTATAGATGTCTCACACCTCTGAGCTAATTCATCCTAAATAACAAAATCTGTATAGATGTCTCACACCTCTGAGCTAATTCATCATAAATAACAATATCTGTATAGATGTCTCACACCTCTGAGAAAATTCATCATATGTAACAATATCTGTATAGATGTCTCACACCTCTGAGCTAATTCATCATATGTAATAATAGCTCTACAGATGTCTCACACCTCTGAGCTAATTCATCCTAAATAACAAAATCTGTATAGATGTCTCACACCACTGAGCTAATTCATCATAAATAACAATATCTGTATAGATGCCTCACACCTCTGAGCAAATTCATCATACGTAAAAATATCAGTATAGATGTCTCACACCTCTCAGCTAATGCATCATAAATAACAATATCTGTATAGATGTCTCACACCTCTGAGGTAATTAATCATTTATAACACTATCTCTATAGATGTCTCACAACTCTGGGCTAATTCATCATAAATAACAATATCTGTATAGATGTCTCACACCTCTGAGCTAATTCATCATATGTAATAATAGCTCTATAGATGTCTCACACCTCTGAGCTAATTCATCATATGTAATAATAGCTCTACAGATGTCTCACACCTCTGAGCTAATTCATCATAAATAACAATATCTGTATAGATGTCTCACACCTCTGAGCTAATTCATCATATGTAATAATAGCTCTACAGATGTCTCACACCTCTGAGCTAATTCATCATAAATAACAATATCTGTATAGATGTCTCACACCTCTGAGCTAATTCATCATAAATAACAATATCTGTATAGATGTCTCACACATCTGAGCTAATTCATCATAAGTAACAATATCTGTATAGATGTCTCAAACCTCTGAGCTAATTCATCATATGTAATAATAGCTCTATAGATGTCTCACACCTCTGAGCTAATTCATCCTAAATAACAAAATCTGTATAGATGTCTCACACCTCTGAGCTAATCCATCATAAATAACAATATCTGTATAGATGTCTCACACATCTGAGCTAATTAATCATTTGTAACAGTATCTCTATAGATGTCTCACACATCTGAGCTAATTCATCATAAATAACAATATCTGTATAGATGTCTCACACCTCTGAGAAAATTCATCATATGTAACAATATCTGTATAGATGTCTCACACCTCTGAGCTAATTCATCATATGTAATAATAGCTCTACAGATGTCTCACACCTCTGAGCTAATTCATCCTAAATAACAAAATCTGTATAGATGTCTCACACCACTGAGCTAATTCATCATAAATAACAATATCTGTATAGATGCCTCACACCTCTGAGCAAATTCATCATACGTAAAAATATCAGTATAGATGTCTCACACCTCTCAGCTAATGCATCATAAATAACAATATCTGTATAGATGTCTCACACCTCTGAGGTAATTAATCATTTATAACACTATCTCTATAGATGTCTCACAACTCTGGGCTAATTCATCATAAATAACAATATCTGTATAGATGTCTCACACCTCTGAGCTAATTCATCATATGTAATAATAGCTCTATAGATGTCTCACACCTCTGAGCTAATTCATCATATGTAATAATAGCTCTACAGATGTCTCACACCTCTGAGCTAATTCATCATAAATAACAATATCTGTATAGATGTCTCACACATCTGAGCTAATTCATCATAAGTAACAATAGCTGTATAGATGTCTCACACCTCTGAGCTGATTCATCATATGTAATAATAGCTCTATAGGTGTCATATACATCTGAGCTAATTCACCCTAAATAACCAAATCTGTATAGATGTCTCACAACTCTGAGCTAATTCATCATAAATAACAATATCTGTATAGATGTCTCACATCTCTGAGCCAAGTCATCATACGTAACACTATCTGTGTAGATGTCTCACACCTCTGAGCTAATTCATCATAAATAACAATATCTGCATAGATGTCTCACACCTCTGAGCTAATTAATCATTTGTAACAATATCTGTATAGATGTCTCACACATCTGAGCTAATTCATCATAAATAACAATATCTGTATAGATGTCTCACACCTCTGAGCTAATTCCTCATACGTAACAATATCTGTATAGATGTCTCACATCTCTGAGCTAATTCATCATATGTAATAATAGCTCTATAGATGTCTCACACCTCTGAGCTAATTCATCATAAATAACACAATCTGTATAGATGTCTCACACCTCTGAGCTAATTCATCATAAATAACAATATCTGTGTAGATTTCTCAACCCTCTAAGCTAATTCATCATAAATAACAATATCTGTATAGATGTCTCACACCTCTGAGCTAATTCATCATAAATAACAATATCTGTATAGATGTCTCACACCTCTGAGCTAATTCAACATAAATAACAATATCTGTATAGATGTCTCACACCTATGAGCTAATTCATCATACATAACAATATCTGTATAGATGTCTCACACCTCTGAGCTAATTAAACATAAATAACAAAATCTGTATAGATGTCTCACACCTATGAGCTAATTAATCATTTGTAACAATATCTCTATAGATGTCTCACACCTCTGAGCTAATTAATCATAAATAACAATATCTGTATAGATGTGTCACACCTCTGAGCTAATTCATCATATGTAACACTATCTGTATAGATGTCTCACACCTCTGAGATAATTCATCATAAATAACAATATCTATATAGATGTCTCACACCTCTGAGCTAATTCATCATATGTAACAATATCTGTATAGATGTCTCAAACCTCTGAGCTAATTCATCATATGTAATAATAGCTCTATAGATGTCTCACACCTCTGAGCTAATTCACCATACATAATAATAGCTCTATAGATGTCTCACACCTCTGAGCTAATTCATCCTAAATAACAAAATCTGTATAGATGTCTCACACCTCTGAGCTAATTCATTTTATGTAACAATATCTGTATAGATGTCTCACACCTCTGAGCTAATTCATCATATGTAATAATAGCTCTACAGATGTCTCACACCTCTGAGCTAATTCATCATAAATAATATCTGTATAGATGTCTCACACCTATGAGCTAATTTATCATAAATTACCATATCTGTATAGATGTCTCACACCTCTGAGCTAATTCATCATACGTAACAATAACTCTATCGATGTCTCACAGCTCTGAGCTAATTCATCCTAAATAACAAAATCTGTATAGATGTCTCACACCTCTGAGCTAATTCATCATATGTAACAATATCTATTTAGATGTCTCACACATCTGAGCTAATTCATCATAAATAACAATATCTGTATAGATTTCTCACACCTCTGAGCTAATTCACCATACATAATAATAGCTCTATAGATGTCTCACACCTCTGAGCTAATTCATCCTAAATAACAGAATCTGTATAGATGTCTCACACCTCTGAGCTAATTCCTCATATGTAACAATATCTGTATAGATGTCTCACACCTCTGAGCTAATTCGTCATAAATAACCATATCTGTATAGATGTCTCACACCTCTGAGCTAATTCATCATACATAACAATATCTGTATATATATCTCACACCTTTGAGCTAATTCATCATACGTAACAATATCTGTATAGATGTCTCACACCTCTGAGCTAATTCATCATAAATATCAATATCTGTATAGATGTCTCACACCTATGAGCTAATTCATCATACGTAACAATATATGTATAGATGTCTCACACCTCTGAGCTAATTCATCAAACGTAACAATATCTGTATAGATGCCTCACACCTCTGAGCTAATTCATCATAAATAATAATATTTGTATAGATGTCTCACACCTCTGAGCTAATTCATCATACTACAAACATGTACTCCCTTTGTTTGGATCCGTTCTAGGATCTGATGTTGTTTATAACTGCATCCTAAGCCATTCATTCTTTTCTTGGGGGTTTCCATTTTCTAGATTCTGACAAAGACAGTGCTATAAGCTTCACAGGTTCTCATCTCTTATTAGAACAGTATTTGAACCAACGTATCTCTCCTGCCATTCAGATTTCGGGTAACATTTTAAATTATGCAGTCTCCTTCATTGTTAATTTGTTGTGAGTTCCCAATCATGTTGGACTGGATTGATTACTTATTTTTCTATTCCAACTTCTGGCCGGCCATCATATGCCATGTCAGCTGACAAAAGCAGTGACTTTAAATAAAAACAACTATGCAATTAATTTACCTGCACAAACAAGGGGGTTGTTAATAGTCTTTTGGATAGCTTTAATTCTAACCTCTAGAGAGCTTTGAATTACCTTGCTCACACTTCCTTTAAAGGACAAACTCTTTTTCTTGGTATTGTCGTGGTATGAATACCAATTGGGCCTCATTACACGGATGGTGGTAACCATGGCGCTAGTAGCACCATGGTTGCCACTGGAGTCCGGCATGGTGAATGGCAGAATTACTGCCCCATTCCGAGGTTGGCGGGGGCGGTAATTCCCCATTCACCATGGCCCTTCCCCATTCCAATTTGTGCCCCCATAGGGCTCAATGGGAATGGGGAAGGAGCAAATAACGGTACTGCAATTAGCGGTACCATTATTTGCTCTGAAGTCCCTCAGCGGGTCCCATCCTTAACGTGTGGTCTGACCAGACGTTAAGGACGGGACCCACTGAGGAACCTCGTAGTAGGGCGGTAAGGGATTACCGGCACCGGTGCCCTTACCGGTGCTGGCAATCCCTTACCGCCATCCGTGTAATGAGGCCATAATGTTTAGATTTTATTTATTTTCACAATTTAGGTATTTAAAACAAACTTCATATACAGATGTTTTTTTTTTCTAGCCAAAGTCAAGGTTTTGTGTTAGCTTTGCAAGGAAGCTACATTTCATTCTGAATATTTCGTGTCCAGGTTTTATTTTTTTTGTATACTCTCTGAGGAATGGCCTAATCTTTCTCTTATGGAAAAACCTGACCTAGGGTGTACTAGTCTAGGTAAATTCAAGCGGATAACACGTGTTAATTTCCTTGTAAAGTGGATTGTGTGGTGTGTAACTGTACAGTTACAGCCAATATTGTGTAAAACAATCATTTGGGACACTATCTATCAGGCTTTCATTCCACACAGGACAATGAGACAACTACTATGCAAGTCATCAATGATGTCCGTTGGTTGATGGAAAAAGATGGACATTGCCTATTGATTTTTGCAGATCTCTTATTGGCCTTTAACACAATGGAGCATGGCATCCTGCTTGCTATTCTATCTGCTTGTATGAAATGTGGATTCATAGAATCGGGCACAGAAAAAAGGCAAGGGCTGTGTTGCAAGGAGTTTGCGCTAGCCCTGGCGCAGATAAATCTTTGTGCGGCACGTGTATTCATGGATTTACTGAGGCATCAGTAACCATGGCACAAGTAACAGCAAGCTTTTCCAGTAATGCCCCCAACATGCCCCCAGGCACAGTAAAAAGCAAGTGAAATGCCTAACATGGCGCAATCGTCCGCGCCATCCCATGGCCAGCATTCTGCCCCCCTAGCGAAATCACGTGAAAACCACCGCAATCCCTGCCTGCACCCCAGCGTAATCGTATGAAAACACTACACGATCCCAGTACGCACCCCAATATTATTGTGCAAAAAAACACCACGCAATCCCCATCTGCATCCCAACATAATTGCGTGAAAACCCCTCACAATCTCCAGCCACACCCCAGCATAATCAAGCGAAAACCCCTAACAATTCCTGCCCACACCCCAGTGTAATCGTGCGAAAACACCCCATGATCCCCATGCGCACCTGAGTGTAATCGCGTGAAAACACCACAAAATCCCCGTCCACACTACAGCTTAATCGGGCGAGAACCACTCGCAATCCCCTGCTGCACCCCAGCGTAATTGCCTGAAAAAAGCCTGTGAACCCCTTGCGCACCCCCTAGAAAATGTGTGCCCTCCAACACAAGGCATGTCCTGCCACATGCCAAATGGTACACAAACAATCTCGCAATCCGCGGCATGCATCCCCCACCACATGGGATACCACAGCCCCCATCACCGGTGGCACCACCCTGCAGGCAGCCACTTCCACATGAGACACCCCAGCCACCATCATCCATGACGCCACCCTGCAGGCAACCCATCTGCACATGGGACACCCCCACCCCAGCCCCCATCACCCGTGATGCCACCCTGAAGGCAGCACCCTCCACATGGGACACCTCCACCCCATCACCTGTGACCTCAGCCTGCAGGCAGCCACCTCGACATGGGACACCCCAGCCACCATCCCCGAGATGCCACCCTGTGGGCAGCCCCCTCCACATGGGACACCCCCACCCCAGCCACCATCACCCGTGACCACACCCTGAAGGCAGACCCGTCCTCATGGGACACCCCAGCCCCATCACCCGTGATGCCACCCTGCATGCAGCCCCTTCCACGTGGGACACCGCAGACACCATCACCCATGACGCCACCCTGCAGGCAGCCCCCTCCACATGGTACACCCCCACCCCAGCCCCCATCACCCTTGATGCAGCCCTGCAGGCAGCCCCCGCCACATGGGACACCCCAGCCTCCATCACCCATGACCCCACCCTGCAGGCAGCCCCCTTCACAAGGGACATCCCAGCCACCATCACCCGTGACACCACCCTGCAGGCAGTCCCCTCAACATGGGACACCCCCACCCCATCCCTCATCACACATGACCCCACCATGCAGGCATCCCTCTCCACATGGGACAAACCCACCCCAGCCACATCACCTGTGACCCCACCCTGCAGGCAGCCCCCTCCACATGGGACTCCCCCAACCCAGCCCCCATCACCTGTGACCGCACCATGCAGGCAGCCCCCTCCACATGGGACACCACAGGCCCCATCACCTGTGGCCCCACCCTGCAGGCAGTACCCTCCAAATGGGACACCACAGCTCACATCACCCATGACCCCACCTTGCAGGCACCCTCATACATATGGGACACATCAGCCCCCATCACCCTTGATCCCACCCTGCAGGCAGCCTCCTCCACATGGGACTCCACATCCCTCATCACTAGGGACAACCTAGACCCATCACCAGTGACCCCTCCCTGCAGGCAGCCCTATCCACATGGGAAACTCCCACCCCAGCACCATGACCCCACCCTGCAGGCAGCCCCCTCCACATGGGACAACACAGCCCCCATCACCTGTGACCCCACCCTGCAGGCAGCCCCCTTCACAAGGGAGAACCTAGACCCCATCACGCATGACCCCACCCAGCAGGCAGCCCCCTCCATGTGGGACACCCCAGCCCCCATTACCTGTGACCCTACACTGAAGGCAGCACTCTCCACATGGGAAACCACAGCCCCATCACCCGTGCCTCCACCCTGCAGGCAGCCTCCTCCATATTGGACACCCCAGCCTCCATCACTGTGATTCCACCTTGCAGGCAGACCCCTCGAGATGGGACACTGCCACCCCAGCACCATAACCCGGAACACCACCCTGCAGGACTCCCCCTCCACATGGGACATCTCCACCCCAGCCCCCTTCACCCATGACCCCACCCTGCAGGAAGCCCCCTCCACATGGGACACCCCAGCCACCATCACCCGTGACACCACCCTGCAGGAAGCTCCCTCCACATGGGACACCCCCACCCCAGCCCACATCACTTGTGAGCCCACCCTGCAGGCAGCCCCCTCCAAATGGGTCACCCCAGCCACCATCACCCGTGACGCCACCCTGCAGGAAGCCCCCTCCACATGGGTCACCCCAGCCCCCATCACCCGTGATCCCACCCTGCAGGTAGCCCCCTCCCCATGGGAATAGCCAGCCACCATCCTCCATGACGCCACCCTGCAGGCAACACCTCTGCACATGGGACATCCCCACCACAGCAGCCATCACCTGTGACCCCACCCTGCAGGAAGCCCCCTCCACAGGGGACACCCCAGCCACTATCACCCGTGACGCCACCCTACAGCCAGTTCCCTCCACATTGGACACCCCCACCCCAGCCCACATCACTTGTGACCCCACCCTGCAGGCAGCCTCCTGAACATGGGACACCCCAGCCCGCATCACCCATGATGCCACCCTACAGGCAGTCCCTCCACATGGGACACCCCCACCCCCATCACCTGTGACCCCACCCTGCAGGCAGCCCCCTCCACATGGGACACCCCAGCCACCATCCACTGAGATGCCACCCTGCCGGCAGCCCCCTCCACATGGGACACCCCCTGCACAGCCACAATCACCCATGACCCCACCCTGCAGGCAGACCCCTCCTCATGGGACACCCCAGCCCCATCACCTGTGACGCCACCCTGGAGGCAGCCCCTTCCATGTTGAACACCCCAGACAGCATCACCCATGATGCCACTCTGCAGGCAGCCCCCTACACATGGGACACCCTCACCCCAGCCCCCATCACCCATGATGAGAACCTGCAGGCAGCCCCCTCCACATGGGACACCCCAGCCTCCATCACCCATGACCCCACCCTGCAGGCAGCCCCCTTCACATGGGACACCCCCACCCCAGCCCCCATCACACATGACCCCACCATGCAGGCAGCCCTCTCCACATGGGACACACCCACCCACCCCAGCGCCCATGACCCCACCCTGCAGCAACCTCCTCCCCATGGGACGCCACAGCCCCAATCACCTGTGACCCCACCCTGCAGGCAGCCCACTCCACAAGGGACACCACAGCCCCCATCACACGTGACCCCACCATGCAGGCACCCTCATACATATGGGACACTTCAGCCCCCATCACCCGTGACCCCACTCTACAGGCAGCCTCCTCCACATGGGACACCACATCCCCTTCACTGGGAAAACCTAGAACCCATCACCCGTGACCTCACCCTGCAGGCAGCCCCATCCACATGGGAAACACCCACCCCAGCGCCCATGACCCGCCCTGCAGCAACCTCCTCCCCATGGGACGCCACAGCCCCAATCACCTGTGACCCCACCCTGCAGGCAGCCCCTTCACAAGGGACAACCTAGACCCCATCACCCGTGACCCCACCCAGCAGGCAGCCCCCTCCACATGGGAAACCCCAGCCCCATCACCTGTGCCCCCACCCTACAGGCAGCCCCCTCCACATGGGACAAACCAGCCTCCATCACTGTGATGTCACCCTGTACACAGACCCCTCTACATGGGACACCCCAGCCCCATCACCTGTGATGCCACCCTACAGGAAGCCCCCTCCACATGGGACACCCCAGCCCCATTACCTGTGATGCCACCCTACAGGCACCCCCACCACTTGGGACACCCCAGCCTCCATCACCCGTGACCCCACCCTGCAGGCAGCCCCCTCCACATGGGAATCCCAGCCCCTATCACCTGTGACTCCACCCAGCAGGCAGCCCCTTCCACATGGGACACCCCAGCCCCATCACCTGTCGCCCCACTGTGCAGGCAGCCCCCTCCACATGGGAAACCCCAGCCTCCGTCACCCATGACCCCATCCTGCAAGCAGCTCCCTACGCATGGGACATCCCAGACCCCATCACCTGTGACCCCACCCTGCAGGCAGCCCCCTCCACATGGGAATCCCCAGCCCCCATCACCCATGACACCACCCTACAGGCAGCCCCCTCCACTTGGGAAACCCCAGCCCCCATCACCCGTGACCCCACCCTGCAGGCAGCCTCCTCAACATGGGACACCACAGCCCCCATCTCCCATGACCCCAACCTGCAGGCAGCCCTCTCCACATGGGACAATCTAGCCCCCATTATCCGTGACCCCACTGTGTAGGCAGCCACCTCCACATGAGTCACCCCCACCCCAGCCCCCATGACCCATGACCCCACCATGCAGGCAGCCTCCTCAACATGGAACACCCCAGCCCCCATCACCCATGACACCACCCTTCAGGCAGCACCCTCCACATGGGAAACCCCAGCCCCATCACCTGTGCCCCCACCCTGCAGGCAGCCCCCTCCACATGGGACACCCCAGCCTCCATCACTGTGATGTCACCCTGCACACAGATCCCTCTACATGGGACACCCCAGCCCCATCACCTGTGATGACACCCTACAGGAAGCCCCCTCCACATGGGACACCCCAACCCCATCACCTGTGATGCCACCCTACAAGCAGCCCCTCCACATGGGACACCCCAGCCCCCATCACCCGTGACCCCACCCTGCAGGCAGCCCCCTCCACATGGGAATCCCAGCCCCAATCACCTGTGACACCACCCAGCAGGTAGCCCCCTCCACATGGGACACCCCAGCCCCATCACCTGTTGCCCCACTGTGCAGGCAGCCCCCTCCACATGGGAAACCCCAGCCTCCGTCACGCGTGACCCCATCCTGCAAGCAGCTCCCTACGCATGGGACATCCCAGACCCCATCACCTGTGACCCAACCCTGCAGGCAGCCCCCTCCACATGGGAATTCCCAGCCCCCATCACCCATGACACCACCCTACAGGCAGCCCCCTCCACTTGGGAAACCCGAGCCCCCATCACCTGTGACCTCACCCTGCAGGCAGCCTCCTCAACATGGGACACCACAGCCCCCATCTCCCATGACCCCACCCTGCAGACAGCCCTCTCCACATGTGACAACCTAGCCCCCATTATTCGTGACCCCACCGTGTAGGCAGCCACCTCCACATGAGTCACCCCCCACCCCAGCCCCCATGACCCATGACCCCACCATGCAGGCAGCCTCCTCAACATGGGACACCCCATCCCCCATCACCCATGACACCACCCTGCAGGCAGCACCCTCCACATGGGACACCTCAGCCCCCATCACCCATGTCCCCACCCTGCAGACAGCCCCCTCCACATGGGAAACCCCAGCCCCCATTACCTGTGACCCCTTCCTGCAGGCAGCACTCTCCACATGGGACACCCCAGCCCCCAATACCAATGATGCCACCCTGCAGGCAGCCCCCTCCACATGGTACACCCCAGCCACCATCACCCATGACGCCACCGTGCAGGCAGCCTCTCCACATGGTACATCGCCACCCCTTCACCCTCACGCATGTCCCCACCCTGCAGAAAGGCACCTCCACATGGGACACCCCAGCCACCATAACCCGTGATGCCACCTTGCAGCCCCCTCCACATGGGAAACCCCCACCCCAGCCCACATCACCTGTGAACCCACTCTGCATGCAGCCCCCTCCACATGGGACACCATAGCCCCCATCACCCTTTACCCCACCCTGCAGGCAGCCCCTCCACATGGGTCACCCCACCCCAGCCCCCATCACCCATGTCCCCACCCTGGAAGGAAGCAACCTCCACATGGGACACCCCAGCCACCATAACGCGTGACGCCACCCTGCAGACAGCCTCCTCCACATGGGACACCCCCACCCCATCCCCCATCTCCCGTGACCTCCCCCTGCAGGCAGCCCCCTCCACATGGGACACCCCAGCCCCCATCATCCATGACCCTACACTGCAGGCAGCCCCTTCCATATGGGACACCACAGCACCCATTACCCTTTACCCCACCCTGCCAGCAGCCCCTCCACATGGGACATCCCCACCCCAGCCCCCATCACTCATGTCCCCACCCCGCAGGAAGCCACCTCCACATGGGACACCCCAGCCACGATAACCTGTGACGCCACCCTGCAGACAGCCCCCTCCACATAGGACACCCCCACCCCATCCCCCATCACCCGTGACCTCACCCTGCAGGCAGCCCCCTCCAAATGGGACACCCCAGCCCCCATTACCCATGACCACTCCCTGCAGGTAGCCCCTTCCACATGGGAAACCCCAGCCCCCATCACCCGTGACCCCACCCTGCAGGCAGCCCCCTCCACATGCGACACTCCAGCCCCCATCACCCATGACCCCACCCTGCAGGTAGCCCCCTTCACAAGGGACACCCCATCCCCCATCACCCGTGACCCCTCCCTGCAGGCAGCCCCCTCCACATGGAACATCCTAGCCCCCCATCATCCGTCAACCCACCCTGCAGGTCGCCCCCTCCACATGGGACAGCCCAGCCCCCATCACCCATGACCCCATGCTGCAGGTAGCCCCCTCCACATGGGACACTCCCACCCCAGCCCCAATTGTTAGGCAGAATCATATGCAGTACCCTTTTGGAAAACTACACACAATTAAGGCTAGAAGTGTCAGTACAATTTCACCTTTGGTACAAGCCTGTACTACACAGTAATGTGGTAGCAGTGGCTGAGCAGCGGGACTATAGTGAGCAGTACACCAGGTTACACAAAGGACTAGCAATTACAGTGATCAAACAAACACTTACTCAAGGTTTCTTGGTAAAAGACTATACATTTATTTGCACAGTCATTTGGAAAACATTCCACTAGCAAAAGCAGCTCAATATCACAATCTAACACACTACAATAAACAACCAATCAGTTTCTGAACAAGTTCAGCTCTCCTGAAGTGGGAGCAAAAGGGCACTTCAGTTACTTTAAAAAGGGGTAAAAAGACAAGGTTATAAGAATCAACAGCACAAGTACTTTCATAGGCAGGACAAATAGTTTCAGTTCACTACAACCAGCAAATTTCCCTTACCTTTTGAGACCCCCAGCAACTTTGCTGGGTTTCTGGGATTTGATTTTTCTACCTGGGAATAGTGTGAGCCTTTTTTCCCACTCTTCCATGGATTTTGTGTGTGTTTTACTTTTGTGTTCTTTGGTTATGGAGTTTTAAAACAACTCCATAGGCATCATCCTCTTCTGTGTGTCACACAGCACCTTCAGTGCAGTGGCAGAGGGTTGTCTTTCAGACTTCTCAAGGTTTAAACACCTTCTCTGGGACTGACTACCGTCTCCCAGAGCATGTTAAGCTAAATTGACTTTACTAGTCTCTTTAAATTTACTGACCCAGCACACACTATCTTCCTATAGAGTGCTGGAGGGTTTGCCTAGCATCCCCTGAGTCTAAACATGCATGTGACAGTCAAATGTTACCCTTTTCTACTTGAAATGGCTGGTGGCAATGGTTTTTAACAAACTACCATGATTTTTCCCGACCGCAAACAACGGTAGCTAAAAATCGGATCAGCCATGTTTTTCAATATGTCCGGCAAGGACAGCAACCCTGCTGTGTGAGTGACAGCCAGGCTGGAATGAATGGGGGAAAACTGTTTAAAAGCAGGTCTCTGGGACTTAGAAAGCAGAGTCGACCACTGGAATGAAAAAACCGAAGAGGAGAGGAAGGAAGAGAACTGCTGCAACTCCTGGATGACTGGTGAAGCCCTGCTGCAGGTCCGAATTGCCTGAAACTCCGACGACAGAGAAGCCCTTCAAGGTTAACTTCTTCCCTTGAGTTTGGCGGGAACAACCAACTCGCAAGCCACCTGGACACCATCCCCATCTGGTCAAATTTTCATCAGAGTGCTGTTGAAAACCAGATAGCCAGAGGGAAGGAAACCAGCTGTGGACTTTAAGGCACTCACACCTTAAACCAACATCTTGCTACAGCTTTTGGCCTCTTCCCTGGGCAACGCAGGAACCTCGCGACATCCTCCTTCTTGTCCCCATGACTGAAGCTCAGGAACAGCGAGGTCTGCAGGATCTGCCAGGATCAACTGCCACAGCTACAGCTCTTCTGCATTGACAAGGTGCTGTGCAAAAGCGGTTCAGGAATCATTTTGGCCATCACAAAATTTCGTGGAACTTTCCTCCAACTCGAAGGCTTGTTCTTCCCTGAACATTCGTCAAACTTTCCGCCTAGACAAATCCTTTAAAAATCTGTGGCAAAGACTTGTTATATACCAGAACTATGCTATCCTGTACAAAATACTCTGAACCATTGCTTTGGCCAAGGCCTATTGAGAAGAATTGCTGGTTGTATTTAACTGAAATCCTTTGCTCTGCTATCTATTCTTATAACCTGCCCCCAACCCATTCCAGGTGAAAAACCCACATTGGAAGACATGTTCGGTGACACTATCAGCCTGCAGCTATTTCATGGCTCGTATTGCAACGAGACACCGGACCAAACAACATGCACCAATCCAACGGTGCCTGCAACTTTAACTGAATGAGCCACCTGTCGGTTCGGCCCAATCCAGGAAGTCAACCTGAAAAAGAACTCCCGGCCGCCCTTGCGGCGTTCAGCCCGTGTGAGAGAAGGTCGCACACTGTTTTTGCTGTAGCCTATGCTACATTGTTTCACTTCTTCACGCGAACTGCACCCGTGATTTTAAAATATCACTTGTTGCTTCCTGCCTACAGCCTGCAGCTATTTCACAGCTCGTATTGCAACGAGACACCGGACCAAACAACATCCATCAATCCAACGGTGCCTGCAACTTTAACTGAACAAGCCTTCTGTTGGCTCCGCCCAATCCGTCAACCTGATAAAGAACTCCCGGCTGCCCTTGCGGTGTTAAGCCCGCTTGAGAGAAGGGCGCACACCGTTTTTGCTGTTTTGCTGGCGCTGGCTGCTGAGATGCCCCACACTCTGCCACTTTTAACAGCATGGTAAGACTATAATCATTACCCTGGATTGAGAAGCCCACACTTCTCTTGTCACAAGACGCAAGGACGTTTCCCCGGGTCTCCCACTCTCAATCCAGACTCCACACGCATCCACAGCTGCAATAATCTAACCAAACCCTCTCACTCTAAAAAAATCTACTTACCACTTATTGTACCTGGTCACTACCCTACATCGATATCAGAGCCTGCGGGCACTTCGCCTTAGACCTAGACAGCACTTCAACAATTCTACAATAGGGAAAACAGGTGTGCTGCACTCACACTGTAAATGTGGATGGACAACCACTGACATAATTCGCATCCAGCAAAACCATTCTCCTAAACGCATCTTGGATAACAGGGACTGTGGGCCTCGTTCCTTTAACCCATTTATCCATTTACAATGCATTTGAAGAGTCGCAAGCTGCAACATAACTACCAGTTTACGAGGAATTCTCCTGATTACCGAGCACAGAATACTGTCGGACAAACAACAAACACCACGGATAAACAGGGACTGTGGGCCTGGTGCCTTTGAACCATTTATCCAGCCACAACTCACTCGAAGAGTCACAAGCCGCAAGACAACCACCAGTTTACGAGGAATTCCCTTGATAAATGAACACAGGACATTTTTGGACAAACAACAAAAGCCCGAATAAACAGGGACCACTGCCCTCGTACCCCTGACCTGAACACCTTTGCTGAACCCATACCTTCCGATCTATCCACTGCAAGCCGACTAGCTTACACTTGAAAGAACTCATACCCAAACTAAATACCGAAACCTAGTCACCTCTCAACATGGTTGCTTCTACGGCACCACTTACAAGGCACAGAGCAAATCTACAGTCCACTGTAGAAACAGAGAAAAGCCCCCAGGCCAACAGTGACAGTTCCATCTTAAACTACTCCGATTACTGCGCAATTGAGAACACTACAGAGGTTCCTATAAATAAAAAGAATACCCACTCACAATCTATTTTCAACCTCGCCCCACTCAAAAAATCATGTAAAATACAACAAGATTATGAGCACACCATACCAGAACTGGAAACAAGAAATGAGGAACTCCAACTTCCCTCCCCTGCACTCTAGATACAACAATAAGTGGGCTGAAAACCTAACATAATACAAGAAACGCATCTGACTCGGAAACAATACCCAATCACCATACTTCACCTATGAATAAACACATGAAAACTCTGTCTCTCAACCAAAAGTCTAATGACAAGAGGCTCTACGAGGAGAAAATCAAAACAGAACTCAATTCAAGCAGCAAAGCGAAAAAACCTCCCCAATACCAATTGGACCAAAAAGCTCATGACACATACACACAAGATTCACTAGTATCCCAACAAAAGATAAAGGCGAGACACACAAAGAGAATATGGCAACACAACTACGTTCTAAGCCTCTCCAAATCCCAAAACCCAACTGGCAATTTTGTCAAGAAAGAAAAGTAAAAAATGGCAAGACTCTTTCTCGATATCGATGAAATCGAATCAATAATCTCAAGCCAGGAAAAACGCGATTCCATCTTTGGAAATCTCACTCCCATCAGACACAGCAAATACTATCACAGTGGAGCCTCCACCTCGAATCAAGGACAAACCATATGCAAACCAGTGGAGACAAAAGAAATCAAGCCAACTAATTCAAGCTCTTCACAGCAAACAACACACAATGACATACCAATTACACAAATATTGCCCAAAAAACCCCATTGAGCCACGCAGATGAAACAAAGTGCAAATGCGACCACACCTGCGATACACCCAAAACTCCAATCCCAACCACAATTGTGGAACTCCAGAACTCACTTATCACAGCTTCCAGCCAAGCAATGATCACATTCATCAAACTTAACAAATCCCTTAAAGACACCATACAAGACCAGGCAACTCTTATCACCTTAATGCATAACAAATCTACACCAAAACCTTCATCAATAAACACAAACTACGCCTCAACCAAGAAGCAGAAACATCAGCACAATGGCAAACCCGAATCTTTGATCTAGCGAGAGCAGACCACGGAGAGAAACAGCAACTCACTGCAACACTGATTAAATAGCTATCAACCAAACATCTTGAATAAAACCACAAATCACACACTGTCTGAATCTTCCAAGGAAACAACTCACACACACCAATTAACGAGAAAATCGACTGCCCTAAGACAACAAATAAGAACCAGATTAAGCAACACGACACAAAAATAGGTGAAACAACCGAACAGACAGGAAACACCATAATACATCAAGATCAGACGAAAACAAAGAACACAGAATCAACCTTGACCATCTCAGCCTCCTTACTCTCCTCAAACAACGAAATTGGATTGTTTCCAATTTTTGACAGCTCAAGAAAGACAACAGAAAAAACAAAAAAACAAAAAGAACTACCTGCAAAAAAAAAAAAAAAAAAACAAGAGAGGATCGCGAGCGTTCCTGAGAAACTTAATCTTTCCGGCAAAACAAACTCGGGATCCTCCTCAAAAAATAAATAATAAAACAAAAACCACCAATGACCCAAAAAATGCTTTAACCAACAAAGCACAGAAATCGAAATTGGCTGAAGAACAAGGGATTGAAGACAAACAAACAATGGAAACTCTGATGAATCTCACAACATATGAAGATGACCAAACACCAACAACTCCTTGCCACCCAAAGAAAGTTCATCGCTCTATATAGTTGATGAATATATTGAAGGCAAAACCATCTCAGACGTCAATGACTTTCTATCATGTGAGGAAATCTCTGATTCAGAAGGAAATTGGAATACTGACAATGTCTCCTTAAGTTATGCTACTCAGATAACACAACCCAAACGCCAAGCACAAAAAAGGCCATCACAACGTTGCCTAAAAAACTTGCACTTCCCATATTCCCCGACTGCCGGTGACAACATCAAGACTACATGATCGACCTACAAAGAACACAAAGCCCTGATGATGATCTCATTATGAAAAGAGCCAATGGACTTCGCCTACTACATGTCATCCCTAACCTTGAAAACATGAGATCAGATGACATACACCTAATTAAATTTCCCAACAAAAAGAAAATGGACACAATTGAGATCTGCCTCTATGATCAAGCTACACTAGACAAGATACTAGACTCCAATAGCTAATTCTCACAGATAGGATTTGGATGCACAACAAAAACTACCATTGACATAAAACGAAAAGCACCAGAAAAAAATACCCCTAGCCTTTGACAAAACACGCAGACAAAACACAAGACATAAAGAATACACTGAAAACCTAAGAAGAAACAACAATCATGAGAGAGCGTTCTATTGCTCATACACACCAAACAATGAAATATCCATGACAGGAGTCCACCAAACAGTAAAACAAACTCACCTATAACTAAAGACTAGGAAACTCTCAAAGAACATCAACCTCTGCTTGTGGAATACTAGACGCTTTGCACACCTATACAAACCAGGCAATGAAGACCTATATAACTTCGACATCATCTGTTTACAGGAAACCTGGTTAACACAGAAACCATTCTGCGACGGCTACTTGAACACCTTCAACCCAGCTTTACTAGGACAAAAAGGGAGACCACAAGCCGGCCTCCTAACCATGTGGAAAATAGATGACAACATACACCTGGTAGAAACTCTGAACTCTAGTCATTGGATACAGACAACAGTATTAGAACTCAAAGACCAAGTGGAAACGACTAAATTGAACTGCAGTGACATACAACTATTCACGATAATCAACATATACTGGAACTCAAACGTCTTGCCTGATGCCACTTTCATTGATGAAGTAATGACAAGTATAGACAACATAAAAATTAAATACCCCAAAACCAACCTGATCCTCTGCAGAGATATCAACATACACCTCTTTAACGAAAAGGGAGATAGAACACCTCTCGCCAAAATGAACCGCAAAACAAGAATTTGGACCAAAGAAATGGATAACCGAAACTTGATCCTACTGAATGGTCAAACCAAAGGAGACCAACCGCCTCAACATACGTTGTCTAGAGGAAACACGACAGCTTATTTTGATTACATCTTTGCTTCAAAATTAATTAAAGGAGCAGTGACAATGCTAACTGTCATTCCCACCAAACTCAGTGGCCACTACAAAATAGCCTTAAACTGGTCTCACAGTCATGTACTTTTAAATAAGGAAAATTCAGACAAAATCAAAGTCAATCGAGGAAAAGACAGACTGCGAATTCCCATCAACCATATATCGACGATAAAAGAAAACCTCAAATTTTCCACAAAACCACCAAAAGAAAAAATACACTACAAATGGCTATTAACACCTTACCAAACCATCGGGAAAACTGTCAGCAGGACCAACCATGAACATAACCATACATACAAAGAACTGATTGCCACAAAGAAAATAACTCTACGTAAAGAAATCCAAGACATCCACAAAGCATACCTTGCTCACAGCAAACAAAGAATGCACACTCTAAAACAAAAACACAGAAACTGGATGAAGCAAACGAAATCAACCTTACTACAGAACGATGCTGAAAACATACTGAGAATGTTAAGAAACAAAAATACTAGAGACCCGTGAAGCCTTCTAAACAATAACAAGTCTGCTCAAGCCTCACTTAACTCCACAACCTCCAAATGGTACAACTGCGGGGAACGTGACGAGATTCTCTGCCTTATCAGCCACTTAAACACCTCAAGAGCCCCAGGCCCTGATGGCCTGAGCAATAATACCGTCAAGCAAGACCCTGAGACATGGACCGACATATGCCTAGAATTATTCAACCTGATATTGAAAGAACAATATATCCCTCGCACCAGGCAAACGGCTACACCTGTGCCCATATACAAGAAAGGAGAAAAAGCCCACCCCACGAATGACAGACCTCTTGCCATGCTTGACCCCAGAGGCAAAATCTTTGCCTCAACGTCACTCAAGCAACTGAACATCTGGGCAACACAAAACCACATTTACGATCCACGACAGACAGGATTCGTCAAGAACACCGGGACGAGTATAAACCTGACAATCCTAAAAATCATAAAACAAGAAGCATACAGAACCGGAATACATATCCACGCCGCCTTCATTGACCTGCAGATGGCCTTTGATAGCATCAATCAGAACAAGCTTTGGAACAAGCTGCACTCCTGGAAATGCCCTCCTGGCCTACTTGAACCAATCAAAGCCCTCTACAGTAACACCTCTATTAATGTCCGCCTCACATCCACTGGCGTAGTATAAAATTCCATACCAACAAATAGAGGCCTCAAACAAGGCTGCCCCCCAGCCGCTACCCTCTTCAATTTCTACTTACTTGATATCATGATCAACCAAGCAAACGTAGAAGCCTTTCCTCCGAAAATCAACGACACCAAGATTCCATATATACTTTACGCTGATGATTTGGTACTCCTGGACAAAACTCTCATAGACCTACAAAGACGGCTTGATGCCTTGGAGATGTACGTCAAAGAAAATGACCTGAGAATCAATATCACCAAATCCCACGTCATGTCACTGACAACTAAGAAAAACCCCAGAACAACTGTAAAAGCAAAAGGAAATATCGAGGCTGATTACCACAAAAGGAAATACACCAAACGTGGGTTTACAAAGATACACAGATCTTTACTCAAAGTAACTGAACAGTTTTCAATGGAACAAAGTATCATATAGCTATCTGGCCCTCAGTACATCACAACGAATACCAGCCCATTCGATGTGAGAAGTGAGTGGGACTGTACATCAGAATATTCGCTCTTTTTATGCAGTTTTGTAACATGATGTTCAGCCCCTCTGTATGTTAATGATTCCCAATCTAGGGTTTGTGCTGAGTTCACCTCTGACTCGACCAGCTATATGCATGTGGATCACCTTCAGTTTACATGTTCAACAAATCACAATAGCAACAGTGTATTCTCTGATCTAACATAAGCCTTAGTACATATTTTAATACAATGCAGTTCAACAAGTGTTCACGTTTAGTATGTACACAACATTGTGCTTAATATATGCTCGCGGATCAGTTACGTTGGCACAGGCAATCCTCAATCTATAGGTCAACGAAGGACAAGGTCTTATCACATGAACATTTGGCCTACGGGCAGTTTAGGCATTAACTTGCATACAGAGGTCAAGACGGCCATGTTACAAACAGAAGAACACTGTCCACCATTTTAGAACACAGTGACTTTGGAGCGAGAATCAAAATGGCGGATGAACCTAAAATGGTGGCTTAATCGATCTAAGGTCAGAACCTTGCAACGTGGATTTCTTCGCAGAGCGACTGGGCTTAGACCAATATATATAATAAAGCAGGCACAACATGATATCCCGCTCAACACAATGACTTACCGATTGATGTTGGATAAAAAGCGCCTTGAAACAACTAAGACAATGAAATACATTGAAATTCACCTAAACCAATCAACAACAGAACTGCTCTGGACAGACCACCTGAAAAACAAATGTCACTCTCTTGCGCGACAAGGCACCATGATCCAGAGAAAATATGGCCGCTTCTCCGTGACTCTCACTCTCACATTCTACAAACAGAAAGTCACCCCTATACTTACCTACGGAAGCGAGAGCCTACTGAACCTTCCACGACAAACACGGGAAACCCTGGAAGGCATTTACTGGAGGAAAGTCCTATCGCTACCAAAATCCTTTACAGCAACCAGAATACGATTCGAACTCAGCCTACAGTCCCTTGAGTCAATCAACACCTGGAAACACATCTCATTCTACAGAAAAGCCATCTCTGATGATAACATACCTTTGATAAAATCAAAGATAACCCAACTGTCACAAGATGGAAAGAATTCTGTTAATCAAACTTGCTCCATCATGAAATAAGCGACGAAATGCTGACAAACCGCCCAATAAAGGCTAAGAAACGAATCAGAGAACTCAACTGGATCCAGACATGTGAGGGCAAGAATAAATAAAAACTCTCTCATTTTTCACGCTATGAGACAAGAGCCCTTAATGATCCGGCAAAATACTTAACTAATTTTCCCTGCAATTCAGATTGAACGTTCTCCCAACTAGAGAATATCTTGCACATATGAGACAAATTCACAAAGAAGAAAATCAATGCAGATTCTACAAAAAGAACAATTCAATCGAAACCCTCTACCATCTCTTCATGGAATGTACCAACATAGCAGAAACTCAAAAAAACTTTGACAACATGCTCCCACAGGAACAAGCAAACTACGATCCTTGTGAAAGATGGGAACAAATAATCAGTGGACTTTCTTCCAACTTATCTTCAGAACCATGCAATTCTGGGGAAAAAAGAATGAGTCAAACGCCCTTAAGCTAAACAAAACTCACTTCTACTCAACTGTGAGCAACCAACCATTCTGATACAGCTAATACGTATGCACAACTCTTTCCTCCTTTCACCCAAACACTGCTAAAGGTTTAGACACAAACTATATGGCAAAAAAATAAAATAATAATAACCGTGTCTTTCCCATTCTTTATTAAGTATCTGAAGTGCCATTTTGCTTCCACTTCATTTTGGAGCTAAACCTGTTCATTTACTTACCGGTTGGATTTGTGTGGTTTATTAGTGTGTGATATTGAGCTGCTGATTATAGTGTAATGTTTTCTAACTGACTGAGTAAATAAATGTATATTCTTTTACCAAGAAACCTTGAGTAAGTGTATATTTGAATCACTGTATTAGTTGGTCCTTGGTGTAACTTGTTCTACTGCTCACTCAACTCTTGAGATAAGTCTGGCTGCTCAGCCACTGCTACCACATAACTGTGTAGTACAGGCTTGTACTAAAGGTGAAATTGTGCTGATACTTGTAGTCTTAATTGCCTGTAGTGTTCTCCAAGGGTACTGCAGGTGATTCTGCCTAACACTGGTGTACAGTGGTGAGGATAAAGTATACTTGTTACATTTGGAGTGCTACTTTTACCTTTGTTCAAATAATCCTTCCAAGGCTAAGCAACACTAGTAAAGCAATTGTTTTATCATGACTGATATGGAAAGCTACAGACAGGAGACCCTAGTGACTTTAACTGTTGATCAATTGAGAGATATGTGTAAAGCTAGGAATCTCACTGTAAAAGGCAAAAAGGTTGAACTGATAGAAAAGTTATTAGAATACCAAAGTCTGAGGAGTGGGTCTGAAACCCCCACCCCTGCAGCAAATGTAGAAAATGTTGATGAGGATGATAGTTTGTCAGAGCCCACATCTAATATTGTGGATGAGTTAGATGAGGCAGAAGAGTCTCAGGGGTCGATTCATGGAGCAAACGTGCGCCGAACATCCCAGCGCAAGCAGGCGCAAGGTGGCGCAAGCGTGAGAAACCCAGAGCACGCGCACGTGTGCGATTCAAGGAAGACACTGCGCGTGTTTCCCGCTGTCCGTGTGCCAAATCCTGCCATGGCGCACGCGGGCACACACGACGTGCGCTACGCGCACAGCAAAAGCGCACATAGCGCGGCGCACACAACCAAAGTGTGCGGAACAGTGGGCTTAACACGCGGAATGGGGAATAACTCATGAAAAAGAAGGCGTAACTGGGGAAGTACTGCAGGGAACTACACGGAACGCCCACACGCACGCGAACAACCAGTATTCATGGATTCGAATACGGGAAACCCGCGCACGGCAAAAGACGCACACAGGCGCAGTTTTCCTGGATTTTTTCAGGGTGGCACACTTCCCCAAAGTGCTCGGTGCCATAGATTGCACCCATGTGGCCCTACTTCCACCTAGGGCCACTGAGCACATCTACCGAAACCGCAAGCACTGGCATTCTATCAATGTACAGGTGGTATGCGATGCAAAGGGAATCATCACCTCTGTCTATGCAAACTACCCTGGCTCCACCCATGACAGTTTCATACACAGAATGTCCGCCCTGAGCCGGGCCCTTGAAGCTGGGCAGCATGGCGACACATGGCTCGTAGGTGAGTACAAATGCCCTTGCACATGCATGCATGTCACACACACACACACAAATACACAAACCCCAATAATCACAACCATTTACACCTCCCCAGGGGACAGTGCCTACCCTCTGAGCAACCACATGATGACGCCAATCCGGAACCCCACCACACCACCCCAGGTAAGATACAACGCCGCCCATATTGCAACCAGGGCCATAGTGGAGCGCACATTCGGAGTGCTCAAGTCACGTTTCCGCTCCCTTGACCGCTCTGGCGGGCAGCTACTCTATGCACCCCCAGTAGTGTGCAGGATCATTGTGGCAGCATGTGTCCTGTACAATGTTGCAACACGGCAGGGCATATCGGTGGACATGGTGGTGCCCCCACATCCCCAACCACAGGCACAGGCGCTTCACATGGGAGGGGACAGGGCACGTGTCGAGGAACCCCGGACCCAGCTTGTGGCCACATTTTTCAACTAAACTCCCACCCCTGCAGAGTGCACACAGGCCTGGCACATACCAGGTGAAAATCGATGATGACAAAGAGACAGTCAACTGTCACAACCCTACCACCCTGAGATAGTTGCCATGGAAGTGCCACCTTGTCTGCATCCCTAGCTACTTAAACACAAGCTATCCTGTGTGACCAAAAGGCACACATATGACATGACATGATATGGCATTTGTAACATGCCTATACACAAGTATTTCAAGGTGCGATGAGGCAGGGAGGGGGGAACAAGGGAAGACAGACAACGATACTACTAGGCCAGGTGTCATTTAGATTGTGCAAGTGCAGGGGTAGGGGAAAGGGAAAAGTGCAAGGGGAAGGGGAGGGGGGAGTGCAGTACAGGGTAAGTAGACTAAAAAACGAATAAATAGGCCAGCTGGTGGCAACTGCAAAGGTAAGTGCAGACAAGTGATGGGAAGGGGGGGCTGTAGGGATAGAGAGACAGTCCCGCAGTGCAGGGGTTGCCAGGGAGGCAGTGCAAGTGGAGAGTGGCTGGGCCAGGGACCGAGGTCGTTGAGAGTGGCCCAGTTGCAGATCCAGTGAAGAATTTTGCAAGGGAGAGGCAGAGAGAAAGCAGAAGCAAAGAGGAAGGTCTTGAGGTGCTTCCGGAACCGGAGATGGTTCTCCTCAAGTTTCAGTGAGGCAGGAAGGCTGTTCCAGAGGGAGGCCCCTGCCTTGAAGAGAGATATACCCCCAGCTAGTTGCTTTGAGAAGCGGATGACCCTGACATGCAAGGTGTGAATCACACACACCTGCAAAACAGGCCATGGCCATCACGATTATGTCACTCAAACCCTCCCAAACCACAACATGACATGGCAAGCAATACCCATACACCAACACAGTACCAATAAGGTACACATTGCCATGTCAAAAATGTACAGTGGAATCAGACAATGATGCCTGACATGGAATCAGATGAAATGACTGACCAACAACCTCCCACCCAAAATAAGTCATTTCCAAATGCATTACAAGAGTTGTAGACGTAACATAACAATGAATGCCTGTCTACATGCACATTGTGCATTGCAAAATCAACACTGCAGCTTCTGTGTGCTGTGTCCAACTCCTGCAACACACTGCTCAGCGCACAGCACAGTGAACAGCCATTGTGTGTGATGCACACCCTGAGCATCACATCTAAGCGACAGACCACATCAAAAAGCAAATTAGGCATGTACAGGATCCATAATTGGTCACAGAACATGTGTTGCAGGGACACAGTGGGCACCAGAAGGCAAACAGTGTACACGTGGATATGTAAGGGTGGTTGTACATGTAGTGCATCATAGTGCAAGTGTGTGGGTCAGTAAGGACATGCACTCAAAATATGCATGTGCAATCAAGTGACCATCAGTGTCCTCTACACATCACATGTGAACATTCACCATGTGTACACCCCAGCATGTCAAACCACAACTATCCCCTCACACCTGAAAGGTAAACACAACACATGAACAGGCATTGATCAGCAGAACACAACATGTACATTGGATACCACCATTACAATGTCATGGTTCCCATCACACTGCAGGGCAAGGCAACTATCAAAAACACCCCCCCTCCCTCACAAATGACCATGACCCACTGAACAACTGCACCTGGGTCATGGAGCCTTCAACCCTCAATTTCACCTGGCCACAGGATCACCCTTCCCCTTCGTCACCATCTCCCACCTTGTGTGTAAAAAGGTGCCTGCACCCTCAGAGTCCACACTCATTTGCAAAATCACAAATTCCAAGCCAGAAAAACGAACCAGAACACCCTCCAGTAGATAACTTGACGTAGCAGTACCTCACAAAGGCCAAGTACTACCACAATGATGTAACAAACAAGGTAGCACAGTAAAACAATGTCACAACAGGATGTGAACCATGTGTGGTACATAACATAGAATGATGCACCATGAACGGATGTGTACTGTCACAGGTCCCGTGTACAGGCACGGGAGTGTCACGAAACAACCACCCCCACCGTGTCCCGGGTGCCTGCAAGGTCAAACTCACACAGGCCTCTGAGACCCTGGTGGGGAAGGAGGGTCAGGGATATGCAGTCGGGGCAGGTGTTGGCACACTGGATAACTGGAATGAGTGGCAGGAGAGGGGAGGAGGAATGACACATGAAAGTAGGGAATGCACGAAAATGTACTACCTGCATGAACACATACACAATCCGAACAAACTTGGACATCATTGTCATGGCCTTCTGTAGTCCAGGCTTAGGAGTGGCACAAACCAACCACCCCCTCTAGGGTTTTGGTGCCTGCAAGTTTGGGCCTTACACAGGCATCGCAACCCAAGCGGGGAAAGAGGGTTAGGGAACGTTGCTTGGATAGGTATGGGAAGCAGGAACACCGGGTAGAGGGTACAGGGTTTAACATTGGATAGGAATCCGGGTGATTAGGGGAAAAAAAACATATCAAATTGAATTACACATTCATCCATGTATTAGTGCACCCTCCAGCAAGCCTATGCAGAGCAGTTTGAAAGAAAAACAACAAGACACTTAGCTCTGGTTTTGAGTGCTGGACTTCTGCCTGCGCACTCTCAGGTCCGGTTACAGGAGCACTGCAATGCTGCAAAGAGAGCCACAGTCAATAATCTGTACGTGCCCATTACACAAAAACACACCACCAAACATGCCTCATAGCAACAAACTACTCTACAAACAGACAATCTGGTGTAGATGCTTCGTACCCATATATAACATTACCCCTGTGATGGGTCATACACAGTCAATGCAGTAAGTCAGCCGCCGGTGGGTGCGTGGCAAATGGAACACCAATGTGTCACAATTCACACAACATGCAATGTTCCCTGGGTAAGCAGACAGACACATATAGCAAGGCATGACTTCAGAACAAGTCGTGTTCCACCATGACCGAAACAAAGTTGGCAGTGCATGTATCAAAATGTACATGGAAATGAAATGCATGTCCCTTGCTGTATGTCCCTGTGAGCTGCCCCTTTCCATGTCTCGGAAGGCTACATGGTTGATACAAGTGCCTCAATGGACCTTGGTGTACCGGAGGGTATGTGCCACTGCCCCTGCAGGTGTCCCAGACAACCTTACAATCAACAGCCATCAGTCCACCAACAAATCTGAGCTGCATTGTGTGCTTCAACACCAATATTCGTCCAAGCTCACCCTCAGTGCTGTGACTAAGCCTGCATGTGCAACTCGCCTGGTGCAAGCTTTGCTGTGTTGTGGCCCCCCTGTACTGCTCACCTTGCCTGGAGTTCCTTGGAACACATCAGCAGTTCTAGGTTGTAGGTCTGCAATCCCTGTGCCTCTGCTTGTGCACACATGTGCATGTGGGCACCAACAAACGTGTCCAGAATTCAGACGTCCAATGGGCCATGTCTGCTGGCAAAGGTGCTCTGGAGGCTCATCCACCTGCAGAAAGGGCATGAAACACATGATTAATGCTTTAAAGTCATCTGTGTGTGTCTCTTCAGGCATCTCATTACTGGACCATGTAAGAGACTTACAACAGAAATCACACCCTCAGTCCGTCTTTCACATCCAAAGTGTGGAACACTAGCTACAGCATGAATTGCAACAAGCACATGTACAGTAAAGATAAGTAACATACTACACAACGCATAGCAATGAATGTACACATTAATCATGAAACACCCCATCTAGCAAAAGCTGAACAGTGGACAATAACACCGCAATCATCCCCACTAGGGGTGTCAACACAAGTCACACAGCACCAGACACACCACAGATATGACAGTCCAAAGCCATTGTGTAATAGGTTGTCACACCGAACCATCCTTGCGAGACCATGGATAAGGGAGGCAGGAGTGGCATATGTGAGTCAAGGACCCCAAGCAGCAAACACATACACAAGACAAGCCTGAAGGGCCCAGCTGGAACAGACAGTGGATGCCTTCAAAAGCCACAAAGCACCGCACTGTCACATGAAAGCACAATAGACAAGCAATTTTGAACTATATTAACTAATTACACTAACTATGAAAAACCTACATTACCTAATTAAACTAACTATCAAACAGAAACTTAACTAACTAAACTAAAAGAAAAATCAAAAATGGCCACATACGACCCGGGGGGGAGGGGAGGCACCCAGGAGGGGGGAGGTACAGGGTGCTGCTCAACACCCACATGCGATGATGCTGAGCCAAAAAAAAAAACCTCCATGGGCTCAACGCCTGCACAGCCCGAGCTATGTGGGAGATAGATGGTGGTCCGAGTCTGGCTCATCCTGGAAAGGAGGACGTGGCACAGTAGCCTGGCCACGCCTAGCCGCAGCTTGCCCCTCATCGGCAGCAAGTCTGCCGGACAGGTGAGCCTGGTTCTGTGTGGCAATGTGGCGTAGGTCTGCATGCAGAACCTCACGTGATACACGTGCTTCCTCTTGCAAGGTAGCACGTGTAACACAGAGTTCCTCCTGCAAGGCCTGGCTGGACAACCGCTGCACCTCCCGGCAAGCCTGTAGCTCAGCCAAGATGGTATGCTCAACCTGTGCAAACCTTGCCTCTGCCCGCTGCCTCTGGGACATCATAAGGACACCCAGAGTGGATTTGAGGGAAGCATACTCCTCCCTCAGGGCATCCATGTGCGCCTCTGCGTGAGCAGCAATTGCTTGACGCAGAGACGACATTTCAGCCTGGCGTGCCATCTCTGAGGCCGCCATGCCCAGCCTGAGCGACCGGGCATTGGACCGTGCCACCTGCTGCTGGAGAAACACCTGCCTAGCAGGGGGAGCACAGATCGGGCCACACGCTCCATGCTCTCAGCGATGTTCTCCATTGCTGCCCCCTGCCGTTCTGAATTGGCAGTCATGTCTTGCTCCCACTCAGTATACTGCGGTTGCGTGCGGCGACCGCGTTGCTGAGCTTGACCCCTGCGGGACCCACGGGCCGGGGGTCCTCGGTGTGTTGGCACCGCCCGCGGCTGCACGACTACATGCCCCGTCGACGTGATGTCCCAGGCACATCAGTGACTGGTGTGGAGAGTGACCCTGCCTCCCGATCCACCACGGGCGGAGGAACCAAGACTGTCTGATCCCTCAGTGCAGGTGTTGCAGACAGAGGAGTGTCCACATCAGAATCACTCACCCCTGACACATGGACTTGATGCTCATCCAACTCAACATGGACGTCAGAGTCGTCATCAAGGCTGGACTCATAGGCAGCCAGAGACAAGATGGACTGTAGCACTTGGGGGTTTTCATGGCCTACCACCCCACGACCCCCACTTGTGCCGGGTTGATGTAGTGGTAACAACCCTGTGTCTGGCATGACAACACCATCCTCCGCCTCCATTGCGTCATCACCTGAAAAATAGAGAGAAAAAAGGTCCCTACACATGTCAGAAGCACATAACACACACACACACCGACAACAAATGCATCAGGCAGACATGTGACACACAACATATAACCTGGCATGCATGCTGGGTCAACTTTGAATTGCTTCTGTGATCAGACCTGTTGAAAGGTGGCAGTTTCCATGGAAGTGGGTCTATGCAGTGCAGAAAATGTGTACGCCACTCACTACCTACATGTACAAGGACTCCATGGTGTGTGCCAGGAAATGTGAAGGCAGTGCAACATCAAATTCAGGCATCACATGCATTGTGCATTCAATGTGTACCATATCTAGAAGCTAAGCACCCCTCCACCCCAGTACAAAAGCAGGGATGCCTAGCATGGTATCAAAAGGCTGACCATACACCTGTGTATTGACAGGCAGTGTTGACTGGCATCAACAGCTTAATGTGATTCAAGTGACAACACTGCAAATGATGATGGGACAGTAAGCAGGACACATGATGAAAACTCTGGAGGCCGCCCACATGTGAAGAAGACACAACAACAGTTGGACAGAGTCATTGGCCATTGAACAGGCTGAGGCCTGTGAGCCAAACAGATTTTCAGACCCTAAACATGTTGCAATGCAGTACTGAGCCACAGTTGACATGGGAAGGCTGATGAGATGCCATGCAATGTATGTCACCCAGGACTTGTACTACAGTGATCATCCAGTAAAGGACACATAGGGGCATGCGTGCAATGCACATGGAGCATGAATGTGCACTCATGTCCCAGCGGGACATCTGACGTATGCACAGTACAAGTGAGATACCCTGCATCAAGTACTAAGGCTGTACCACACGGCATATGTCTGGCAGATTCTACGCTGGAAGTTAGCATCTACACAGGACGCATGAACAGGAAAGTACACATTGGCAAGATTGAAGCAGACCAGTGCAAAGGTGGAACTGGGGTGCAGAGTGGCGGAGGAGGGGTAAGGGAGCATGCCTACATGGAGTCCCCGAATGCAGGCAGAGGAGACATGCATCACGGAAGCATTGCATTACTTACACATCAGAACCATGTACACGTCACATGTAGTGGCAATCATGCACAACACATCCCACAAGTGAAACACACACGTCCTCAACAAACACGCATCAACACTCACTGGACTGGGCATCAAAGTCAAGCATCTCTCCCACTCCTTCGACCAATTCAGGCGGTATGAACTCCGCAACGAGTGCCTCATGCGGAGTGAGCTCTTCCTCCTCTGGTGCAGGCCCACCACCAGTCACCAGAGTCAAGTTGTAATTAGAGGCACGGTTAGCCTTAGTGCTGCGTTTGATGTCATTCCAACGCTTTTTGCACTCTTGCGCCGTGCGCACCTCATGGCCGAATGAACGGACATGTCCCGCAACATGCTTCCAGTGGGTGTCACGTTGGGCAGCCGTAGTCTGAGTCTGACTATTGGCACCCACTAGCATGTCACGGCTGTGGCCCCGCACGTAGCCCACGAGGAAGTCCAGTTCCTGCTTGCAGAAAGGCTTCTTCCTCGACGTGGAGGAGGTCGTGGCTGTGTGTGGGGTCC
Source organism: Ambystoma mexicanum (assembly GCF_040938575.1). NCBI lineage: Eukaryota > Metazoa > Chordata > Amphibia > Caudata > Ambystomatidae > Ambystoma > Ambystoma mexicanum. Next base: position 1,191,106,127 of record NC_090924.1, read on the forward strand.
CAGCCTGTGCTGCAGGTGCAACCTTCCTCCTCTTGGACTGTGGCGCAGACCCTGGCTGGCTAATGCCGCCCTGACCAGTATGGCCAGTGGGTTTGGTGGATTGAGCCAAGGGAGTGGCAGGTGGAGGCATGACCAAAGGCCTGACTTGTGTCAGTGGCATCTGGGTGCCCTCTAATGGACCCTGCACAGCAACATCAGCTGTGGCAGGGTCATTGACCGCAACGGTCCTGGTTGGCAGACTCACAACAGGGGTGTTGTTGGGTGCATCTGCCCCTGCACTTGCCAACACCCGGCTGTTCGGGGCAGCAGATGACATAACTGCCCCAGGGACACGTGTCTTGGTCTGAGCAGCCCGACCTGCCCCTATGGTTTCCCTCCTGGCCTGTTGGAAATCTACCAAGGGCTCCTCAAGTGCCAACGCAGCCTGCGCTGGCAGACCCTGAGCATGGGTGGCGGTGTCCACAGCTGCACCTGCAGCTACCACTACCCTTGGGCCCGTGGCAGTCGATGGAACGGACTGCCGGGTCACACGGGCGCCAGTGCCAGATGCAGAAGCTGCATGTCACGATGCCTGCCCCCGGGAAACCAGGTTTGGCCCAGCTACCCCGGAAACAGGCATCATGCCATTTAATTCAAGCCCATGAACCCCAATTAGGGGCTATTTGGGTGCAGTCCTGGCACCTATGGCGGTTGTATACGAATTGTTCGTTTTACAACTGTTCGAATTACAATTGACCTTTTCACTATTGACCGAATTGTGAAGGTCAATTGTAACATATATGTGGGGGGAAACCCCCCACAACCACCCACCTAATGCCAAACCCCCCAAAACCCCTATATATATATATATATATATATATATATATATTACCAAACAGATATATATATATATACGGTCAATTGTGAAAAGGTCAATTGTGACCCTTTAAATTCGGTCAATTGTTCATTCGAACAATTGTAAACGAACAATTTGGGTAATACCACCTATGGCGCCAGGCTCATAAGTTCAGAATCAGTCCTGGCGCCATGGGCGCCAGGCTCATGGTCAAGGACTTACCTGAAGCAGACCATGCTGCTAACTTACCTGAGGCAGACCATGCTGCCAGTGACCAGAAGTCAAATGAGGCCTAGGAGGGACTATTTTTCCCTAGGAACTATTTTTTACTCGGATGGGGCCGCGGAAGGATACTTACTTGTAACTACTTCCAAGGCTATTTAAACCACGCCCTGACAGCAACCCATGCTTCGCGTTATTCTGCACCTGCAGCGTAACGCTCACCGTGCCTGCAGCAGCTTCCAGTCTTCAGCCACGCCCGCCTGGATGCCGGAGCTCCTGAAAACCTGAAAGAAAGCAGAGGGAAGGTTAGAACCAGAGTTTTACCAGCAATCCTTACCTGAATCCTGAATCTTCTTGGCTCTGAACTAGAAGGAAGAAATCATCAGACGCGCGCCGCTTCTCGTCCTGCAGAGCCGCGCGGGAATTCACCAGAAGCAATCCTCTGCATTCCATCGTGCTTTTCAGCATCCAGCGGCCGCTCTCCAACACCTGTGGAAAGAAAGACAATAAGGTGAGCAATGGAGCATTCCCAGACAATAAAGGCAATCCCCAGGACTTACTTGATACCACAGGGAGTACTTACCTCATCTCGGGTCGGCACGGCCTCCACAGCTTCTCCGCCGTACCCCGGCCCCAAAGGGGAAACTAAAGCAACACAAAAGCACAAGTAGGGGAAACCGAATTCCGCTACAGACTTACCTGGTTACTGCCTGAGGCCGCAATCACCGGAACCTCCACCGATTCAGCGCCTGCAAAAGGAAAGGGTCACAGGTTAGACCAGGTCCTCATTATCGAACTGAATAGAATCCATAAACCCTTACCTGCATCTTACTGGTTGCCACTTGGAACTCTTCTCAAGAACTATTAAGGCAACCTAGGGAATTTGGACAGAGTGAAGGCCAGACGTTTTTGAACTCTTTTTCAAACTATTTCCTTACGGAGTCAATACCGTTCTGCAACTCTCCAACATCCCACACCAGTGAAGTAACTGGTAATCTACGCGCCCCTGCTCTCGAGGCAGGATGGAGAACTCATCTTTCCAAACTATCAGGTGATAACATAGCAAGAGTTCGGAAGTAATTTGTGGGAAGAGATCGCAGGAGTGGGGAAAGGTGGGGTTGGCGCCCAGTCCCCGCAGGTGGCTAATTCCCCTTTCTCCATTACAGAAGAATATTCATATGGGCAAAACAAGCTAAGCTGGGTGGTCCGGTCCAGTCCATCATTTCGGCGCCCCGTGTGTCGCTGGAAGAGGTAACAACAGCCCAGTTCAGATCGACGCCCCAGGGGACACCAGGTGAGCGTAACACTGCATCCCCCGGAACCACAGGGGGTGGTGACATGACTGCACCGACACATGGCACAACATTGTGCTCAAGTGGTGCACCCCTGCCTCTTCTGCCTCTGTGGCCGCCCTGGACACCCTGGAGTCCCCCCACTCCCTGGTCACCACGGCCACGTCCCCTTCCTGCCCGCCACGAGGAGTACGCCCAGCTGAGGCGCCCCTCACCTTTGGTGTCCTCCCAACCATGGCACAGATGTAGTAGTGCCGGCACAGATGGAGTAGTGCCAATGGGAGGTGTACACCACCATTGACCTGGGCAATTGGGGTGAAGGGGGAAGCAAGATGTTAACAGCCCCCCTGCACCTGCAAGGCTGTATGTGACCCCGGTGATGTAGTGACGGGTCACGCAACGTTCAGCTACCCCAAAACTGCAGTAAAACCGTGCACGCAACCCTGCAGCCTACGTGCGTGGATTCAACCTCCCGCAGTACGCGGTGGCACCCAGTAACACGAATAACGCGTACGCGTGGGACACGCAGGCTGCTATGACATCGAAAATGGGTGCGATACACAGGGGCACCCGCAGTGGGAAAAATACCGTGTGCGACTCACCGTCTGACTAGAGCGATGCAGAAAAACACGCGTAGCCAATACCCCCGCCAAAAGAAGAGATACATCCTTGATAGATGTGAAGTTGAGATGGCGCGCGAAACAACAGGAAGCAGCAACACACGCCGGTCTCCACGAAAGGCACGTACAGCAAACTGCTGGCCCCGCTCACCTTTAACCCGTGCTGAGGGAAACGCCTGCGCGCGTCACGTCACTTACACGCATGGGCCCTTTCCTCGGATTACACGCGGACGTGCAGTTTTTCACGTGCACTAAAACACCCATGGACGCCTGTGCGCGTCACGTCACAGAGGTGCTTGCGCTTGAAGGGCCTTCTGTCCAATGAAATTGCGTATGCGTGCAGACGCGCTTACGCGCTAAGGGCCTTTCCTCAAATTACACGCTGACGTGCAGAATTTTCACGTGCCAAATCACTCCGTATCAATCTGGCCACGCGTAAGCACATGGAACACCACGCTCCTGCCCAGAAGGCCGAATTACTGCCCCCCAAAGCCCCGAGCACGCTCCCACCTGCCATCTGCTGCTGCCTGACTGCCTGCTGCCCACATGCCCTGCCATTTGCTGTCTGCACATCAGCCAGGGGTGCTGTTGCTGTGACCACCCCTGCTGGAACCGAAGACTCCCGACTGGGATTCCATCGCTCCACAGCCCAGCCCCAGGACCCAGTTGCCCACCCACTCCTGCCTCTGGGGTTGTCATGTCGGGCACTGCAACATCTGGCACCACTGACAACCCCCGGCCAGAGAGGCAGAGGGGCACCAGCTTCAGTGCCAGGGAAGTTGGTGTCCTGGTGGAGCAAGTCCTGGGGCAGTATGATGCCCTCTTCGGAAGTTCCTGCGCCGACAAGGAAGGACGGACTCGGATCTGGACGGACATTGTGACTGCCATCAACGCGGAGGGGGTGGCAGTCCGCGACTTCCAACATGTCAAGAAGCGCTGGGAGGACTTCAGGTCCAGGACCCTCAACAAGGCCCGGCGCCTCTTGAAGGCAGCGGATGCTAAGGGGCGCCGGGGCTACTTGTCGGAAGATCAGATGAGGGTCCTGGAACGCATATCCCCAGCGCTCCACGTCCAGGTCCTTGAGAGGCAGACCCGTCTGGAGTCGAGCGGTAAGTGTACATGCATCCTGATTGTAAGCTGTGCGTGTGGTGATGTGCCAGTAGTGTGCAGGTTGCACATCTGTTTGTATGGGGCCGAGTATGGGTGGTGGTGTACAGGGCCGTGAGGCTAACACATGCGAGGGCTGTCATGTGTGAGACATGGATGGTGCTTGTGTGTGTAGGCTTGCATGCCAAATGCAGTTGTGTGGGCACACATGTTTGGATGAATGTGTATGTAAGTAGGCATGTTCGTGATGTCACGCATGTATGTTGTTTCCAGCTGCACATGTGCATGTGTGTGTATTTGACAAGGGTGCAACAGTGATGCAACATGGATGCATGTGACAGCGGGATGTGGAAGCCTGATTGGCAGATGTGACATGGATGCCCATCTGAACACTGCGACAGTTGGCAGAGGTGTACACATGCATGCAAGTGTGGTGGTGTGTGTACATGTGTAGTGCACTCCCTGTGTTGCATGTGATGTCTGGCTCACCTTTGCCTGCTCATGCTGTTGTATGTGTATGGATGGTGCTGGCAGTTGCGATATGGCTGTGGTATGGCTCATGTGTACAAGTTGAAATTACATATGTGTTGGGGATTGTGATGGCATGTCTGAGGTTTGCCAATGCCACTCATGTACAACTGTCATGTGTGTATGTGTCCATTGTACAGTGCCCTGATTCCTGTGTTTTATTTCTCCCTGTCTGCAGCGTCAACTGATGAAGAGGGCGGAGAAGGTGCTGTGGAGCACAGCGGCGGGAATCGCACCGCCAGCCGGAGACGCAAGGCCCAGCTCCCCTCCCAGGTTGTGATCTCGTCGGGGAGTGAGGAGTCCGGTGCCGTGTCCCAGGCCGCAGCTGCTGGGGGGAGGTCCAAGAGGCGGAGGTTGGAGTTGGACTCCTCGGCAGCAGAAGGGGCAGCTGGGACCCCACAGGGCCCAACGGGGGAAGATGGCACAGAGTCATCCAGGTTGGTGGGGGGTTTGGTGGAGGAGGAGGCCGTGCAAGCAACAGAGACGGGGTCTGGAGGTGGGGATTCCACTGGTGCTAGTGGTGCAGTGCAGGACCAGGGACAGGAGGCAGCACAGGCCGCCGCGGAGGTGCCTGTGTACAATCCTGTCCCTTATCCTGTCACTGCATCATCTTGCACCAGCAGGGATGCCTACGTCCAGACCCGTTTTCAGGCAGGGGATGAGCTCACGACAACTGGCCTTCCTCTGCCTACGGACGTGGCTATCCGGGTCCGGGTTGAGCCTGTCCTGACTGGTGTGGCGTTGCATCAACGGGCCATGCGAGGTGACCTGCAGTCTTTTCATGAGGAGACTGCACGTCATCTCGAATGGCTCGTTGACCGCGTTGGCCTACTGGGACAGGTCACCCAGGCCGGATTCATCCGTTTGATGGGGCTTGCTACGACCCCCTCCTCAACTGAACCCCCTATGCGCCAGTCGTCCTCCGTGCCATCTTCCCACCCATCAGTCACCTGGGTGCCCTGTGGAGCTTCCTCTGACGGTGCGGCCAGGCTGGTGGAGGAGGCATCCCTGCCACAGTCGGGAGTCGGACGTCCAGCATGGGTGGCCACATCAACGACTGCACCCCAGCCAGCGGAGGATGTGCAGGCAGCAGGAGGCAGTGCATGGGCAGAGGCACAGCAGCAGCAGCAACATGGTGGGAGCCATGATGGCTCGGGGCCTTCGACATCGGAAGGGCAGGCATCGGACGGAGGGCAGGAGGACCCAGGACGGGAAGTGTCTTCCGTGTGGCAGCGGTTGGACCACGCCATAGATGCGGAGCGGCAGCGGGCGGAAGAGGCACGGCTCACGATGGTCAGGGCGGAGAACTCCATGCGGAGGGCCCTGAGACGGGCCGAGTGCCTCGAGGCAATCCGCAGGGGGTTGGAGGTGGACACGTCGATGGCCATGCGGACCTTCGGGGCCACGGAGGAGGACCGCCTCCGGGACATTGAGCAGGAGTTCGATGATGCCCTGGCACGGGACATCCAAAAGTGAGCCTTCGGACTAGCCCGCTGCCCTTGTAAATAGTTCTGTAGTTAGTGTTAGGTTTCCTTTGGTTTTGCATTTTTTTGGACCTTTTGGACAATGGGCCACATTTTTGTATATAGTTTTTTTTTATTAGGTAGTGTTATTAGATAGGTTTCATTTCTTCTGTTGGGATCATGGACCCTGGAGTGTTTATCTGTATATAGTTGACTGTTGGATTTTCATTTTTTTTTATGATTTACCCATGGAGCAATAGTTTTCGATTTTAATTTTCCATTGGATTTACTTTTTTGGACTGTGACTTTGGACACCTTTCCTTTGGATTATGATTTGTGGTTTTGCATTATTTCACGGACATGCTGGTTTTTATTTTTTTAAATTCCCATTTTTGTTTGTTTATTTTTGATTCAATTTATGTTGCTTTTAATACATATTTTTTGTTCAAACTTCATGTGTAGTATCATCTCATTGGTTTCATGCATATCATGTTATGGGTTTTGAGATTCACTGACACCCATTGGGTGTATGTGAGGGACATGTGTTCATTTCCAAACTTGCAATTGGGGTTCTCTCATGTTATTGCCATTTCTAAGTGGGTGGATGCAATACTCGGGTGAGTGTTTGGCATTTGGAGGCTGACCATAAGGGCCAGGGATGCAGATTGTGATGACATGTTGGCTGGGGGGAATGTGTGGGGGCCTGGTGGAGTGTGCCCCACAGTGCTGGGGGGTGGAGGTGCAGGGGGACATGAGTTGGGGGCCTGGTGGAGGGTGCCCTGCACTGCTGGGGGGTGGGGGTGCAGGGGGACATTAGTTGGACATGAGTGGGGGCCTGCTGGCAGGTGCACCACAGTGCTGGGGGGTGGGGGTGCAGGGGGACATGAGTTGGGGGCCTGGTGGAGGGTGCCCCACAGTGCTGGGGGGTGGGGGTGCAGGGGGACATGAGTTGGACATGAGTGGGGGCCTGCTGGCAGGTGCCCCACAGTGCTGGGGGTTGGGGGTGCAGGGGGACATGAGTTGGGGGCCTGGTGGAGGGTGCCCTGCACTGCTGGGGGGTGGGGGTGCAGGGGGACATGAGTTGGACATGAGTGGGGGCCTGCTGGCAGGTGCCCCACAGTGCTGGGGGGTGGGGGTGAAGGGAGACATGAGTTGGGGGCCTGGTGGAGGGTGCCCCACAGTGCTGGGGGGTGGGGGTGCAGGGGGACATGAGTTGGACATGAGTGGGGGCCTACTGGCAGGTGCCTCACAGTGCTGGGGGGTGGGGGTGGAGGGGGACATGAGTTGGGGGCCTGGTGGAGGGTGCCCTGCACTGCTGGGGGGTGGGGGTGCAGGGGGACATGAGTTGGACATGAGTGGGGGCCTGGTGGCAGGTGCCCCACAGTGCTGGGGGGTGGGGGTGCAGGGGGGAATGAGTTGGGGGCCTGGTGGAGGGTGCCCTGCACTGCTGGGGGGTGGGGGTGCAGGGGGACATGAGTTGGACATGAGTGGGGGCCTGCTGGCAGGTGCACCACAGTGCTGGGGGGTGGGGGTGCAGGGGGACATGTGTTGGGGGCCTGGTGGAGGGTGCCCCACAGTGCTGGGGGGTTGGGGTGCAGGGGGACATGAGTTGGACATGAGTGGGGGCCTGCTGGCAGGTGCCCCACAGTGCTGGGGGTTGGGGGTGCAGGGGGACATGAGTTGGGGGCCTGGTGGAGGGTGCCATGCTCTGCTGGGGGGTTGGGGTGCAGGGGGACAAGAGTTGGACATGAGTGGGGGCCTGCTGGCAGGTGCCCCACAGTGCTGGGGGGTGGGGGTGAAGGGGGACATGAGTCGGGGGCCTGGTGGAGGGTGCCCCACAGTGCTGGGGGGTGGGGGTGCAGGGGGACATGAGTTGGACATGAGTGGGGGCCTACTGGCAGGTGCCTCACAGTGCTGGGGGGTGGGGGTGCAGGGGGACCTGAGTTGGGGGCCTGGTGGAGGGTGCCCTGCACTGCTGGGGGGTGGGGGTGCAGGGGGACATGAGTTGGACATGAGTGGGGGCCTGCTGGCAGGTGCCCCACAGTGCTGGGGGATGGGGGTGCAGGGGGCCATGAATTGGGGGCCTGGTGGAGGGTGCCCTGCACTGCTGGGGGGTGGGGGTGCAGAGGGACATGAGTTGGACATGAGTGGGGGCCTGCTGGCAGGTGCCCCACAGTGCTGGGGGGTGGGGGTGCAGGGGGACATGAGTTGGGGGCCTGGTGGAGGGTGCCCCACAGTTCTGGGGGGTGGGGGTGCAGGGGGAAGTGAGTTGGACATGAGTGGGGCCTGCTGGCAGGTGCCCCACAGTGCTGGGGGGTGGGGGTGCAGGGGGACATGAGTTGGGGGCCTGGTGGAGGGTGCCCTGCACTGCTGGGGGGTGGGGGTGCAGGGGGACATGAGTTGGACATGAGTGGGGGCCTGCTGGAAGGTACCCCACAGTGCTGGGGGGTGGGGGTGCAGGGGGACATGTGTGGGGGCCTGGTGTAGGGTGCCCCACAGTGCTGGGTGTGGGGGTGCACTGGGACATGAGTTGGGGTCCTGGTGGAGGGTGCCCTGCACTGCTGGGGGGTGGGGGTGCAGGGGGACATGAGTTGGACTTGAGTGGGGGCCTGCTGGCAGGTGCCCCACAGTGCTGGGGGGTGGGGGTGCAGGGGGACATGAGTTGGGGGTCTGGTGGAGGGTGCCCCACAGTGCTGGGGGGTGGGGGTGCAGGGGGACATGAGCTGGACATGAGTGGGGGCCTGCTGGCAGGTGCCCCACAGTGCTGGGGGGTGGGGGTGCAGGGGGACATGAGTTGGGGGCCTGGTGGAGGGTGCCATGCACTGCTGGGGGGTGGGGGTGCAGGGGGACATGTATGGGGGCCTGGTGGAGGGTGCCCCACAGTGCTGGGGGGTGGGGGTGCAGAGGGACATGAGTTGGGGGCCTGTTGGAGGGTGCCCTGCACTGCTGGGGGGTGGGGGTGCAGGGGGACATGTGTGGGGACCTGGTGGAGGGTGTCCCACAGTGCTGGGGGGTGGGGGTGCTGGGGGACATGAGTGGGGGTGCAGGGTAGTCCCCCGTGGTGTGGGCTGCCTGCAGGGGCCGTGGAGGTTGTGGAGCGAACACCTGTGAGGACCCACACGGCCAATTCACGTGTAGTACTCCACGTAACCCCTGAAATAAACGTACCCTGCGGAAATCGCGTGTGAAACTTCCTGCGCACCCCAAAATACACGTACCCAGGACATTCGCGTGTGGAACTTCCAGCGCACCCCTGGAATACACGTACCCAGCTGAAATCGCGTGTGAAATGTCCTGCACACCCCTGAAATACACGTACCCTGCTGAATTTGCGTGTGCAACTTCCCGCGCACCCCAGTAATACACGTACCACGCTCGCACAGGGCCAATCGCGTGTGAAACTTCCTGCGCACCCCAGTAATACACATACCACGCTCGCACAGGGCCAATCGCGTGTGAAACTTCCCGCGCACACCAGTAATACACGTACCCTGCTGAATTCACGTGTGTAACTTTCCGCGCACCCCGAAATACACGTACCCAGGACATTCGCGTGTGGAACTTCCAGCGCAACCCTGATATACACGTACCCTGATGGAATCGCATGTAGAACTTTCCGCGCACCCCTGAAATACACGTACCCTGCTGAATTCACATGTGTAACTTCCCGCGTACCCCGATATACACGTACCCAGGACATTCACGTGTGGAACTTCCAGCGCACCCCTGATATACACATACCCTGATGGAATCGCGTGTGTAACTTCCCGCGCACCCCGAAATACACGTACCCAGGACATTTGCGTGTGGAACTTCCAGCGCACCCCTGATATACACGTACCCTGATGGAATCGCGTGTAGAACTTTCCGCGCACCCTTGAAATACACGTACCCTGCTGAATTCACGTGTGTAACTTCCCGCGCACCCCAAAATACACGTACCCAGGACATTCGCGTGTGGAACTTCCAGCGCACCCCTGATATACACGTACCCAGCTGAAAACGCATGTGAAGCTTCCCGCGCACCCCTGAAATACACGCACCCTGCTGAATTCACGTGTGTAACTTCCTGTGCACTCCGAAATACACATACCCAGGACATTCGCGTGTGAACTTCCAGCACACCCCTGATGATATACACGTATCCAGCTGAAATCGCATGTGAAACATCCCGCTCACCCCTGAAATACACGTACCCTGCTGAATTCACATGTGAAACTTCCCGCGCACCCCTGATGTACACGTACCCTGATGGAATCGCATGTGGAACTTCCCGCGCATGCCTGAAATACACATACCCAGCTGAAATAACGTGAGGAACTTCCCGCGCACCCCAGTGATACACGTACCCCGTTTGCCGTGCTGGTACAGGGTTAGCGCAGCCCTTTGCGCTGGATTGGGGATTTTGATGGCTTTTCCCTGCGCAAGGTGCGTTCTTGGGGGCGTAACTGGCGCTGTTGCAGGGTCGCTGCGCCACTGTGCGCCACGGCTGGTTTTGGTGGCTGGAATCCATGAATACGCTGTGCGCGGAAATGTATTTTGGCGCACGCGGCTGGCGCAGGGATTCGCACGCGCACACTGTGCGCCAGCTGCGTGCGCCACTTGTGCGCTGAATTCTATGAATTACCCCCTCAGAATGTAGGCCATGCCTTACCTCTACCTGCTCATAGGCCTCAACCTTTGACCACAGGGAGCCCATAAGGTCCAAAACTGGTCCTGAATTTGCCTCACTTGAAAGAATGAGGCTTGAATTAGAGTTTAAAAGAATCCAAGCTCAAACTGAAAGCAAACATCAAGAACTTAAGCTCAGAGAAATTGAGTTGAATCATGCACTTGAAATGAAAATGTTGTCTCTTGAAACTGGTTCTCTCCCAGAGTCCTTAGGTCTTCCAGTCGTAAGAGGCCTTGCGTGCCCAAAGATGCAGAAAGTATGTATGAGGTTAAGCTTGATATGTTGGATTGGTTGGCTGCTTTTGAATATAATCTTGGGATTCAAGACATTACAGGGAATCAGTTGATTCCTCAGCTTTTTTTCTAGACTACCCCCTGTTGCAACTGATGTGGTAATGGAGTTGAGGGAGGTAGACAGAAGGGAGTATGAAACTATGAAGCTAGCTTAGAGAGCTAGATTTGGGAAGGCCCCTTCTCGGTATCTTAAGAGGTTTAGAACCCTCAAAAAGCATGATGGTACCCCTTGGGCTACCAGGGTGACGGAATGTTTGAAAAACTTAGATGGATGGGTTAAGGGTTACAGAGTGAACACTTATGAAGGTATGAGATATCTGTTCATGTTGGAATCTATTTATGATGCCTGCTCTCCTGAGCGGAGACAGCACTTGGCTGAATCTAAGGAAATTGATCCAAAGAAGTTAGGAAGGGCTGCTGACTTGTGGGTTGCCAACAGGTCTACTCACAAGGATTCTGGGGACACTCAGAATAAGGATGAGGGAAAGCAGAACAAGAACAATAACAAAAAGAATTCTAATACTTCCACTCCAAAAGAGTGCCACAAACATAACAAGGGTAAGCCACAAGGGAAACCAAACCAGGCTAGTGTAACTTCTGGGGACCAACCAGAAGGAGGTCAGAACAAATCCCCTTCATAAAAACATTTAGTAAATGTTATGCTTGTGGGTTAACGGACCATGTGAAAGGGGATCCCAGATGTAAGGGTAAACCTTCAGGGGTCCACACTGTCTCCTTAGCCTTCTCCCCAGTGGATGAAGTACCAATGGCAAGTGGAAACTTGCACCTACTGGCTGAGGAACCCATGAAAGTCTCAGCCAGTGTTTCTTTAGAATCCCTTGGTCTGTGGCAACAGCATAACTTAGATGTGCATAACTCTATTCCAGACAATACTAAAGAGTATTACAAAGACAGTGTTCTTGTGAATGGTCAGGAGGCCCCTGCCATCAGAGGATGTTTCTAAGGCACCCAGATTCCTAGCTAAGCTTGCTGGAGGCCCTGTCCAAATGCTTCCACATTTACCAGCACTCATCCAGTGTGATGATATGACTGTCAAGATACATGTAAGTGTGCAGAGTGAAGCACATGGAAGAGTCCTGTTGGGGAATGACTTAAAAACTCTTGGAGTTGTATCAAGCACCCCCACGCCTCCCAGCAAAAGGAAACAGAAGCAGACTAGGAAGGCCAGAGCGAGTACCTTAAGGGGCTCTCCAGAGGAGATTGTAGTGGAAACTATAACTCCCAGTCCACAGGACTTACTGACTGCAATTTCAAATAAGAAGGAGGAAAAGGGGAAACCTAAAACCTCCAGGAAGAAACCAGCCAGCACTCCTGTGCTACCAACAAGGAAATCCCCTAGGGGACTGTCCAAGATCACACCTGTGATCCCTCCACCAGCTGAGGCTGAGTTTGTGGAACAACCTTGTGTGGTTGAATCAGCTGCTGAGGAATCAGAGCTGGAAGAGTACCTTGCTCCTGTTGGGGATCTGGATCCTGCAGACCATCCTGAGCAGCAGTCTTTACTGGCAGAAGGTGGACCTGTAGGGCAGACTTCAGCAGAGGTCAAAGAGAGTGTCCTACTCTTGAAGGTTTTCACCAACAGGTAGCTTCGCAGCTGGATGGGCAAGAGCCAGGAAAGCATAGGTTGTACTGGGAAGATGGCCTCTTCTACAGTGAACCGACTGAGTCTATCCCAGGGGACTACAGAAGACTTGTAGTGCCTCTTGAAAGCAGACGCCAGTTCCTACAGTTAGCCCAAGAGATACCTTTGGCTGGTCACTTAAGTTTTAAGAAGACCAAGGAAAGGCTCTCTGTGAACTTCTACTGGCCTAAGTTGGGGTCTGATGCAGATAAGTACTGTAGGAGCTGTCACACTTGCCAAATCTCTGGCAAGAGTGGAGCCAAGAATGTGACACTCTTGGTGCCTCTCCCAGTGGTGGGAGTCCCTTTTGAGAGGGTAGGAATCGACATTGTTGGTCCCTTAGACCCTCCAACATCTTCAGGAACCAAGTTTATCCTGGTTATAGTAGACCATGCTACTAGGTATCCTGAAGCAATACTATGAGAACTGTTACAGCTCAGGGTGTGAATAAGGCCCTAATTGGTATTTTTTACCAGAGCAGGTTTTCATAAGAAGGTTATCTCTGACAGGGAATCCAATTTTATGTCCCACTACATGCAGGGCATGTGGACAAACTGTGGAGTAACGTACAAGTTCTCAACTGACTACCATCCTCAAACAAATGGATTGGTAGAGAGGTTTAACCATACAATAAAGAGCATGATAGGTGCTTTAGAGGAACCCCTTAGAAGAAAGTGGGACCTTCTACTGCCATGCCTTCTCTTTGCATATAGAGAAGTCCCTCAGGTGGGAGTGAGATTTAGTCCCTTTGAACTTCTTTATGGCCATCCAGTTAGAGGCCCCTTGGCGCTAATTAAGGGGGAGTTGGAGAGTGCTCCTTCCCCCAAGCCAGTGAGAGTCACTGACTATGTGATAGGTCTCTGGAGGATAATGTCAAACATGATAGCAGAAGCATCAGATAACTTGAAAGCAGGTCAGGCTCTGGTGAAGCATTGGCATGACCAGAAGGCCAACGTGGTTGAGTTTTATCAAGACCAGCTAGTTCTAGTTATGGTACCTACAAGGCAGAGGGCCCTACAGGACAAATGGATAGGACCCTTCAAAGTTGTGGGCAGGCTTGGAGAGGTCAACTATCTGCTGGACTTAGGCAATCCTAAGGAGGCTCCCAGAGTCTTTCACACCAACCGTCTAAAAGCTTATGTCTCAAGATCAGAAGGGGGATCTTTGCTGCAAGCTTCAGCTGAAGAGGAGGAGGAGAGTGAACCTCTACCTGACCCACTCAAAGGCCAGCCTTTAGATGGGAAAATAGAAGGAGTTAATTTCTCTTATAATTTGACACCTGAACAACAAGATGAGTGCACGTTTCTGTTAAATCAGTTTCCCTCCCTGTTCTCACTATCACTAGGCTTGACACCTTAGGGCCGGCGTGATATTGAAACTGGTGACTCTTTTACCTGTTAAAAGCAGAGGTTACAGGATGTCAGATCATGTAAGATCACACATAAAGGAGGATGTCAACATGATGCTTGATCTCGGGGTAATAGAGCCCTCTACCAGTCTATGGTCTAGTCCAGTTGTTCTGGTACCAAAGGCAGGATCCAAGGAGTTGAGAGTCTGTGTGGACTATAGAGCTCTTAATGCAGTCACCAAGACGGATATCCACCATTTACCAAGGACAGATGAACTGGTGGATAAGCTTGGTTCATACAAGTACCTTAGAACATTTGATCTCACTTCAGGCTATTGGCAAATTGCACTGACAGACCATGCCAAGGAGAAAACTAACTTTCCAACCCCATCAGGCCATTACCAGTTTAAGGTAATGTCTTTTGGACTCAAGAATGCACCTGCTACATTCCAAAGGATGGTTAATCAAGTTCTGAATGGGAGGGAGGACTTAAGCATGGCATACTTGGATGGCGTTGCAGTGTTCAGCCCTACTTGGAAAGAACATATTACCACTTAGGATATGTTTTGCAGGCTCTTGAGCAGGCCCATCTGACCATAAAGGCTAGTAAATGTCAAATTTGTCAGAGTAAAGTGGTCTACCTTGGACAAGAGGTAGGAGGGTGTGAAATCAGGCCATTGCCTAGCAAAGTACACGCTGTACAAAGCTGGGCTACCCCTACTACTCAAACCCAAGTGAGAGCCTCACTGGGTACTATAGGTACTTCATTGAGAACTATGGAACCATAGCTTCTCCCTTGAATGTGATCTCCTCTCCCCAGTCCTAAGAGCTCCTGACTATAACCAAACCTTCATTGTGCAGACGCAAACTAAGATTTGTCACCTCTGAGTCGTTGCGCAGCCCTAACACAGGTAAACAAATATGCAGATAAACTAGATCAATGTCAAACAGTGCAGCACAGTGTAAGTACATATGATTCAAGAAAATCGTCAGCCAGACAGCTATTGAAACAGGTTTTATGAATCAATCCAAAACAGAGCTGCCCACACGTGTTTCGACCCTAAGCAATGGGTCTTTTTCAAGGCAAAACTGTTACAGATACAAAATATGAATGTCACATAGTGTCATTATCACATAGTACATGTGTTATGGATAGCACAAGAGTTAAATTAGAGCAGAACTGGGGCTAAAATATGAGCAACAACGGAAGGGATGGGGCCAGAACCCATCAGGTCCAGGCAAAAAAGGAAGCAAGTTAATGCATATAAACGAAGAACCATGTAACAAATCATAAAAGAAATTCCATATTCACAATGTGTAATAAAAATAAAAAGTGTTACCATAAAGTGTTGAACATTCAATGGCCAGATTCCAAAAAAGAGGTATCCCAAAGTTGAAACCATGTAGGGAGAACAAAGCATATCCAACAAACAATAAGCTATATACCATGGTATCACTCATTATACACTCTTAAACAAATGTTGTGCCAAATGCCATAGTGCTCTGTACGATAGCGATTGTATCTCTATCAAGAGAAAGGAAAAGGTGTAATGCCAGACAAGAATGTTGATGAACACTTATTGTGCCAAATGCCATGGTGCTGTGCAGGAAACAGATTGTATCTCTCTCAAGAAAAAGGAAAGGGTGGATTGCCAAAGTCCAAACTGTCCATCCCTAGACACCTAAAAGAGTGCATGCAGTGATAGTAGATTCTACATGCCCAAAATAATGAAAATAATGCGATAAATAAGTTTAAAAAGTTTGCAAGAAGGGGCGAGTAGATTACTGTGTGGTAAGTCATCAAGATTTAGCAATGCGAAGCCCGTCGCAGCGATGCAAATGGCGGCAAATTGAAGAATTGCCTATTTGAGCAGACAGATAGTTCAAATACAGGTATAGTTGCAGTAGTTAGTCAACTGGATGAGAAAGGTAGGGAGCACCCCATTTGCTTCATCATCAGGAAGCTGAAGGAACCAGAAACAAGGTGGGCAACCATTGAGTGTGAGTGCTTTGCTTTTGTGTGGTCATTGAAGAAGTTTAGACCATACATGTATGGATCTACTTTTGTGATTCAGACTCACCCCCAACCCTTGAGATGGTTGATGTAAATGAAAGGGGAAAACCCAAAATTACTGAGATGGTCAATCAGCCTGCTAGGGTTTGAATTTACTATTGAACAAAGGTCTGGGTGTCACCTCCAAAATGCTGATGGTCTCTCCAGGATGATTTACCGAGTAAGGAGATTCATCCAGGAGCGGATTAAATCCTCCTGTCCCTTAGTCTGTGGGGGAAAAGTGTTAGGGAGAATTCTCAAAATGTGCAAATTTCCCTTACCTTTAGAGACCCCCAGCAACTTTGCTGGATTTCTGGGATTTGATTCTTCTACCTGGGAAGAGTGTGAGCCTTTTTTCCCACTCTTCCATTTTTTACTTTTGTGTTCTTTGGTTATGGAGTTTTAAAACAACTTCATAGGCATCATCCTCTTCTGTGTGTGGCACAGGGTTGTCTTAAACACCTTCTCTGGGACTGACTACCGTCTCCCTGAGAATGTAAAGTTAAATTGACTTTACTAGTCTCTTTAAATTTACTGACCCAGCACATACCATATTCCTATAGAGTGCTGGAGGGGTTGCCTAGCTTCCCCTGAGTCAAAACACTCATGTAACAGTAAAATGTTTCCCTTTCCTATTTTAAATGGCTGGTGGCAGTGGTTTAGATCAAACTACCATGATTTTTACTGACCGCTAACAACGGGAGCTAAAAATCGGGTCAGCTATGTTTTTCAATATGGCGCCCAAGAACTATCTGTAAAAACAGACTCTGGTCATCTTTTTTTGCCATTTCTTTTAGAAAAGGTCCTTCTTGTGTTTGTCTCTGCGTGTGAAACCAGGTTTGGTCCCTTTGTTCGTTGGCCTTTTGCCAGGCTTCAGTGCTGAAGCCCTCCTTTGGCACCAGGGTGTCTGGGATGGACAGATTGTGAGGGAGGTTCCCGAAACTCCCTGTGCCTAGTCTACTAGGAGACCTGAATGCATTCTGATGTGATTGGCCAGCTGGCTGTCCAACAAGGACAGCCACCATGCTGTGTGAGTGACAGCCAGGCTGGAAGAATGGGAGGAAACTATTTAAAAGCAGGTCTCTGGGACTTGTAAAGTGGAGTCGACCACTGGAATGAGTTTGGTTCACACCAAACTCAAGGGGAGAAGTTAACCTTGAAGGGCTTCTCTGTTGATGGAGTTTCAGGCGATTTGGACCTGCAGCAGGGCTTCACCATTGGACCAGGAGTTGCAGCAGACGTCTTCCTTCAGGTCGTCTTTGGTTCTTTCATTCCAGTGGTCGACTCTGCTTTCCAAGTCCCAGAGATCTGCTTTTAAACAGTTTTCCCCCATTGATTCTAGCCTGGCTGTCACTCAGACAGCAGGGTCGCTGTCCTTGCCGAACAGCCAGCTAACCAATCACACCAGAGTGCATTCAGGTCTCGTAGGAGACTAAGCACAGGGAGTTTCAGACACCTCCCTCGCATCCTGTCCACCCCAGACACTCAGGTGCCGTTTCCTCTGATTTCACGTGTACACACTAATTTTGCATGCTCAGAGTAACCGTCACTCTGTTTCCGGCTGCCCATGAGAGAAACACAGAAGACCTATGCTCCTGCCTGTGAGCCTTTTACCTGCCTCCTACTGCCCTGAGCTGCCTCCTATGAGCCATCTGCTGCTGCCTGCCCACTGTGTGTGCCTGCTGCCCACCTGCCCTGCGATTTGAGTGCCTGCTGTCAAGCCATTGCCAGGGCACCTGTCCTTGGCCCTGTGACCACCTCAGCTGATCCCGAAGACTCCCAACATGCCATTCCATCACCACCGCATCACAGCCCAGCCCCAAGACAACCTTGACACCCACACCTGCCTCCGGGGTTGCCATGTCTCAACCAACATCTTCCGAGTTTAGTGGCAACCCCATGGCAGTGAGGCAGAGGGCTGTCAATTTCACAGCCAGGGAAGTTGACATCCTGGTGGAGAATGTCTTGGGGAATTATGAAGCACTCTTCCACGGACAAACGCAAGTCGGCAAGGAAGGACGGACGCTGATATGGGTCCAGATCGTGGGTGCCATCAACGCAGAGGGGTTGGCCCCCTGTGACTACCACCACGTGCAAAAGCGCTGGGAGGACGTCAAATCCAGGACCCACAGCAAGGCCCTGCACTTCCTCCACACTGGTGCCAAACTGGGAGTCTGGGGGAGGGGCGCAGGGGCCGGATTAACACCACCAACATGCAGGTCCTGGGGAAATTCTACCCGGCACTGCACACCCAGATCAGAGATTTACAGCTACGTCTGGAGTCATCAGGTGAGTGTCCATGTGTTGCTGGCCTCCACAGTGCATGTGCATGTTGATGTATATTGGGAGTGTGCACCTTGGCCTTACAGCAAGTATGCATCTTGTACAGATGTCTGTGTGCATGTCCCGTGCATGTCCCAGACAATACTCTACATATGTTTTATGAACCATGTGTAATTTCAATGGTCTTACTTTTGCATTGTGTGTTGTACTGCTGTATTTCACGACGTGCATGTGGTTTGTCACATGTGTCTGAGATGTGCCCGTGTGAGAGGTATGACAGATGGGTGGTGTTCTCATCATCATGTGCATGCATGGTGTTCATGTGTATGTGTCTAAGATGTGACTTTGTGACTGCCCATCACTCCTGGATGAATGTAATACTTGCACTTCTATGTGTGACCTAGTCTTGTTGTTTGATTTCTGTTGAGGGGAATCTGATGTGATTGCTCAGTGTACTGCTTGAGGACTGTCAGGTGATGTGTGTGCGTGACATGTGTATGGCCCATGACACATGTATGTGCAGCACGCGCAATTGATAGGTTGTGACAGTGCCATGTCCATCGAAGTGAATGTCTGTTGTGAAGGACAGACATGTATGTGTATGTGAATACATGGCATGAACCTGTGTGTTGTGGAGGGTGATGATGTTTGTAACCTTTAGCAGTGTACTTCATGCACATTTTTTTTGTGCCAAACACCCATCGGTGCAGTACCCTGATGTTTGTGTACTATGTCTCCTTATCCACAGATGCGTTGGAAGAAGAGGGCAGAGATGGTGCTGTGGAGTAAGGCAGCAGGGATGCCTCCACCGGGCAGAGAGGCAAGGCCCAATCATGCCCCCTGGACACAACTCCTTCTGGGAGCAAGGTGACTGGTGCTGCGTCTCAATCATCGGCCACATCTGCTGAGGGGACGTCCAAGAGATTGAAGGTGGATGTGGACTCATCGGCAGCAGGCGGGGCAGGTGAGCACAGACAGGGGCCACCCATTGTGGAAGATGCTGTAGAGGCATCCAGGTTGGCTGGAGAGGAGGAGGAGAAGGGGATGTATTAGCCTAGTCCATGGGGCCCGGCAGGGGTGGTGAGTTTGGTGTGACTGGTGCAGTCCTGAATCAGGGGCATAAGGCAGTGCAGGTCACCATGTTGGGGCCTGTGCCAAATCCAGTCCCTAGGCTAGCGCCTGCACCAGTATGCACCTTGTTAGGGAGAATTCTCAAAAATGTGCTAATTACCCTTACCTTTTGAGATCATCAGCAACTTTGCTGGATTTCTAGGATTTTAATTTTTACCCGGAAAGAGTGTGAACCTTTTTTCCAAATCTTTCATTTATTTTTATGTGTGTTTTACGTGTGTGTTCTTTGGATATGGAGTTTTAAAACAACTCCATAGGCATCATATTTTTCTTGTGTGTCACAGAGCACCTTCAGTGCAGTGGCACAGAGGTGTCTTTCAGACCCCACAAGGTTTAAATACCTTCTCTGGGACTGACTACTGTCTCCCAGGTCATGTAAAGTTAAATTGACTTTACTAGTTTATTTAAATTTACAGACCCAGCACACATTATCTTCCTATAGAGTGCTGGAGGGGTTGCCTAGCATCCCCTGAGTCTAAACACACATGTAACAGTCAAATGCTACCCTTTTCTACTTGAAATGGCTGGTGGCAGTGGTTTTTAACAAACTACCATGATTTTTTCTGACCGCGAACACTGTTAGGCAGAATCATATGCAGTACCCTTTGGGAAAACTACACACAATTAAGACTAGAAGTGTCAGTACAATTTCACCTTTGGTACAAACCTGTACTACACAGTAATGTGGTAGCAGTGGATT
The DNA here is from genome assembly GCF_040938575.1 of Ambystoma mexicanum. Lineage (NCBI taxonomy): Eukaryota > Metazoa > Chordata > Amphibia > Caudata > Ambystomatidae > Ambystoma > Ambystoma mexicanum. Next base: position 1,191,126,316 of record NC_090924.1, read on the forward strand.
AGCAGCAAGACTTATCTCAAGAGTAAAGTGAGTAGTAGTAAGTAACGTGACACGCCCTGGCCGTTGGGCATTGGTGTTCAAATTCGGAATGAAGGAGTGCATAGGAGAACATTACACTGCACTTGCGAGTTGGAGCAGACGGACATGTGAACTTCGGAGATTTTTGGGGTGCCACGCATTTTGTTCAGTACTGTGACAGTGCAAACCTCTTATTTTTGTGGTCGGATTTGCTTCAGTGCACACAGGCGTGTATTTTTTTTTCCAGAGGCTAACGGTGAGATACATACACATTATTCATACTCTGGGGGCCCCTGTGTATCGTGTACCCCCATTGTTAACATCACAGTGGCTTTCGTGGGCTTTGTGTGCACATTTCTTGTGTGGCTGGGTGCCACAGCGTATCGCGTAATGCTTTTTTGTTTCGCGGGAGCTACCGAGGGGGGTCGCGTACACGCATCTTCGATATTTGGGGTACCTGTATGTTATGCTCCCTGTTAATCTTTTCCCAGGGGTAATATTGAGCCTTGCTGTACCACACTGGTACGTTTTACCTCACATACCCTGCCCTCTCACTCCTATTGCCCAGAACAATTGCTTGTTGGGCCTTCCATTGTACAAATCCAACTGGGACGTAAAGAGAGAGCTGTGCACCACCCCCAACAGGGTCAGGGAGCTGCAGGTGATTCTGCAGTCCCCTGCACCCAGGGTCAGGGAACTGCAGGTGATGGTGCTCTCCCCACCACCCAGGGTCAGGGAGCTGCAAGTGGTGCTGCTCTTCCCACCACCCATGGTCAGGGAGCTGCAGGGGCAGCTCCTGTCCCCAACAACCAGGGTCAGGAAGCAACAGAGGTATCTGTTGTTGTTGTCCCCCAGAGACACAGACACGCAGGGGCAGCTGATGTTCATGTGCCCAAGGGGAAGGGACGTTAAGTCAAAGGCTTTGGACCCAGCTCTCATGATGAGGGGCAGACAGGGCCAGTAACTGACCCAACATCAGTGGGTGATGGCATGGTGCAGGCCACTAGTGGTCCAGCACCTAATTCTGTGAGTGTTCCCAGCCACATAGGGTCTACACCACCTTCTAAGAGGCAGAAGCATGCAGAACAGGGAAATGCTCAATCCCAAAGCACGGGAAAGGAAACTGCCACATCGAGGAAGAGGAGCTTCAATGATGATGAACTCAAGTTCCTCGTGGAATACGTGCAAGACTACTACCATGACATTTGCATGCAGCCAGGGAGCACACATACACCTGCTCAGCATATGGTCCACTTGCAGCGGGTCAATGCCTTGGGGAATGAGAGGCACACTGCTCGTGAGGTCATGAAGCAGTGGAATGACCTCCACCATCAAACCAAACACAAGCTGGGTGCCAACCTTCCTTCTGCTCTGGTGACTGGAGGTGGGTCTCCACAGGAGCAGGATCTCACGCCACATCAAGAGGCCATGAGCAAGTTCATTCATGTGGATCAGCTGCAAGGTGTGGGAGGCCTGCCAGATTACGAGGAAACATCCGGTGAGTGATGAAGCATGTGCATCCTGAATATGTGTATGTAGATTAAATAAATGTGTATGATTGTGTAGCACTTCCGCCTGCATATGTATGTCTGCCATGAGTTAACCATGTCATGATGCACTGACCCATGCTTAGTGTACTGCAGAGTGCATACAACCCGTGTGCCGCACATTGGTTGAACATGGCTTTGGGACAGTAGTCACCCACAACCGTCCGATACCAAAAGACATTTCCGGCATGTCAACACAACGTGACATCTGGCTATGTATGTACATGAGTAATGTTAGTGACAGACTTGTATGCGTCACCACGTTTAGCCCACTCAGTGACCTCATTAAAAAGACCATCGAACTACACTGGCCCATCATCAGAAACGTGGGATCACTACAAAAAGTCCCACTGTTTGCCTTAAAAAAAACGGAACATCAGAGAATCCATAGTACACACCTTCATCGAACCTACCAAGTCTACCAGCACTCTATGGAATCTCCAACCCGCACAAGGCCACATGGAGACTACCAAAATATTCCAACATAATGACATTAATTGGACTCTGCAGGACCATACCAATTGCAATACGAAACAGGTCATATATGTTATAACTTGCCCTTGTGGACTCATTTACGTGGGTAAAACCATGAGACCAGTCAAGACCAGGATCTGCGAGCACAGCTTGTGCATAAAAAACAAAGTACCTGATAAACCCCTTGTAGATCATTTCGTCAAGAAAAATCACACCACTATGGAAGTCAAATGGGTGGTAATACAGAAAGTTACTGCCACCATCAGAGGGGGAGACGTCGACAGAATCTTAACCCATTTAGAGCAGAAATGGGTGCACAAATTAAATTCTGTCCGGTCAGGTTTAAAAATCTGCGTAGAGTGGAAACACTTCCTGTAAATTGAGAGAATGCATCCACTCCTAATGGACCTCATGTGGCACCGCTGGACTTTGTAAACGCCACCCTATTTGGTTAATATGTGCCTTTTCCTGTGTCACTGCTAAACATAACCACCATCAAAAATGGGGCATTTCCTGTAAATATGTATCATGATATGTGTCACCAAAACATGTTATGCTCACATCATCCATTCCATTTCTTTACCCCTCTTTAGCAGCTCTGGACACCATTACCACCACACCCTTGACGCCGACCAATCAGCATCCTAGCCTGGCAGTAAGGCATCCTCCACCCGCCTGCCTGCCCATGGACTACCTGCCTGAGCCAGGCATCGTTTCATGCGTATGCGTACACACCAGTATGCTCCTCCATGGCTGAGTGTGTTTACTTTGCCTTTGGAACCAAGCGCCATTTCCGGTCAGGCACCCTCACGGGCACCCCGGCCTCGCACACCTCATCATGGCCGCTCACCCCATTTAATCACAGTCAGCTCCCCAGCTCACTCCGTGTGCAGCCAGGGACCGCGACCGCTGACAGCTTGCTCTGCAGCGCTCATCCTTCCTTTAACCCTAGGTGAGTACACGCGCATGCAACCACTGCAGCTATGTGATCACTTGCACCTAATTCTCGGCTACATGTCTCACTTAAGAACGGGAGCCTAGCCTCCATTTTAGACCTTCTTCACCCCAGCATGACACCCTGCACTGGCAATCCCGCTAATCTGCCGCCTGGGTTTTTAAGGTTGTAATTACTCCCTTTTTAGCATCACAGACGTTTTTGACACCGCAAACACAACGATTTGCACTTCTGTCCATTTATAAGTCATGCTCAGACCTACTTCCTCGTGGGACACACTTGTTTTGTCACCCACTCGTGATTTTATCCGCCACACCTCATCCGTAGCCATCTGTGACCTGCATGCCTCACCAACCCTCACGTGCCCCATGACACTTATTATACTTCTAGGCCCGCAAACTGAGCCCCGCGTGTCCTTTTTTCCGCAGCACCTCACGCTTGCGGTTGACTTTGCGTATTCATCATGCCAGCCTGTTCCACCCATATTTTGCGTGGTAACATGCCTCCTTAAGGTAAGCTTTGCTCTTACCCCTTGTTTAAAGCTTAGTTGCTCCCCCACTCTTCATGGCTTAACACAGCCTCCATGTCCTTCCTACTTCCACAGGAACGGCCACTTCTAGGACCTTGAAAATCCTCCAGTGTACTCCTGACACTGCTACTCCCTGAGCCACTGTGCTCCCAAGTTCCGGTAAGCACCGGTCCTTCCTGTATTGATACCTCTACCTGTGCTAGAAACCCACAAATGTGTCCACTCCTATAATACCTCGTCTGTTTATCTAAACAGACCTCACAAGATATTTCCCACTTTGGAATATCTCGTCCTGATGAAGGCCACACCATCAGAGCTCACCCCTGCTCATCTTCTGGCTGAAACACTGCTGTGTTGACTGTTATATTGTCTGCGTTGTCCTTGTTCAACCCTACATTGTTTTGATGTATATGTGCTGATTATTACATGCTATCACCCTACACATCCACTGGTCTCCTTCACAAGGACCCCTCAGTGGATGTGTAAGCATTGAAAAGACGCTACAAATATTTGAAATGTGTCACTTACAAACTGGTTACTATACCTGAAAAATGTGTAAATACTGTTGTATCTTGTGTAACTCCTAGTTAAGTGTATCTACAAACACGTAAACTGCAGTTTTATTAAAAACCTGATTGCAGTACTCAGAATTGTCCTGATACATTCTTGTCAGAATTAATTTATAGTAACGTGTACACACTTACCAAGGTGTAACCCCCATAGGTGTGTGTTCACCCTTCGTTCATCAGCCAGGTACCCCATGACCTTGCTCATTTTTGCTCTTAAATATATAAGCCAGCAACTGGAGCCAACGGGCCGAACTGAGGTCTCTGCAGGCCTCCCTGCTTGCAGAGGGTCGGGCCCACAGGGATGTCCTGAGGCAAGAGTTACTGGCCCTCAGAGCTTCAATGGAAGTGCTAGTGGCAGCCCGCAGTACACAGTGCGAACAGCAGATGCAACTGTTGATTTATACTATCTTGGAGGAACTCTGTGCATCCCGTGTTGCATGTGCACCGCTGAGGCTTCATGATGCAGATGCATTCATCTGGATCCCGCTGGCCTCTGCCATGGAGGACCAGGCCAGGGCTATACGTGGTCAACCTTCCTTACCACTACCACCTTTGCATTCTACACAGGAAGGTGGTGACAGCAGTGACTGCCCTCTCAATCCATGTGGTCCATGTACCCATGGAGGGAATTGTTTTGATATTTTGATATATTTTGATACCTCTACCTGTGCTAGAAACCCACAAATGTGTCCACTCCTATAACACCTCGTCTGTTTATCTAAACAGACCTCACAAGATATTTCCCACTTTGGAATATCTCGTCCTGATGAAGGCCACACCATCAGAGCTCACCCCTGCTCATCTTCTGGCTGAAACACTGCTGTGTTGACTGTTATACTGTCTGCGTTGTCCTTGTTCAACCCTACATTGTTTTGATGTATATGTGCTGATTATTACATGCTATCACCCTACTAAATCCACTGGTCTCCTTCACAAGGACCCCTCAGTGGATGTGTAAGCATTGAAAAGACGCTACAAATATTTGAAATGTGTCACTTACAAACTGGTTACTATACCTGAAAAATGTGTAAATACTGTTGTATCTTGTGTAACTCCTAGTTAAGTGTATCTACAAACACGTAAACTGAAGTTTTATTAAAAACCTGATTGCAGTACTCAGAATTGTCCTGATACATTCTTGTCAGAATTAATTTATAGTAACGTGTACACACTTACCAAGGTGTAACCCCCATAGGTGTGTGTTCACCCTTCGTTCATCAGCCAGGTACCCCATGACCTTGCTCATTTTTGCTCTTAAATATATAAGCCAGCAACTGGAGCCAACGGGCCGAACTGAGGTCTCTGCAGGCCTCCCTGCTTGCAGAGGGTCGGGCCCACAGGGAAGCCCTGAGGCAAGAGTTACTGGCCCTCAGAGCTTCAATGGAAGTGCTAGTGGCAGCCCGCAGTACACAGTGCGAACAGCAGATGCAACTGTTGATTTATACTATCTTGGAGGAACTCTGTGCATCCCGTGTTGCATGTGCACCGCTGAGGCTTCATGATGCAGATGCATTCATCTGGATCCCGCTGGCCTCTGCCATGGAGGACCAGGCCAGGGCTATACGTGGTCAACCTTCCTTACCACTACCACCTTTGCATTCTACACAGGAAGGTGGTGACAGCAGTGACAGCCCTCTCAATCCATGTGGTCCATGTACCCATGGAGGGAATTGTTTTTTTCAACATCCGCACATGTGGGTGTAGACGTGCACCTTGCCCCACCCTCTTCCTGGGTGGACCCTCCCAAACCCGGTCCAAGATGAACATTTATTTTCTTTTTCTCCACCCCCCCAGGCCATATGTTAGTATATCATATTTTGTTTTACCCTTTCCTGGTTGTGGTCTTTGTTATTTTTTTAATTGATTGCCCTTGACGTGTGCCATTAACTCCTCAGGGTCTATACATGTGCAGCGGTGTATGTGTATGCATGCCTAGTGAAGTCATCTAGCATGTTTGCATCAGGCTGAGCCAGATGACATGCAGGTAATCATAGCTTTGTTTTTCCGGCATCTGGTTTTTCCATCTAAAGCCATACCATCAAATACCATACCATTGAAAATTATTCATTGAATTGCCTTTCTATCGAAAAGCATATGCATTGAATACTTTTTGATGGTTAATTTCGATGGATAGGCTTAGTGTTAGGGTTAGGGGTTAGGGTTGGGGCTAGGGTTAGATTTAGGGTTAGATTAAGGGTTATATGAGGGTTAGGGTTGGGGCTAGGGTTAGATTAAGGGTTAGATTAAGGGTTAGATTAGGGTTATGATTAGTGTATAGAGTTGAAGTTAGGGTTAAGCAGGGGTGTGTGTGGGAGCTTGGAGGGATTGGAGGGGAACCCCCAATATATAAAAAAAAAGAAAAACGTTACAAAGAGCTGGCCAGTGCCGAAATTTCAGCACTGCCCAGCTCCATGTAACGTTTTAATGTAGACAATAAAAGCATCGAAATGCTATCATTTACATTTAAAAGTACATATCCATTCGATGGATACGTTTTGATGGAAATGTACTTTTAATGTAAAATATAGAATGTCGATGCTTTTATTTTCGATGCATCTTTTTTGATGCATTGGCATTTCGATGCATCGTTTACGATGCAATGACTATAAACCGTTTTTCCATGGCATGTGTGTGCTGTGTCAATTATACTGCACAATGAGTGTTTTAATATGTTCCCCCATGTTGTTCCAGTAATCCGTGATGTGGCAGTGACTGCTGTTCTGGGTGAGACATCCTGCACCATTCGAAGTCCACACTCTGCATGCCCTGCACCAGACAATGTTGTTCCTTTAACAAATTAGGAAACACACTTAATGTGAGGGTCATGTGGGATTAACAACATGCAGATGCAGTTATTTGCTAATCATTTGCACTGTCTTGCATGTTGGGCCTGCTTCATTGTTGGTCATCTTTGCCACATGTGTCGGTTCTCCTATATGTCCTTTGCATGCTCACATGGCGTTGTGGTAATTGATTGGAGTTCATGTCACTGTGTAAGCTACCTATCTGAATATCTCAATGGGCGCATCATCTGTGCTGTGTAGCATGTCATTATACATCGATGAGCCAGGCCATGGACTGCTTGATCTGTCAGTTCCTTGTTATTCACTCTCTGTGCCACTCTATCTCCCTCTCTCTGGTGTGGTACACTGTACTCCTGTACAAATCAATGTCAATGGCCATTAACCCTGTGTCGCCCTGTGTTGCTCCTGCACTCTGTGTTGTATGCATATTTTCTTTCTGGTGTCAACTGTGATCATGTATGTGCATGTATTTTGTGCTGTAACTCTGCATTGCATTCCATGTAGGTAGAATGTATCCTGATGGTGTGCCTCATATGCAAGGCAGGTGAGTTTAACTGCCAGGTGAGTGTATGGCATTTGCTGACACTTAAGTGGAGTTTGCATGGGAACGGGGCACTGTGTGTGTTCACTCTGGCTTTACTGAGATTTTACCTCTGTCACTACTGCACGAGGGTTGTTTTATTCACCCTCAGTTGATGCTGATGATGGTTATTGTCTTGTTAATCTGATGGATTGCTGGGGATAATGTGTACTGATTGTGATAACTGTGCTTTCTGACTGTGTGTCCACTTTTCATGGTTGGTTGTGAGTGTGTAGCATGGTCATCTCTTTGCGGACTGTGGCAGGGGAAGATGTTTGAGCTGGGGTGTGACTCATTCAACTTGTATCATGTCTAATGAGTGGCACATCTGATCCCATTCAGGGTTTGTGGTATTAGGAATGTTTCTCAGATTTGCTGGGTTGAATTTATGGTTCAACTATTATGTGTACTTACTCCCTATCTGCTAATGTTCATTCCTAAATACAGTCCCTCCAGAGCCATTTCATCATGTTACTCTGACCTTCTTCATGTGATCCAGTTATTGGTGGAGATTTTTTGCAGGGGATCTTTATCATCAGCAGGGGCCAACCTCTGGGATAAACATGCTGCCACCCTAAATTTGGGGACTCATTCCTTTGCTTTCCATGACCTACCCATGTGTTTCATCATCTACTCCTCCTTCTCTTTCCGCCTTTCCTCTGCTGCGTGGATGGAGACACACTGTCAGGGCTCCTGCAAATCAATTCCCAGCCTACCATCATCGCTGCAGAGCACACGGTTTTACTTGGGCAAGCTCTTGTATTTTTGCCATGCATCGTGCCTTTTGCTCACTTCTTTCTCTCATCATGTTGGGAATCCCTGCACTAAAGTAGGCTGCCTGATGATTGCAGGATGTTGGAATCCCTGCCCTGCTTTTTCACTGACTGCCTGCTGAAACTTAATTTCTTCCTACTTTCAAAATGGATTCTTAATGTCTGCTGCCCTTTACAAGATGGCCACACTGCTTTCTTTTTTGTTTGAACCTGCATTGTCTGGGCTCACTCCACCCCTCCCATTGGTTGCCAGGCCTTGATAGGCCAATCAGAGCAACAAGGAGTCGGGAGCGGGCCCAGGCCAACTAAGGCCCACTAGAAAGTCCCTGTCTGCCCCTGTCCACCACGGTACACTACCGCGGTCCACCTTTGCCCCCCGTGATGGCTGTGTGTGCCCCTCGCCCCCCCTTGCCCCTTGTGATGGCTGTGTGTTTGTGCGCCTCACCCCCGTGATGGCTGTGTATGTGCCCCTCACCCCCTTGCCCCAGGTGATGGCTGTGTGTGTGCTCCTCACCCCCTTCCCACCTGTGATGGCTGTTTATGTGCCTCTCACCCCTTTCCTCCCTTGATGGCTGTGTATGGCCCCTAACCCCCTTTGCCCCCCGTGATGGCTTTGTGTGTGCCCCACGCCCATTGCCCAACATGATGGCTGTGGGTGTGCCCCTCACCCCCTTGCCCCACGTGGTGGCTGTGTGCGTGCATGTGGTTGTGGGTGTGGGGGCACCACCATGTCCACCGGTATGCCACGCTGTGTTGCAACATTGTGCAGGACACATGCTGCCACAATGATCCTGCCCACTTGTGGTGGTGCATATAGCAACTCATCGCCAGAGTGGTCAATGGAGCGGAAACGTAACTTGAGCACTAAGAATGTACACTCCACTATGCCCCGAATTGCAATATGGGCTGTGTTGTATATTACCTGGGGTGGGGTAGCAGGGTTCTGTATTGGCATCATCATGTAGGTGCTCAGAGGGTAGGCACTGTCCCCTGTACAGGCAACACGTTTGTCATTGGTGTGTATTTGTGTGTGTGTGACATGCAAGAATGTGAATGGGCATTTATACTCACCAATTAGCCTTGTGTTGTCATGCCTTCTAGCTTCCAGGGCCCGGTGTAGGGGTGATATTCAGAATATGAAACTATAATTTGTGGACCCTGGATAGTTTGCATAAACAAAATGTATCATCCCCTTGGCATCACATACAACCTGCACATTGATGGAATGCCAGTGCGTGCGATTGTGATATATGTGCTCTGTAGCCCTAGGTGGACGTAGAGCAACATGGGTGCAATCGATGGTACCAAGCAATCTAGTGAAGTGTGCCACACCATTAAAGTCCTGGACCACAGCCTGCCTTTCTGCAGGAGTTCTAGGCATGTACATATGCCTACGGACTGAGGGGCAAGCAAGCATTATTGCCAACACCACACCTGGTGTATGCAGCGTGACTGTGTGGGCTGTGAAATGCCCCAACTATGGCAGTTGTCCGCTGAAATGACCCAGTGGGCAAAAAGTTCAGTACACTGAGCACCTTTTCCAAGGTGATCAGTGCTTGGGAGCACAGGGTGGGCGATGTAAGTTTATCCTCCCACTCCGTGACCAGGTCTAATATAATATAAGGTGAAAACGTATACCTGCCATAGACCTGGTCATCAGGTATCCCAAAAAGGCTGGTCCTAGATAGAAAGATCTGGGCCCTGCCCATCCTCCTCCCGCTGCGGTGACCCACGATGACTGCTGTGAGAAATGGTACATTAACTGTAGCTGTATACGCGTGTTTGTTGATCACGCAGGCTTCTTATGCATTTGTTTTTGTGCGTGTTGAAGTATCTGCCAGCTATCGCGTGGCGTATGTGTTTTAAGAGTAGCACGTATTTTACAGCGCAACGGTGAGCCCTGTTCAATTCCATGAATATGGGTTTTTAGCACGCATATGGACGTTGTGACGATTTTACTTTGGTACATCCCTCGTTACGCCCATATTTTCGTTTGTTGTTCCTCATTGCATGTGTTCCACCCCCTTTTTCAGGTGACTGTGCAGAACCCAACGCCCCTTCACAAAGTGTCTGGCACAAGGCGTGCGTTATTTCGCAGTGATTTGTTGAACCGTTGCGGATTCCTCGCGAGTTCCTGGTAAGCCCTGCGCATTGTGTTCCATGAATACTCAAGCTGGCGCTTATGCTCCCCCATATTCCACACAAATCATTCCATGAATTAGGCCCTAAATATCAATAAATACTGAATGCCTTACCTGTGTCTCACATTTATTTCCTGCACCATTAAGATCCTGCTCTCGAAACGTTAGAATACATTAAAAAAACACATTAAAGAAAAAGCAAGGTATACATGCAAAAAAATAAAAATAAAACAGGCGTTAAAAGTACTGTTTATTGAATGCTCTGAAAACAAATTTGATGGCTCGGATCGAAACCCAGGACTAGGTTGATTGAAGTATTGTCCAGTTGATGGGCCACTAGCCCATTTCATGAGACGACTACCAGGCTGTAGCCTTGTTCTCCAATTTGTTACGGGTAGGCCGGACAAGGGCTCGCGCACAGCCTCATTTGTTACAGAGAACCACAAGTGCCTGATTGGCCATGTACTTGAAAGGACGCCGGACAGACTCACCTGTTCGCAGTGTGTTCGTAGCCCGGTTTAGCCCCTGCAGGTATGGCTGCTTCAACGAATGGCAACGAGCCACCCGGTGGTGAAACCACCGTCAGCACTTCCTGAGGCTGTCCATCGTGCATTCGAGGTACAATGGACCGAAGGTGCAGGAGAAATATGTCTGCAAGACAGCCAAATGGAACGATAAAAAAGCAACCTGAATGTTGCTCTCAAGTACAGTGAGTTTGCCTTTTAATAACCTGTTATGAACCATAGATCTGTGACTACACGTGGATATCGATCACATAGGAAATAATTAGCTTTCTTGAAAATCTCCATTTATTTCCTAAAACACTCTTCCATCACCTCATGATTCATTGTAGCTAATTCAGCAGCGCAGTTTAAAAAGAAAACGAACTGCCGATTGAATGCCAAAGGATGGCTTTTAATATGCTGTATAACTTTGCTGTCGCAGTTATTTCAGAAAACAGGGGTCCAGTCCGTTTTTTTCCCCAACTGATTTGAGTTTGCTGGAGGTTGGCCATTTGGCTCCTACATGGTGGCTGAAAACAAACACCAGTACATTGGCCGCCATTTAGATTCTATTTCGATAGGTCTAATGTGACTCCAGCCAGCTATTGGTTATTATCTCAATTTACGTTCTCTGCTTTCTTTTGCAACCACAATCAACTTTCTGACACTGCCCTGGTAATGTTGGCAACCGGGTGAGCGTTGATAACACTCGCTCTGACACAGATGCCTTGTGCAATTCATTTTGTGACTATGATTATATTTTTCTGTGCGAGTGTTTCGGTCCGGGAGCGGTATGTACACAACAGCATACTGAAAAAACGCGTTCACATTTGCCAGCTGAAGGATGTATGCATAATTTCACAGCGAACTGAATCCATTTCATTTACAGATCGTAAAACGCACGTTTAAAGCAATTGATTGTTGACAGGCGATATTTTATGTTACTTTCAATAAAACAACGTGACTCTAGCAAATTGCCAATACTCTTTGAAGACAGTGTCGTTTTTTTATTTATTTATGTACTTATTTATAATGCACCGAAAGCCCACTGGCATCAGGGCGCAAGACATACACAAGAGAGGAAACCATCAAAGACTGGACAGTGAGCAGTGCAGTGCTCCAAACCTACGCAAAGGTCCAGAAGCAGCACAATGCCAAATGGACATGGTGAGAGTGTGACTGATGCCAAAAGATTTCCAGTATTCCAGTGCCTCCTTGTGCAAGACATATTGAGTGGTGTTGTAGGAAACCTTTTGCTTCGAGCTAATAATACTCACTTGTTAAGTAAGCCTATTAGACCAGAATGATACACATACATGAATTCCTTAAAAGCGCTGATCGGTGTTCACTACTTCATGCTCCTCCTAAATTAAAGTAAAAACCCTGGGCAATGTTGCTTTTGGACAATGCTGACTGCATGCATTTTATTAATCACCTTAAGAACTGAGCCTGAGATTGCAAACAATCATGCCAGGCAGACAGATTAACTTGAGAGAAAATCTAGATGCATCGATTGAACCTTTTCAACCTTATTAATTCCTCTGATGGATTACACTTGTTCAATTGAACTGCTTCATTGTAATTTAGAGGTGCTCTTGATTGAGTAGGGCATTATTGGCTAACACCTTCCCATTGGCAGACACATCCATTGTATTACCAACACCATTAATTTTCATCACTTCCTTTCGATCGGGAAAGGATCTTTTTTTAAAGTCAACCCAAGAAATGGAACTGTCATCCATTGCACAGATCAGACCCTTAAAAAGGTAAGAATGCAAAAGGTGGGTTGCCCTGGGCTGATTTTAATCAGTGGTTTCAAACAGGGGTGTTGTGAGGTCTGGAAAAGATCCGGGGCTATGTTAATCTCAGGACTGTCCGGCCTCAGGGCTAGCTAGCGTCCTGGTTTTAGCCCCTGAGTTTCTATCTGGGGCTACAACCAAAAGACCTGGGGCCATAGCCCCCCCAGACCCACCCTAGCGACACCTCTGGTTTCAAACAATTGCATCGAAAATGGATACTAACAATTGCAGTGACATCAAAACAGCAAGTCATTTTATTGTATGAGCCATGCATCGCAAAGAAACATGACCAGTAACATATGCGATACAAGCATTGGCAATGCCAATAGTTTTGGTGTTTAATATTGTTCTTTGCATTATGCATTTATCGGCACCGGGGCGCAAGGAAGAGAGTGCAAAGTTTTAAAGGAGGATACGATAAGGGATGGAGGTGTGCCAGATAATTAGAGGGGGAATCAAGCAAGGTAGGTAGCGGTTGATAGAAAGTGCCATTGATGATAAGGGAATATGAGGGAGAAAGGGTGCGAATGAGAGGTGCGAGTGAGAGGGTAAGAAATAAAGTTAGATTGTTAGAGGAAGGATGAGAAGGAGGTAGATGGAAGTAGGTGGGTGGGGGAATAGAGGGTGTAGGTTGTTGGGGCTGGAGAGGATAGGTGTGGCTTTTAATTAGTCATTAAAGGTAGCAGCTGCAAAACGGTGCCAGCTCCAGAGCACAGCAATACAGCGAAGTGGTGCATCAGCCACTTTACTCTCTAAAAATAGACAAATACTCCCAAAAAATTAAATTAGGAAGTACAAATAATCCCAACAAAAATAGGAAACAGACACATAGGACCTTGTGCATAATCATCTGTGTGCCACCAGCCTTGGGCAGTGAAAACATGGTTCACAGACCTCCAAAAGGAGCTCCCAGTGGCTACCTACCATAGCATAATACATATATGATATATTCACTGAAAAAACGTTGTTAAAGGGACCTTGTGGTTAAGTTGCACTAACAAAAATCCATGTAATTCACTGAAAAAGCAGTGTTGCAAGTAAAACCGAAGCACCCTTGAAGTTCGCCAGTTATGGTAGGCTAACCAACCATAACTCATGCCACTTCTTTGCACCACTAACACTGACACCCAGGACATCAAAGATGACATCACAAATGTTATTGATGACATCACTGATGACATCACATATGAATTTAATGATGAAACACCACTCCCTTCCTCCCCTCATGATTATTGTACAGAAATTCCTTACTCTCCCTTTTATGTTTCCCAGTCTGATACCACATCCCTTTATTGAATCAATATATTTTTTATACTATAAATGTTTGATATATTGTGTTATATTTCCCATTAAGAGTCTGTGGTCACTGCAACTGTCTGGGGTGTCCACACTCATAATGGAGGTGCTCCTGGTCAGGCGCGATGTTCGGCGTTGCATGATGCAATTTTAATTAGTCCGCGGACACCATGCCTCTTTTATGGACAGCCAAGCGCATGTGCATTGTGTATTCTGCCCAATGGGTGTCCGCAGACGTCCCCGGATTTCTTCATGTGACCGCACCCATTCAGCATGATGGCATGTCCGTGAACAGTGTCTGTAACCGCAAACAGTTCAAAAGTGTATTTTCCTCCAATCTAGGGTGTTTCAATCTGAAATGTTACCCTTCCACAGCTCCCAGACCCATTCTTTGTTGTCCGGCAACTTTTTACAATTTTCAAGGACTTTTTGCGACTCTTTTGTCTGTAGACAGCACAACTGTCCACGGATGGTTCCTCAGAAGGGACCCACACATTACGTTTCCTCATTATCAATCTGGCTATCCAGTTTACAGCAGCCACCAGCACCTGCTTTGCATAACAGCTGCAATGGCATCTCCTATTGCCATTTCTCCTACCAAACCACCACCACCACCTAAACAACCTGGAGTATCTGGATAAGGATACATGCGGGATGTTGTAGAGGACAATCAAGAGGACGATGAAGATGAGGTAGAGGAAGTGTCTACCTCGAGCAACCGGAGTGAGTCCTGGGTGTGTCCGTTCTTTAAGACCCTGGGTGTGGTCCCGAAGGCAAAGGATGCCCATGTTGAAGGCAATGAGTGTGGGGTGAAACTCAGTTGTCGACAACAGGGGCACTGCTCTTTCGGGACCACATCAATGCCACTTCTGTTCTAACCATCTGGTTGCACTGAGAAAGGCTGTTCATTTCTCAGAGAGGAGCAGGCTATCTTCCTATGCCCCCTCTTCCTCAACTGCTCCTGCCAGCACACAGGGAACTCCTTTGGGGCAGAAGACCCCACTGCTCACCTTGCAGGCCATACAGGATGCTTTAGATCCTTACCTTTCGAGGGTCACAGTGCTCTGCATGTACTGCGACACACCGCTCTGCAGGGGGGGAGCAGTTTTGAAGTACTTTTGAGGCAGTTGTCAAAGAGCATGAGAAACACTGCCCCCTATCTTAAATGTAAGGCATGCACAACATCTTCCCCTGTGCAACTGCTCCTCCGTCTCTGTGGTTGGTGAACTTTGCATCCCTTGCCTTCCCCATCTTAACTTCCTTCTCCTGCAAAAAAACCCTCAAAAAAGCCAAAACAAATACAAAACCCAAAAAGCACAAAAGAACAGTTTCTTTAGGAGCCACCTTTCACAGTAAAAAATA
Source organism: Ambystoma mexicanum (assembly GCF_040938575.1). Classification (NCBI taxonomy): domain Eukaryota; kingdom Metazoa; phylum Chordata; class Amphibia; order Caudata; family Ambystomatidae; genus Ambystoma; species Ambystoma mexicanum. Next base: position 1,191,141,666 of record NC_090924.1, read on the forward strand.
ATTCACAGGCCCCTGGCACCCTGCATAGTTCACAGGCAGTATGTTTTTTCTCGGGAGGATAGCTCAGTGGCAACGTGATCACCTTCGGAGCAAATGACATGGAGCAACACAGGTTTGATCCCTGGGTCCTCGCTTAGATACATCTGGGTATTAAGCACGTTATAAATAACCTATCATATTGATCATATATCATAGTCTGCAAATATCTACAACATTCTAGACGTTGGGTGGAAGAATTGAAATAATTTCAATAATTTTGCATTAAAAAATGTCGGCTCTTAATATAACCTTTTTTGTGTTTTTGGCTTTTATACATTTTTTTGTATTTGTGGTTTTATAAACTGAACTAAGAAATATTTTACTGAACATTATTATTTCTTCTAACATTTACAAAAACTGCTTCAAAGCATTTTGAATGTTTTCCACAAAAACCTGATTACCCACATCAGTTAGATGTACTACATATTGCCAAAAAATGTTGGCAATATCAAATTTAATGTTCTCATTATGAAACAATGTCATGCCAACATCTCGCAGAAAAGCACACACAGCTTTATTAATGTTGCGCCTTGCTTTTCCTATTTGCGGACCAAATAAACTTGAGCGCATCCACATCTGTCTCTGGACAATGCGTGAAAAAATAATATTCGAATTAGGGAACATTTCCTTCAACTTTCCCAATGTTGCCTTCATTGCAAACTGCAATGAAATTCCAGTCATGTACCCCAAACTGTTCGCTCCACAATGAACAATAATATTGCCCGGATGTTTAATTAAACCATATTGACCTACAATGGGAGAAAGTCCACCCACTTCATGTCTCGCACTCCATAGCACACTTCCAATTCAGAGAATCCAAGATTTTCAGCCAATACACCGTGATCAGCATAGACTTTCAACCAATGGACCCAAGAGCCCCCCCAAAAATCCACTCACTCTGTCTTCACAAAGACATTGACATGACCATTTTCAATCTTCTCAAAACTCCTACTAACAAAACTCCTGCTACCCTCTCTTCCTGTACACCACACCTAAAAAAACCTGATTGATTGATCCCCCGATGTCCACGGACATCAGTACTGTCCACAGTCTAAGCAGTCCCCTTTCCATGCCAAGCATCCTTAAAAGACCCAGACTTTGCAGGTGCCGTCCACAGGCAGATCGTTCAATTAAAGGGGGAGGGGAGGTTTACTCTTCATTTAAAAAAAAAAATGATTTTGATTTTTGCTTTTCAGATTTGTATTTGCTAAAACTACTTACAAATGTTTTCATATGCACTGTACAACTTTTTAACATAAACTTTATCAGTACATTTTGAGTATTTACCAGAAACATCTGATTTCCAAAATCAGTAAAATTCACTCCATCACTTCGAAAATTGTTTACACCATCAAACTTGATGTTTTCATTTTCAAAAGATGCCATGGACAACACCATTCAAAAAAGTACATATGCCATTATTTTCAAGGTGCCTACTTTCTTCTAGTTGTGCACAGAATACATTTGGGCATCTCCATACTTCCCTTGTATGTATTTCTGAAAAAAAATAATCTTTGCACATCGAAAAAGTTCCATTACACCTCAGAACATATCTTTTAATGCTACCTACACATATAGTGGAGTAAGGTAGACCAAACTATTTCCTCCACAATGAACAACAATAATATCTGGCCATTGAAAGTACATCATAGGCTTACACAATGATAGTAAATTAACCCAGTTTAGCCCAGACATGGCATACCACCAAACCTCCACTCCCTCCAAACCAATAGTGCCAGAGATGCCACATATATCAGTGTACCTTTTCAAATATCCATACAACAATCTACCGGTCAAGTGGCACAGCGAGTAGAGCGCTCGCTTTGACATGCGTGCAGAGCCTGCTAACGCAGGTTCGAATCCCGGCGGGGCCAAACTCAGCCTTTCATCTTTCCGAGGTCGATAAATGAGCACCACACACTGTGGGTAATAATAAGCAGCGCTCAGATACCTGAGGGTTCGTAGCGCTATATAAGTGCCAAATTATTATTATTACCAACATCCACGCAGTGAGCTTTTTCTTAGCAATAGCCACATCCATCTTCCCTATACACAACAATCAAAATACCTACTACCCTCTCTTTCTGTAAACCACAACCAGAACACCTCATTGGCTAGTCCCCATAGTACCCTTTCCATGCCAGGCATCCTTGAAAGACCCGGATGTGGTGCGTGCCGTCCACAGACTACGGCTATGTCCGCAGACGTCACGGCCACTGAAATGGGTGGGAAAGTAAACACTATTTCAGTTATTTATTCTTTAGTGGTTACTCTGAAAAGAACCTTATTTTCTTATGGCAGGGGTTTGTTAACTATTATCTTTTAATTCCTTTGTTTGCTTTTGTGTACAGTAGTATTGTACACACTACAGCTTCCCTTACAATTTTCTTACAGGAACTTTTTCAATGCATTCCTAACATTGTAAAGGAAAATTGCATTTTCGACATCTGTGAAATGTACTCCATGTTCACAAAAATAATTCACACCATCAGACCTTATATTTTCATTCTCAAAAGATGAAATTCCTTCAGCATACAAAAACCACATACAGCTTTATTGACAAGCTGCCTTGATTCTTCTATTTGTGGACTGAAAAAGTTTGTTGGACATCTCCCTGTATGCCTCGAGATTTATTTCAGAAAAAAATAATCTGGCAGTTCCATTAAGCTTTTGAAGAAATCCTTCAGGGCAACTGTCCACTCCACAATGCACAATTCCAATGTCTGTACAGATCGTAGCTCTCCACTCCAACACCACTCTTCGTGTCCGCTTGAATAAACAGGCACTCTCACTAAAGAAATTCACGCAGAAAGAGGAGTGAAACAAGGCTGCCTGTTGGCTCTGGCCCTCTTTGTAGCCTTTCTGGGAGACTTTCAAGAATCTGAAGCCACTGTTCGGAGCTTTCCACCGAAGCTTGGTAACACCATGATTTCCCGTATTCTCTACGCAGACGACATGATCCTTTTAGATTAGACCCAACTAGGTCTTCAACGCCAGTTAGACAATCTGGCAGAGTACATGGCCATTAACAACCTCACTATAAATAACGCCAAGACAAAAATCATGATCCTTGCCAAGAATTGACAACCTAAGAAATCAGCACAGTCCTGGTCAGTGAACAACTGCCGCATCGAAGTTGTCCCTCATTTCAAATATTTGGGAGTTTTCATCGATGGGACTCCACAGGAGACAAAAATGCAACTTGATCTCTGGGAGAAAGCTAAAAATCTTACTTCACAAATGAAGATGATCGACCGCAAGTTCGGCAAATTCTCATGGATTCCCGCAATCAACGTCTATAAAGGAAAAGTAGTCCCTGCACTAACTTATGGCATGGACGGTGCAATCAACATGCCCAGTTCAATCTGGCCAAAACTGGAGGGTTACATTTGGAAGACGACTCTGGGTCTACCAAACTCTATCCCGATCGCAGCCGTCAGAAGAGAGCTGGGCCTACTCTCATTGGGCGCAACAGTCAGTCTCTCCTCTCTGGCTATTTTCAGAAAGACTCTGATTCAAGACGGTCTACCAATTTTCAACATCATCGGCAAAGAGCTGGCATCAACAAAATGTGAGGAGATTAAGAAGTGGATTACCTGTCAAGAAAAGAAGTGGCTTGTACCACAGAGGATCTGAAATGCAATTCACAAAGAGTGTCCCAAAAACAGAAAAACCAAGATTGGATCACCACAGGCGAACAAACCACAGCGATCACATTTTTGAAACACCTGCCACCAACATATAATAGGCTTAAATCTCCTCTGGCCTACTGTGTAAAATTTCCAAACAGAAAGCTTTGAAGCATCTTCCTAAGAGCACGACTGAATCTGCTCCACACTAGAGAAATCATGGGGATAAGAAGTCAGGCCACTGTAACTACGTGTAGACTGTGTCAATCCGAGGACTCGACAGAAACAGTTCGCCATCTTCTACTAAATTGCCCCACTCTTAACCCAGAGCGCTTAGCCTATTTGGAACCCCTATGGGTTAATTCTGTCTTGGTGGAAGAAGACACATGGTGGTCCCGCCTGATCTCGGGGGAAAAAGCACGCTGGGCTGTAGCGACATGCAAACTATTGGAAGCTGCCTTTACAAAAATCAATACCAAAGCCTCCATCTAGCAATCTGGACATTATCGATTCAATGAGAAACCACAACAATATTACAAATTCCACAGCGAAACCGGACTATAGCTCTGGGGGTGGACAGTACACGGAGGCGGTTCACTACTTCCTGTGGCTCCAGATACATTTGGCACAGATCGGCTCCTCCTGACTGTGAGTCATATTCAGAGTTCCTGGGCTTGAACAACCCTTCTAAATATCTAAACAATTCTGAACTTTGCGAAACTGCTCGTCTGAGCTTGTGAATTTACATGGAAAACTGAATTCCACACGATTTCATTCGATTTGAGTTGATCTTCTATCTTGTAAAAATCATTTGTTTTCATTTTCTTGATTATATACAAGTAAATAAAAAAAAATGTCTGTACATTTAGAGTGAGCCATACTCTCACAAAAAGAAAACAAGCTTATCCAGTTTAAGCCACAAACTACAGGCCACCAATCTTCCACTTCTGCCAATCCAAATATGCCATGATTTTCAGCTTGCACTTTCAATGACTGATTTGAAGAGTCCCCCAAAATCCACACACTCTGTCTTCTCCAACACATAGCCATAGCTATTTTCAGTGCTCTCACAACTCCTCAAACAAAACTCCTGCTACCTTCTTTTCCTGTATACCACACCGAGCAAACCTAATTGGCTGATTCTCACAGTACCCTTCAGATGCCAGGCATCGTCAAAAGACCTGGATGTGGAACGTGACGTCTGCAGACTACCGGGGTATATGCAGACCTTGTAACACAGGGGGCATCCCTTCTACCCTTTCCACTTTCAAGTTTTCAAATCTCCCTCATTGGCTGCTTTCAAAAAGTCACATATCCATCCACCAATCACATCCAGCACTTCTACAACTAACCCTGTCATCTCAGTTCAACACTTCAGATGGACGCTTGAACTCTCAGAGTACATATATCCTGTTTTTCAAAGGTATCCGCATAACAAACTACCCTGAAACTGTCCAGGATTTCTATTTCCAGATTCAACAAGATTTGCAACTTGTAAGACATAGTACAGGTATACTTATATTTAAACAAATATGCTCTTCAACTCTTTCACAAATATATATATATATATATATATATATATATATACATATATACATATATATTTATATATATTACACAGCCACAGTAGTGTACGTGTAGCTATGGTTTTGTTGCCACTTTTTGAGCGGCTTATAACTTCGCTCCCCCTGGACGAATCCTGATCCAAAAACCCCAAAAAAGTATATGGCCAACTCTGAATTATTTTGCAAAGTTTGGTGAGGTTTGGTCCAGGGGGGGAAAAGTTATAGGGGGGGTCCCAAAACGGCTTTTTTTCCCATAGTCATAATGGGAAAAACTTTGCGCATGCCTACAGCCCAAACCGCTGGACGGATTTTTACCAAATTTGTGGCAGGAGCGGCGGCTTGGTCCCGAAAGCGTGCTTTTGTTAATTTGGTGTAAATCCGTCAAGTAGTTTTTTTTTTTAAATGACCAAAACATAAAGCAAAACAATCAGTGATATCTATGTCCGCTCTGCAGTCACACTTCCCTGTTCGCTCCGCGGACAAGACACCGATTGACTAAGGGGATAGCATCATGACCGCAGACACACAACATCTCTGCTGATTGGCTGCAGTGAGACGTGTTGTGCGTCAGATTGTTTGGATGCGCCTGACATCTTGGATATGCCGACAGCGCAGCGGCGACCAGCGGCAACATGCTATTTCGAAACCTATTTTGCTGTGTCATAGTGCTTGAGAAGGTTCACACAGTAAGAGATGGGTGAAAAACTGTATTTGTTCAGGCGGTAGGTGTTAATGATGTATTCTCTATGTACGCCTTGTTCGGAATGTTTGTGCGTGCAGAAAATGAGGGTTAGGGATACTATTTCAGTCCGTACTGCGCACAGGCACCTTCAAACTGTTTGAAGGACATGCGTGGTGTTAGCGAACATTGAAATTGAGTACATGTCGTTATTACATTATTTTTTCCTATGGGTGTGCTATTGATTAGTACACCGCCATGGGTATGACTTGCTGCAGTGGTTGTGGCCAGGGACTAGAGTCTTGGGTGCATGGCCATAGGCCATAGGCCATACTTCTAAGACTCTACGCCCTGGCCACAACCACCGCAGCATATTACAGAAATTGATACAATTGTGGTATTGCTAATGGGTCAAATGGTTGTGGAGAGTGTGTAGAGACTTGGCTGCATGGCCGAAGTGTTGTTACAAGCCACAATGGGTGTGATATGGTGTGGAAGTTGTGGCCAGGACTTAGAGGCTTTGGCGCATGGCCAAAGGCCATGCACCCAAGAACAAAGTTATAAGCACTGCAGTTGTAAGCCACTATGGATTTTATACACTACATACCCATACATTCAAAAACCTATGGCCTTACACCCAAGTCTGTAGCCTGTGGCCACAACTACTGCAGCATATAACAGGCATAGGTACACTCGTACTATAAAACATCATTCAGGTGGTTGTGGGGAGGGCGTAGCGTTTTGGGAGCATGGCCAAAAGCCATGCTCCCAAAACCAACTTTATAAGTAGTGAAATTAGAAGCCACAATGGTTGCGATATGCTTTGCTGTTTCTGGCCAGGACCCAGAGTCTTTGGTGCATGGCCAAAGGCCATGCAGCCAAGACTGAAGTGATAAGCAGTGAGGTGATAAGTGAACATGGGCGTGGTGTGGTGCTGTGGTTGTGTGCATGTTCTAGTGTCTTGGTTGCATGGCTGCAGACCATGCACCCAAAACTAAACTTAGAAGTAGTGAAATTAGACGCACCATGATTTTGATATGTAGCGATGGTTTTGGGTAGGACCTATAGTGTAGGTTGCTTGGCCGAAGGGCGTAGGTGGTAGGTTACACATCAAAGATACTAGGCCCAGCCTACAGCCACTTCTGTGATAAAAGAAAAAAGCATGTTAGTGTTTGCATTTTATGAAGACTTATTACATTGCATAATAGACAGATTAGCTTTTTTTTTGTTTTACCCTCATACTTAGTTTACAAACCAGTGTACTGTGCATGTTGCTCAGTTTCTGTGTTTGTTTTTGAAATCCTAGTCTGGGGGAAAAAATCCTTGTCAGATAAGGTGGAGTGATTGTCTGAATTGCACATAGTACATAATCTGGTATGGTTTGCATTCTGTACCAGTTGCTGAAATGGAATGGATTCACAATTAGGTATGGATACATTCACACATCGCTCATTTGGGATTTGTTCCTGTATGACATTGCTACAGAGAGTGCATGTAGGTTTCCACATGTATGAAATCTGGAAGATTTCATTTATAGGTATGCTGTTGTTTTCCAGTAATTGTAGTAAGTACATTAGAAATTCTTGTGGATCTTCTTGTGTGTTTATAGTGAATCTGACCATTTCAGCACAGTAGTCCAATTCTTGTCTTATTCCGTAAACACTGTATGTGTTGTCAGGATTGTTTGTTGCGTTTCTATGAAGGACTAACATTTGCAAACACAATTGGTCTGTATATTGTTGTTAACAATTGGTGGCAATCGAAATAGAATATTCATTGCTACATTTGCATAGCAATTTACACTAGTTTCATTTGAAAATGTGAATGGACCAGCTAGTTCCGTATCAGAGTGTTTTTTTCTGAGTTTCTCATCCTTCTTTAAAGAAGTACCTGGTTTACTTTCCCTAATAGATTCTTCTTTGCTTGTGGTAATTGATGAACCTTTTCCTTCTTTTATTTTCTTTGAAGGATTTGCTGTCAGATTCTGTTGCTTTTCTGATTGAATTAGTTTTCTTTATCACGTTTTAATTTCTCTGGAACAGGATATTTTTTCAGATGGGGGGTGTACAGTGAACGCAGTCTATTGTATTCTAAAATGCAAGGAATATCAGCGGTCACTTTACTTTCATCAAAGTTGATTGGAAATAGACCATCAAGTGTACATAAGCGTGATAGTGCTACGTAGCTCATGCCTTCTTTAAAAACTGTGTTTCCTATATCTATCAATGCTTTGTCTAGGGTAAGACCTTGGGATGTATGAATGGTGACTGCATATGCAAGAGTTAGAGAAAATTGTTCTCTACGTACATACATGTCTTTGAACTGGATGGAATCGAGTGGTACAGCGCCCTATCCTTTTCAACTCTGAAAGTTTGTCAAAGTGAATATTGACAAACTGAATGTTGTTTACAAGTGGGTATGATTGATAGCCAACAACTGTAGCCAGTGCCCCATTGACTAGCCCTTGCTCCGCGTCAAGGTAACGTTTAAGCATTACTCTACAATTTAAGGATAATTTTAATAATTTTTCCAACCCAGCTGTGTTTGATATTGAATTTTCTAAATTACTTAGGGGGTAATTCATAGAATTCAGCGCACAAGTGGCGCACGCGGCTGGTGCACAGTGTGCGTGTGCGAATCCCTGTGCCAGCCGCGTGCGCTAAAATCCATTTCCGCGCACAGCGTATTCATGGATTCCAGCCACCAAAACCAGCCGTGGCGCACAGTGGTGCAGCGACCCTGCAGCAGCGCCAGTTACGCCCCCAAGAACGCCTCTCGCGCAGAGAAAAGCCATCAATATACCCAATCCAGCGCAAAGGGCTGCGCTAACCCTGTACCAGCACGGCAAGCGGGCTACGTGTATCACTGGGGTGCGCGGGAAGTACCTCACGTGATTGGCCCCATGCGAGCAGGGTACGCATATTTCAGGGGTGCGCGGGAAGTTCCACACGCGATTTCCGCAGGGTACATGTATTTCAGGGGTGCGTGGGAAGTTCCACACGCGGTTGGGCCCGTGCGAGCAGGGTATGCGTATCTCAGCGGTGCGCGGGAAGTGCCACACGCAATTTCAGCAGGGTACGTGTATTTCGGGTTGCGGGGGAAGTTCCACACGCAATTTCAGCATGGTACGTGCATTTCAGGGGTGCGCAGGAATTTCCACATGCGATTGGGCCCGTGCGAGCAGGGTACGTGTAGCTCAGGGGTGCGCGGGAAGTGCCACACGCGATTTCAGCAGGGTACGTGTATTTCGGGGTGCAGGGGAAGTTCCACACGTGATTTCAGCATGGAACGTGCATTTCAGCGGTGCGGGGGAATTTCCACACGTGATTGGGCCCGTGCCAGCAGGGTACGCGTATCTCAGCGGTGCGCGGGAAGTGCCACATGCGATTTCAGCAGGGTACGTGTATTTCGGGGTGCGGGGCAAGTTTCACACGCAATTTCAGCAGGGTACGTGTATTTCAGGGGTGCGCGGGAATTTCCACAGGCGATTGGGCCCGTGCGAGCAGGGTACGCGTATCTCAGGGGTGCGCGGGAAGTGCCACACGCGATTTCAGCAGGGTACGTGTATTTCAGGGCTGCGCGGGAAATTCCACACGCGATTGGGCCCGTGCGAGCACGGTACGCGTATCTCAGGGGTGCGCGAGAAGTGCCACACGCGATTGCAGCAGGGTACGTGTATTTCAGGGGTGCGCGGGAATTTCCACACGCGATTTCATCATGGTACGTGTATTTTGGGGTGCGGGGGAAGTTTCACATGCGACATCAGCACGGCACATGTATTTCAGGGGTGCACGGGAAGTTCCACACATGATTTCATCAGGGTACGTGTATTTCGTGGTGCGGGGGAAGTTTCACACGCGACATCAGCAGGGTACGTGTATTCCAGGGGTGCGCGGGAAGTTCCACACGCGATTCCATCAGGGTACGTGTATTTCAGGGGTGCGCGGGAAGTTCCACACGCGATTGGGCCCGTGCGAGCAGGGTACACACATTTCAGGGGTGCGCGGGAAGTTCCACACGCGATTCCATCAGGGTACGTGTATTGCAGGGGTGCACGGGGAGCACCACACGTGAATTGCACATGTGGGTCCTCCCAGGTATTCCCTCTACACCCTCCACGGCCCCTGCAGGTGGCTCACACCACAGGGGCCTACCCTGCACATGTCCTGCAGGCACACCATCCACCATGGCCATGACCCCAGCCAACCCACATGTCAACTTGCACTACTGCCCACCAACGCATGTCCCCCTGCACCCCCAGCCACCAGGGGCACCCTCCACCAGGCCCCCACCCATGTCTCCCACCACCCCCACCCCCCAGCAGTGCAGGGGCACCCTCCACCAGGCCCCCACCCATGTCTCCCAGCACCCCCACCCCCCAGCACTGTGGGGCACCCTCCACCAGGCCACCACCCATGTCTCCCACCCACCACCCCCACCCCCCAGCACTGTGGGGCACCTGCCAGCAGGCCCCCACCCATGTGAAACTCATGTCTCCCACCACCCCACCCCCCAGCACTGTGGGGCACCTGCCAGCAGGCCCCCACCCATGTCCAACTCATGTCTCCCACCACCCCCACCCCCCAGCACTGTGGGGCACCTGCCAGCAGGACCCCACCCATGACTCCCACCACCCCCACCCCCCAGCAGTGCAGGGGCACACTCCACCAAGACCCCACCCATGTCTCCCAGCACCCCCACCCCCCAGCCACCAGGGGCACCCTCCACCAGGCCCCCACCCATGTCTCCCACCACCCCCACCCACCAGCACTGTGGGGCACCTGCCAGCAGGCCCCCACCCATGTCCAACTCATGTCTCCCACCACCCCCACCCCCCAGCACTGTGAGGCACCCTCCACCAGGCCCCCACCCATGTCTCCCACCACCCCCCAGCACTGTGGGGCACCCTCCACCAGGCCCCCACCCATGTCTCCCACCACCCCCCAGCACTGTGGGGCACCTGCCAGCATGCCCCCACCCATGTGCAACTCATGTCTCCCACCACCCCCACCCCCCAGCACTGTGGGGCACCTGCCAGCAGGCCCCCACCCATGTCTCCCACCCCCCCACCCCCAGCACTGTGGGGCACCTGCCAGCAGGCCCCCACCCATGACTCCCACCACCCCCATCCCCAACAGTGCAGGGGCACCCTCCACCAGGCCCCCACCCATGTCTCCCAGCACCCCCACCCCCCAGCCACCAGGGGCACCCTCCACCAGGCCCCCACCCATGTCTCCCACGACCCCCACCCCCCAGCACTGTGGGGCACCTGCCAGCAGGCCCCCACCCATGTACAACTCATGTCTCCCACCACCCCCACCCCCCAGCACTGTGGGGCACCCTCCACCAGGCCCCCACCCATGTCTCCCACCACCCCACCCCCCAGCACTGTGGGGCACCCTCCACCAGGCCCCCACCCATGTCTCCCACCACCCCCACCCCCCAGCATTGTGGGGCACCTGCCAGCAGGCCCCCATCCATGTGCAACTCATGTCTCCCACCACCCCCACCCCCCAGCACTGTGGGGCACCAGCCAGCAGGTCCCCACCCATGTCCAACTCATGTCTCCCACCACCCCCACCCCCCAGCACTGTGGGGCACCTGCCATCAGGCCCCCACCCATGTCCAACTCATGTCTCCCACCACCCCCACCCCCCAGCACTGTGGGGCACCCTCCACCAGGCCCCCACCCATGTCTCCCACCACCCCCACCCCCCAGCACTGTGGGGCACCTGCCAGCATGCCATCACCCATGACTCCCACTACCCCCACCCCCCAGCAGTGCAGGGGCACCCACCACCAGGCCCCCACCCATGTCTCCCAGCACCCCCACCCCCCAGCCACCAGGGGCACCCTCCACCAGGCCCCCACCCATGTCTCCCACCACCGCCACCCCCCAGCCACCAGGGGCACCCTCCACCAGGCCCCCACCCATGTCTCCCACCACCCCCACCCCCCAGCAGTGCAGGGGCACCCTCCACCAGGCCCCCACCCATGTCTCCCACCACCCCCACCCCCCAGCACTGTGGGGCACACTCCACCAGGCCCCCACCCATGTCTCCCACCCCCCCACCCCACAGGACTGTGGGGCACCTGCCAGCAGGCTCCCACCCATGTCTCCCACCACCCCCACCCCCCAGCAGTGCAGGGGCACCCTCCACCAGGCCCCCACCCATGTCTCCCACCACCCCCACCCCCCAGCACTGTGGGGCACCCTCCACCAGGCCCCCACCCATGTCTCCCACCACCCCCACCCCCCAGCATTGTGGGGCACCTGCCAGCAGGCCCCCACCCATGTGCAACTCATGACTCCCACCACCCCCACCCCCCAGCACTGTGGGGCACCTGCCAGCAGGCCCCCACCCATGTCCAACTCATGTCTCCCACCACCCCCACCCCCCAGCACTGTGGGGCACCTGCCAGCAGGCCCCCTCCCATGTCCAACTCATGTCTCCCACCACCCCCACCCCCCAGCACTGTGGGGCACCCTCCACCAGGCCCCCACCCATGTCTCCCACCACCCCCACTCCCCAGCACTGTGGGGCACCTGCCAGCAGGCCCCCACCCATGTCTCCCATCACCCCCACCCCCCAGCAGTGCAGGGGCACCCTCCATCAGGCCCCCACCCATGTCTCCCACCCCCCCACCCCCCAGCACTGTGGGGCACCTGCCAGCAGGCCCCCACCCATGTCTCCCACCACCCCCACCCCTCAGCAGTGCAGGGGTACCCTCCACCAGGCCCCCACCCATGTCTCCCACCACCCCACCCCCCAGCAGTGCAGGGGCACCCTCCACCAGGCCCCCACCCATGTCTCCCACCACCCCCACCCGCCAGCACTGTGGGGCACCCTCCACCAGGCCCCCAACCATGTCTCCCACCACCCCCACCCCCCAGCACTGTGGGGCACCTGCCAGCAGGCCCCCACCCATGACTCCCACCACCCCCACCCCCCAGCACTGTGGGGCACCCTCCACCAGGCCCCCACCCATGTCTCCCACCACCCCCACCCCCCAGCACTGTGGGGCACCTGCCAGCAGGCCCCCACCCATGTGCAACTCATGTTCGCCAGCCAACATGTCATCACAATCTAGATCCCTGGTCCCTATGGTCAGCCTCCAAATACAAAACACCCACCTGAGTATTGCATCCACCCACTCATAAATTGCAATTACATCACAGAACAACAATTGCATGTTCCGAAACAAACACATCTCCTTCACATACACCCAATGGGTGTCAGTGAATCTCAAAACCCATATCATGAAATGTATGAAACCAATGAGATACCACACATTGAAGTTCACCAAAAAAAATATGTATTAAAGGAAACATAAATAGAATCAAAAATAAAGAAACAGAAATGTGAATGTACAAAAATTAAAAGAAGCATGTCCGTGAAAAAAAGCAAAACCAAAAATAAAATTCCAAAGTAATGGTGTCCAAAGTCAATGTCCACAAAACAAAATCCAATGGGAAATAAAAAAGAAAGCCATTGCTCCATGGTTAAAATGTGAAGAAAAAATACAATCCAACAGTGAACTATGTACATGGGAACAAGCCAGGGTCCATTTTGCCAACAAAAGAAAGGAAACTACACTAACTAATAAAATAAACTATATAAAAAAATGTGGCCAATGTCCGAAAGGTCCAAATAAAATCAAAACAGAAATGAAACCTAACACTACCTACATAACTATGTACAAGGGCAGTGGGCTAGTTTGATGGCTCACTTGTGGATGTCCCGGGCCAGGGCATCATCGAACTCCTGCTCAATGTCCCGGAGGCGGTCCTCCTCCATGGCCCGAGGGTCCGCAGGGCCGTCGACGTGTCCACTCCAAACCCCTGCGGATTGCCTCAAGGCACTCGGCCCGCCTCAGGGCCCCCCGCATGGAGTTCTCCGCCCTGACCATTGTGAGCCGTGCCTCTTCCACCCGCTGCTGCTCCGCATCTATGGCGTGGCCCAACCGCTGCCACACGGAAGACACTCTCTGTCCTGGGTCCTCCTGCCCTCCGGCCGATGCCTGCCCCTCCGATGTTGAAGGCCCCGAGCCTTCATGGCTCCCACCACGTTGCTGCTGCTGCTGTGCCTCTGCCCGTGCACTGCCTCCTGCTGCCTGCACATCCTCCGCAGGCTGGGGTGCAGTCGTAGATGTGGCCACCCCTGCTGGACGTCCGACTCCCGACTGTGGCAGGGATGCCTCCTCCACCAGCCTGGCCGCACCGTCAGAGGCAGCTCCACAGGGCACTTAGCTGACTGATGGGTGGGAAGATGGCACGGAGGACGACTGGCGTGTAGGGGCTCCAGTTGAGGAGGGGGTCGTAGCAAGCCCCATCAGACGGAGGAATCTGGCCTGGGTGACCTGTCCCAGCAGGCTGACGTGGTCAACGAGCCATTCGAGATGACGTGCAGTCTCCTCATGAAAAGACTGCAGGTCACCTCGCATGGCCCGTTGACGCAACGCCACACCAGTCAGGACAGAGGCCAGTTGACGTGAGCTCATCCCCTGCCTGAAAACGGGTCTGGACGTAGGCATCCCTGCTGGTGGAAGATGATGCAGGGACAGGATCAGGGACAGGATTGCACACAGGCAGCTCTGCGGCGGCCTCTGCTCCCTTCTGTCCCTGGTCCTGCACTGCACCACTAGCACCAGTAGGATCCCCACCTCTAGACCCCGTCTCTGGTGCTTGCAGGGCCTCTTCCTCCACCAAACCCCCCACCAACCTGGATGGCTCTGTGCCATCTTCCTCTGTTGGGCCCTGTGGGGTCCCAGCTGCCCCTTCTGCTGCCGAGGAGTCCAACTCCAACCTCCGCCTCTTGGACCTCCCCCCGGCAGCTGCGGCCTGGGACGCGGCACCGGACTCCTCACTCCCCAACGAGATGACAACATGGGAGGGGAGCTGGGCCTTGCGTCTCCGGCTGGCGGTGGGATCCCCGCCGCTGTGCTCCACAGCACCTTCTCCGCCCTCTTCATCAGTTGACGCTGCAGACAGGGAGAAACAAAATACAGGCATCAGGGCACTGTACAATGGACACATACACACATGACAGTTGTACATGAGTGGCATTGGCAAACCTCAGACATGTCATCACAATCCCCAACACACAAATCATTTCAACTCGCACACATGAGTCATACCACAGCCATATTGCAACTGCCAGCACCATCCATACACATACAACAGCATGAGCAGGCAAAGGTGAGCCAGACATCACATGCAACACAGGAAGTGCACCACACATGTACACACACCACCACACTTGCATGCATGTATACACCTCTGCCAAGTGTTGCAGTGTTCAGACGGGCATCCATGTCACATCTGCCAATCAGGCTTCCACATACCGCTGTCACATGCATCCATGTTGCATCACTGTTGCACCCTTGTCAAATACACACACATGCACATGTACACAGTGCTGATACATGCACCTGAAAACAACATACATGTGTGACATCACGGACATGTCTACTTACATACACATTCATCCAAACATGTGTGCCCACACAACTGCATTTGGCATGCAAGCCTACACACAGAAGCACCATCCATGTCTCACACATTCCAGCCCTCGCATGTGTTAGCCCTACGGCCCTGTACACCCCCACCCATACTCGACCCCATACAAACAGATGTGCAACCTGCACACTACTGAAAAATCACCACACACACTGCTCACAATCAGGATGCATGTACACTTACCGCTCGACTCCAGACGGGTCTGCCTCTCAAGGACCTGGACGTGGAGCGCTGGGGATATGCGTTCCAGGACCCTCATCTGTTCTTCCGAAAAGTGGCCCCCCGGCGCCCCTTGGCATCCGCTGCCTTCAAGAGGTGCCGGGCCTTGTTCAGGGTCCTGGACCTGAAGTCCTCCCAGCGCTTCTTGACATGTTGTAAGTCACGGACTGCCATCCCCTCCGCGTTGATGGCAGTCACGATGTCAGTCCAGATCCGAGTCTGTCCTTCCTTGTCGGCGTGGGAACTTCCGAAGAAGGCATCATACTGCCCCAGGACTTGCTCCACCAGGACACCAACTTCGGTGGCACTGAAGCTGGTGCCCCTCTGCCTCTCTGGCCGGGGGTTGTCAGTGGTCTCAGATGGTGTTTGCCCCGACATGACAACCCCAGAGGCAGGAGTGGGTGGGCAACTGGGTCCTGGGGCTGGGCTGTGGAGCGATGGAATCCCAGTCGGGAGTCTTCGGTTCCAGCAGGGGTGGTCACAGCAACAGCACCCCTGGCTGATGTGCAGGCAGCAAATGGCAGGGCACGTGGGCAGCAGGCAGTCAGGCAGCAGCAGATGGCAGGTGGGAGCGTGCTCGGGGCTCTGGGGGGCAGTAGTTCGGCCTTCTGGGCAGGAGCGTGGTCTTCCGTGGGCTTACGCGTGGCCAGCTTGATACGGAGTGATTTGGCACGTGGAAAACCTGCATGTCAGCGTGTAATTCGAGGAAAGGCCCTTAGCGCGTAAGCGCGTCTGCACGCATACGCATTTTCATTGGACAGAAGGCCCCTCAAGCGCAAGCGCCCCTGTGACGTGACGCGTACAGACGTGCATGGGCATTTCAGCGCGCGTGAAAAACTGCACGTCCGCGTGTAATACGAGGAAAGGGCCCATGCGCGTAAGCGCGCGTGAAAAACTGCACGTCCACGTGCAATACGAGGAAAGGGCCCATGCGCGTAAGCGCGCGTGGAAAACTGCACGTCCGCGTGTAATATGAGGAAAGGGCCCATGCGCGTAAGTGACGTGACGCGCGTGTGCGTTTCCCTCAGCTCGGGTTAAAGGTGAGAGGTTCCAGCAGTTCGCTGTACGTGCCTTTCGTGGAGACCGACGTGTGTTGCTGCTTCCTGTTGTTTCACGCGCCATCACAACTTCACAGCTATCAAGGACGTATCTCTTCTTTTGGCGGGGGTATTGGCTACGCGTGTTTTTCTGCATCGCGCTAGTCAGACGGTGAGTCGCACACGCTCTTTTTCCCACTGCGGGTGCACCTGTGTATCGCACCCATTTTCGATGTCATAGTAGCCTGCGTGTCCCACGCGTACGCGTTATTCATGTTACTGGGTGCCAACGCGTACTGCGGGAGGTTGAATCCACGCACATAGGCTGCAGGGTTGCGTGCACGGTTTTACTGCAGTTTTGGGGTGCCTGAGCGTTGCGTGACCCGTCACCACATCAACGGGGTCATATACAGCCTTGCAGGTGCAGGGGGCTGTTAACATCTTGCTTCCCACCCCCTTCACCCCAATTGCCAGGTCAATTGTGGTGTACACCTCCCATTGGCACCACTCCATCTGTGCCAGCACTACTACATCTGTGCCATGGTTGGGAGGGCACCAAAGGTGAGGGGCGCCTCAGCTGGGCATCCTCCTCGTGACGGGCGTGGTCGGGGACGTGGCCGTGGTGACCAGGGAGTAGGGGGACTCCAGGGTGATCAGGGCAGCCACAGAGGGGGAAGAGGCAGGGGTGCACCACTTGAGCACAATGTTGTGCCATGTGTCGGTGAAGCCATGCCACCACCCCATGTGGTTGTGGGGGATGCAGCTCCTGCATCTGGCACTGGCACCCGTATGACCCGGCAGTCCGTTCCATCGACTGCCACGGGCCCAAGGGTAGTGGTAGCTGCAGGTGCAGCTTTGGACACTGCCACCCAGGCTCAGGGTCTGCCAGCGCAGGCTGCGTTGGCACTTGAAGAGCCCTTGGTAGATCTCCAACAGGCCAGGGGGGAAACCATAGGGGCACGCCGGGCTGCTCAGACCAAGAAACGTGTCCCTGGGGCAGTCATGTAATCTGCTGCCCCGAACAGCCGGGTGTTGGCAAGTGCAGGGGCAGATGCACCCAACAGAACCCCGGTTGTGAGTCTGCCAACCAGGACCGTTGCGGTCAATGACCCTGCCACAGCTGATGTTGCTGCGCAGGGTCCATTAGTGGGCACCCAGCTGCCACTGACACAAGTCAGGCCTTTGGTTATCCCTCCACCTGCCACTCCCTTGGCTCAATCCACCGAACCCACTGGCCATACTGGTCAGGGCGGCATTAGCCAGCCAGGGTCTGCGCCACAGTCCAAGAGGAGGAAGGTTGCACCTGCAGCACAGGCTGGGACCCCACACACAGCCAAGACCTCCTGCACATCGAGGAAGAAGCCTTTCTGTAAGCAGGAACTGGACTTCCTCGTGGACTACGTGCGGGGCCACAGCCGTGACATGCTAGTGGGTGCCAATAGTCAGACTACGGCTGCCCAACGTGACACCCACTGGAAGCATGTTGCGGAACATGTCAGTTCATTCGGCCATGAGGTGCGCACGGCGCAGGAGTGCAAAAAGCGTTGGAATGACATCAAGCGCAGCACTAAGGCTAAGCGTGCCTCAAATTACAACTTGACTCTGGTGACTGGCGGTGGGCCTGCACCAGAGGAGGAAGAACTCACTCCGCATGAGGCTCTCGTTGCGGAGTTCATACCACCTGAATTGGTCGAAGGAGTGGGAGAGATGCTGGACTTTGATGCCCAGTCCAGTGAGTGTTGATGCGTGTTTGTTGAGGACGTGTGTGTTTCACTTGTGGGATGTAATGTGCATGATTGCTGCTACATGTGACGTGCACATGGTTCTGATGTGTAAGTAATGCAATGCTTCCGTCATGCATGTCTCCTCTGCCTGCATGCGGGACTCCATGTGGGCATGCTCCCTTGCCCCTCCTCTGCCACTCTGCACCCCAGTTCCACCTTTGCACTGGTCTGCTTCAATCTTGCCAATGTGTAGTTTCTTGTTCATGTGTCCTGTGTAGATGCTAACTTCCAGCGTAGAAACTGCCAGACATATGCCGTGTGGTACAGCCTTAGTACTCGATGCAGGGTATCTCACTTGTACTGTGCATGGGTCAGATGTCCCGCAGGGACATGAGTGCCCATTCATGCTCCATGTGCATTGCACGCATGCCCCTATGTGTCCTTGACTGGATGATCACTGTAATATGAGTCCTTGGTTACATACATTGCCTGCCATCTCATCGGCCTCCCCATGTCAACTGTGGCTCAGTCCTGCGTTGCACACATGTTTAGGCTCTGACAATCTGCGTGGCTCACAGGCCTCAGCCTGTTCAATGGCCAATGACTCTGTCCAACTCTTGTTGTGTCTTCTTCACACGTGGGCGGCCTCCGGAGTTTTCATCATGTGTCCTGCCCACTGTCCCAGCATCATTTGCAGTGTTGTAATTTGAATCACATTAAGCTGTTGATGCCAGTCAACACTGCCTGTCAATACAAAGGTGTATGGTCAGCCTTTTGATACCATGCTAGGTATTCCTGCTTTGGTACTGGGGTGGAGGGGTGCTTGGCTTCTAGACATGGTGCACATTGAATGCACAATGCACGTGATGCCTGAATTTGACATTGCACTGCCTTCACTTTTCCTGGCACACACCATGGAGTGCTTGTACATGTAGGTAGTGAGTGGCGTACACATTTTCTGCACTGCATAGACCCACTTCCATGTAAACTGCCACCTTTCAACAGGTCTGATCACAGAAGCTATTCAAAGTAGACCCAGCATGCATGCCAGATCATATGTTGTGTGTCACATGTCTGCCAGTTGCCTTTGCTGTCGGTGTGTGTGTGTGTCGTGTGCTTCTGACATGTGTAGTGACCTTTTTTCTCTCTATTTTTCAGGTGATGAAGCAATGGAGGCGGAGGATGGTGTTGTCATGCCAGACACAGGGTTGGTAACACCACATCAACCCGGCACTAGTGGGGGTCGTGGGGTGATAGGCCACGAAAACCCCCAAGTGCTGCAGTCCATCTTGTCTCTGGCTGCCTATGAGTCCAGCCTTGATGACGACTCTGACGTCCATGTTGAGTTGGATGAGCATCAAGTCCATGTGTCAGGGGTGAGTGATTCTGATGTGGACACTCCTCTGTCTGCGACACCTGCACTGAGGGATCAGACAGTCTTGGTTCCTCCGCCCGTGGTGGATCGGGACGCAGGGTCACCCTCCACACCAGTCACTGATGTGCCTGGGACATCACGTCGACGGGGGCATGTAGTCGTGCAGCCGCAGGCGGTGCCAACACAGCGAGGACCCCCGGTCCTTGGGTCCCGCAGGGGTCAAGCCGGGCAACGCGGTCGCTACGCGCAACCGCTGTATACTGAGTGGGAGGAAGACATGACTGCCAATTCCGAACGGCAGGGGGCAGCAATGGAGAACATCGCTGAGAGCATGGAGCGTGTGGCCCGATCTTTGCTCCCCCCTGCTAGGCAGGTGCTTCTCCAGCAGCAGGCGGCACGGTCCACGGCCCGCTCGCTCAGGCTGGGCATGGCGGCCTCAGACAGGGCACGCCAGGCTGAAATGTCGTCTCTGCGTCAAGCAATTGCTGCTCACGCAGAGGCGAACATGGATGCCCTGAGGGAGGAGTATGCGTCCCTCAGATCCACTCTGGGTGTACTTATGATGTCCCAGAGGCAGCAGGCAGAGGAGAGGTTTGCACAG
The DNA here is from genome assembly GCF_040938575.1 of Ambystoma mexicanum. Classification (NCBI taxonomy): domain Eukaryota; kingdom Metazoa; phylum Chordata; class Amphibia; order Caudata; family Ambystomatidae; genus Ambystoma; species Ambystoma mexicanum. The sequence continues at coordinate 1,191,162,054 of NC_090924.1, forward strand.
CTTGAGCGTACCATCTCGGCTGAGCTACAGGCTTGCCGGGAGGTGCAGCGGTTGTCCAGCCAGGCCTTACAGGAGGAACTCCGTGTTACACGTGCTACCTTGCAAGAGGAAGCACGTGTATCACGTGAGGTTCTACATGCAGACCTACATCACATCGCCACACAGAACCAGGCTCACCCGTCTGGCAGACTTGCTGCCGACGAGGGGCAAGCTGTGGCTAGGCATGGCCAGGCTACTGTGCCACGTCCTCCTTTACAGGATGAGCCAGACACGGATGACCATCTATCTCCCACATAGGTCGGGCTGTGCAGGCGTTGAGCCCATGGAGTTTTTTTTTTTGGCTCAGCATCATCGCATGTGGATGTTGAGCAGCACCCTGTACCTCCCCCCTCCTGGGTGCCTCCCCTACCCCCCGGTTCGTATGTGGCCATTTTTGATTTTTCTTTTAGTTTAGTCAGTTAAGTTTCTGTTTGATAGTTAGTTTAAATAGGTAATGTAGGTTTTCCATTGTTAGTGCAATTAGTTAATAGTTGATTTAGTTTAAAATTGCTAGTCTATTGTGCTTTCATCTGACGGTGAGGTGCTTTGTGGCTTTTGAAGGCATCCACTGTCTGTTCCAGCTGTGCCCTTCATGGTTGTCTTGTGTATGTGTTTGCTGCTTGGGGTCCTTGACTCACATATGCCACTCCTGCCTCCCTTATCCATGGGCTCGCAAGGATGGTTCGGTGTTACAGAATATTACACAAGGGCTTTGGACTGTCATATCTGTGGCATGTCTGGTGCTGTGTGACTTGTGTTGACACCCCTAGTGGGGATGATTTTGGTGTCATTGTCCACTGTTCGGCTTTTGCTAGATGGGGTGTGTCATGAATAATGTGTACATTGATTGCTATGCATTGTGTAGTATGTTTCATATCTTTCCTGTACACGTGCTTGTTGCAATTCATGCTGTAGATAGTGTACCACACATTGGATGTGAAAGACGGACTGATGGTGTGATTTGTGATGTGACTCTCTGACATGGTCAAGTAATGAGATGCCTGATAAGACACACACAGATGACTTTGAAGCATTAATCATGTGTTTCATACCCTTTCTGCAGGGGGATGAGCCTCCAGAACACCTTTGCCAGCAGACATGGCCCATTGGACGACGGAAATTTGGACCCATTTGTTGTTGCCAACATGCACATGTGTGCACAAGCAGAGGCACAGTGATTGCAGACCCACATCCTAGAACTGCTGACATGTTCCAAGGAACTCCAGGCAAGGTGAGCATCACAGGGGGGCCACGACACAGCAAAGCTTGCACCAGGCGAGTTGCACATGCAGGCTTAGTCACAGCACTGAGGGTGAGCTTAGACGAATATTGGTGTTGAAGCACACAATGCAGCTCAGATTTGTTTGTGGACTGATGGCTGTTGATAGTAGGGTTGTCTGGGACACATGCAGGGGCAGTGGCACATACCCTCCGGTACACCAAGGTCCATTGAGGCACTTGTATCAACCATGTAGCCTTCCAAGACATGGAAAGGGGCAGCTCACAGGGACATACAGCAAGGGACATACTCGGGTGCAGTGCATTTCATTTCCATGTACTTTATGAAAAATGCACTGCCAACTTTGTTTCGGTCATGGTGGTACGCAACTTGCACTGAAGTCATGGCTTGCTATATGGGTCTGTCTGCTTACCCAGGGAGTTTTGCATGTTGTGTGAATTGTGACACATTGGTGTTCCATTTGCCACGCACCCACCGGCGGCTGACTTACTGCATTGACTGTGTATGACCCGTCACAGGGGTACTGATATATATGGGTACGAAGCATCTACACCAGATTGTCTGTTTGTAGAGTACTTTGTTGCTATGGGGCATGTTTGGTGGTGTGTTTTTGTGTAATTGGCACGTACTGGTTGTTGACTGTGGCTCTCTTTGCAGCATTGCAGTGCTCCTGTAACCGGACCTGAGAGTGCGCAGGCAGGAAGCCAGCACTCAAAACCAGAGCTAAGTGTCTTGTTGTTTTTCTTTCAATCTGCTCTGCATAGGCTTGCTGGGGGGGTGCACTAATGCATGGATGTATGTGTGATTCAATTTGGTATGTTTTTTTCCCCCTAATCACCCGGAATCCTATGCAATTTTGAACCCTGTACCCTCTACCCGGTGTTCCTGCTTCCCGTACCTATCCAAGCAACGTTCCCTAACCCTCTTTCCCCGCTGGGGTTGCGGATGCCTGTGTAAGCCCCGAACTTCCAGGTGCCAAAACCCTAGAGTGGGTGGTTGGTTCGTACCACTCCTAAGCCTGGACTACAGAAGGCCATAACAATAATGTCCAAGTTTGTTTGGATTGTGTATGAGTTCATGCAGGTAGTACATTTTCGTTCATTCCCTACTTTCATGTGTCATTGCTCCTCCCCTCTCCTGCCACTCATTCCAGTTATCCAGTGTGCCAACACCTGTCCCGACTGCATATCCCTGAACCTCCTTCCCCACCAGGGTCTCAGGGGCCTGTGTGAGTTTGACCTTGCAGGCACCCGGGACACGGAGGGGGTGGTTGTTTCGTGACACTCCCGCGCCTGTACACGGGACCTGTGACAATACACATCCGTTCATGATGCATCATCCTATGTTATGTACCACACATGGTTCACATCCTGTTGTGACATTGTTTTACTGTGCTACCTTGGTTGTTGCATCATTGTGGTAGTACTTGGCCTTTGGCTACGTCAAGTCATCTACTGGAGGATGTTCGGGTTCATTTTTATGCCTTGGATTTTGTGATTTTGGAAATGAGTGTGGATTCTGAGGGTTCAGGCATCTTTTTACACACAAGGTGGGAGATGGTGGCGAAGGGTAAAGGTGATCCTGTGGCCAGGTGGAATTGAGGGTTGGAGGCTCCATGACCCAGGTGCAGTTGTTCAGTGGGTCATGGTCATTTGTGAGGGAGGGGGGGTTGTTGTTGATAGTTGCCTTGCCCTGCAGTGTGATGGGAACTCTGACATTGTAATGGTGGTATCCTATGTACATGTTGTGTTCTGCTGATCAATGCCTGTTCATGTGTTGTGTTTTCCTTTCAGGTGCGAGGGGATAGTTGTGGTTTGACATGCTGGGGTGTACACCTGGTGAATGTTCACATGTGATGTGTAGGGAACACTGATGGTCACTTGAGTGCACATGCATATGTGGAGTGCATGTCCTTGCAGAACCACACACTTGCACTCTGATGCACTACATGTACTCCCACCCTTGCATATCCATGTGTACACTGTTTGCCTTCTGGTGCCCACTGTGTCCCTGCAGCACATGTTCTGTGACCTATTATGGATCCAGTACATGCCTAATTTGATGTTTGATGTGGTCTGTCACTTAGATGTGATGCTCAGGGTGTGCATCACACACAATGGCTGTTCACTGTGCTGTGCGCTGAGCAGTGTGTTGCAGGAGTAGGACACTGCACACATGAGCTGCAGTGTAGATTTTGCAATGCATAATGTGCATGTAGACAGGCATTCATTGTTATGTTACGTCTACGACTGTTGTAATGCATTTGGAAATTACTTATTTTGGGTGGGAGATTTTGTTGGTCTGTCATTTCATCTGATTCCGGGTCAGGCATCATTGTCTGATGCCACTGTACATTTAGGACATGGCAATGTGTACCTTATCGTTACTGTGTTGGTGTATGGGTATTGCTTGCCATGTCATGTTGATGTTTGGGAGGGTTTGAGTGACATGACAGTGATGGCCATGGCCTGTTTTGCAGGTGTGTGTGATGCACACCTTGCATGTCAGGGTCATCCGCTTCTCAGAGCAACTAGCTGGGGGTAGATTTCTCTCTGCGGCAGGGCCCTCCCCCTGGAACAGACTTCCTGCCTGACTTGAACTTGAGGGGAACCATCTCCAGTTCTGGAAGCACCTCAAGACCTTCCTCTTTGCTTCTGCTTACTCTCTGCCTCTCCCTTGCAGAATTCTTCACGGGAACTGCACAGGAGCTGCAACTGGGCCACTCTCACCGACCTCGGTCCCTGGCCCAGCCACTCTCCACTTGCACTGCCTCCCTGGCAACCCCTGCACTGCAGTACTGTCTCTCTATCCCTACAGCCCTCCCTTCCCAGCACTTGTCTGCACTTACCTTTGCAGTTGCCACCAGCTGACCTATGTATTATTTTTGTTGGGCTACTTCCCTTGTACTGGACTCCCCCTGACCCTTCCCCTTGCACTTTTCCCTTCCCCCTACCCCTGCACTTGCACGATCTCAATGACACCTGGCCTAGTAGTACCGTTGTCTGTCTTCCCTTGTTCCCCCCTCCCTGCCTCATTGCGCCTTGAAATACTTGTGTATGGGCCATATCATGTCATATGTCATATGTGTGCCTTTTGGTCACACAGGATAGCTTGTGTTTAAGTAGCTAGGGATGCAGACGATGTGGCACTTCCATGGCAACTATCTCAGGGTGGTAGGGTTGTGACAGTTGACTGTCTCTTTGTCATGATCGATTGTCACCTGGTATGTGCCAGGCCTGTGTGCACTCCGCAGGGGTGGGAGTTTAGGTGAAAAATGTGGCCACAAGCTGGTTCCGGGCTTTCTCACCACGTGCCCTGTCCCCTCCCATGGGCAGCGCCTGTGCCTGTGGTTGGGGATGTGGGGGCACCACCATGTCCACCGGGACGCCCTGCCGGATTGCAACATTGTGCAGGACACATGCTGCCACAATGATCCTGCACACTACTGGTGGTGCATAGAGTAGTTGCCCACCAGAGCGGTCAGGGGAGCGGAAACGTGACTTGAGCACTCCGAATGTGCGCTCCACTATGCCCCTGGTTGCAATATGGGCGGCGTTGTATCTTACCTGGGGTGGTGTGGTGGGGTTCCGGATTGGCGTCATCGTGTGGTTGCTCAGAGGGTAGGCACTGTCCCCTGGGGAGGTGATAATAGTTGAGATTATTAGGGTTTGGATATTTGTCTGTGTGTGACTTGCATGCATGTGCAAGTGCATTTGTACTGACCTAGGAGCCATGTGTCACCATGCTTCCCAGCTTCCAGTGCCCGGCTCGGGGCGGACATTCTGTATATGAAACTGTCATGGGTGGAGCCAGGGTAGTTTGCATAGACAGAGGTGATGATTCCCTTTGCATCACATATCACCTGTACATTGATGGAATGCCAGTGCTTGCGGTTTTGGTAGATGTGCTCAGTGGCCCTAGGTGGAGGTAGGGCCACATGGGTGCAATCTATGGCACCAAGCACTTTGGGGAAGTGTGCCACCCTGAAAAAATCCAGGACAACGGCCTGCCTTTCTGCGGGTGTTCTGGGCATGTATATGTGCCTGCGGACTGAGGGGCGCGCTGTCATGATTGCCAGTACCTGGTGTAGGCAGCGTGACTGCGTGGCCTGTGAGACGCCCCCCACTATGGCAGTAGTCCGCTGAAATGACCCAGTGGCCAAAAAATGCAGGACATTGAGCAGCTTCTCCAAGGGGCTCAATGCTTGGGAGCAAAGGGTGGGGGATGTGAGGTCATCTTCCCACTCCCTGACCAGGTCTAGGATGATATGGGGTGGAAACCTATACCTGCCGTAGACCTGGTCGTCAGGCATCCCAAAAAGGCTTGTCAGTGGTGCGAAAATGCGTGCCCTGGCTATTCTCCTCCTCCTGCGGTGTCCCACGATCAGTGCAGCGACAAATGGGGCATTCATCGTAGCTGTATATACGCGTTTGTTGTTTGCATGCACTTTTATGCTGTGCGCGGGGATGCCTCCGCCTGCCTTCGTGTGGGTGGATGCGTTGAAGCCTGTGCACATCTTTTGCCGTGCGCGGGTTTCCCGTATTCGGATACATGGTAAGACTGTACGTCCGAGTGTCATCGCGTGTGATCGGAGGGGAGTGAGCGTACACGCAATTGGCCTGGGTACGTGTGTTTGGGGTGCGCGGGAAGTTCCACACGCGATTAGCCTGGGTACGTGTGTTCTGGGGTGCGCGGGAACTTTCACACGCGATTGGTGGAAATCCACGTGTGTTCTGTCATCACGTGCAATGAGGGAAACACCCGCGCGCGTCACGTCACAGACGCGCTCACGCGCTAAGGGCCTTTGGTCCAATGAAATCGCCTATGCGTGCTGCTGTGCATACGCGCTAAGGGCCTTTCCTCGAATTACACGCTGACGTGCAGATTTTTCACGTGCCAAATCACTCCGTATCAAGCTGGCCATGCGTAAGCACACGGAAGACCACGCTCATGCCTAGAAGGCTGAACTACTGCCCCCCAGAGCCCCGAGCACGCTCCCACCTGCCATCTGCTGCTGCCTGACTGCCTGCTGCCCACGTGCCCTGCCATTTGCTGCTTGCACATCAGCCAGGGGGGCTGTTGCTGTGACCACCCCTGCTGGAACCGAAGACTCCCGACTGAGATTCCATCGCTCCACAGCCCAGCCCCAGGACCCAGTTGCCCACCCACTCCTGCCTCTGGGGTTGTCATGTCGGGGCAAACACCATCTGAGACCACTGACAACCCCCGGCCAGAGAGGCAGAGGGGCACCAGCTTCAGTGCCACCGAAGTTGATGTCCTGGTGGAGCAAGTCCTGGGGCAGTATGATGCCCTCTTCGGAAGTTCCCGCGCCGACAAGGAAGGACGGACTCGGATCTGGACTGACATCGTGACTGCCATCAACGCGGAGGGGGTGGCAGTCCGCGACTTACAACATGTCAAGAAGCGCTGGGAGGACTTCAGGTCCAGGACCCTGAACAAGGCCCGGCGCCTCTTGAAGGCAGCGGATGCCAAGGGGCGCCGGGGCCACTTGTCGGAAGAACAGATGAGGGTCCTGGAACGCATATCCCCAGCGCTCCACGTCCAGGTCCTTGAGAGGCAGACCCGTCTGGAGTCGAGCGGTAAGTGTACATGCATCCTGATTGTGAGCAGTGCGTGTGGTGATTTTTCAGTAGTGTGCAGGTTGCACATCTGTTTGTATGGGGTTGAGTATGGGTGGGGTTGTACAGGGCCGTGGGTCTAACACATGCGAGGGCTGGAATGTGTGAGACATGGATGGTGCTTGTGTGTGTAGGCTTGCATGCCAAATGCAGTTGTGTGGGCACACATGTTTGGATGAATGTGTCTTTAAGTAGACATGTCTGTGATGTCACGCATGTATGTTGTTTTCGGCTGCATGTATCAGCACTGTGTACATGTGCATGTGTGTGTATTTGACAAGGGTGCAACAGTGATGCAAACTGGATGCATGTGACAGCGGTATGTGGAAGCCTGATTGGCAGATGTGACATGGATGCCCGTCTGAACACTGCGACACTTGGCAGGGGTGTACACATGCATGCAAGTGTGGTGGTGTGTGTACATGTGTGGTGCACTTCCTGTGTTGCATGTGATGTCTGGCTCACCTTTGCCTGCTCATGCTGTTGTATGTGTATGGATGGTGCTGGCAGTTGCGATATGGCTGTGGTATGGCTCATGTATGCGAGTTGAAATGACATGTGTGTTGGGGATTGTGATGACATGTCTGAGGTTTGCCAATGCCACTCATGTACAACTGTCATGTGTGTATGTGTCCATTGTACAGTGCCCTGATGCCTGTGTTTTGTTTCTCCCTGTCTGCAGCGTCAACTGATGAAGAGGGCGGAGAAGGTGCTGTGGAGCACAGCGGCGGGGATCCCACCGCCAGCCGGAGACGCAAGGCCCGGCTCCCCTCCCATGTTGTCATGTCGTCCCAGGCCGCAGCTGCCGGGGGGAGGTCCAAGAGGCGGAGGTTGGAGTTGGACTCCTCGGCAGCAGAAGCGGCAGCTGGGACCCCACAGGGCCCAACAGGAGAAGATGGCACGGAGTCATCCAGGTTGGTGGGGGGTTTGGTGGAGGAGGAGGCCGTGCAAGCACCAGAGACAGGGTCTGGAGGTGGGGATCCCACTGGTGCTAGTGGTGCAGTGCAGGACCAGGGACAGGAGGCAGCACAGGCCGCCGCGGAGGTGCCTGTGTGCAATCCTGTCCCTGATCCTGTCCCTGCATCATCTTGCACCAGCAGGGATGCCTACGTCCAGACCCGTTTTCAGGCAGGGGATGAGCTCACGTCAACTGGCCATCCTCTGCCTGCGGACGTGGCTATCCGGGTCCGGGTTGAGCCTGTCCTGACTGGTGTGGCGTTGCGTCAACGGGCCATGCGAGGTGACCTGCAGTCTTTTCATGAGGAGACTGCATGTCATCTCGAATGGCTCGTTGACCACGTCAGCCTGCTGGGACAGGTCACCCAGGCCGGATTCCTCCGTATGATGGGGCTTGCTACGACCCCCTCCTCAACTGGACCCCCTATGCGCCAGTCGTCCACTGTGCCATCTTCCCACCCATCAGTCACCTGGGTGCCCTGTGGAGCTGCCTCTGACGGTGCGGCCAGGCTGGTGGAGGAGGCATCCCTGCCACAGTCGGGAGTCGGACGTCCAGCAGGGATGGCCACATCAACGACTGCACCCCAGTCGGCGGAGGATGTGCAGGCAGCAGGAGGCAGTGCACGGGCAGAGGCAAAGCAGCAGCAGCAACGTGGTGGGAGCCATGAAGGCTCGGGGCCTTCAACATCGGAGGGGCAGGCATCGGCCGGAGGGCAGGAGGACCCAGGACAGAGAGTGTCTTCCGTGTGGCAGTGGTTGGGCCACGCCATAGATGCGGAGCGGCAGCAGGCGGAAGAGGCACGGCTCACAATGGTCAGGGCGGAGAACTCCATGCGGAGGGCCCTGAGGCGGGCCGAGTGCCTCGAGGCAAACCGCAGGGTTATGGAGGTGGACACGTCGACGGCCCTGCGAACCCTCGGGGCCATGGAGGAGGACCGCCTCCGGGACATTGAGCAGGAGTTCGATGATGCCATGGCCCGGGACATCCACAAGTGAGCCGTCAAACTAGCCCGCTGCCCTTGTACATAGTTATGTAGGTAGTGTTAGGTTTCATTTTTGTTTTGATTTTATTTGGACCTTTCGGACATTGGCCACATTTTTGTATATAGTTTATTTTATTAGTTAGTGTAGTTAGATAGGTTTGCTTTCTTTTGTTGGGATAATGGAACCTGGATTGTTCCCATGTACATAGTTCACTGTTGGATTGTATTTTTTTTTCACATTTTAACCATGGAGCAATGGCTTTCTTTTTTATTTCCCATTGGATTTTGTTTTGTGGACAGTGAATTTGGACACCATTACTTTGGAATTTTATTTTTGGTTTTGCTTTTTTTCACGGACAAGCTTCATTTAATTTTTGTACATTCACATTTCTGTTTCTTTATTTTTGATTCTATTTATGTTTCCTTTAATACATATTTTTTTTGGTGAACTTCAATGTGTGGTATCTCATTGGTTTCATGCATTTCATGATATGGGTTTTGAGATTCACTGACACCCATTGGGTGTATGTGAGGGAAATGTGTTTGTTTCCGAACTTGCAATTGGTGTTCTGTGATGTAATTGCGAATTATGAGTGGGTGGATGCAATACTCGGGTGGGTGTTTTGCATTTGGAGGCTGACCATAGGGACCAGGGATCTAGATTGTGATGACATGTTGGCTTGGGAACATGAGTTGCACATGGGTGGGGGACTGCTGGCAGGTGCCCCACAGTGCTGGGGGGTGGGGGTGGTGGGGAACATGAGTTGGACATGGGTGGGGGCCTGCAGGCAGGTGCCCCACAGTGCTGGGGGGTGGGGGTGGTGGGGAACATGAGTTTTACATGGGTGGGGGGCTGCTGGCAGGTGCCCCACAGTGCTGGGGGGTGGGGGTGGTGGGGAACATGAGTTGGACATGGGTGGGGGCCTGCAGGCAGGTGCCCCACAGTGCTGGGGGGTGGGGGTGGTGGGAGACATGGGTGGGGGCCTGGTGGAGGCTACCCCTGGTGGCTGGGGGTGGGGGTGCTGGGAGACATGAGTTGTTCATGGGTGGGGGCTTGCTGGCAGGTGCCCCACAGTGATGGGGGGTGGGGGTGGTGGGAGACATGGGTGGGGGCCTGGTGGAGGGTGCCCCTGCACTGCTGGGGGGAGGGGGTGGTGGGAGAAATGGGTGGGGGCCTGGTGGAGGCTGTCCCACAGTGCTGGGGGGTGGGGGTGGTGGGAGACATGGGTGGGGGCCTGGTGGAGGGTGCCCCTGCACTGCTGGGGGTGGGGGTGGTGGCAGACATGGGTGGGGGCCTGGTGGAGGCTGCCCCTGCACTGCTGGGGGGGTGGGGTGGTGGGAGACATGGGTGGGGGCCTGGTGGAGGCTGCCCCTGGTGGCTGGGGGGTGGGGGTGCTGGGAGACATGGGTGGGGGCCACATTTTAACCATGGAGCAATGGCTTTCTTTTTTATTTCCCATTGGATTTTGTTTTGTGGACAGTGACTTTGGACACCATTACTTTGGAATTTTATTTTTGGTTTTGCTTTTTTTCACGGACATGCTTCATTTAATTTTTGTACATTCACATTTCTGTTTCTTTATTTTTGATTCTATTTATGTTTCCTTTAATACATATTTTTTTTGGTGAACTTCAATGTGTGGTATCTCATTGGTTTCATGCATTTCATGATATGGGTTTTGAGATTCACTGACACCCATTGGGTGTATGTGAGGGAAATGTGTTTGTTTCAGAACTTGCAATTGGTGTTCTGTGATGTAATTGCGAATTATGAGTGGGTGGATGCAATACTCGGGTGGGTGTTTTGCATTTGGAGGCTGACCATAGGGACCAGGGATCTAGATTGTGATGACATGTTGGCTTGGGAACATGAGTTGCACATGGGTGGGGGACTGCTGGCAGGTGCCCCACAGTGCTGGGGGGTGGGGCTGGTGGGGAACATGAGTTTTACATGGGTGGGGGGCTGCTGGCAGGTGCCCCACAGTGCTGGGGGGTGGGGGTGGTGGGGAACATGAGTTGGACATGGGTGGGGGCCTGCAGGCAGGTGCCCCACAGTGCTGGGGGGTGGGGGTGGTGGGAGACATGGGTGGGGGCCTGGTGGAGGCTGCCCCTGGTGGCTGGGGGTGGGGGTGCTGGGAGACATGAGTTGTTCATGGGTGGGGGCCTGCTGGCAGGTGCCCCACAGTGATGGGGGTGGGGGTGGTGGGAGGCATGGGTGGGGGCCTGGTGGAGGGTGCCCCTGCACTGCTGCGGGGAGGGGGTGGTGGGAGAAATGGGTGGGGGCCTGGTGGAGGCTGTCCCACAGTGCTGGGGGGTGGGGGTGGTGGGAGACATGGGTGGGGGCCTGGTGGAGGGTGCCCCTGCACTGCTGGGGGGTGGGGGTGGTGGGAGACATGGGTGGGGGCCTGGTGGAGGCTGCCCCTGCACTGCTGGGGGGGTGGGGTGGTGGGAGACATGGGTGGGGGCCTGGTGGAGGCTGCCCCTGGTGGCTGGGGGGTGGGGGTGCTGGGAGACATGGGTGGGGGCCTGGTGGAGGCTGCCACTGCACTGCTGGGGGGTGGGGGTGGTAGGAGACATGGGTGGGGGCCTGGTGGAGGCTGCCCCTGGTGGCTGGGCGGTGGGGGTGCTGGGAGACATGGGTGGGGGCCTGGTGGAGGCTGCCCCTGCACTGCTGGGGGTGGGGGTGGTGGGAGACATGGGTGGGGGCCTGGTGGAGGGTGCCCCTGCACTGCTGGGGGGTGGGGGTGGTTGTAGACATGGGTGGGGGCCTGCTGGCAGGTGCCCCACAGTGCTGGGGGGTGGGGGTGGTGGGAGACATGGGTGGGGGCCTGGGGGAGGGTGGCCCTGCACTGCTGGGGGGTGGGGGTGGTGGGAGACATGGGTGGGGGCCTGGTGGAGGCTGCCCCTGCACTGCTGGGGGGGTGGGGGTGGTGGGAGATGTGGGTGGGGGCCTGGTGGAGGCTGCCCCTGGTGGCTGGGGGGTGGTGGTGGTGGGAGACATGGGTGGGGGCCTGGTGGAGGCTGCCCCTGCACTGCTGGAGGGTGGGGGGGGTGGGAGACATGGGTGGGGGCCTGGTGGAGGCTGCCCCTGGTGGCTGGGGGATGGGGGTGCTGGGAGACATGGGTGGGGGCCTGGTGGAGGCTGCCCCTGGTGGCTGGGGGGTGGGGGTGCTGGGAGACATGGGTGGGGGCCTGGTGGTGGGTGCCCCTGCACTGCTGGGGGGTGGGGGTGGTGGGAGGCATGGGTGGGGGCCTGCTGGCAGGTGTCCCACAGTGCTGGGGGGTGGGGGTGGTGGGGAACATGAGTTGGACATGGGTGAGGGCCTGCTGGCAGGTGCCCCACAGTGCTGGGGGGTGGGGGTGGTGGGAGACATGGGTGGGGGACTGGTGGAGGCTGCCCCTGGTGGCTGGGGGGTGGGGGTGCTGGGAGACATGGGTGGGGGCCTGGTGGAGGCTGCCCCTGCACTGATGGGGGGTGGGGGTGGTGGGAGACATGGGTGGGGGCCTGGTGGAGGCTGCCCCTGGTGGCTGGGGGGTGGGGGTGCTGGGAGACATGAGTGGGGGCCTGGTGGAGGCTGCCCCTGCACTGCTGGGGGGTGGGGGTGGTGGGAGACATGGGTGGGGGCCTGGTGGAGAGTGCCCCTGCACTGCTGGGGGGTGGGGGTGGTGGGAGACATGGGTGGGGGCCTGCTTGCAGGTGCCCCACAGTGCTGGGGGGTGGGGGTGGTGGGAGACATGGGTGGGGGCCTGGTGGAGGGTGCTCCTGCACTGCTGGGGGGTGGGGGTGGTGGGAGACATGGGTGGGGGCCTGGTGGAGGCTGCCCCTGCACTGCTGGGGGGGTGGGGGTGCTGGGAGACATGGGTGGGGGCCTGGTGGAGGCTGCCCCTGGTGGCTGGGGGGTGGGGGTGGTGGGAGACATGGGTGGGGGCCTGGTGGAGGCTGCCCCTGCACTGCTGGGGGGTGGGGGTGGTGGGTTGACATGGGTGGGGGCCTGGTGGAGGCTGCCCCTGGTGGCTGGGGGGTGGGGGTGCTGGGAGACATGGGTGGGGGCCTGGTGGAGGCTGCCCCTGGTGGCTGGGGGCTGGGGGTGCTGGGAGACATGGGTGGGGGCCTGGTGGTGGGTGCCCCTGCACTACTGGGGGGTGGGGGTGGTGGGAGACATGGGTGGGGGCCTGCTGGCAGGTGCCCCACAGTGCTGGGGGGTGGGGGTGGGGGGAACATGAGTTGGACATGGGTGTGGGCCTGCTGGCAGGTGCCCCACAGTGCTGGGGGTGGTGGTGGTGGGAGACATGGGTGGGGGCCTGGTGGAGGCTGCCCCTGGTGGCTGGGGGGTGAGGGTGCTGGGAGACATGGGTGGGGGCCTGGTGGAGGCTGCCCCTGCACTGCTGGGGGGTGGGGGTGGTGGGAGACATGGGTGGGGGCCTGGTGGAGGCTGCCCCTGGTGGCTGGGGGGTGGGGGTGCTGGGAGACATGGGTGGGGGCCTGGTGGAGGCTGCCCCTGCACTGCTGGGGGGTGGGGGGTGGGAGACATGGGTGGGGGCCTGGTGGTGGGTGTCCCTGCACTGCTGGGGAGTGGGGGTGGTGGGAGACATGGGTGGGGGCCTGCTGGCAAGTGCCCCACAGTGCTGGGGGGTGGGGATGGTGGGGAACATGAGTTGGACATGGGTGTGGTCCTGCTGGCAGGTGCCCCACAGTGCTGGGGGGTGGGGGTGGTGGGGAACATGAGTTGGACATGGGTGGGGGCCTGCTGGCAGGTGCCCCACAGTGCTGGGGGGTGGGGGTGGTGGGAGACATGGGTGGGGGCCTGGTGGAGGCTGCCCCTGCACTGCTGGGGGGTGGGGGTGGTGGGAGACATGGGTAGGGGCCTGGTGGAGGCTGCCCCTGGTGGCTGGGGGGTGGGGGTGCTGGGAGACATGGATGGGGGTCTGGTGGAGGCTGCCCCTGGTGGCTGGGGGGTGGGCGTGCTGGGAGACATGGGTGGGTGCCTGTTGGTGGGTGCCCCTGCACTGCTGGGGGGTGGGGTGGTGGGAGACATGGGTGGGGGCCTGGTGGAGGCTGCCCCTGGTGGCTGGGGGGTAGGGGTGGTGGGAGACATGGGTGGGGGCCTGGTGGTGGGTGCCCCTGCACTGCTGGGGGGTGGGGGGGTGGGAGACATGGGTGGGGGCCTGGTGGTGGGTGCCCCACAGTGCTGGGGGGTGGGGGTGGTGGGGAACATGAGTTAGACATGGGTGTGGGCCTGCTGGCAGGTGCCCCACAGTGCTGGGGGGTGGGGGTGGTGGGGAACATGAGTTGGACATGGGTGGGGGCCTGCTGACAGGTGCCCCACAGTGCTGGGGGGTGGGGGTGGTGGGAGACATGGGTGGGAGCCTGGTGGAGGGTGGCCCTGGTGGCTGGGGTGGTGGGGGTGCTGGGAGACATGGGTGGGGGCCTGGTGGAGGCTGCCCCTGCACTGCTGGGGGGTGGGGGTGGTGGGAGACATGGGTGGGGGCCTGGTGGAGGCTGCCCCTGGTGGCTGGGGGGTGGGGGTGCTGGGAGACATGGGTGGGGGCCTGGTGGAGGCTGCCCCTGGTGGCTGGGGGGTAGGGGTTGGTGTTAGACATGGGTGGGGGCCTGGTGGTGGGTGCCCCTGCACTGCTGGGGGGTGGGGGTGGTGGGAGTCATGGGTGAGGGCCTGCTGGCAGGTGCCCCACAGTGCTGGGGGGTGGGGGGGGGGTGGGAGACATGGGTGGGGGCCTGGTGGAGGCTGCCCCTGGTGGCTGGGGGGTGGGGGTGGTGGGAGACATGGGTGGGGGCCTGGTTGATGGTGCCCCTGCACTGCTGGGGGGTGGGGGTGGTGGGAGACATGGGTGGGGGCCTGGTGGAGGCTGCCCCTGGTGGCTGGGGGGTGGGGGTGGTGGGAGACATGGGTGGGGGCCTGGTGGAGGGTGCCCCTGGTGGCTGGGGGTGCAGGGGGACATGCGTTGGTGGGCAGTAGTGCAAGTTGACATGTGGGTTGGCTGGGGGGCATGGCCATGGTGTATGGGGTGCCTGCAGGACATGTGCAGGGTAGGCCCCTGTGGTGTGAGCCACCTGCAGGGGCCATGGAGGGTGTAGAGGGAACACCTGGGAGGACCCACACGTGCAATTCACGTGTGGTGCTCCCCGCGCACCCCTGTAATACACGTACCCATGAGATTGCGTGTGGAACTTCCCGCGCACCCCTGTAATACACGTACCCTGATGGAATTGCGTGTGGAACTTCCCGCGCACCCCTGGAATACACGTACCCTCCTGATGTTGCGAGTGATACTTCCCCCGCACCCTGAAATACACGTACCCTGATGAGATCACGTGTGTAACTTCCCGCAAACCCCCGAAATACACATACCCTGATGAGATTGCGTGTTTAACTTCCCGCGCACCCCCGAAATACACGTACCCTGATGTGATCACGTGTGTAACTTCCCACGCACCCCCGAAATACACGTACCCCGCTCAATCACGTGTGTAACTTCCCGCGCACCCCCGAAATACACGTACCCCGCTCAATCGCGTGTGTAACTTCCCGCGCACCCCCAAAATACACGTACCCCGCTCAATCGCATGTGTAACTTCCCGCGCACCCCCAAAATACACGTACCCCGCTCAATTGCGTGTGTAACTTCCCGCGCACCCCGAAATACACGTACCCCGCTCAATCGCGTGTGTAACTTCCCGCGTACCCCCGAAATACACGTACCCTGCTCAATCGCATGTGTAACTTCCCGCGCGCCTCCGAAATACACGTACCCCGCTCAATCGCGTGTGTAACTTCCCGCGCACCCCCGATGTACACGTACCCCGCTCAATCGCGTGTATAACTTCCCGCGCACCCCCGAAATACACGTACCCCGCTCAATCGCGTGTGTTACTTCCCGCGCAACCCCGCAATACACGTGCCCCGCTCGCACAGGCCCAATTGCTGTATGTTGCCACTTTTGTGATGCGCTGGGACTCTACCGCCTGCCTTCGTGTGGCGGACGTGTTTCAGCTTGTGCGTGTCTTTGGCTGTGCGTGGCTTTGCCCTATTCGATTCCATGAATACGTGTGGTTCGAGTGCGTGTGGGCGTTCCGTTTGCTTCCCTGCAGTACATCCCCAGTTACGCCCTTATTTCCGCACGTTGTTCCCCATTCCGCGCGTTACGCCCCGTGTCCCGCCCACTTTCTGGTGTATGCGCCGAGGTTGTGCGCTTTCACTGTGCGCGTCGCGCACGCCTTTCGGGATGTTGCAGTGAATTGTGCGCCATGCACGGGTTTGGCGCACATCCCGAGGTAAACACGCGCAGGGACTTCCATGAATCGCAAGCGCCTGTTTTTTTGCGCTTGCGCCTGCTTGCGCCTGCTTGCTCCTGCTTGCGCAAAGATTTTCGGCGCACGTTTGTTCCATGAATCGGCCCCTTAGTCTTGTTGTGGCTTGCTCACACATGGGTAGTGTCATGCCATGCACGTCTAGTTTGTCTGTGGCACAAATTTCAATTATTGGTTGCTTTTCTTTATTTAACATTGTTTCATTGAATTTGACACAGCTTGCAAGAGTTGGCATTAAGGCCATACAATTGACATTTTTGTGCACTAATCGTTCCATAACATCAGTAGCACATGCATTATCGCCATAAAGTGCATGAATGTGCTGGATTTTCAATATTGCTTGTGTTTCCTGAGATAGTACATTTTAGGATGTTGGCATAAGTTTGATCTGCAGATTGCCGCATGTTTTCTGTTAATCCTCTGTATTGGAAATGTTGTCAAAGGTTGACATTTCCTATGCTGCCAACAGTTTTACGGCAGAGTTTGTGTCCTACGGTTTTTAAAATAGGTTCACCGTTCACTGGTGTCAATTGCAGAAGATCTCTGAAAACAATAATGTGTTTCCCTGCAAAGAGTTCTTCGTAGTTTGTTTTAAGTACTTCTTGCAATCTGAGGTGAATCAAAGCCAACATTAGGTTGGAGACCATGCTCACTTCATCTATTAGTAGCATTTTCATTTGTTTTAATACTCTGCGTAGTTCCATTGCAGCTTCTGCAAAAAGTTTGTAGTAGTCTAATTTGTTTTGGTGTTCTACTGGAAGAAGTAGTAATCGGTGTAAAGAGACACTGCCTATGTTGTAAGCAGCTAAACCTGTGGGGGCAGTTACAACAGTGGCCAGTTTGTTGTTTGTCAATTGCTGAAGGAATTTGCTGATGATTTTGATTAAGAATGTTTTTCCTGACCCAGCTTCACCACTGACGTACAGCAGTATTGGTTTGTACTTTTGGCACGCACATTCTTTATTTTCGTGTTGTACACCATGTGCAATTTGCTTTGTTACGTCTTCAAAAATGGTGTGCTGATCTTTGTTAAGTTTGCTTGTCGTACATTTAAGTCTTCTATATTTTCTTGATAGTGACCCGTGGTGTTTTCCACTTCTGTCATAGCTAATTCTGCCTCATTTGCTATTACTGGCTGTCCTAGTGGTTCTTGACTTCCTGTTATAGAAGGTTGACTACTGTCGGAAGAGTCCTTATCTAGTTGGGCCTGAAGTTATTCTTTGTGTTGCTGTTCATTGTGCAACATTGCTTTGTACTGCGTGAAGTTCACATCTGTCGTAGTGCTTTCATTTGCTTTGAAAGCATCTTCATAGCAGTCATAATTATCTAGTATCTCTTCCTCTTTTTTCCATGGTTTAAAACGTTGTAGCAGAGACATGTAATACAGTTCTTTCTGTTGAGTAGTTTTTAATGACAATTTAACATGATTAATTAAGCTTTGTTTTGTAAGTTTCACTAAGCTGCCTTCACAATCTGTGACTCTATATCTGCCTTTGCTTTCATCGGGTTTTATATTGTTTTTGTATGCAATGTTTTGAGCTATGTGGTATAGACACATGCTTTCCAAAGTGCTACTTCCCTTCAGATAGTATGTGTCCAGTAAATTGTTTTTTAAAGTGTCTTGGCTGTGTTGGTCATTTCTGGCTATTGTTTCTATGTCCTCATATGATTTCAGAACTCTTTTTCTAGATTTAGCAGGACCAAGACTTAGACATACTATGTTGTCTGATTTTCCGTACAAAGCAGTACCAGTTAAACGATCTGCCGCTTCATAGGCGCCACATTCCCTATGAGAGAGCATTTGTATGCCTAGGCTGCACAATTTCTGAGATAGTGTTTTGCCTGCTGATAAGTCATCCCAGAGGTCTTGAAGCTCTGTTTTTTCTGCTTTTGTTAAGTAGGCTGTAACATATCGTGCAACAGCAGTGGAATTGTCTGCAATGTACTGCACATCTATGTTTGCATTCCATAAGAGGGCAATGATTGCATTGAAATCATTGATTTATTTACATTCTTCGGTTCTTTTTATGTAGTACGTGTTCTTAGGTGATTTACCTTTCACACTATGTCGAACTGTAGACATGAAGTTGTTCACTTCACCTGTTTCTGCAACTTGTCTAGGGAAACCAAACCGGCATTTGGTGTAGTATTTCCCTTTGCTTTTGTATTTGCGCCGACAATATTTGCCACATTTGTGTCTTTGATAAAATCTGCCCGTGCAGGTCACTATGTGTCTGTTGTGATGAATTGCAAAACAGTGGCATCAGTGTCGTGACCAAATTTAGGTGCACCTTTGATCCATAAAAGCATGTGAATATATGGTGCTACTCTCGTTTGGTATTGTTTTCTCCAAAAGAGTGCTGCACTTCTCCGAGGGGAGGAACAGTTTTATTGCAAATAAAGTGCAGCATAGCAATGAAACGATGATGGAAATATCTTGACACATTAACTGTATCTAGAGAGCAAAGTTCTCCTGTCAGTTTGAAAAAACCAAACCCCTAACCGTCGTGTTGCCCCCCCTTTTTGGGCAAGCACGCTCTCCGGTCTTCAGACAATCTTTGACAATCTCCTAGGGGGTTATGGATCACTATACTCCCCCTTGACTGCATTCGTATCAGGCCCCATGTGCACTGTGGTTACTTACTCCTAGATTACTGCGAATACCATACACCTATCTTACTACCGTGGGCCATAACAAATAGCATTAAGACACAAAGAAAACACAAAGAATCGATTCAATTTATAACAATGGGATACATTTATTTATATACACACAGCTAAGCATAATGCATGACAATGCAGGCAGTTCTAATGCTATGTCTAATTTGCACTTTTTATACTTCTGGTGCAAAGCTACCGTGCAGTAAATATGTAAGCCTGTGCTGCAAGTGTGTGGTTCTAATGCAATCTAACACAAGCACTAGCATCCATCACCTTCATGGGTAAATCAACACCATCAATCCACACCATCCACGCTCTAGACAATCCCTGTCTAGTTTCCCCTTCACCCAAACCTGTGTGTGTGTGTGTGTGTGCGTGCGTGCGTGCGTGTGTGTGTGTGTGTGTGTGTGTGTGTGTGTGTGCGCACGCAAATACCATACTTCCGCCAGGTCAGTCAGTGTCTGCCTCTCAAGATCTGGTCACTCAAACTCCCAAGCTCATGATCTCATCAGAGCCTCATCAGGCTGCTGAACCAAGACACCCTTCCCCTCGCATCTAGCACTGCACCATCTCTCCAGCCAACAACTCCAGCCAACCTCTGCAACTCTCCTTCAGCAATCAACAATTGGAACTCCCCACAACTCTCTGGCTCTCCCAAACTCCCTCGAACTAGCTCCAGCAAACAACTTCCGATCTCCTTAGCTCTTCTCAGCTCCTCCCCAACAACTCTCTCGTGCAGACTCACAACTCTTCAGTCTCCCTCCAGCCCATTCTAGCCTCTTTGGTTATAGTCTTCCATGACGCACAGAATGTCTAAGAATGTCTCTTTCGGCGTATAGCAAAATGCCTGCCTGTCTGTGTTTGCGTGTTCCTTGCACATCATGTCCTGTCACTTTGTGTGCTGTCAGCGTGACCTCATATCTCTCCGCCTTGGCCTTCCGAGTATGTTGCAAAATACATCATCTATTCCCTGTTTCTCCATTCTCTCCACTGTAGGCTTCACTCTGTATTACAAAATGCACTCTTGGGCCCCGTCCCTCTCATACAAAAATCACTCCTCCATCTCTCCATCGTCACTCCCTTGGTGCAGCCCACACCTTTGCAGTCTCTCCATAAAGCACACCAGCCAAGCTGATAAGCTTCCTAGGCCGTCTCTACTAGGACAAGGGTACATGTTATCTGTAATCTCTGCTAATGTTTACAAAACAATTCTCTGCACTGGGCCCAGTGTCTTCTGTCTCTCTCCATCAGAAAATGGATTCAAATGCCAGCCTAATGCTCTTTAGCGTTTACCGCAAATCCAGGTACTATAAAGCAACTCATTCTAAGTGACTCAACATACATACATACATGACATACCAAACATATCTCTAAATGTGTCTCTACAAAGCATACATGTGTACTCTAAATGTCTCTATGTGCATTTCCAAATATGACAGTGTGTGTGTGGTGCAAACAATGCATTTTCTCTTTCAGCCTAAGTGCTATTTCTAATGCAAACATAGCATATCATATCGTGTCTCTAAAACCATACATGGCACTTCAAATATATGGCAGTGCAAGTGTCATTCTATTTCAAATGGCAAAGTGCAAAGTGGCAGCATGTTTCTCTATCATTCTAAATGGCAAGCACTATATGCATACATATCAATCTATAAGCAAATCTGCAAATGCATACAAAGGTGACAGTCTAATATGTAGATAGTGCCTACTTCAGCAATGTACTATAGATAACTAAACAGAATGCAATAATGGAATAGCAATAATGGAATGATTCCATAGCAAAGTGTAACAATGTAGGCAATGGCAATTCTAATAATTCTCTAACAGTGAGTCTAATAATGGATAATGGTTCTCTACAGATAGTACTATGATTTCTAATAATGATAACAATTCCAGGCTACTCATTTCACCCATTTCCACACTCCAGGTGTTAATAAATGTATGTTGGTTTTGTTGTTGTTTGATATGCGTAGGAACTCATGTAAATCTTCCCATGCATATTCTGCACAACTTAGTGTAACAAACCAAGTCGGTGGTCCAAGGTTTCTGATCATACACCTTACATGTCTGTGCCATCGGAACCAGTATTCTTTTGTACCACGCATGTTTGTAAACAAATTTGTTATACTTAACTGTAAACCCTCATCATTTTCTTGTATTTTTTGTATTAATTCCGTAGCTGACATATTTTGAAAGTGGGTTCCAGATTTCAAAATGTGTGCAACTCCGTAACATAGGGTTGCTAGTTCACTTTCAAAGAGTAGTTGGAATATGTATTCCACATTTTGTCTAAACCTGGGATCTTGCGAATACATTCATAATGAGCGGTATTCTGATGCCGTAATCTGAGTTGGTCTATCATCGTCCCTTCCACCTTTGCCAGTAGGAAATAGCAGTGGAAAAGCATGTGCTTCTATACTTTTTTCCTAAATGCTCATTGGTGAACCTTTGGTTTGTCACATTTGGTAAGTTTCTAGTGCATCATCTCATTGGAATGCAATGGATGAATTGAAGAGTGGATGCTGCAGCAGGATCCAGAAGTTTGAATTGTCCAGTTTCTGATGACTCTTCAATTATTTCAGTTGTTTCCCTTAAGCTTTCTTCAAATATTTATTTCCTTGTAGTATTCGTTATTGTCTTTTAGATATTGCAAGGCTTGTCTAACTTTACGTAAATCCACCAGTTGTTGCCAAATTTTTTTGTCTTTTGTTGGTACACCATTTACCAAGACAATTAAAGAATGCTCTGTTGAACATTGCACTCCTAGAGTGTGTATATTTTCTGTTATATCTAATGGCAAATAAACTACTTTGCCACGAATGCCTTTCACCAATTCAGAGGGAGGTAATTTTGCTATTTTTGGGTGAAGGTGTATAATTGCTTGAACTGGGTGAAGTGTTTGAATTTTGATGCTCTCGTATAAATTGAGTTGTTGCAAGGTTTTTGGTAGTGGGAACAATTCCAAATTATTTGTGATAGCACGTGAAGGACTTTGGTTGTTGTCTAGTTTTGTAGTTCAGTAACTACAAAATATTAGGGGTTCACTTATTTGATATTTGTTTTCGGCTAAAAGGTAGAGAGCTAATTCAAACCATTTGGAATCTTCATTGTCTTCTATTTTGTATGCTATGTCTATATTCTTTGTGTTCCTTTTGTAAAACGTTCTGTGGAAACACACACACACATGGTTTGGTATTTCAGCCAATGCACTTTTAAATGTTAGTATTTCTTTTTTGTATGTGTGTAATAGAAGGTTGCTATGTGCAGAAATGTTGTTAGTCTGTTCTAAAACTATTGCATTTTGTAAGTGACATTCACTTCCAAAATTATTTCTCTGGATACGGTCAATTTCTTCTTGTAGATATTTGGGTGTCCCATGCAGAAGAGTGTTATTTAAATTGGCTAATTCTGAAGCTGGAGTTTTAGCATAGTATATTTTATACACTAGATTTCTTACATTTGAATGATGTATTGATATCATTTTGATATCAATACATCATTTTGTTGGAGGAGGTAAAGTTTCGGTAGTTGAAGCTTCTTTTGTTTTGCTAAACGACTGTATTAGCTGTTTTGTTCCAACGTTCTCTACACACTCTGCTACAGATGGATGCTTAGGTTGGAAACTTTTATTTTTATTTGCTCTACTTCTGAATTCCTTTCTATGGACTTGCTTTTTGGTAGGCATTTTTTGGGGTCTGTTAAAAAAAGAAGGCATGGTTTGGTCTGTTGTGCAATGTATGTGTGCTCTGTGCATGCGTGCATGAGTTTGATGGACAAGCTCTTTGTGGTGGTGTGTGAATGTGCATTGGCCTCTAACAATGATTTGGGAAGGCTATTTTTCTGTTTGCATACTACTACAATGTGCTTCAGATGAGAGTAGAAAGTGTGCCAGTGGTGAGGAGAAGCATTAATAGTGAACGTACTGGCATAAAATTGAAACATCTATTTCTTTTCTAGTGCTAACATTCTAAGGGATCTGTATGTTATTTGAGTTCCAAACATGCAGGGATTTGTGAGTCAACCTGCCTGTTATTCTTTGTTTAATAAATGGGGATTTGTGGGTAGAATGGTTCAGAACTCACTGTTTGCTTTGGTGCGCAAATTAAATACATAACCCACACAGTCTGTTTGAGGAATAGTTACAATATGGAGGTGGTTTTGTACTTACTTTGTTTTGCAGAATGACCAGGTTTCTTCGGATATGTCGTTTGCAGTGTAGATGCTGTTGATTTTCAGGAGAGTAGTCTTCACTGCGATTGTAAAAAGAAGAAGCTAGTAACTTTGTGTGTTTAAAGCTGTGATGTTACTGTACATGTTAATTTTGTATTTTTCATTGGAATATTCTCCTTTGATATTTCAACACAGTGCATGTGTGCATTTCACTTCACTATGTGCTGCGTTTCTATGTTACTTGCAGTATGTCATTTGCACGTGCTTCAGAAATGCGTACAATTTTTAGGTTACAAAAATGTCTTGTTTCTTTTAAGCTGTGTTACCTATAGCAGAGAGGTTTGTAAGCGATAGGTCATTACAGTAAATGGGGAAAAAATCTGTACGTTCATATCATAAGTACGATTTCGAAAAATCGGGAGACCCTCGAAGGGAGATATCACAACAGCAATCAGGAACGTTTACTTTTTCTCATACGATCGCATTGGAAGTAGCATTTATGTAGGCGGTACACAGTAAAAAATGGTGCCATTTTCTAATGGAAAATCAAGTTTCCCACTAAATAGGGAGAATTCTAACATATGTATAGGTTATGCAGGAGACAGTAAGAAGTAGTGTGGTTTGTCAATGAAAAATCGGACATCTTCTACTTAAAGGGCGACCGTTGTAGGTATTGACTATAACAGATGTAGTTGCATTAATTTGTTTAAATGAAGTCATAAGGGTTGCACATGTTCTCTGAGTAGAATATGCATACATGTAGTTTATACGCATGCATATGCGCATGGATGGAGCTGTACGAAGAAATCTGCGACACTTGCACAGTCGTTTTTGAAGTAGGTGTTTTGCAATGATATGCAACATGCTTTCAGAATGATCAATAGTACATTTGAAGTGCGAAATTTTGATGACGGAGTTAGATGTAGGGATGGTTAATTTGATTGGTGGATTGTTGTGTGACTGCTTAGCTGTGTCCAATGAGGAAATGGAATCGCAAGTGATGTGGAAAGGGTAGAAGGACTGGCTAAAAGTTACGTGCCGCATGTAGACAACGCTTGTCCGCGAGTAGGGCGTGTCAACTACGGGTTTCTACAGCAAATCCAGCATGGAAAGGGGGCTGTGGGCATCAGCCAATCAGATGTTCACATTGTTCCTTTGTGTCGAAAGACGGTACGTATACTGAAGATGGCAGACGCGCAGAGGGTCAGGGTTTTGGCCCTTGGAGATATTTTTGTCCAAGGTTTACAGCTCTATGCCGAAAGTAGGCATGTGGCACATCATTCGGATGCGAGAGGAGTGGAGGTGGTGTAGAGCGCTGAGACGGATTGCAATGTTGCGGCACTTCTCCAAGTTTGCACCGGGATGCGTACGATGACCACTCCTCATGTAGTACTTTTGCACTACGGTGCTTGCCATTTGGTCTACGTGAGTTCACTCACTTTGTTGAAAGATTTGGAACAGTTGGTTGAAGCAGTCATGAACATCTTTCCATCTGCAAAATTAATTTTTTCTGGGTTACTGCCTAGAGGAAAATGGGACAATAGTTCTGTTTTCTGTCCTGATCAAAGTATTGGGAGGTGTAACATCATTTGCGACATGCGTGCTTTTTTGTTACGTGCTGGTAAGTTTTTCTGCAGCCACAAGAACATTGTTCCCAGTAATGCGGCTTATTTTGAAGCAGATGTTGTTGCGTTATCTTCTTTGGGAAATGCCATGTTCTTTTGGAATGTTAGGCTTGCTTTGGAGAAGGTTCTGCAATGGTTGTAGGAGTAAAGTACGATCAAAAAATATAAAAAAACGAAACAAAATAACAGGTGTCTGTAAGGCATCTGCCCCCCAAAAAAAAAAAGGTTCTTTTCAGAGCACACCTTCAAGGGGAAAAGGGGAATAATATTTAAATGAACAGTCATCACGCTCTGATCCTGTACGTGTCTGTGAACATGGCAGTAGTTTGGAGGCAGCGCTTATTGCCAACAGGGATTTTCGGGTGGAGACGCATGCAAATGAGAATGTGCGAAGCTAGGGATTTGTCAGTAAAGGTCAGTGGCTGTGATCTGTACGGAGAAATTTAGTCAGAACGTCTTTTCCCTGACAAGAGACCACACAGCCATGGCTCTGTATGCTCGAAAACAGATTATCTGGATTTTGGGAGACTCATGGATACATTGGTTGAAGGTGCATGCAGAAAGTTGCGGTCTATCTGCAGATCTTGGATTTCCTCATGTGGAAGTGCACTGGCATGCCGTGCGTGGAATGAGATGGCTGGACTTGGTACCTCTCTGCGCTACTTTACAAACAGAGCGGCATCCTGATATACGTATCATTCATTGCGGAGGCAACTGTTTAGGCCATGTTTCTGGAATGTCTTTGCAATTTGCAATGAAGGAAGGACTTTTGAAAGTCATGGACATGTTTCCAAATGGACAAATAGTTTGTTTCTGTATTGCACAAAGACAAAAGTGGCTGCGTTCTTCTGCATTTGGCCCACAAATGGAGAAAGCGAGGCACAATGTGAATAAGGCTGTTTGTGCCTTTCTAAGAGATTTTTGCATGTCCTCATTCCACAATGTTGTTAAACTGAGAAAGGCGGCTCTGAAAAGAGCCTTTTTTGTAATTTTTGTAATTTTCCAGTTTACTGCTTTAATGGACACGACACACTAGGAGAGGAGGGCAAAGGAGGGTAAGGAAGGGACACCAACCATGGGGATAAGAATGGCCAGGTGGAGAGAGAAAGATATATGTTGGGGTTTACTTAGGTAAGGAGCAGTTCTTCTGGTGCTCAGCGACCATAGCCATAAAAGCACTTCAAAGACTCTCCCCCCTGCAGAGTACTGCGTCACAGTACACACACAATATTGTGACCCTCGAAAGGTAAGAGTCAACAGCATCGTGAATGGCTTGTGAAGCAGCTGGAGGGATGTGCTCCCCCACAGGAGTGTCTCTTGTGAGAGGATCGGACACAGAGGATGCTGTGGAGGAATTCAATCTACTACGTTCTTCACATGGCACCACCTTGCTAATGTCCGCACTGTGGAACGAAGTTAGGTGTCGCTTCATGGTTGTTGTACCAAAGCTGTACGCACCAGGTCTCGCACGACTGGCACTGGTTGCACCTGACCTGGTTCGCACGTGCTTTCGGTACGTTCCCAAAAACAAAAAACAACCGCCACACTCACGACTCCCAGCGAGTGTTTGTAGTGAATAGTTCCTCCACCTCATTCTCTTCTTCCTCTTCTTCCTCGATCTCTACATCCTCACTCGTATATCCCTCTGCAGGCTCTTGGGGAGGTGGTGGCGGTGGAGGGTTTGGGGGTGGTGCTGAGGCTAATGCAGCAACAGTAGCCATGGATGCCATAAGGATTATTTGCCTAATGGTCACTACAGTAGTAAAGGCAGCATAACTCTAACTGCTATAGCCAGAAGCACAATGAAAATGAGCTCGAGGTGTGGCCATTTATAGGGTTCGAGGGGTGCGGCTTGTGAACATATTGATCACTCAAAAGCGCTGCAAAAATTGTAAACAACACGTTCACAAGTAGAGCTATTGTATGGAACATGTCAAATGGTGATTTTATACTGAAAAATAATTTCCCATGCATGTGTAAGTTATTTTGCAATGTTGCGGAAGCAGACAAAGTGTGCAAATTAGTCCACATGCTGAGCGTGGGTGCGGTCACATGATGACGTCCTGAACACATCTGGGAGGGAAAAGCATGCCCGATGGACAGCAAATGCAGGCTAACTACGGAGAGTGTTTGGGTCCAGCAACTAATTAAAAGTGCGACACAAGTGAGACGGACAGTTAGGGACAGGCGGGATGTTCGCAGTACTTATGGGTGTACTGCACATGTGCGTACCTGATCTGATGACTGTACGGACAGGTCCAGTGTCCTTAGGACACCTCCATTTTGTTTTATAACGAACATGCCGGCCACGGCACATGTTCTACAGACGGTTCCATCTTGCTGCGGATGATACGCACAGGTATAGTGTCCTTAGGACACTTCCAATTTGGCTCATTTCCATACCTCCCGCCCACCTGCTATGTTCTAGGAACATGTTTTATCTCGTTTGTGAGCGGTATAGAGAGGTATAATGTCCTTAGCACACCCCATTCTGTTCATTTACGCACAACTTGCACAGATGGTGCATTCTAAGATCAGCTCCATCTTGGTTGGCATTGGTACGGGTAGGTGTATTGCTGTTAGAACATCCATATTGTATTACTTACGGCTAGATCGAACAGGCGTGCTGTTCGCGAACATTTTAAGTCTTTTTAAAAAAACTTTCTTTACTCAAACCCTTACTCTACAACAAATATACAAAAACTTTTTAAAAACACACACACACTTCAATCAAGAGAAATACAGGGGGATGCAGACACTGACACAAATATAGGGGAATTAGGGTTCAACACGGGCTGATTCTGAGGAGATAATTTCTGTGGGGAAGAAGGGATGGATATTTCATCAAAACGTCTATTTTCTTCTTGAAGATTTGGGGACGGTTCACTAGGGAATGGGGAAGGGGGGCAGGTACCGATGGGACAGTGATAACGTATTTTTCCTCTGACAGATTCCTCCACAAATTGTCTTAAGCTGTTAAAATTGTCATTTAGTGTGTCCATTTTAAGTTCTATCCTTTTCAGCCTGTCTTCCTCTGTGTCGTTTGTTGGCAATTCTTCTTTTTTTTCTTGGTCTGCTGCAAATAAATATATATATATTAAATGCCCATAAAATACTGAACATTATTTTGCTTATGCAGAGCAATGTGTACCATTACTATCGCTATCTTCGGACATTTCCCCATGCGGAAAATTTACCTCTAGCCACTCCATAGTACTGCACATTTCTGTATCAAAAAACATAATTTTTTCTGACCCTCATACCAAAAAAAGTACACACACAGATAAGAAAAATGAAGTTCACTTACTCTTTTGTTGTAATTTGTCTTCGCTGTAGTGTGTGCGTCTATTGTCGGTCCTGCCTGCAGAGTTTCTGTGAGGTACTTACGTTGGAGTCATACTTTCTTTTTTATGGTACAATCCATTTCATTCTACATGGTCATTAAATGCATGATTTTTGTTTCAGACGTTTAGATTTCCCTATTTATTTACTAGTAAATATAATGTCTTTATGTGTCCTTTTTCAAAGTTGAGCATTTTCTGTGTAACACAATACTACAATTTGAGATGCCCCCTGACTGTTTGGGTAGGGATGACCTCGTCCGCGCCCGTCCGCAGACAGGCGCTCAGTCGTGCCTTTCCAATATCGATAGCTAGGGGGTTCTGTATGGTCTATGTTATATGTTTATAAATTAATCAAATTATACTACATATCTCCCAAGATCACATGATGATAGTGCATATTCAGCAGAAAAACTTTATTAACGTGATGTTATGATTAAGTTCCCCTTCTAAAAACCTGTGAAATTCAGTAAAAAAAAAACTTTGTGAAAGGGAAGTTATGCTTAAGTAGCCCTACTAAAAATCCATAGAATTCACTAAAAAAACTTTCTTAAGGGGACGTTATGCTTAAGTTGTTCTACTAAAAACCTGTGAAATTCACTAAAAAAACATTACAAACATGACATTATGGTTCAAAGTAAAACCGAAAAACCCCTGAAATTCGCCAGTTATGGTAGGCTAAGCACCCATACCCGCCCGCACCACTGTGCACTGGTAACACTTACACCCAGGACATGAAAGATGGCATCACAAATGTCATTGATGACATCACTGATGATATCACATGTGTAGCTCCTTTGTTTTTGGTCACTTCAATACATATATATACATATTTTCTGTAAAAAAACTTTGTTAAAGGGATGTTATGGTTCAAAGTAAAACCGAAAAAACTTTGACATTCGCTACTTATGGTAAGCTAAGCAACCATAACTCACGCCACCTACGTGCATTGCTAAGACTAACACCCAGGACATCAATGATGACATCACAAATGTCATTGATGGAATCACTGATGACATCACATGTACATGTACTTTTCATGAAAAGTCTGCACGAGGGAGTCATATTATAATGTTGATAACAAAACTGTCAAGGGTCATTGGAATAGATGCCATGAGCTATGTGGTGCATTAAGCAATGCATTGACATAAACAGAATTCTATTATGAAGTTATTTACAGTGCAATAATGTACTCATGTATAGACGTAAGCATTGTGTGCAGCATACATGATGGAGGTGCAATATTCATAATCTTCACTTGTGAAATAGTGAAATGGTAAAAGCTTTCTTATTAGAGTTTTGTGTACTGTGCAATATGTTATAAGTAGGTAATGAAACCCACTTCCGAAATAATTTCCTTATTACATACAATAGACAAAGACATAACAACAAATACAAATATGAGTATATACAGTGAAAGTGAAGTACGCAAAAAAGCAGCAGTAAAACCAGAAATTGTTCATAACCTACCTGATTATTTTTATGTACAGAAATGATTGTTCTTCTTCAAACCTACTACTTCCCTATGAATAACTATCACATGATGTGACTGCACCCTAAAGAGAGTAATGCGAATACAAATATGAGCATATCCACAGAAAGTACAGTAATAAAAAAACAGCAGACCAATAAGAAATTGTTGATAACCTTACTGATTGTCTTCACACACAGAAAGCATTGGTATCTTTCAAGTGCGCGTTCTCCCTATGTATATGTTTCATATGCTAAGAGTGGACCCCAAATGAATTACTGCAAGAACATATTTTAAGTGTAAGTCTATAAATGTAGTACTTTTCTATTTTTATGTTCCTAAGTATTACTGGTGAAGATATATCACTAAAGGAAAAAAGAGGGAGCCAGACATGTGATGTCATCAGTGATGTCATCAATGACATTTGTGATGTCATCTTTGATGCCCTGGGTGTTAGTCTTAGCAATGCATGTAGGTGGTGTGAGTTATGGTTGCTTAGTTTACCATAAGTAGCGAATGTCAAGGTTTTTTTCGGTTTCACTTTGAACCATAACGTCCCTTTAACAACGTTTTTTTACTGAAAATATATATATTACATGGACGCGGTATCGTCCATGTAGTTATGGTTAAGTTGGTGCTGCCATAGGAAGAGCATTTATTGGGTGGCTTATAACTTCACTCTCTCTGGACGAATCCTCACCAAACTTTGCAAAAAAAGTATATGGCCCACTCTGAATCTTTTTGCAAAGTTTGGAGAATTTTGGTCAAGGGGGGCAAAGTTATAAGGGGGTCCCAAAACTTTAGTTTTTTCCCATAGACATAATGGGAAAAAACTTTGCGCACGCCTACAGCCCAAACCGCTGGACGGATTTACACCAAATTTGCGGCAGGAGCGGGGTCTTGGTCACGAAAGCGTGCTTTTGCAAATTTGGTGTAAATCCGTCCAGTAGTTTTTTTTAAAAAATGACCAAAATGTAAGGCAAAAAGATTAGTGATATCTCTGTTCGCTCCACGGACGGACTTCCTGTGACATGTTCGCTGATTGGACGGCGTGGTGCGTGAACCGTGTCAGATTTTCTGTGGAGCCCGCCATCTTGCATTCGCGGACGTCGCGGTGAAACTTGGATTAAAAATTGTATTTAGTGGAGTGTGTTGGTGTGTAAGAGTGTTTCGGGAGGGTGGGGGAGTATGAGTCTATGTGGCTTAGATATGTCAGTAATGGAAAAAAAGGGAGAGCCAGCCATGTGATGTCATCAGTGAGGGTAGTCCTGGACGGGGATGGTGGGATATACTTAACATGCACTCCAGATGAATATGCAAGAAGAGGAAATAGCTTGAGAAGTGTATGCAGAGCATGGATGCCAATAAAGGGTACCCCAGCCTGGGAAGAAGCAGTTGCTGAAGCTGAGTACTACCGAAGGGAGAATGAAAGAAATAAAGTGGCATTATTTGTTACTAGATTTGTTTAGATGTAACGAAAGGGGGGAATGTGTGGGAGTGAGGGGCCATGTAAATACAAAACTCGGACCAAGTGCCTCCAGTAGTGGGTTCGCCCCTTGCCCTTATGCGATGTTGACTTCGGTTAACATTTGCGTAGATGGGACCACTGCGCAGGATAAAGGGCATCCATTTTTGTACCCCCTTTTGACTCCATCTTAGTGACTAGGCCTCACTGCGATAGTACAAAAACGCTTCTCCTCCCTTTCTCGCAGGGGCCAGGCGCGCGGGGCACATGGCCCCCACCCTCGTTCTCACTCTGACTGGAAAACTCTGCGGTTCCATTCTCACGCTGAAGCCGGAGGTATTTGCAACAACTAATAAATGTAACACATCACTCTTCCTCTGAGATCACTGTCCTGTATGTGAACCAGCATGAACTAAGCACATAGCTCGTTCATCTCCACAAACGTGTCCTTGCCCCCGCACTCTCGCCAGTGGAAACTTCCATTGTGACCCTGTGTCCCTGCAGGATATTCCTTTCATGTGCCAGACCACTGACCATGCCATGATGCCCACCCAGCAGATCCCCAACTAACATTAGACCCCTGCTGCAGTATATTGTTGCCTACCACTAACAAATGCCACATACCAGAGATTCTTGTGAGCACAGACCCACACTTCAACCAGTGTATTATAGTGGTCAAGACACTTAACCTATGGCCTGTATAATCCAATGTTATTGATAGTATAGATATATGTGTGACTTTTATAGAGACATGATAAACTACTGAAAGACTTTGAACAATTGTTATTTAGTGCATGCATTTTTGAGAATATATCATGTTAGCTTAGATAGTGACCACCCTGCTTCACAGCGACCTGACTTTCACCCATTCAGAGCACAGATGTCTGACGTCCATCCTTCTGCCAACCAAGCAACCAACCCAGAGGAAGAGATGCCACCCACACCTAAGGCACCACACGAACGGAACAATCCGGCATCAACGTAGTATCCTATGTTAGTTGCGTTACTTCACTTATACTTCACTTATAAAAATGTATTGTAACGTTAATTTATGTCAGAGCGCTCTCAGAGATCTTTTGAATGCCAATCATTAGATAAACCTTGCCTTCAACTCTCGCAGCCTGCTCTCTTTGCCTTATTCCCCATCCGGGGTGTGTCTGTTTTATTATTTTGCACGTGTAAGATGGGAGGGCACAAACACTTCACAGCAACCTGACCTTCACCCCTCCTGGACACTGACAAAGGGATCACATGAAGTCCACCCTCTTGGCAAAGGAGCAACCAATCCGGATGGAACAGTGACGCTACAGCCATATAGTCGGAGAGTGACTGTCCAATCCTGTACCAACTCAATACAATATGTTAATTGTGTCATCTATGACGATTTTTTCCTTTATAATGTTTGTGATATTTGTCATAGCGCTCTCGGGCAGAGCGTTCTTCGGATGCCAATTACATAAACTCTCGCAACCTGTCCTCTTATCCTTATTCCCCGTCTGGGGTGTGTCTCATTTATTCTTATTGCACGTAGTAAGACGGGGAGGGCGCCTACAATAGCCTACAAAATAATACACAATGAGGAATCCCACTGGCTCCAATTAGCTTTATATCTGACAGAAAAAATTAAATACAAAACAACGGACCCCTCAATAGTTTGCATGTACTGCAGAACAAAGCTTGACAATAACCAAATGCCATCACGTGCTATCACTAATAACCCACTGCCAAAAGCTCTCCAACAACGTAACTTGTTTATAAAACAAACAGTACACCCTTTTGAAGCTACAATCCCCCTTAAACCGAAATCAGCCAAATTACCTCCATCCAAGTTACTAAAGGTCATCCATGGCAAAATAGTAGATTTGCTATTACATCTCAAAGAAAACGTAGAAACTCCTGGAGTACAGAGACCAATAAATCAATCTTTGATTGTACTAGTTATTGGGGTACCAACAAAAGATAGAAAAATGTGGCAACGACTAGTCAACTTAAACAAAGTTAGACAAGCTCTAAAATAACTAAAAGAAAACAATGAATACCTCAAAGATATAAACATAGAGGAACTCTTAAGAGAAACCACCCACATATTTCAAGACTCACCAGCAACAGGGCAATTTGAACGCGTAGATCCTGTTACTGCAGCCAACATTTTAGACAAGCATACAAATCACCCACTACACTCCAAAGACACCATTGACGATGCATTAAAAACATATCAAATGCATCAAGCCAAAGGGTCCCCAATGAGCATATGGGAAAAAAAGTGTAGAATCACAATCTTTTCAACTACTCTTTCCTACAGGAAAAGAAGAAGATATGATGAAAGTTCCACGCAAATTAGTGCATCAGAATATTGCTCTTTAAGAAAGTATTCTGAAGGCCCTAGATTTAGACAAAATGTTGAATACATTTTCCACCTCCTCTTCGACAGTGAACTAGCAACTCTATGTTATGGAGTTGCACACACATTAAAAACAGGCTCTAACTTTTTAAACATATCCGCTACCCAACTACTGAATGAAAGATGAAAATTCACAAATCTCTTGGCAAACATGCATGGTACAAAAGAATACTGGGTCCGACGTCACGCTGATCTATGTTGTATTCTAAGGAACCTATGCCCACCCTCATGGTTTGTTACCATAAGTTTTGCAGAGTACACATGAGATTACTTTGACGATTTCTAACATACGGCAAACCAAAATAAAGTTTAGCCACTGCTTTACAGTTTATTGAAAAATACATTACCTGCAAAAACATCCCTTCAGAAACCACAGATATTGAGCTACATCCACAAATCTTAGGCTACGAAAAACTGAAGGGTGGCAAATACTTCCAATGTAGATATAAAACAAAGGCAAATACTTTACCAAATGTCACTTTGGCTTCCCTAGTCCAGTTTGCACAAACTGACAAGTAAAGAGCTTCAAGTCTTCTGTTTGACACAGCGTAAAAGGCAAATCCCTAAGAACACACAACATTAAAAGGGATGAAGCATCCAAGTACATCAATGATTACAATTCATACATTGCCCTCTTGTGGAATGCAAACATAGATATACAATATATTGCAGACAATTCCACTGCAGTTGCAATATATGTCACAGCCTATCTCACCAAAGCTGAGAAAACAGAACTAAAAGACCTCTAGGGTTACATATCATCTGGCAAAACAATATCCTAAAAATTGTACAGCTTCGGTATAAAAATGCTCTCCCATAGAGAATGCTACTGCTATGAAGCAGCATACCATTTAACAGGTACAGCCTTATATGGCAAATCTGAATGATTGACTGGTTGAACCTTGATGCAACTTAATCCCGAAAAAGAGTAGTATCCCAACAGCCAGGGCCTTTTAAAAACATTATTTAATTGACACATAATACCCAAACTAGAAGTACTGCTTTAGAAGAAATGTGTCTGTATGACATTGCCCAAAAATGTTCATACAAGGGTTACATATCATCTGGCAAAACACTATCCCAAAAATTGTACAGCTTTGTTATAAAAATGCTCTCCCATAGAGAATGCTACTGCTATGAAGCAGCATACCATTTAACAGGTACAGCCTTATATCGCAAATCTGAACACAGTTGGCCTCATTACGAGGTAGGAGGAAGCCATGGTGCTATTAGCACCATGGCTACCCCCTTACCGCATTCCGGGTCCGGGTTCCCGAAATAGGGACTTACCGGGTCATTCCAACCTTGGAGGACCCGGTAAGTCCCCATTCCGGGAACCATTCCCCATTCTCATTCGAGCCCCCGTAGGGCTCACTGGGAATGGGGATGGAGCTAATAACGGTACCGCAATTTGCGGTACCGTTATTAGCTCTGAAGTCCCTCAACGGGTCCCATCCTTAACACCTGGTCAGACCAGGCGTTAAGGAAGGGACCCGCTAAGGGACCTCCGAATAGGGTGGTAAGGGATTACTGGCACCGGTGTCCTTACCGGTGCCAGTAATCCCTTACCAGCTTCCTCGTAATGAGGCCCATTGTCTGGCTGAACATTGATGCAACTTAATCCCGTAAAAGAGTAGCATCCCAACAGCCAGGGCCTTTTAAAAAAATGATTTAATTGACACATAATACCCAAACTAGAAGTACTGCTTTAGAAGAAATGTGTCTATATGACATTGCCCAAAAGTACTCATAGAAAAACAATATCAAACCAAATGACACAGCTGTCATATATCCATGCTCAGCTTGTGAAGGAAGCCTAGTGAAACTCACAAAACCCAGTCTAATTAATCATATAATGTTATCATTTAAATCACCTCAACATAGAGAACTGTATTACATGGCCCTACTCCAACTGTTTAAACCTTGTAGAACAGAAATATAATTATTAGTTGACTATGGCTAATTTGAAACTGCCTTCAAAGTAAATCGAATCAGTATAAAAAATAAAAAAGTTCAAACAATAAAAAAAATGTTTGACAATGAGCGCCAATAAGAGGAAGAAAAATGAATCTCAATTAGATAAAGACACTCCTGAGGACAGTCAACCTTCCCTTACATGGAGCAAAGAACCACTTGTAGAACCACTCATACTAAGCAGAAATAGCCATGACTGAGGTAGAAAATAACATGTATCAATAATAAAAATAATGTATTTCTGTTAAAGCGCTACACACCCATAGGTCTCAGAGTTCTCAAATAACAGCAAACATTAATATCCCACAAAGTGGTACTCATTCTATTGACCTCAGAAGGATGAAAGGCTGATTTGTCGCTGCCAAGATTCAAACATGCCACAGCAGGCTGCATAGAGATATCAGGGGTGAGTGCTTAGCTTGCTGTGCTATCTGTCCGGTTGGTTCTGGATCTGGTAAAACATTCTGAATTAAAGTAATCAGCACATTTCTACCAAACATAACAAACAGCAACCATTGGCTGTAGCAACAGCCCCCACAGGTATAGCTGCCTACAACATAGGAGTTGTTAACTTTTCACTGACTACTGCACATCCCTGTAGAACACCAAAACAAATTAGAATACTACAAATTATCAGCAGAAGCTGCTACTGAAGTTTGCAGAATTCTGAAACAAAGGAAAGTGCTCCTGATCGATAAACTAAGCGCTGGTTTCCAACTTCATGTTGGCTTTAATTCATATCAGACTGCAAGAAGACCTAAAAACCAACTAGGAAACATTGTTTGGAGGTAAACATGTTATTGTTTTTGGAGACGTTCTACAGTTAACACCAGTAAAAGATCAACCTATTTTCAAAACATTAGGAAACAAACAATGCTGCAATACACTTGGCAGCAATGATATGTAAATCTCTGGCAACATTTTCACTATAGAAAACTAACTCAGAACATCCATCTGTCTGCAGAATTCACATATGCTAACATTTTAAAAAGCATTAGAACTGATCTGCTTACTAAAGATGCAAAATTCATATTAAATAGTTGACTAATCCATAAGCTGTATGGATGAAACACATCTGCTCCTGATGTCATTGAACCATTAACTCAACAAAATCTAAAATGCATGACCCTATTGCCTACCCTTGAAAGCTGTAGTCAAGTCAACAAGACAATGTTGAAAAAAGAAATGTAACCCATACTGCATAAAAACAGACAAACTAGAAGTGCATGGCATGACACAAAAAGCAACCCTGACATAGAACAAAGTTTAGTCAATGGAGCAATTGGTAGAGTTATTAGCTTCCAAACAAATCCACATGACAACATTCAGTTGGTCAACATCCACGTTGGCAAATTTGCACAAGTTAAAAGAATTGGCCGCAGAATAGCACGTTTCCTTATTTTCAAAGACATGTATGTACCAAGACAACAATTTTCTCTATCTCTTGCATTTTCTGTCACTATTCACAAATCACCAGGTCTAACCGTAAATCAATAATTGATTGACGTTGGCAGCACAGCCTTTAAAGAAGGTATGAGTCACAGAGGACTTTCACGTCTGCATACACTCAATGGTTTATTTCCAGTTAACTTTGATGCAAAGAAACAACTGGAGTAAATAGTTATGCTAATGTAACAAACAGTCTTCTTTTTCAATTGCCACTAATTGTTAACAACCTTTACTTAAACGGTTCGGACCAGTTGTGTTTGCAAATGTTCGTTCTTAATAGAAATGACAAAATTATCCTGACAACACTTACAGTATTGTATTGTGTTGTGTTTATTTATATAGCGCACCCAGCCCTTGGGCATCTGGGCACATTTCTTACATAGTTACATAGGCATCATACATTTTGCATGAAACAGTTACAATGAGATTATTTACACAACGAGATTAATTGCACAATGCATGAAGAGATTTACAGATGTGAGTCAATATTTACAGAAGGCAAATGTAAGCAGGTTGGTAATTAGTCTTCATTGGTAGTGAGCCATATTTTGACAGTCTTTCAGAAATTTGTGGTGGGAGGGTTCTACTCTAAGGCTAAGAGGTAGGGCATTCCAGGTTTTGGCTGCTAGAACCGGGAAGCTTCTACCACCTGCCTTTTGGAGCTTAAACCTTGGTATAATGAGACAGTTAGATTGTACTGATCTGGTCAGACGGTCTCTAGAGTACTGTTTGAATATGTCGCAGAGGTACATAGGTGCTTGATTGTTCAGGCATTTGTATGTAAGTGCGAGGGTTTTGAATTTGATTCTTTGGTTGATGGAGAGCCCCCAGACACTCTCCCTCAGCTCTGAGATATGGAGTGTTCTCAGGAAGTTAGTTGCTGATCTGAGTGCATTGTTTTGGTAAATTTGCAAATGTTATTAGGTTGTGTTGGTTACTACCTAAATATAGGGCAGTGTAG
The DNA here is from genome assembly GCF_040938575.1 of Ambystoma mexicanum. Classification (NCBI taxonomy): domain Eukaryota; kingdom Metazoa; phylum Chordata; class Amphibia; order Caudata; family Ambystomatidae; genus Ambystoma; species Ambystoma mexicanum. The sequence goes on from NC_090924.1 coordinate 1,191,199,760, forward strand.
TAATCTAGTTTGGTTAGGACTAAGGCCCTGGCTAAAGTAATACAATTGTCTCGGGACAGAAAAGGCTTGTGTAGTGAACTGGTATTCACTTGCTGAAATTGTCTGGTATTAAAATATCACTTGTTTACTCTTATGAAATCAATTGTTCAATTGCTTGTTATGTTGTATTTATCTTTGTTCTCGTTCCATCTTCACGAGCTAGATCCAAGTTCCATTGAGCTCATGAAGATGGAATGTTTACGATGGCAGTTTGTTTATTGTTGAAGATGGTGGGCCCGTTAGATTAAACTCACCTAAAGATCTCTCTCTGTTGTACCGCCTCTTCTTTTACATTGGTGACAAGGGATTTCCTAGCGGACAATGGGCCCACCGCCAGGCTGTGCAGCTTCCCAGGCCAGACGTCCGTGGTGAACCTGTAGAAGAGACCTGGGAAGCCTTGCAGCCGATGCCTCCGTCCTACCTGGGCCAGGGTGGAACTACGCGAGACCGCTGAGTCGCCTGCCATAAGCCGGCGAAGTGAAGAGTTGGCCCTTGGGTATCGTAGCAGCCGCAGGTGGGCAGTGTCTAACTTCACACAGCCTCGCCAGGGAACACATTGGCCGCTCCGCCCCTTTCTGCTCCGCTCGGGCGTCGAAGCGGCCGGGATGCTTTAGGAGGCATGCCTTGGTGCAGCGTCACACTCCCTGCATATTGTACCGTATTAAGGGAACGTGAGGAGTCCCAGTATCCTATGTGTGGAGGCTCTTTCACCCAGAAACTTTTGTTTTCGACATTGAACAGTTTAATCCTGAGCATTGATTCAGTATTCTATGTGTGGAGGACCTTCCACCCCAGAAACATTTGTTTTCAACAGTGAACTTCATAAAGGAAAGATTCAATAAGCCGCAGTATTAAATCTCAACAGACACCAGTGTCGTATTGCAAATTTTAGGACAACTGCCAATCAGATATCTACAGATATTGGGCAGTATTAACTCTAACAACTACCATGGCGGCAGCAAGAAAGCCCCCTCCACCACCTTTCCTGTCAGAAACCGTCACCCCTGTCATTAGGTGGGACAGGTGAAAAAGACTTTTTGACACCTACCTGGTAGCCATTGGGGGAGATAAATTTGCCCCTGCAACAAAAGAGGCTGTCTTGTTACACAATTTGGGGACAGATGGACGCAATGTCTTTGATGGTTTGTCCGACCCCACAGACATTGGACAAGGAGAAGAAGATCAATTCTCACTTGCCATTAGAAAACTGCTAGCACAATTTCGAGCTCAGTAAAAACATCACCTTTGAGAGGAACAAGTTCTTCTCAAGGAGCCAAGATCTCCTAGAACCGGTGGAAATGTTCATTGCAGCATTACGCATGCTAAGTCACTCATGTGAATTTCAGCCTCTAACTGACTCTCTCATTCATGATCAATTAGTGCGTTCTACAAACAACAACAGGATACAGGAGAAGCTGTTATTGAAGGATTTGTCCCTTGAGCAAGCAGTTGAAGTGGCCAGAGGTATGGAGGAGACTTCTAAGTACATGGCCAGAATGAAGTCAGATAAAAACAACAGTGAAATAGCAGCAATTAAAAGTGGAAAGAAGTTCACCACAGGGAAGGTCACAAAATGTTTGAAGTGCGGTAGCAACCGCCATGTCTCTTCAAATCCTTTTTGTACCGCACGGAACGCCAGTTGTCTTAAATGCAAAAGGAAGGGACATTTCGCAAGAGTTTGTAGAGAAAATTCTGCAGTAGAAAACATAGAAACGAGTACCAGACATCCTGAACAAGAGGAGAATACAGTGGAGCAGCAGAACATACAAGTTAAACATGTCTTAGAGATTGGAGATGTCTCTGGTGGGGAGAAGGGACCAATGGATGTTTTCATGATTAATAATACAGTTGTTACAATGAAGGTAGACAGTTGTTCACCGTTGACAATAATGTCCAAAGAAACCTTCTTGAATTGTGTCAGAGGTAACATGGAAGACTTCCTTAAACCTACAGTTGAACCATATGCTTACCGGAATGTTAAAATTGAGCTACTAGGGAAGTATCCAGCTGTCATCAAATTTAAAGGAAGAAGCTGTGAAGCTGAGATTTATGTGACTAGAGAAGGATCATCGTTGTTGGGCTGTAGTGATCAGAAAAAGTTGGGAATAATAATACAAGCTAATGCAGAATTCCCAGTTATGATTGCAGAAATGAGAGATCAATGGGAAAAGGAGTTTCCTAAAGTATTCACAGATGATCTCAGGAAATTGAACAGGTATGAACACCAAATCAAATTAAAGTAAAACGCTGTTCCATGAATACATAAGGTTAGGTTAGTCCCACAAAATCTCAAGAGCAAAGTAAAATCAAAAGTTGAAGCTCCACTCCAAAGAGGCGTCATAGAGAGAGTGGAAGGATCTGAGTGGTTGTCACCGGTGGTAATAGCTACTAAACCCAGTGTTTACATAAGACTATGGGCCTCAGTTGGGCGGTAACACTGGTGCTAATAGCGCCGGATCATGGGTTTGGCGGAACGGAAAATCTCCATTCCCCATTGAGCCCATTCGGGAATTCCTCATTCCCGGTTGGGCTCAATGGGGAAATTACGTGATTTTACCACCGGCGGATTTCCCGCCGGTGGTAAACGTGCCAAAAATTGGCAAAATATCTGCAGATTTCCCTCCAGCTAAGAGCTGAGAGGAAATCAGCTGAAGCTGTGATTTGGCAGACCCTTAAATCTGGCAGTAACAGCACTACCGCCGGATCTAAGGGCTACTGCTAAACTCGTGATGAGACCCTATGTGTGGATTTGAGAGAACTTAATAAGAACATATTGGTTGACCGTCATCCCCTGCCAAATATTAGCGAAAAGTTTGCAACGTTTAATAAAGCGAGTGTCTTTTCTGTCATTGACTTGTCTCAGGCATACCATCAAGTTCCACTTTCAGAAGATTGTCAACGTCTCACCTCTTTCATCACCTCTGAAGGAACATTTAAATACTAGGATGCCTTTTGGCTTAGCTTCGGCAGCAGTGGTATTTCAGAGGGTAATGGAAATGGTTATGGAGTGAATTTGTAATGTGGTAATCTTCCAGGATGACGTCTTAGTATATGCCGATTCCAAAGAAGAGCACGATCAGTTACTTAGAATGGTACTGTCAAGATTGAGGGATGCGGGCCTAACTGTAAAAAGAAACAAGTGCAAATTATCTGTAGACAATGTAGAGTACCTTGGTCACGTGGTATCCAGCCAGGGCATAAATCTTAAAATGAGTCTGGTTGATGCAATTGAGAGTGCACTATGCCCCTCAGATAAGGATCAGGTTAGATCGTTTCTTGGGCTTGTAGAACATTATCATAAATTCGTAAAACATTTTGCCATCATGTCCACACCTATAAGAGCCTTATTAAAAAAAGGGAGCAAGGAATTGTGCGTGCCCCTTCAATTGGAAAGTTTAGTGATGGTGATCGTACAGTGTTGGTGGTTGATGCTGGTATATTGGGATTGGGAGCAACTTTGTTGCAGTATGATTCTAATAAGGTGGAGAGAGTCATACCATTTGCCTCTAGGACTCTCAAAGGAGCACAGGTAAACTACTCAGTTATAGAACAAGAAGCAATGGCTATGTTCTGGGCCATTAATCATTTCAAGTATTTCTTGTGGGGAAGGAAGTTCAGTGTGCTGTCAGATGACAAACCTTTGGTACAATTATACAATAATGGAAAATGGGCAGCAGGATCCCCAGTAATAAGTAGGTGGGGTCTTGGACTGAAGGCATACAACTTTGAGGAAGATTATTTACCCGGGAAAAACAATGTTTGTCTAGGATGCCAATAGATGGTAATCTGTTAGTGAATGCTGTGCATGATGATGAGCATGTAGTTGCTAAACTTGTAAGTCTGGACAGGGAGGAGTGGACCCAAGCTGAAGCAACTGTCCAGGAGCTTAAGCTTATCAAGCAATAGACCATAGATGGATGACCGGATACGGAAGTTCTTGATAGGAAGTTTGAACCGTGGTGGGAAGAAAGAGATGAGTTGAGCATAGTGGGGGGTAGATTGAGAAGAAGCAACTGTATTGTTCCCCCAGATGGTGTGTGACTGAGTCTCCTAGAGCTGGCTCATCAAGGTCATTTAGGAGAAGGGGCTATAAAAGACAATGGCAACATTGCCCTCTTCCTACTATGAGATATATCAGCTGCCTTCGACTCGGTGGCTGCAGAGGGTTTTATGGTCTACCAAGTCGAAGACAGCTGATATATCTCATAGTAGGAAGAGGGCAAGGTTGCTACTGTTTTTTATAGTTTCTACTTGAGATACTAGATCTATCAGAGCTGTTTCGGTACCATGATTAGGACGGAAGCCCGATTGGCAGAGCCCCAGAAGGTCTTTACTTTCTAAGTGGTGTTGAATCTGTAGGTAGGCTGTGGTGATCGGTCTGTAATTAGTCAGTGCATTTGGGTCTAGGGTTGGTTTCTTGAGAAGAGGAAAGACCCCAGCATCCTTTAGGTTGGTGGGTACTGTATTGGTTGTAAATGAGGCATTTATTAATGAAGTAATGAAAGGTGCAAGTTCCTTAGCTGTTTCTTTAATAATTGATGCTTGACAGACATCACCCAGCATCTGGAAGGTTTTAGTTTTAGGATTATATCCTCAACTTCCTTAATACTGAGGGTGGAGAATTTGAACAAGTTTGTTTGCTCTGGTAGAGGATCTTGGATGGAAGGTTGGGGCGTGTTATTGATCAGGCTAGCTTTTTTAGTTTCAATTTTCTTTTGTAGAAGCTCAATCTTGTCAGATAGCACGTTTTGAATGTTTTGACACATGTGGCTTCTTTAGAACATGCAGCTGGAGGTGCTGTGGGTGACTCTAGCTCTGTAAGTATGTTAAATAATTCTTTAGTATTGGATTCGCCTTGTGGATCCGGTCATTATAAGACTTTCATTTAGCTAGGAAGATGGCTTATTTGTTAGGTAAAGAAGGGAAGTTTATCCATATGGTTTCCGCAGCTCTTTTTTTTCACAGCGTTCTTAGATGGGGCTAAACCAGGTGTTCTTATGGGATCTAGGTTTGGCTTTGCGCAGTTTTTGAGGAGCGATCTTATCAATAGCTTCCAGTATGGTTGCATTATATAGGTCCACAAGATGAATCGGGTCATCGTTGGAATCATTGGAGATCAGAGAGTAGGTAAGAGGTTGTAGAAGTGGGAGTGACTTCAGCGCTGTTACATTCTGCATATTTCTAGCTAGTCTGGGAGGTGCCTGTAGTTTGTCAGGGTTAGAGTTGTTATTCTTTTGCAAAGTAAAGAGGATGGCATGATAATCCGTCCACGCGCAAGGCTGGTTGGATAAGATGTTGATGTTACAGTTTGTATCTGCGATCCAGTCTGTCTACCTCTGTTATGGGTAGGTTGGGCAATTTGGTGATGTTGTTACTGATAGCTAATGTCTTAGCATCTTTAATGTCATGAAGGCCTAGGTTAAAGTCTCCTAAGAGCAAGATTTGTGAGCCTGGCTTGGAGTTAGCTGTGAGAAGTAGCGATATATCTTCCTTGGAAGAGGACAGAGGGCCAGGAGATCTGTAGATGAGATGAGCTACTATAGTTTGTGTCAGGGATAAAGGTAGTTTAATTGAGAGCAGTTCTCCTGAAGGGAATATCTGGTTAGGGACCTGCCTGAGGCCTAATGAAGTTTTTGCAATAATGGTAACACCTCCGCCTTTGGACGAGGTTCTGTCTTGCCTGATGATGGTGTATTGGTCAGGGGTAGCTAGTGAGAGCAGTGGATCGGATGTAGGTTGGAGCCAAGTCTCCGTAATGGCTAAGAATTCGAGGTCCTTGGATAGTATAAGATCATTGATATAAAGACCATGGGCTGTTAATGATCTAGCAATGATAAGGCCTCCTTTGATGGTAAGGGTATTGTTTTCCATGAGTATTTTAGTGTCCCTAGGGTTATTGGCAGGATGGCACTTTTTGCTAGGTCTCATGTTAGAGGTACTGCCTAATGTCAGACCTGTTAGCATAGGCTTGATGTGAGATATATGAGGGATGGTGATTGCTACGTGGCATCTTTTGGGGAGTCTGTGACCTAGTCTGAGGTTCCTAGTTTAGTTGGGCAGGGTAGATTTGAGGGAATATGGATTTATTATTGTTCAGGCTTTAGTGGTTGGTCATTGGCAGTGGGAATGTCATTGGTTTGATGCTGTCTGAGCATGGCAGGTTAGAAGCCATAGATAGGATACGGCTATATTTTGTTGATGTGTGTTCAAGATTCCATTGTACGTATTGAGGTGACCCCAGTGTGCTAATATCTGCGATAGGGTCTGCCATGGTGAGAGCGGTAGGCAGAGTCAAATTATTTAATAGGCAGGTAGTCGGTAGTAAGGTCTGGGGCCACTAGGCGGGCATGCTACTCAGGCTAGGCATTTTAATAGTGCGACGTGATTGATTGCCATGTATCAGTGCAAACGTACTAGCAGTCAATTCAAAAGGAGCCAGGTCTAGAGTATGGCGTGGCTTGAGCAAGAAGGTACGATTTTTAAAGCAATCTGGGTACAGCTAGATACAAAGTTTTGAATGAGCCAGCAGTCAAAAATGGTCATCAGTATGCATGGATAGTAGAGATGAGTAAGCTACACCATTTAACTGAAGTTATAATACTCGTGTGCCAGGCATGGGGCAGTTACACGTAAAAGCATTTGGATTAGTGCCTGATACAGAGCTAAACAATAAGGATGGCGTGCTGCGCTAGACAATCAGGTCTCAAGTTGCTCGACAATTGTAAAAGCCTAGAAGAGTGTATATAGCATGTATAGTATTTAATATAGCCTAAATAACAATATGTGAGATACGGAAACAATCTGGGTACATCTAGCTGCATAATTTAGAGTGAGACAGCAGGAAAGACGTTGTTAATATGCATGGATAATCTAAATGAGTATACTGAACAATTTGGCTGATGTTGTAAAGCTCATGGGTGCCAGGCGTGGGGTTGTTGCACGTAGAGGCCGTTAGTCTAGTGGAAGGATACAAGGCCATACCATAAGTAGCGTGCCCTAATGAACCACCAATCCTCATGCATGTGTTAGGTCATTTTGTGTGAGGATTATAGGAGGATGTTGGTTTGAAGTAAACCTCGGTGCACATGAGACACAGGCTTCCTAAGGCAGGCTAATGGTGCAGCGTTTTTAGCAAACAATGAGAATGGGATTATCTGCGGGGGCTGTAACAGGGCTCAAGTCGATGGTGCACGCGGGGGGACGGAGTCCACCCACTTCTTTCAGAGGGTGGACTCAGTCCACACCAGCATAAATGAGGAGCATTGCATGTCCTCTTTGAATTTATACATTGAAGGTAACCACGTGGATCTAACCATGGTCGTCTGGTTTGTAGGCTGAACACTTCACCACTGCACTATTTAACCTGATGAAAAATAACAAACAACTGAAGGTAAAATGTCCCATTTCGCTACTGCAAGTTCCAAGGAAAACATTTGTATTGGTTCTTGGAGTTTAAAACATGCACACGTTTTAACATTTAAAACAAACACTATTAGAAGAAAATATCCTCTCATGATTGTGTGTGTGTGTTGATTTTATGAAAGTCAAATGGCATTCGTCCTGTGCAATTTGGGTAGTTATGCAAAGCCAATTTAATGGAATGTGCATATTTCACCCTGGTATGCTAATTTCTGCCGACGTCTCAACCCTTTGCATTTGCTGAGGAGTCCCCCCACTTGAATATTTAGGACTTGACCCCTGGGCCGTAATAGTACTCAATGGACAAATTAGGACAAATTAATGTACTCAACATTTGCTAACGGCAAGGTAGTGTCAATGTCTGATAAGGCTGCACGGTAACATTCTCGCGTGACATATTACAAGTAGTCAATAGGTACGTTAGGTAGATCAGGTTACATTCGGTGGCCTCAGATGAGACGTGATGAACAGAAAAGTAAATGGCGGCGTTTGATATTAGGCATGCTTACCACATGAAACAGGTTGAGAAAAAGTTTCCATTGAAGGTCCACGTCAGATTGTTCACTGTAAAGTCAGGTTAGGCGAGGAGGGGAGTCCATTGGGACTGTGTTTGAAGTAATGTTAATGTTTCAGCAGTATGACGGGTGCATCGGTGGGGGAAAGTAATAATCGATGGACAGCGTGGCCAGTGGCCGTAGCAGTCCGGACAGGTCCAGACAATTGGGATTTATATTCTTGGGGTCTTCAATCAGAGGGGCCCGGCTGGCACCTTCCGGCGAAATGTATCGGCCTATAAACAGGGCTGGAGCAGTTGCTTAGCAAACATAAGTAAACAAAGAGGCAGAACTTGTGATTTTCCGTGCTGTGGAACGGGGGAGTATCGTAGCATCAGTGCCACATGGGTAATGACGGCTGGGTAGGTAACGCTCACCTCAGCAGGGGAGAGGTTTGCAGAGCGCAGGATATTTGTAATCACAGACCTCAGCTGTGGGAGTGCACGATTACGCTGCTATCCGGGCAGGGGACCAGCTGCTCCTGCAGTGTCCGTGGTCCAACAAGGATGGCTGGTGTTCTAGCTGCTCCTGTAGATTCGATGGCGACAAGGGCTCCTGCCCAGTGAAGAGTGGTGCATCAGATATAAGGCAAGAATTGGACTACTGTACAGGAATGGTAAAATGTACTATACGCACAGAGGAAGATTGACAATAATTTCTAATGTACGTAATACAAGTACCGGATTTCATACACGTGGAAACGTGCATGCACTCTCTGCTACCATGTTTCACAAGAGCACATCCATAATGAACAATGTGTATATATGTATCCATACCAAATTCTGAATCCATTGCACGTCACCAACTTCTGCAGAATGCAAATCATGGCATAATAGGCCATTTTTGCAATTCAGACAATCGTTCCAGCATACACATGAACTCACACAGCCACTTTGTCAAGCTAACGCTTCTGAGGTACAATGCAGATGGTACCAAAAATAACTGTAAAGGTACAGCCTTCACACGCGGCCAAGTACCTCATGGAAAGAAAACCTTCACAACAGTAGGCATAATATAACAGAATGGTACCACGACCACCTATGTACACTATACAGCATATGTCAAAAGAAGAAGTGATTGCTTTGAATGTAATGACACCTCTGTTACTCCAAAACATAGGTTACCAGCAAATCTAACAAATGCCTACTTAATATTCCGTCAACCCAAATGTAGTCACTAAACTGTACAACAATTAACAGTTAGAATATGTCAAAAGGTATCTAACTACATCCATAATACTTCAATATTACGTTTAAAAGTCAATGGCCCTCATTACGACCCTGGCGGAAAGTGACTGACCGGAGCGCCACAGCGTAAATAGCGTTTCCGCCATTGCACGAAGGAGCAAAGTGCGGCCCATTCCGACCCATCGGGCACGAGCACCACGCCACGGCGGAAGTGCAAAGTCCGCGATGGCGGAAATGACCCCAAAACGGCCCACACCGCCGCCGTACGGCGCCCTAGGTGCAATACCGCCACCCCTCTTAGCGGTCACCGCAGTGTGCGCCTACGGGAAAGTACGGTGACCGGAAATATACGGAAACGGAAGTTAAAACATGGGCCCGGAACGGGAAACATCCCGGCGTACACCTATAAAAACACTAAAACCACACAACCACTTAAATCACTACCCTGAAACACACCCCAACCCGTCAACCACCCTAGCGAAACCAAGAAAAATGGGAAAAGTAGCGAAGAAAGCGTGCGACCGCAAGCGGCAGGTCCACTTCTCCCGTGAGGAACTCACCGTGCTAACAGAGACCCTCCAGGAGAATGCTGCCGTCGTCTTCTGCACGCAAATGACCAGGATGGCACTTGCAAACAAGAAGGCCATATGGGCTCTGGTGGCACAGCGGGTAAGTGCGGTGGGGACCGCACCCCGCACCCCACAGCAATGCCGCAAGCGATGGGACGACCTGCGGATACGCGTCCGCAGCATACTCTCTGCCAACCGCAACATTGCCACAGCCACCGGGGGAGGTCCTGAATCACCCATCAAGTTGACCCCCTGGGAAGAAATCTGTGCCTCCACCATCGGAATGGAGAGCATAGAGGGAGTCGGAGGGATGGAGAAAGGAGTGCAGACATCCGAAGATTCAGGTAGGTGGGCCAGATAAAACAATGCCAAATCCACACAGTCCATCCATGTGAAGTACCATGCGTCCACATAGTGCAACAGAAACACATGTCCAGGAGAACGTCCACACACATCGGCCTGATAGCGCACGTTAAAACCCACAATAAATACATAAATAATTAAAAACCCCTAATACACGCACTACACGTGCAGCAGGCACACCCTAACTGCAGGCTGCCAAACAACTGCACCCTCACTCCACACACAAATTAAAGCACCTCCAAGGCCCCGACCCAAATCACCCTCAGGTACCACCCCAAAGCATGTGATACAATGCCATTCCAATTCCCACAGACCCATCAATAACCCTCGCCCTCCTTTACTCCACCACAGGGTCCGATCCAAACGACGAGCTACAGGACACCCCTACCAGCACACCTGCAAAGAGGGCCAAGACCAACGGCCAGAGACCCTCCACCTCAGCTGCACGCATCAAGACACGGCAGCAGCACAAATCAGGTGGCAGCACAGAGGAGGGAACATCAACAGGCACCCCAGCAGCCAGCATGCCCACAACACCACCACCACAGGTCCCCCCAATGGATGCCACAGAAGGCACTGCCTCTGGTGGCAGCAGCACCATAGGTGACACCCCATTGATGGCAGCATGCTCGGACACAGAAAACGGGGATGCCGAAGTCAGATCCATCCATGACCTGTCCCAATCCCCCTGTCTGTCCCATCCCGTACAACATGAGGATACCACGCAGGGGCACCCACAAGACGACGACTGGCCATCCCCCACAAGCCCTGTGGCAAGGCAACATGAGGACAACAGCCCCTCTGTGACACCCCCGCAAATGGCCATGGCCCAGCAGAGGCAACAGTCCCTCGACCAGTTGATCGAACAACAGCAGCAACTGGCCACACTCCTCAAGGACCATGCCGATGAATGTGGGGGCACTAAGGCAGACATAGAAACATCAACTGAGACACTTAGGGCAGAAATGGAGAGAGGTACAGAGACGCTAAGGGCACAAATTGAGAGAAGCACCGAGAGCCTGAGGGGGGAACTGCATGCGACGTCCAAAGACGTATGTGCCGAACTTGCCGCAGTGCGCCGTGTGCTCACTGAGCTCTCGCAAACCCTTAGGGACATGCATGGACGTGAGCAGGCAGACACATCATCCGTTGCAAGTTCCGTCCAGGGCAGCCCCCAACGTAGATCTGGAAGGAACCTGCGCTCCACAGGCAGGGGTGCCCCTGATACCCGCAGAGGGGGCTTGCAATAGCGACAGCCCACTGACAATGAGCATCTTTGGACACTGGTGTTCGGGGGGGAGGTAGGAGGGTGGAGGGGGTGTGTTGGGCTCACTTGGGTGGCGGGTCGAAAGGGTGTTCAACATGACATCACATATGCCATAAAAAGTGCACGATAAACCAATGAGATGTGTGGACATTGATCTTTGTGTACTAGGCCATCATAGGCGTACAGTCCATATTGTGCATGTCCCAGACACACGCAGTGCCACGAGTCCCGTGTCCATGTATCAGCCACCAGGCGTGAGTGCTAGAAGCATACATCAATGAGATGCTGACGAATGTCACGGGCCTCCGGTGCCTCGCAGACTCCATGAGGTGCTGCCACATCCCCACCCTCATCATGACCATCATCAGGTGCTTGCAGTTCTGCGTCAGGGGGCATGGGCACATTTCTACGTACGCACATGTTGTGGAGCATGACACATGCCATGACCATCTTTGCAACCTTCTCATGGCGGTACAGGAGTGCCCCGCCAGACCTGCTGAGGCAGCGGAAACGGCCCTTCAGTAGGCCGAATGCCTGTTCTATGACTACACGGGTACGTGAGTGGGCATGGTTGTAGTCCTCCTCATGCTGGTCCCGTGGGTTCCGGACTGGTGTGAGGAGCCATCTCTTCAGTGGATATCCAGCATCACCTGTATGTGGACGAGAAACGTATGATGTGGAATGCCATTGATACGTACGCACACCCCCCCCCCTTCCTGCCAGGTCATTGCCAATTCACATACCCCACATCATCATGCATGTAATGAGACTCACCGAGTAGCCAGGATCTGTTCCCTGCGTGTCGCTCCATGTAGCGTGGTATTGTAGAGTTCCTCAAGACCATAGAATCATGGGTTGATCCAGGGAATCGGGCACAACAATGTGTAATGATCCTGTTGGAGTCACACACCATTTGTACATTCAGGGAATGAAATTGTTTTCGGTTGCGATACTGGGCCTCCATGGCATGTGGGACGACCAATTCAACATGGGTGCAGTCGATGGCACCAATGCAACCCGGTATGCCGGCAAGTGCATGGAATCCCACTTTTGTGTTGGTAATTTCCTGCTCCGAGCGTGGTAGAGAGATGTAGTCGTCTGCGTGCTGCAGGAGGGCATCGAGCACTTGCAATAGTGTCCGTGAGAACAGTGGCTGAGAAATGCCATGCAACTGTCCGACTGTGTGCTGGTAGGTGCCTGTGGCCAGGAAGTGTAGTACAGACACCACCTTCAGTAGGGGTGGGATGGCGGTTGGGCTATCTATCATGCTGACAAGGTCAGCCTGTGTCATGTCCACAATGGCGGCTATGGTGTCCCGGTCCAGACGGTAGAGGGTGTGGATCTGCTCATCAGTGAGGTTGAACGGATGTGCTCGGAGGCGTGGTATTGCGGGCTGCCTGCGTGGTGGTAGTGGCTGTGCTGGTGGGCCTTGCTGGCCCTGCCTTGGCCTCCTCCTCCTCCTGCGTCTCCTCCGTGTGGCTGGTTGTAGTTGGTGTTCGTCTTCTTCTTGGAGTCGGAGCACTTGCAGTGCTATCAGGTCCCCCAGGGCCAACATCGCGAGTCCTGCCGGTAGCATTTCGGTGTGGTTGTGGGAGGAGACTGGCTGTGCAATTTATGTGTTTCCAGGCTGTATGGCCTCCACCTGTGGTGATTAATTCCACCTGTGCAAACTGCTCTCCCCTTTGGCCGAGCACGTCCCGCGCACAACGCTGCAATTCGGGGAATGGTATCTTGCTATTGCAATCATGTATTTGTACCCGATGGCCGTGTAAGATTGGTTGATATGTTCATTCTGCTGTGGTCCCATTGTTTCCCATACTATCTGTGCAGTCGCGAACAGACTTGTGAAGGGTCAGTGGAACGTAGTACTCGAGTAACGGTGGGCCCTCATGCATCACTGTACCGAGTTGCAACGACGGGCGGGGCGTCCCATTTGTGGGTGAAGGCAGTTGCCATTTTCACACACAGCCGCACTCGATGGAATAATTAGTGATTTCAAACGGCCACAGATGCCTTTTCGACGTGATGTTGCAAATGAGGAATTCGAAGGGCGGCGCTTTCGGTTTCCAGCTAGCGGCGAGGAGATGCCCACAGGTCTGACTGCAAATATAACGTTCTATTGTTCAATGTCCTTGAGACAGGGCCCATGGCGAGGGAGCAATGATTGATATGAATAGTTTGGGATGCGCAATAGCTACGTGGGCGATGAGGCCGGCCGTTCCCAAATACATGTTACTTCACAACACTGGAATTACGGGCTGGGGCACTGTGGATTTAGCAGGCTGCATAACGCACAGACTCAATGGATGTTTCTAATGTTATGTGAGTAATTATTCAGGCGTTTTGATCCCGGGATGAGGGAATGATGAATGGATGCATGGGCAGGTGATTTGATACAGAGTTTGCCATGTACAGGGCTTCTTGGGATCTATCCGCCTCCCCTACGCTATGTGATGCAGGGCTGCCATAGTGGGACCATCGTCTATCTGGCCTTGTTGAGCCCTCCCTGTCTCGAGGCGCCCTCAGACACTTGTGTCCATGCACGTTAACATTCCCATCTGATGGATTCTGTTTTGACAGACGCATGCACAGGTACACTCGTTTGTGATGGTGTTTGCACCTCGATATAGATGGTTATGAGTTGCAAGTGGTTTTGGGGTGGTGATGATCCTTTTGAGTGGGCTAGCATGCATATGGCTGTGGATTTCGTGTGATCATTGAAGTGAGTTGTTCGAATGTAGTTCTGATGGCCATTCTGTTCTTGTTCTTTTCTTTTGGTTGACAGGTATCTCCTCCCCTTTTGCCACTGCCATCTGTATGCCACTCCTGCAGATGGATTTTACTCCCGACACCTGCTGCTTCGTGTTAATCAGTGGAGCAGCATTACGATCTTATGGGACGATCGCCAATGGCCCACATGCCCTTACGCAGTACTGGTGGCTCGGAGCAACATTTCGGCCTTTCAGCTGGACTAGTGCCTCCCCATTGGGTCGGCCCTGCGGTTCTGTGCGCTTCCATGTTGCCTTTTCGTACGTGAATGTGGCTCTGTGTACCATGGGGGAACAGGGCGACACACAGGTAGTGGCTGGTCATTTCTTGCGGATGCAGTCCACAACGGTGATTAGTGTTTTGGAGTTCATGGCCTGATGGCTGTATGGGCTTGGTGACTTTGATGTGCATAAAATTTCTATTCTGATTTGGCCCGTGTAGCGTTTTTCTTTGCAAGTGATGTGGCATATGCCTATTTGGGGGGCGATGTATTGTGAGGAGATCTGCATTGGGTTCCAGCTTCGGGGTTTAGTTGCGTGGTACTGTGCTGGGCGCGTTTGCCTATGAAGCCCAGTGAGGTCAGGGATGGGGGCTGCCAATATGACTGTTTGAATGTTGTCATGCTCAGGGGCGGGGGATTGGGTTTTGTGTAACAGATGCCGGTCAGCCAGGTGGACTGGTGGAATGATGTGATTTTCGGAATATTGCTGGTCACAGGTGCCTGTGTTTGCGTGCGTTTCTTGGTGGGGGACTGTGGTCATGTCCATTGGGATGGCTTCTGTATTCGTGCCATCTGTGCCCTGCAGCTCCCATTGGCCCCTCTTGTGTTTCTTTTGTTCGTTGCCATGCATGGGTGACTTGTACATTTCAATGGTTGCATTGTGACTTCATTGCACCTACGGGGAGTTGTACTTTGTGGGCAGGGAGCGGTGTACAGGTACTCAGTGGGGCCGTTTACGGTTGATTCGCGATGCCGTACTTCTCGCCATGGCGGAATGGTACATTACGCCATGCCTGATGGCGTTAGGTACATGTCCGCTAGGGTCGGAATTGGCGTACCCTTGCGCCATGGTGGTGTTTGCGGTTTGGCATGGCGCGCGCGCGCGTGCTTGGTGCAGTTAGCGTTGGCGTTCACTACGGTGTCGCTAATGGCTTCGTACTTTGCGGTGACGGGTCATAGTCGCACCGTGCGCTATTCGATGGCGGTATTGCATTTCCGCCATCGTTTTTCGATTTCCGCCAGGGTCGTAATGAGGGCCAATATATTTAGAATATGCCAACAGGTATCTAACTACTTCAAAAATACCATCCATTGCAAAACACTTAAGATACGCATCACAATTCTTATAGGACAAACATTGTCTAAACTCTAATGTAGTTAGAATATGCCAACAGGTATCTAACTATTTTAAGCATTCCCTTAATCACAACATACTTCAAACAAACATACTATCATACACTCACATAATTTGTATCCATTTTTAAAAAATACAATATAGTGAACCCGGAGGTCCTTTAAGAAGAGGTAACAGTATCTGAGATGGATGGGGATGCAGACCTTACTCATAAATCAATAATCAGACCGACTCAGGATGTTTGGCAAAAACATGGCCATTTAAATAAACTTGTCAAAACAGGGAGTACAACGGGCATCAACGGATGAAGTACAGCATTATCACTCAAGAGTTCCTCAAACGTTTCACAAAAAACACAACTTTATACTAAAACATTGGGCCTCATTACACGGACGGCGGTAAGGGTTAACGGTCACCGTTAATGGCAACGGTGACCGTTAACCCTTACCGCCGTACTACGAGGTCCCTTTGCGGGTTGGAGGAATTAACGCCTGCTTCTTGCAGGCGTTAAGTACCAACCCGCTAAGGGACCTCGGAGCTAATTACGGCACCGCAAAATTGCGGTGCCGTAATTAGCGCCTTCCCCATTCCCATAGAGCCCTATGGGGCAGAAATGGGAATGGGGAAGGGCAATGGCGGAAAGGGGATTTACCGCCCCTCCAACCTTGGAATGGGGCGGTAAATCCCCTTTCCGCCAAGGCGGTGCCGGTAATTTACCGGCATGGTCCAGGGTGCTAATAGCACCCTGGATTACCGCCTTCCGTGTAATGAGGCCCATTGTCATGAGTGATGTCATACTATGTGGCAAAATAAGAAAACCTATTAGGGGATGTGATAGGATTAAAGGGAACATCAAAGTATACTTTCTATAGGGTCAGGGATTGTGATTGGGTCTCTAAGGTCAGGTGGACAACTAAGCCCACCCCAAGTGCAAGTCATCTTCCATGTCATGAAAACACACGACGTTCTATTGGCTTCTCAAACAATAGGGCTCCTCACTACATGGCCCTCTGGGGGGTGGGGCCCTCTATAGGCACAATGGGAGTGGCACTTCTGGTAGAGGTACTTGGCTCTTCCTCTACACCCCCCTCTGGTTGATTTAACAACCACTCTCCCATCAGTCTTCAAATCTAGATATCCTTTTCTGAAGAAGTGCTTCTTTGGCGTTCATGGGCCTCATTACGACTGAGGCCGAACGGGTTAACGGGCTCCGCCAAAGGAGGCAGACCCATTAAACCCGTTCTGCCTCATTACAAGCTCCCCTCGCGGGAACCAGCGTCCTTAGCGGGTCCCGTGAGGGGAAGAGGGAGCAAACAACAGGCCGCTCGTAATCGGCCCAGTGTTTGCTCCCTCTCCCATTCCCATTGAGCCCTATGGGGGCTCAAATGGGAATGGGGAAGGTCCGGGTCTGGATTCCTGGAGGGAGGAATTACCGGGCCCTCCGAACTCGGAATGGCCCGGTAATTCCCCATTCAGGGAACCCGGACCCGATTTTGGAGGCAGCCATGCCAATAGCAGCATGGCTACCGCCAAAGTCGTAATGAGCCCCCATATCTTTATTACTCCCTTCAGGCGTCACATGTTTATCAACACTCCAGGTCATAAGACTATATTGTCCATTCAGGCTACAGTAGACCCATCTTCCCACATACTTCTTTTGGTTCTTCAAATACAGGAAATGTGTTCCCTCAGGTGCATGAATATTGGCTTTTACAAAGTCTCTGAATTCTTCATCTATCAGCTCTTTGGGTCCAAACCCAGACTCAACTTCAATCATAATCTTCATTCCTGTTGCTTTCTTTGCTGTCTTCTTTCACAGTGTGATTATTATTCTGATCACACATAATCCAAACATGATGATCATTAACAAGGCTCCAAGAAACTTGAAGATATTTTCCATCCATTGTGGAACCAATCAGAAGATCGATGTAAACCACCCACTTCTGTCATCAGCAATATCTTCCACTTCATCTTCCATCTTGACAAGTAAGTTTGTTAGCATCATTATGGTCTCTGTCAAGGTCCCATGCTCTTCATCGTGAGAAGGTATGAATGTGCAACATGATTCTCTGATTTTGGCACAGACACAACCATCCATAGCTGTGATCATATCCAGGACATATCTGTTCTGAAAAGTCATCAGTCTTATAGCTCAGTTCTTCCTTGATAGTATTTAATCCCTTTATAGTAGTATTGTTGGTCTGCAGGAGCTCCCATCTGGTTATCTGCAACCATCTAGCATTTGCCATCATCTGGATCCCTGGCATAAAGATTGGTGTGAATATTGCCAAAGTTTGACTGAACAACCTGTGTTCATACAGAATGTCATTGAAAGGTTCTATTGGGTTGGCTGAGAAGTAGTTTTCCCTTTTTGTTTGATTAAGGAATCCAACTGACCTCCTCTTTCTCAAGTGAGCATCTGCATTTGGAAATTTTCCAATGTTCAGGTCGCTCTTCGGTATCACCAATGTTCGAACATGAACAATCACTAACGTGCATTGTCCTCTGCAATCTCTGGGCAGCTTCATGTATGCTCTAGTTCTGCAGGCCCAGTATTGGTCCATTATCACTACTGTACCATCCTTCATTCCTGGTATTTCAAAGATTCAACTGTACTGCTTATTCTCTCCAACTTTTCTCGTGCCATTGTTTCTGAAGCTTAGCTCTGCACTAGCCAGAAGCAGAATCTGCAACGGGCCTGCTTTGTCTTTGACCCATGTCAGCAATTTTGAAAGCTTTGGCCATAGAGGGTTGCATCCTTTTTCTACATGGTCTATAACAAGTTTGTGATATCCTTTTACTGCCACAGCTTTACATACGACTATACCTTATTCCCAGCCATCTAGAGAAAGTATTGTTCCCCAAATCTGCATCTGTCCTCTCTCCTTGCATCTTCGCATTTCTTCATCAGTTTTTCCTTCTTATTTATCTCCCATTTGATTCCTGCTCCCTTCATTCCAGGCTGCTCGTATCGTATCACATGATCTCTGGTGTGTGCTCTTGCTCTTGTCCTTAAATCTTGAACATTATTATCTTCATCTGGATGTGAACATTCTGTCACCCATACCAAGGATGCTGTTTGACCCTGGTTGACCCTGGAAATGACCTCTTGTATGGCAGAGTGCAAGGTGAGTCACACAATGAGCTGTTTCACCATCTAATTCTATAGCTATGAATATCTAGGACTTCCCCATAGCATAAGGTAGGAGAGCACATACATAGCAATCCTCTTCAGAGGTTATTATCTCCTTCATATGTTGATACCACATGCTGTTCCCCAAATGTGCTATACTATCTAATAATTATTTAACTCATAATCATCTTTCCTTGCACTTCTCTTGGGCCTCTTTCTTGCCATAAGAATGCTTGCATAATGCACATGGAGTATATCAGTCATCATACTTCCTACAGGGAGTATCATAGCAACACTTGTCAGAGAAATAGGTGACCTTATATATGTCACTGGTGTAGGGATAATCACATATGGCCTTGGTTTGCTTGCAACATCTAACTCTGC
Organism: Ambystoma mexicanum; assembly: GCF_040938575.1. Taxonomy (NCBI): domain Eukaryota; kingdom Metazoa; phylum Chordata; class Amphibia; order Caudata; family Ambystomatidae; genus Ambystoma; species Ambystoma mexicanum. The sequence continues at coordinate 1,191,218,799 of NC_090924.1, forward strand.
ATAGGTTACTGGTGTGGGGAGAATCAAAGGGTCTACTATCTTTCTAGGACCAGCAAGGTAAGAAGTGCGTATTAGCAAGAACAGAAAAACAATGATAGATGCTGTGCACACATATATTATGCACCAATACATGAATCCCCACCACTGGTGTCTTTCCACACGTCGTTGAGTCTGTTCAATTTATGGAATTGCCTTATACTCATTGGTCCACATTGTGCCTGTGTACTATTTTTTAAGGAAAGAAAAAACCTTTTTCATCAGGCAGCCTTGTTAGATGCTCAGGTAGCTGCCGAATTTGCTCAATTATCGCTGCAAGTAATGTTCTAATCGCAGGGCCATTCTTAGGATCCTGCGCAAAAGTACGTATGTCAGTGCTACACCCAACAAGAGCAGGATAAGCTCGGAGTATAAAAACGAAGACAGCGAGAAGGAGTCTATAAATATCGACATCAGATAGGACCATGAATCTAACCAAAGAGAAACTCAGTGAGAAATGAATTAGGGGAACTGCTCCCTTTTCCAGCCATCGAATATGAAATCAAGATCTGGCATTTTTAGCACATCAGCAATTTCTTAAGTCCAATTAAAAAGATACCTGTGGCCCAAGAATGCTGACTTCTACACTCCTGCTAAAATATCTGTAAAGAGTGTTCGGGGCGAGCCACAGTCCAAATGCACACTTGCATTTATTTAATCAGCAATCTTAGTGTCCTTCTTCCTCGTCATCGATCGGGTCTGTATGTGCTGAACTTCTTCTTCTTGTCTTGCTTCTGATTCAGCGGGTGGAGGTTTATCGGTTGAGCAAATTCAGCATACAGCTTCACATTGCCCAATTGGATCCAGGCAGGCCTTTCTTGGACTTTTACTGCTAAGGGAATCACATTTTTGGCAGTGTATGGTCCATTAAAACGGGGCTTGTGCCACTCCATTGTGAAGTTATGTACTAAAATGGGGTCTCCAACAAATAACTTGGGTATAGACAGTACTTTTGCACATCTGGTTGCTGAATGGTCTTCATCTGTATCCTGAGACTGACACCCCATACCCTGAATTGACAGAGACACAAGCGGTCATACATATCAAATGCACACGTAGCTCATTTCCTAACAATTCTGCAGTTGTCTGGGCATCCCTTCTACTCCTAGATGGAGGTGACAAGGACATTCTCATCCACCTTCCTGTAACTAACCCATGGGGTGTGAGGTGGTGGTCCGACCCAGGCTGATTCCTTAATGCATATAATGCACGGGCAGGCAGTACAGCCATCCCTTCTTCAGTGTCAATTTGAGTTTAGCGATTCTTTCTTTGAGAAGACTATTGAGTCTCTCTCATATTCATTTGTTTGTGGGTGATAAGCAGAAGAAAATGTATGATTTATACTAAGCAATACGCTGATCTGTTTGAATTCATTAACAAAATGGGGCCCATTGTCAGATCTCAGCACCTCACATACTCCACATCTAGGAAAGACTTCGCAGACTAAAACCTTGCAGCATAAGTGATATCAGTGTGTGTACATGAACCAGCTTCAATCCATCTCAAAAGGGACACACCACAACTATCATATACCTATATCCACTACATATTTGCAGCATATCGACATAGTCGATATGTAAATGCTGAAAAGGACCGTTCAGTCGAGGAATGACTCCTCTGATTGTTCGCAGTATGTGCCCAGCGGTAAACTGTTGACATACAATGCAATTTACTACATAAAAGGCAATACGTTCTAACAAATGTGGTACAAACCAGTCCTCCGCATTAGCTGCTTCAAGGCTTTCCCTAGTTACATGCGCTGGATAGTGCAGCTGTTTAAGTGCTACCTTTAATAAGGCTACAGGCATCACCTGCTTTCCATTGCTGTCCTGTCACCAGAATGCTACAGAGAGGGTTAAAGAACATCGCCTCCGTTTCCACAATTCTTGCTCTTCCTTAGGAGCACTGCCTTGAACTTCCATCAACTGTGTCATGGACAAATGTTTTAACCTTCATTTACAATCATAACCATGGCCACATTTTCCTTTACATCGGGAGTATCAAAACTAGAAATATCTGGAGAATTCGCAACCCTTTTGGCCTCTTCTTCTGCGGCTACGTTCCAACGTCAAATAAAATCAGTTCTCTTAGTATGTGCTGCGCATTTAACTATTGCGATGGCTACTGGGAGTTGTAGTGCTTTAATAAGCATGTCCAATAATGTCCAATAATGCTGTGTGTTGCAGTGGAGTGCCATCCGCTCGGAGGTAGCCCTTCCTTTTCCAACATGCTAGTCCTGCGTGCACAGTTGACATCACATAGGCAGAGTCACTGTACACTGTTACTTCCTGCCCTGCAGTTTCTCGAGTGCGACAATAAGAGCCACCAATTCTGCAGCTTGGGCCAAAAAGTGAGACGTTAGTCTTGCACTTGCTACCACTTCAAATTCCCCATTAGCTCTGTGCCTTACCACAGCTGAACCTGAATGCCTTTCCCCATCAATTTGATCAATTTTTGAAGACCTGTCAATAAAGAGAACCTCCCCCCGCTAGAGAATTCTCCTTTACCCTTGGTACCTCATCATAAAACTCTTTGTAATTGGAGCAATCAGGTTCTTGCTCACCCGCTATCGTAGGTTCGGATACAAACATGCCAAGGTTCACTGTTTTAGACCTGACTATTTTGACTGATGGATTCAATATAACTACCTCACATGCAGCCATCTGAAATGTCAATGTATGCTTAGTTTTCTCCAAGACAGCCAGCAAAGCATGCTCAACAAATAAAGTCATGGATCACCCGATCACAGTGCTTGTAGATTTCTCAATAGTGAACCCGGTTGCTGCCAGCGATTGTTCGCAAGGAGAGTGTCCTCTCATAACTGGATCTAGAATCCCACTATAATATGCCAGAGGTTTGTGCCATAGTGTAGTCCTCTGTGTAAGCACTGCAGTCATAACTGTTCCATGTGTGTGCAAAAACAGATAGAACTCCTCAGACTAATTGGCAATTCCTAAAACTGGAGCTATACAGTTTGCTTTTTTCAATTCCTCAAAACCTCCCTCCATTTCCTCAGTCCATTCTATTTATTCCTTGTTTACTTGGGCTTTCTTTAAAGCCGGCAAAAGGGGTCTCGTGTATGAACTATAATCAAATACCAATGTTCTAACATAGTTGCACAATCCCAGAAACTGCTGCATTTGCTTTATCATGTGCAGTGTTGGTGTTTTCATAATCGCCTCAGGTGTGACTTTCTTTCCCTCATGCAAAATTAACTGGCCTATATACGATACCTCCTCCTGGCAATATTGCAATTTGTCCTTTTCTACTTTATTTCCCTCGTCTGCTAGGATAGTCATTAACTGAATTGAATCGTGTCTGCACTCATCTTCTGTCGTCCTACAAACTAAAATGTCATCTACGTATTGCATCACAACACTTTGCAAATCAATATTGCTTAGGTCCTTCTGCAGGACTCTGTTAAATATCGATAGGGACTCACAATACCCCTGACGTCACTGAGTACCCTTTAGCTTAGTCTGACAAAACATGAATGACGTTAGGTCTTGGGAGTCCTTATGAAATGGGATTGAGAAAAATGCAAGTCAATCACCATGAAATATCATGCTTCTGTGGGTATACTACATAAAAGTGTCATAGGATTTGGAACTAAAGGAAACTCTGCCTCTACAGTCTGAATCATTGGCCTGATGTCCTGAATTAATCTCCACAACCCTCCTTTCAATTTTTTCACAGGATACACAGCAGTCACTAAGATACCCAGTTCTACCATGGCTGATACAGTCTTAAAAATATCCTCATCTGCCGCTCGAGACATTGGGTATACCCTTGCTCGAGGTAAAATTGCTCCTGGTTTAAGCTTAATCTAAACTTCTGCCACTGCCTTCAATAGCCCTACGTCATAGGGGCCTGTAGTCCATAAAGAGGTTGGCACTTTTTCCAAACTATCATAATTCACTGTGGGATTTCCCTTCTCTCTATTCTGATTCAATATATAACACTCATCTTGAATACTACTTCATCATCTGATGGATCATCTCTTTACCCTCACAATTTTACTTTTGTTGTTCCTCAACACCTTTTTTCCAATTCAAAATACACAATCAAAACAGACCAGTCGACTTCACATATATTTTATCATAACACTCCTTGTCTCTCAGCCCCTAAAATACTCCGACTGGAGTTTGAATAATTTCCTCTCATAACGTTGTGCCGCCTAAGTACCCCTTGGGTTTTAAAATGACTCCTTCAAAAGCTCCTTGAGCTTAGGACTCCTTTTTGACGCTCCTTGTCATATATTAACCAACCCCCGTTACCTTATACTTTTACCACAATACCCATTCTCTTATTTTGCCTGCCCCCTCAATCTACTCACCATTCTCCTTTCAGCTCCTGACCCTCTGAATCGTCTCCTTCTCCAATCAGCCACCCTTGCCTTCGGTCCGCTCAGTGCCTATGGAATCCAGGAGGTATTTTGGGAAAGAGGGATCCGTCCCACCTGTACCGTCTTTTCTTGCAAGAGTTCTATATCTGCTGCTTTCCACAGAAAGTCTTGCAATCCTAGATCTAAATGGCGGAGGCCGCCTGATGTTCCTAAATTCTAAAAGCCTACTGGTCGATAGGTCTTTTTAACCATTCGCTCCTGCTATCAAGTTAACCTGCAGGTCCTTTAAGAAGTGGTAAAAGTATTTGAGATGGATGGGGATGCAACTCTTACCCATACATGAATATTCAGACCAACTCAGGAAGTTTGGCAAAAACACGGCTATTTTAATAGCACTTGGTAGAACAGGGAGTACAACGGGCATCAACGGACACCATACAGCATTCTCACTGAAGAGTTCCTCAAACATTTCATAGAAAAGAATAACTTTATACTAACAATTCATAATGCGTGACGTCATACTACGTGGCAAAATAAGAAAACCTATTAGGGGATGTGATAGGCTTAAAGGGAACATCTAGGTATACTTTCTATAAAGACAAAGATCGTGATTGGGTCTCTAAAGTCAGGGGGACAACTAAGCCCACCCCAAGTGCAAGTCATCTTCCATGTACTGAAAATACACAACATTCTATCGGCTTCTCATCTATAGGGCTTCTTGCTATGTGGCCCTCTACAATTGGTTGGCATGCTTGTACCCTTCTGGAATATTCCACTCGCTAGCAGCACGCAAGCTGTTACCCCAGATACTGGGGGTTGGTCTGGTCATGCCTCCTCACCCAATTAGTTCAACATCCATCATCACTCTGCCATTCAATTAATGTGTTTGAACTCGGCCTTGCAAAGTCTCACCGTGCCTGACAATAAAAGGGAGTGAAGGCATGGTCTTATCTTCTGGTCTCGTGTAACTCACCCCAAAGTCTAATTTCATCTGACCATGTGACTAGAGCCCACGTTTTGAGCTCCTTCGTTGCATTTAATACTATTAAATGAAGAAAACCTGGCACGTCTAGTGTTTTTTTCCATTACACCTCAAACAGAAGCTTGGCTTCTCACGTTCAGTGTATCTTCAGAAGTAGATAATCAGACTCTTGGCGGCCTGGACTCCTTTCGCCGTTAGCTGTTTTATTCTGCTGCGCCACATTTCCAGCCCTTTCATTCACATGGTCCAAGTTTGCTAAAATGTGTTGTGGAACATTCAGATTCTTTACATTACATGGCCGCCGTAGCGGCCATGTATTTATGGTTAAGTTGGTGTTTCCATAGGAAAAGCACTTTTTGGGCGGCTTATAACTTCGCTCCCCCTGGATGAATCCTCACCAAACTTTGCAAGTATATGGCCCACTCTGAATTTTTTTAGCAAAGTTTGGTGAGGATTCGTCCAGGGGGGGAAAAGTTATAGGGGGGTCCCAAAACTTTTTTTTTTCCCATAGACTGAATGGGAAAAAACTTTGCACACGGCTACAACTCAAACCGCTGGACGTATTTACATCAAATTTGCGGCAGTAGCGGTGGCCTGGTCCCGAAAGCTTGCTTTTGCAAAATTGGTGTAAATCCGTCCAGTAGTTTTTTAAAAATGACCAAAATTTAAGGCAAAAAAATTAGTGACATCTGTGTCCACTTCGCGGACGGACTTCCCTGTTCGCTCCGCGGACAGCACCCCGATTGGCCCATGGCCTTGAGTCATGTCCGCGGACATGTGACGTGTTCGCTGATTGGACGGCGAAGGGCGTGGAGCGCGTCAGATTTTCTGTGGCGCCGGCCATCTTGTATTCGCCGTCGACCGCGTACAGCGCAGTGAAACGTGGATAAAAAATTGTATTTAGTGCCCTGTGTTGGTGTGTAAGAGTGTTTGGGGAGGGTGGGGGAGTATGAGATAGGTTCAATGTTTTGTTTTTTTATGTGCTAGACATTTTTGTTGCGTTCGATTTGTCTGCGGAGAACACGGCTGTTCTGACATTTTGTAAATAAACTAAATGGTGGGGTGTTTAGAGGACGGGGTATGTGTCATTTTTGTTCGCAAGGAAGGTAAAAATGAGCTATGAACACTCGCGGTGTACTTAATTGTTCGTAAATACACAAACTGGGGGTGTCCTCAGGACGCTGTCCGTATTGTAATCTGTCTAGTTGAATGTGTTCTAAGAACACTTGCGGTGTCCCGAAATGGTTGCAATTACACAAAATGGGGTGTTCTGAGAACGTTGTTTGTATTGTTCGTTGTCAGGGTGAAAGTGTTTTAAGACCACTCCTTTTGTCGGCTAATAGTACAATTTCCTATGGGCGTCAACCAACTTTTTGTCCACTAAAGAAATGATAAATCCGGCTGGTGTGCGCCAACATTATGTGATAATCCTATGACTGGCACTATTGACCTGGCTGACTTGCTTTTGAGACACTAAATCATATCTCCCGCCCCTAAGCCTGATATTATCAAAGCATTCATATTCCCCGCCTCTCTCTGTGATGTCACAGGGTGCGTCATCAAACGTGCCCAGTCCTCTCTAGTCCTAAGTTACTTTACACAGAACCCGGAAGACAGCACATATTATGTCACAACACAGCGCGCCACAATTCGGAATATGAAACAGTGATTTAAAAGCAAACAGCAAGATTGTAAATTTTGTAAAGTACATTTATTTGACATCAAATGTTTAGAGAATATTCAGCAATTTGCATTTGTCTTTGTTGTCGATCCGCAAAAGTTCATGTTGAGGCACGCAATGTTCCTTTGCGGTACAGAGGGTGTTAGATCAGCTTGCAACTCAGTGCGCCACAATTCGGAATATGAAACTGTGGTTTAAAAGTAAACAGCAGGATTGTACATTTGGTAAAGTACATTTATTTCACATGAAATGTTTAGTGAATATTTAGCGATTTGCTATTGTCTCTGCTGTCGATCAGCAAAAGTTTATTTGGAGCCACGCATTGTTCCTTTGCGGTAGATAGGCTGTTGGTTTATGGTAAGAGCAGTAAATGGTCGCTCTGATAATCGGAAGGTTGCTCCAACAACGACCCATTAGACCACCCTATTGGTTGGTATGTTGTTTGTAGCCGCTAGTACTGCGTAAGGGCATATTGGTCCTTGGCGATTGTCCCATAAAATAGTGAGGGTCATGAAGTTGCATATTTGGACCTGCACCTGGCAGTTGAAGACCCCATCCGCTGGAGTCTATAAATCGTGACATAGGAAAAATGGGGCCACATACCTGTTTTAAAAAACATAAATTAGTCTCACCAGCCAATCTTCATTAAAAATCATAATTTTATTTATTAGGGCGTGAAACTATTTGCTATCGAAGATAGCGCAATGGAGTATGTTAGTAATAAAATAATAATATTTTCCCATTCATATAGCGCTAAGAACCGTGAGGTATCTAAGCGGTGCTTATTATTAACCACGGTGTGTGGTGCTCATTTATTGACCACGGAAGGATGAAAGGCTGAGTTTGGCCTTGCCGGGATTCGAACTTGCATTAGCAAGCTGTGCACGGATTTCAAAGCAAGCATTGTACTCGCTGTGCCACTTGACAGGCTGCAGTGAAGTGGCACAGCGAGTAGAGCGCTTGACCGCCTATAGACCGGTTAAATTATTTATATTAACCCACCCTGTGTCGTCTGCCTTTTTCAGAGCCCTCTAAACGACAGGGGATCAATTTGGCGGTGATAGTGCGCGGTAGAAAACATTATGCCACTTTCAACGAACAAGTTCAACTTGAGCGGTCTTTAATGCTACGCTATTGTAATTATATTTGGTATAAAATAATCTAAAGGGTTACTTACAGTACAATTGCAATTTCCATTGTCTACGAGTGGTGCAGTCCCAAAGTACGACTCCGTGTGTGCCAATTATCTTTCGCATAGTGATATAATATATAAAAGTGGTTTCGTTTCAGAAATTTCATACTTATCTTCTCTTACGTTTTAGCAACACTACTTCAAGAGAAGGCTTTCATCACAATCTTTGTTTGTCAAGGTCAAAACACAATACAACCTTATAGTCCGCTTCGTGAGCCTCTCCGGGGCCCGAGAAAAAAATGGAAGCAGCTGACCTTCACTGTGAACGAGCATAAATTCTTACTTTGCAACATTCTCTGTAAAGCCATCTGTAGTAGTTGGTTTTTGCACGCCATGTTTGTATATTGTTTGTGTGATATTAAAAAAAGTTTTGTTTAAAGGACGTTATGGTTCTAAGTACAGCCGAAAGACCCCTGAAAATAGCAAGTTATGGTAAGCTATGAAAAATAACTGTGGATTTGTGTTGAAAGAGACTGTGTGTGGTGAAGATGGCAGAAGTGAAGAAAGTCAGGGTGTTGGTACTAGGAGATATGTTTGTGCATGGTTTACAGCAGTACGCTGAATGCAGGCACGTTGCAAAGAACTTTGATGTCAAAGGAGTGGAGGTGGTGTGGAGCACTGTGCCTGATTGCAATGTACAGGGAATTGTACAAGTTTGTGAGGATATGGCCACGATGAACAGTCCGCATGTGGTAGTTTTGCACTATGGTGCTTTCCATTTGGGCAACGTCAGTGCCCCTACTTTGTTGGCTGATTTGGAACGCTTGGTTCAAACCGTAATGAAGATCCTTCCAAATGCGAAAGTAATTTTTTCTGGATTACTACCTAGGGCAATATGGGACAATAGTTCAGTTTTTTGTCCTCAGCAAAACATTGCTAGTTGTGTCATCAACCGAGGCATGTGTGCCTTCATGCTTAGAGCTGGTATGTTCTTCTGTAACAATGAGAATATTGATGCCAGTAATGCTGTTAATTTTAAAGAAGATGGTATTTCTTTATCTTTTACGGGAAATGCCTTTATATTTTGGAATGTAAGGGTTGCTTTGGAGAAGGTTATGTGAAGATTTTAGGAGTAAAGTAAGAAAAAAACAAGAACAAAAATACAAAATAACAGGTGTCTGTCAAGCATCTGTAAAAAAAAAAACGGCTCTTTTCAGAGCCAACTTCAAAGGGGAAATGGGGCACACTAGTTAAATTAACATTCACCACGCTCAGATTTTCGATATCTCCGCGGACATGGTGGTAGTCCGTGGACATGAAAATCACTACGAGGGGGTTAGTATGTTCTATGTTACATGTATATGAAGTCAGGGATATTATGGTGAAGTTGTGCTACTAAAAACCTATGAAATTCAGTGAAAAAACTTTGTTAAAGGGACGTTATGGTTAAGTTGCGCTACTAAAAACCTATGAAATTCAGTAAAAAAACGTTGTTAAATGGTTGCTTATCTTACCATAACTGCCGAATCTCAGGGGTTTTTCGGTTTTACTTTGAACCATAACGCCCTTTAACAAAGTTTTTCACTGAATTTCATAGGTTTTTAGTAGCGCAACTTAACCATAACGTCCCTTTAACAAAGTTTTTTTACTGAATTCCATAGGTTTTTAGTAGTGCAACTTAACCATAACGTCCCTTTAACAAAGTTTTTTCACTGAATACACATATATATATATATATATATATCAGCAAAAAAACTTTGTTAAAGGGACGTTATGGTTAAATTGCGCTACTAGAAACCTACGAAAATCAGTAAAAAAACTTTGTTAAAGGGACGTTGTGGTTCCAAGTAAAACCAAAAACCCCCTGAAATTCGTAAGTTATGGTAAGGTAACGAACCATAACTCGCGCCACCACCGTACCCTGCTAAGACTAACACCCAGGACATCAAAGATGACATCACAAATGTCATTGATGACATCACTGATGACATCACATGTGCATTTACTTTTCATGAAAACTCTGTAAAAGGGATTCTTATTGTAATGTTGACAAAGAAGTGTCAAGGATCATTGGAATAAATATCATGAGCTAATTAGTGCATTAAGGAATGCGTTGATATAAATAGCATTCTATTATGAAGTTCTATCCAGTATACTAAGCTATTCATGTAGAAACATAAGCAGTGTGTGCAGCATACATGATGAAGGTGCAATATTCATAATCTTGCCATGTTGAATACTGAAATGATAACTGCATTTTTATTAGAGTTTTGCGTATTGTGAAACATGTAATAGATAGCTAATAAAATCCAATTACCACATTATTGCATTACTGCACACAAAACACAAACAGACAACAACACATACAAATAGAGCATATACAGGGAATGTGAAGTAAACAAAAAAACAGCAGTATTTCCCGGCAGTTTTCAGAACATAATTGATTATCTTCATGTACAGAAATGATTGCTCTGCTTCAAAGCTACTACTTCCCTATGTATAACAATCACATATTGTGACTAGACCCTAATTAAAGTAGTGTACGTGCAATATGTACACATATGAGCATATTCAGGGAAAGTAAAATAATAATAAAAAACAACAGAACTAAAATATTTCTAAAACTTCCATATTAGATACTATAGAAGTAATATATATATTTTTTTCACCAAAATGTCCAGTACTTTGGAGTGGCTTGAGGAGAATTTCCCACGTGAGGAAATGTCTGAAGATAGTGTTACTAATGGTAGACACTTCTCTATATAACCAAATTAATAATCATTACTTTATGTATACTTAACATACATATATATATTTTTAACAGACCATACAAACATTGAAAATAGTACACCTAAAGATACATTGGATAAGACTCTCCAGCGCATGGAAGAAAAAAATGGACATGCTCATGGCAAATTTCAACCATTTGAAGAACTTTATAGAGGACAACATAAAAGGAAACATTAAATATCATTGTCCCACATGTACCTGTCCCCCCTCTCCATATCCCAGTCAATTATCTCCAAACCCTATCCACGAACAAAAATGTTTTGATGAGACTTCCATCCCTTCATCTTCTCCTATCCATCCTCTTGAAACCCCCAATTCCCATGTGTTTGTATCAGTTTCTGCTTTCCCTTCTCTTTCATAAATTGTACATCTATATATAATAAAACAAAAATATTATGTGTCTTAATTCAGTTTTTTTTTTTTTTTTAAAGTCAGTTAGCCTGTCCGCGGACAGTGCGGGTGTCCGGAATGTCCGCAATTAACCAAAATCGGGGTGTCCTAAGGACAATATACCTGTCCGTACTATTCACAGGCAAGTTACAAATGTTCCAAGAACACACTCTGTGTCCGGGATGTCCGTAAAACCCAAACCAAAAAAAGTATATTAACAAAAATGTTCCACCACATAGTCCTTCGGAATCTTATAAAATCAGGAGACAAATCATGCACAACCCATAAAAACTACCGTAGAAAATTAATCTTAGAAGCTTTGATAGACAGTACATTCCTTCTCAAAAGAAAATTATTGATATTAGTGTTTAACAGAATGAAACCACTAACAAAACTAACTACTACATTACAAAAAAAGCTTCTCAATAAACGGAATGTCCACAAAAATAACTTCTTAAATATCTGTGGAGGTGAATGGAGTCACACCACAAGCACAGAACCATATGTAAATGAAGCAGCATATAAACAAAATCAAACAAACACAATTGCCATCCATAGCAGTGGATGAGGTTATGAAAAACTTAATAATACCATAATAGAACAAGAAATACTGCTTACAAAAATATCTCCATAGAACTCAGAATCAATTCTCCATTTGACCGAACAAGAAACATCCAGTATACAAATGGCCATGCACATCAATGTGTAACATTGGCAAAAAAAAATTCAAATCTTTACGGCATGTGAAAGGCAAAGGCAAAATCAAAATAAAACTGCTGCAAAATATGGATACTTGTCCAGTGCGCAAATACACAGGACTGCAAGGACATTCATTGGCCTGCATTTCAGGACCTATTTGCAAAAGCAGCTTCCATCATATCAAAATGATATCAACACATCATTCAACTATTTTTAATTTTTTTATTTATTTGTATGTGTCCCATAGGAACTTTACAAAGGTAGAATGCCTGTGTTTGCGTTCCCGATGTCTTAGCGGGGCGGGACCCAGGTTATATTAGCAATTTCATTGCGTGCTCCAGAATTTTTACTGTTGCTAATAGCCAGGTTGTTCGGTCTCCTCCAATTAGTCTAAGCCACCATTTTTCTTCGTCCCACCCACGTTCTTCCGCACGTAGGTGGTTTAAGTATGTGTATCTAAGTTGCTGATTTTTCGGGCACGACATAAGAAGGTGATGAATTGATTCAATGTGGTTATCACACAAGCAGCATTTGTTTGTTTTTGAAAGCCCTCTAATGGAAAGGATTTCATTTGTGTCCAGTAGGTTGAGCCTTATCCTTAGTAGAGAGTTTCGAGCCACCCTGTTAGGGAATTGTTTTAAGTATATCATTGGGTCGTTTAAATGTCTGCACGGTTGGAGAAGTTGCTGCAGTAATTTGTTTTTGTGGCTGTCTCTTGTGTTTGGATCCAGTCTAGATCTTTCAGTTTTTTGATCACTCTTGTTGGATTTGTGATGAGGTCGACTTCGGAACAGGCAACTGACTCCAGTAGGACCCTGTTGGCCAGTTTCCAAACTGATAGCATTTTCACTTTGTCAGCTTGTAATTCTTTGTTTAGCAGTCCATAGAGTTCTTTCCCTTCCTCAATAATGCATTTACGATATAGACGTAAAGCATTGATGTTTACTGTTGCCGTAAGCGATAAGAGGCTAAGTTCCTGCCGTTTTGCCGCCATAGATGTTGATTGTGGAAGGGACAAGACCGCCTTCCAGAACTGCCCTTCTAGTTTTGGCCAAAGTTTCTTTGGTATCAGAGGCATAGCCTCTGCTCCGTAGGTGATTGAAGGGACAACCTTTGTCTTGTAAAATTCAATGACTGGGATAGTGGAGAATTTACCAAATTTCCTGTCTATTGCCTTTCCCTGCACTGTCAGCTTTTTTATTTTCTTTTCAAGATTTTGTTGCATCAAGGTTTCTTTTCTCGTGCTATCCATTATCACGCCCCGATATTTGTATTCAGTTACCTTTTCAATCTCAATGTCTCTTGTCTCTTTTTCTTTTGACCTCCATCAAGGATCATAATTTTGGTTTTGTCTTTGTTTATTTTCAGGTTGTTTTCTGAAGTATAGAGAAGTAAGTTCGTTAACTGTCTCTGGAGACCAATCTGGGTCTGATTGAATAGAATGAGGTCATCCACGTACAAGAGACGGCTGATTTTAGCAGTTGCCAGAGACAGTGGATATGAGTGGGAGAGATCTTCTTTGTCTCTGTAGTCGCCTATGTAGGCCAGAAACAGCGCTGGGGCCAGTGAGCAGCCTTGTTTCACCCCCCTGCCCGTTGGGATGTCTGCTGAAAGGTTACCTAGCTGTGACAAACATAAACTTAATGACGTGTCCGAGTGTAATGCTTTGATTGGCTGGAGGATCTCTTGAGGACAACTCCATCCCTCCAGTTTGTCCCAAAGGGGATGCCTGTCGACTAAGTCGAATACCTGGGAGAGGTCAATGAAGGCCATACAAATTCAGGGTTTTCCTTCCAGAACGACCACGTTTCTTTTAAAGCCCATTTGAAAGATGTCGTTGCAGGGCGCCGTCTTTGCCCAAGTTTGGAATCTTTTTAGAATCAAGCTCCCAAAAACTTTTCTGATGCAATCCAGGAGGGCTATGGGGCGGTAATTTGATGGGTCTGCGATGTCGCCCTTCTTGAAATTTGTGACTATGATTGCTTTAGTCCAGGATGGCGGAATGGATTTCTGGAGAGCACAGTTCATAAAGATGTTCTTGATAATTAAAGCCCATTCTACTGGGTTCGCTTTCAAGTCTATGTTTGAAATCCCGTCCGGGCCTGCCGCTCGAGAGGTTTTCAACTTTTTGAAATTATCTTGAATTTCTTCTTGGTCAAGCACCTCAAGGGTGCGTTCGAAACAGAAAGAGGTTGAAAAGGGAGGAGAAGTGGTTGATCAATTTTTGTTCTGCCATACAATTTAAGCTCGAGTTGTTGTTTGACGGCAACACCGTTTTTAGCAGAGACCAGAACTCCTTTGCTTTATTTCTGCAGATTGCTTTCAACATGTTTTCAGCATCTTGCTGGAAGAGTAGGTGCCGTCGATTTTTTGCCCAGTTTCAGTATGTTTTTCTTGCAACCAACAGATCTTCTTTATCTTTTGGAAGTTTTCCTAGTCTTCTTTCCGTCCTTCGCAGCTCTCATCATTTTTATACCAAGATTGTGTCATAGGAATGCTTTGGAACGTTGGAGTGGCTCAACAAGACTTTGTTTTTCACTGAGACCTGGAGAAAGAGTGGTACATAATCAGGATTATCATTTTTCTTTTCTGTCCCCCCTCCGAAAATGTACCTTGCGGTCAGCTTTCTAACTGAATCAGCTGTTTATTTTTAGACAGTTTCCCCGTAAATTTGGTTCCACCCCCAAAGCGTACCGGGCAAGTGGATTAAAAGAGTTTTGCAAGGATGTTGTTAGTCGGTTATGATCATTGTCTTTCGTTTTAAGGACTTCAAAGTCCGTCACCTTTTCCAAAAGCTGACGTGACACGAAGATGTAGTCGATGGTTGCGTGTAAGGGTCCTTGCACCCATGTAGGGAGACGATCAGTTTTTGAGAAGGTTGGATCAAGGTTCACAAATGTTCTTGAAGCCATTAGAGATGACCATTGGTGACCTCATTTAGCGGCTGGTGTCGAAGATGATTTTTGACCCATCTTAATTGTTGAGTCCTGGCATTGTGCGTTCAGGTAGCCACAGAAATGATGGATGATATCTGATATGTAGATTGAATCTCATCCAAGATTTCCTCCCTCATAATCAAATATGTGAGTTGATTTATAGCTTCCGGGTTCCAGTATGTATTCACAATGGCTATTTGTGATTCCCAAGAATTCCTCGGCTCCGCCCAATCCATGAGCACCACCTGAATTGATAGATTTGATAGTATTGTGTCCTTTATCTTCAAACCGATGCCTTGTCGACAGGCTATGAGCAGGCCAGAAGTGGGCCGTCCTAAAAGACCTTTGTTAGCGGGAGCTAGGGTGATATCGTACCCATCCAGAACCAGTGTTTTGCATAACCAGGTCCATTGTAGACAGATAATATCAAACAAAGCCAGGTTGGCGTCCCCCGGCGTCGTCAGGTTAAGGTGTCCTCGAGTATTCCATGAGCAAAAGCAAAGAGCTGGTGTGTTGAGCTCGGTTGTTGGGACATTATCCACCCTCTTTTGTCGGCATGCGAGTTGCTATTTTCTTGATTGTGTCAGTGCCCTTGGGAGCCAGGCCCAGAGTCCCTGAAGTTTGTCTCTTGCCTGGGCCTTTGGCGAGGAGCTTTCTTTTTTTGATGTTGGTCTAATACGCAGATTCCGGACTTGTCGGTTTTCTGCCTCATTTCCAGCTTTCACGTTTTGGTTGGAGGTTAATCTATCCTCTATGATGTTGGGTCTTGCCCTTCAGCTTTTGTCCCACGAAGAGTTCTGCATGGCGGTGGTAGTTTTTGCTGACATTTTGTGTTTGGTCTTTTCGCTTGATTTATCCTTGATGGTATCGCTTCTACTTGAAGTCGTAATTTCTCTTCTTCGGTTATTTCCCAGTGGTGCCCTTTCAGCTTGAGCCCCCTCTTGCTCTCTTTTTGGCATTTTCGGCTTTGATCCTTCAGAGTGTAGCCCAAGGAAAATGAGGCCTCTTTTGCGCAAACTATTTCATTTTACACTCCTAGAACCCAGGTATAAATACGCTTTGGCTCTGTGGTTTGAGTGGAATGGGTCTACAATCTTCAAATCCGCAGACTTTATCCGACGTAGAACTGGAATAAGGCCAAACAGGGTAAGTGTGCCCCGTCTATTGAGGATTATGTCATCCTTATTTTCTGCATGTTGTTCCAGTTTTATTGGTGACACCGCTAAATGCCGGCTTTCCTTGTGGTATTTCTCAGTTCTGGAAGTTTATTGTGGATTCGACAGTTTTTCGTTGTTGTGGCTTTCCCTCCAACTTTACCGGTGTTTTGTCATAGCCGCCTGATCAAGTCCTCGCCCTTCGCTCTTGTGGTGTCGGGGCTGAAGGCGAAGGTCCCTCCCACTACTAGTGGGAGAGGGAGAAGACCGCGGAGATGCAAAAGACTCTACTCGAAATTTAGGCGGGCTAGGTGTCTTCTTCTTTTGGGTCTGATGTAATTTTGATCTTCGATCTTCCAAAGTGCTGAATGGAGGAGATACTTCAACTTCAACACCGAGGAATTCAGCCTGGAAGGAAGATTTCATTGGCTTTGCTATGTCTTGGGTCCTGTTGTCTTTTTTGTCCTCAGTTGTATGTGAAGTTTCAAGATCGATGTCAATATGTTGTGAAATGTTCATCAGATCTTCATCCGCCAAGAAATCTTCAGTTGATTTGGGCGAGCGATCGCTTTCTTTTTTCATTTCCAGTTGCGGAACAAGTATGTTTTCCCTTTTTTTTGTGCACACGTCAGATTTCTGTTCTTTTTTCTCCTTGGGTTTGTGACCTGGAAGCAATTTTTTGTTGTTGTCTACTTTTGCCGTGGAAAACAGCGAGTATGCACTGTCTTTTGCCTTTGGGGCTAGTTTTTGGTGCTGAGGACTGGGCCAAGGATCGTCTATGATATCGATGACTTCTTCGTTTATCAGTCTAAAATTTTCGGCCTCTAAAACCGGCCGCAGGTCTACGCAAGGTGGTGGTAATTGGCGTGGTATAGAAGGTCTTGCACCAGGCATATCATCCCAGAGGGATTTTTCTTGGATGGGGAGATGGCCATTCTTCCAACTATTTTCAGAGTTGTTAATTTGAGTCTTTAGTCGCTTGTCCAGGGAAGTGATGTAGGCTTCTGAGAAAATTAATTTTGAATGCATCATCGCTTGGATGGTGGTGTGCTCTTTTAGATTTTCATTTATCCCTTCATATAGTTTAGTGAATGGCACCAGAGCGATAGTGACTGCTGATATAATCGATAAAATATCCAGCTTTTTTTTCGAGGGGGACTCATTTGATGTGTCAAGTCCAACAGGAAGAGTCTTTTTGATTGATTGTGGAGTTGTTATATGGCTTTCGTTGAGCAAACCTATGGCTGTGGGAGTAGCGGATAAGTCTAATGACCCTCGCTTTCCCAATCTACAGTAGACTTTTTATTTGCAGGGTCAGGAGGCGCGCCCTCCAAAGCGATTCGGCTTGGCAGCCAGAGTTCAGTACCGATAGAACATGGATCTTGATTTAAGGGACCTGACATCTGTCCCGTGGAAAGCCTGTTGACATTTTGGTCGTGAAGTGCCAGAGGCACGTTATTTAATGGAGGTTCAACTTGTGGTGCTCGAGGCGCCTGGTTCCTCAACAGCTCGTTTACATGGTTTGGACTTTGAGATTTCTTTTGCGTGGTGTTCGTCTTCCCACCAGCTGTTATTTCCTGGAGGTCCTCTCTTTCTCCCCGGCTACTCGGGTTGGTTGGTGTCGGGCTTTCAATATTCCCAATTGGTATGGCTAAAGGTGGAGTCCCTGTGTTGTGCAGGGGAGAATTAGGCTGAGGGGTTAGAAATGAGGGGCTCGAGAGAGGTCTAGGGGGAGCCTTTTGCACTTTTGGGACCTCTTGAGTCTTTAATAGCTGCTCTGCGGTTGTTGCCCTCTTTCTTGTTTTTTGGGGTGGTTGGCAGATTTTGACAGCCTCTAGAATTTCCTCATCTGTGAGGTCCTCTTGTCGACGTAGTGGATCAGGGGCAAAAGCATTGAAAAAGACTGTAACTAGGCTTGCCACTGATGGCTTTGTTGATTCTGGTTTCCATGTTTTTTTATTTGATTTTTGACCCCCTGTTTTTATTGTGGAGATTTGGGAGGCTGTCTGTGGTTTGTTCTGAGATTTTTGTTTCTGAGTTCCTTTCACTTTCAATGATCGCTTCTTTCTTTTTTCAGTTGAATCTGTCTCGCTCCAACAATGTTTTTTGGGATTTTTACCTCGTGGGAGAGAAGAAGTCTCTGGCTGGACGGCATCAGTGGAGCAGATCTGGAGAGTCGGAGTATTGTGTGTGCTGGTTTCGCCCTCATTGGTTGATTCCCTGCACAACGGTGCGCCTTGTTCTATGGGCAGGACTGTGAGTGTGGAGGAAGGGGGCGTGTTCTCACTCCTGCATGCCGACTCCGCTTCCGTTCGAATAGCTGGGGATGCGACCGCGACGTGGTCAGGGGCCAGCCCCTCCACACCCCGAGACCGCAAATCTACTATTTGGTCCCAGCGGGCTGGGCCACCCGCTCACAGACCACGATCCTCCCTCCGGAGGCCACCGGGGACTGGAGCTGTGGGGGGAGTTGCTGCGACAGGGACGACGTAAGTGGAAGATGCGGCGCCGTGGGCTCCTCCATAGGTAAGTAAGCTCGATCTTCATCCCGAGCCACGGTCTCTCGAACCTGGCTGGGGGGGTTGCACGAGGAGGGCTGAACAATGTTTTCCACTCGCTTGCCCACAGAATACGTAACAGAGTTATGTTGTAAAGTTTGACTCTGTTTTGGCAGTGAATGTTTCTGGGACAAACGGGATTGTGATTGTCTGTTTATTGGAAGTAAACGAGGGCGCGTGCCTCGGAGCAAGCGTCCCTCCTCCTTTCATGTATCAAGGTCCGTATTTAAAGTCAGCGGGGTTGCCGGGTCTGGCGCCGGGGCCATGTCGGCCATGCACAGACTTCAAGAGACTGCACACTTGAAGCCACACTCCGCGGCCCGCTCCGTGGTGTGATAGCAGTCTTGTAGAGAAATAGCAATGGAGGCACCTCCCACAGGAACAGTAGAGAGTGAAGAGTGACTGTTAGAGACTGCACACACGAAGCCAAACTCCGCGGCCCACACCGCGGTGTGGTAGCAGTCTTGTAGAGAAACAGCAATGGAGGCACCTCCCACAGGAACAGTAGAGAGTGAAGAGTGACTGCAAGAGACTGCACACTTGAAGCCACACTCTGCGGCCTGTTCCGCGGTGTGGTAGCAGTCTTGTAGAGAAACAGCAATGGAGGCACCTCCCACAGGAAGCTACACTCATTTAACTATAAGAAATCTAGTCTATACATTGTACTGCTTTAGCACTAGCCAATTTAAATAAAAATCTTCTACATGGTACAGCCAAAGACCTCCTCAAAGAAATCAACCATATCCAGAGTAAATATTTTCTAAGTGAAAACCACTTACAAGATGCAATAGCTTTACAACAGAATAGCAACAATTCTGCACTTGGCAACCTTCTACTACACACATACAAAAAAGAAATACTAAAATTCAAATGTAAATCCTCTGAAATGCCAAACCATTTGTGTGTGTGTTGCCTCAGAACTTTTTATAAAAATAACACAAAAACTATAGACATAACATACAAAATAGAAGACAATGAAGATTCCAAATGGTTTGAATTAGCTCTCTACCTTATAGCAGAAAACAAATACGAAATAACTGACCCCTTAACAGTTTGCAGTTACTGCACTAAAAAACTTGACAACAATCAAACTCCTTCATGTGCTATCACAAATAATTTGGAATTATTCCCTCTACCAAAACCCCTGCAACAACTCAATTTATATGAGAGCCTCATAATTCAAACAGTACACCCATTCCAAGCAATAATACACCTTCAACCAAAAGCAGCAAAATGACCTCCCTCTGAATGTGTGAAAGGCATTTGTGGCAAAGTAGTATATTTACCATTAGATCTAAAAGGAAATGTGCACACTCTGGGAGTTCAACGTCCAAAAGAACAATCTTTAATTGTCATAGTAAATGGTGTACCTACAAAAGACAAAAGAATTTGGCAACAACTGGTAGATTTACATAAAGTTAGACAAGCCTTGCAATATCTAAAAGAGACTAATGAATACAACAAAGACATACATATTGAGGAAAACAAGAGAAACAACTGAAATAATACAAGAGTCATCAGAAACTGGTCAATTTGAACTTCTAGATCCTGCTACAATATCCAATATTTTAGACCATTATACAATTCATCCATTACACTGTAAAGACACCATAGATGATGCAATAGAAACGTATCAAATGCAAAAAACAAAAGGAACACCAATCAGCATATTGGAAAAAAGTATAAAAGCATGTGCTTTTCCTTTACTCTTTCATACTGGCAAAGGAGGAAGGTACGATGATAGACCCACTCAGATAACAGCATCAGAATTCTGCTCATTACGAAAGTATTCTGAAGATCCCAGATTAAGACAAAATGTGGAATACATATTCCACCTATTCTTTGAAGGTGAACTAGCAACTCTATGTTACGGAGTTGCACACACATTAAAATCAGGAACCCACTTTCAAAATATGTCAGCTACGGAATTACTAGAAAAAGTGCAAGAAAAAGATGAGGTTTTAAAATCAAGCATTACAAATCTGTTAGCAAACATGCATGGTACGAAAGAGTACTGGTTCCGACGTCACGGAGAGGTACATTGCATGATAAGAAACCTTGGCCCACCAACTTGGTTTGTTACATTAAGTTGTGCAGAATATGCATGGGAAGATCTACATGATTTCCTATGCATATTAAACAAAAACAAAACAAACATAGATATACTAACATCTGGAGAACTTTGCTCTCTAGATCCTGTTAATGTTTCAAGATATTTCCATCACCGCTTCAATGCTATGCTACACTTTATTTGTAATAAAACTGTTCCTCCCCTCGGAGAAGTGCAACACTTCTTTTGGAGAAAAGAATACCAAGCCAAAGGAGCACCACATATCCTCATGCTTTTAAGGATTAAAGATGCTCCTAAATTTGGTCAAGACAGTGATGCCACTGTGTTACAGTTTATCGAAAAATATGTCACTCATGAAATTCCATCAAAAGCAACAAATAGTGATCTCCATGCACAAATTGTACAATTTCAAAAACACACATGTGGCAAATATTGTCGTCGCAAATACAAAAACAAAGGAAAATACTACACCAAATGCCGTTTTGGTTTCCTTAGACCGGTTACAGAAACAGGTGAAGTGAACACCTTCATGTCTTCAGTTAGATGTAGTGTTAAAGGTAAATCACCTAAAAATACATATTACATAAAAAGAACAGAAGAAGCAAAATATATCAATGATTACAATGCAATCGTTGCCCTATTGAGGAATGCAAACATAGATGTGCAGTACATTGCAGACAATTCCACTGCAGCTGCACGATATGTTACAACCTACTTAACAAAAGCAGAAAAAACAGAGCTTCAAGACATCTGGAATGACCTGTCATCAGACAAAACAATGCCTCAGAAATTGTGCAGCTTGAGCATAAAAAAGCTCTCCCATAGAGTATGTTGCTGCTATGAAGCTGCAGATCATTTAACCGGTACTGCTTTGCATGGAAAATCTGAAAATATAGTATGGCTAAGTCTTGGTCCTGCTAAATCTAGAAAAAGAGTTCTCAAATCATACGATGACATAGAAACAATGGCCAAAAATTATCCGAACAGCCAGGACATTTTAAAAAACAATTTAATAGACACATACTACCCAAAAAGAAGTGCCACTTTGGAAACCATCTGTCTATACCACATAGCTCAAAACTTCACATACAAAAATAATATAAAACCAGATGAAAAAAAGATAGATACAGAGTGACAAATTGTGAAGGCAGTTTAGTAAAATTACCAAACCAAGTTAAATTAATCATATCAAATTGTCATTAAAAACTCCTGCACAGAAAGAACTATATAACATGTCCCTGCTACAACTCTTTAAACCATGGAGAAAAGAAGAAGAGTTACTAGATAACTATTACTCCTATGAAGACACTTTCAAAGCAAATGAGAGCACTATCACCGATGTTAAATTTACACAGTACAAAACAATGTTGCACAATGAACAGCAACACGAAGAAGAACTCCAGGCTCAAGTAGATAAGGACACTCCTGACAGTAGTCAACCTTCTGTAACAGGAAGCCAAGAACCACTGGGACAGCCACTAATAGCAAATGAGGCAGAATTAGCTATGACAGAAGTATAAAACGCCATGTGTCAGTATGAAGATACAGAAGACTTAAGTACACTACAATCAAAACTAATCAATAAGCAGCATAGCATTTTTCAAGAAGTAAAAAAAGAAATGGCACATGGTGTACAACAAGAAAATAAAGATTGTACCTGTCAAAATTACAAACCTATACCATTATACGTTAGTGGTGAAGCTGGTTCATGCAAAACATTCTTAATCAAAATCATCAGCAAGTTCCTTTAACAATTGACAAACAACAAACTGTCAGCTGTTGTAACTGCCCCCACAGGTTTAGCTGCCTACAACATAGGCGTGTAACTTTACACTAATTACTACTCCTACCAGTAGAACACCAAAACAAATTAGAATATTACAAACTTTCTACAGAAGCTGCAATGGAACTACACAGAGTGTTAAAACAAATGAAAATGGTACTAATAGATGAAGTGAGCATGGTCTACAACCTAATGTTGGCTTTGATTCACCTCAGATTACAAGAAGTACTTAAAACAATCTATGAAGAGCTCTCTGCGGGAAAACACATTATTGTTTTCAGAGATCTTCTTCAATTGACACCAGTGAAAGGTGAACAAATTTCTAAAACCTTCGGACACAAACTCTGCCGGAAAACTATTGGTGGCATAGGAAATGTCAACCTTTGGCAACATTTCCAATACAGAGAGTTAACAGAAAACATGCAACAGTCTACAGACTTCACCTACGCCAACATTTTAAAAAGTATTAGAGTTGGTGTACTATCTCAAGAAGCACAAGCAATATTAAAAACCCAGCACATCCATGCACTTTATGGGCATTGCTCATGTGCTTCTGTTATGTTATGGAACACTTAGCACACAATCGTATCAATTGTATGGCCTTAATGCCAACTCTTGTAAGCTGTTCCAAATTCAATAAAACAATTTTGAAAAAAGAAATGCACCCAATAATTGAAATTTCTGCAACAGACAAACTGGACATACATGGTATGACACTACCCATGTGTGAACAAGCCACAACAAGACCAAATACCTTAGAAATGTCTATCTCCAACGCAGCCGGTTTGGAAAAAAATATTAAAATGATCCTTAAACTGTAGAGTAATGCTTAAATGTAACCTTGACGATGAGCAAGGACTAGTTAATTGAGCACTGGGTACAGTTGTTGGCATTCAAACATACCCATGTGACAATTACATTCAGTTTGTCAATATTCTCTTTGACAAACTTTCAGAAATAAAAAGGATAGGCCGCTCAACTGCTCAATTCCTTCTCTTCAAAGACATGCATGTACGTAGAGAACAATTTTCTCTAACTCTAGCATATGCAGTCACCATTCATAAATCACAAGGTCTTACCCTAGACAAAGCATTGATAGATATTAGTAAAACAGTCTTTAAAGAAGGCATGAGCTACATAGCACTATCACGCTTACGTACACGTGATGGTCTATTTCTAATCAACTTTGATGCAAATAAAGTAAACGCTGATATTCCTTGCATTTTAGAATACAATAGACTACTTTCTCTATACACCCCATCTAAAAACATATCCTGTTCCACAAGAAAGAAAACGTTGTAAAAGAAAAATAATTCAAAAAGAAATGCAACATGATCTCACTGCAAATCCTCCGAAGAGACAAAAAGAAACAAATACTTCATCAATTAACACAACCAAAGAAGAACCTATTACTCAAAGTAACTCACGTACTTCTTCAAAGAAGCAACAAACACTCTGAAAGAATTACTTGGACACAGACCTATCTGGTCCATTCACATTTTCAAATATAACTGGTGTAAGTTGCTACACAAATGTAGCAATGAATATTCTATTTCAATTACCACTAATTGTTGAGAACATTTACTTACACAGTACAGACCAATTGTGTTTGCAAATGTTAGTACTTCATAGAAATGCAACAAACAATCCTGACAACACGTATAGTGTTCATGGAATAAGACAAGAATTAGACTACTGTGCTGGAATGGTGAAATTCACTATAAACTCACAAGAAGATCCACGAGATTTTCTAATATACTTATTACAAGTACTGGAAAACAAAAACATACCTATAAATGAAATCTTCCAGATTTCATACATGTGGAAACATACATGCACTCTCTGCAACAATGTGACACAGGAACAAATCCCTAATGAACGCTTTGTGTATGTATCCATACTTAATTGTGAATCCATTCCATTTCAGCAACTTGTACAAAATGCAAACCATGGTAGATTATGTACTACCTGCAATTCAGATAATCGCTCCACCATACCAATACAAACACATAATAAATACATAATACTAATGTTTCTATGTTACAATGCAGATGGTACGAAAAACAACTGCAAACTGACTGGATTCACACATGGTCAAGCATCACTTGGTAAGAAAATCTTCACAACAATAGGTATAATCTACCACGCAGGAGCCACAACCAATGCAGGTCACTACACTGCATATATTACAAAGAAATGTGGTTGGTTCGAATGTAATGACAGTACCATTACTCTAAAGCAAAGATTTCCAGCAAATCTTACAAACGCTTATTTAATATTCTTAGAACCAGAATTTAATAACTAATCTGTACTTAAACATTAACAAAACTTCAATTAAAAAACTATAAACAGTTAGAATACGCCAACAGGTATCTAACTGCCCCAATATTTTGCAACACCCAAACAAATAAATCAATACCACTTAATTATAACAAAAGATAGACAGAATACGCCAAGAGGTATCTAAATGCTCCAAAAATATGTAACAAACCAACAGATAGAACATTAACCAGAAACATCAAATGAACTCTGAAAACAAACAAACAAATAGACTGTAGCATGATATGATATAATATAATATCGCATTTGTAACGTGCCTATACACAAGTGTTTCAAGGCGCGACGAGGCAGGGAGGGAGGAACAAGGGAGACAGTCAAACGATCCTACTAGGCCAGGTGTCATTCAGATCGCGCAAGTGCATGGGTAGAGGGGACGGGAAAAGTGCAAGGGGGAAAGGGAGAGGGGAAAGTGCAGTACAAAGTGATTAGTAACATACAAGATAAATAATAAGGGCCAGCTGGTGGAAAGTGCAGTATAAGTGCAGACAAGTGCTGGGAAGGGGGGCTGTAGGGATACAGAGACAGTCCCGCAGTGCAGGGTTTGCCAGGGAGGCAGTGCAGGGGAGAGTGGCTGGGCCAAGGACCGAGATTGGTGAGTGGCCCAGTTGCTGATTCAGTACAGTTTCAGTGATTTAGCAGGGGAGAGGGGGAGAGAAAGCAGAAGCAAAGAGGAAGATTTTGAGGTGCTTCCGGAACCGGAGATGGTTCTCCTCAAGTTTCAGGGAGGCAAGAAGGCTGTTCCAGAGGGAGGCCCCTGCTGCAGAGAGAGATCTCCCCCCAACTCTTTGCTTGGAGAAGCGGCTGACCCTGAGGGAGTTGGAGCCGGATGAGCGAAGAGCTCGAGAAGGAAGATATTTAGGAAGAGAGAGTTGAAGGTATTTTGGCCCAAGGCCCCAGAAGGCATTGTGGACAATGCAGAGGGTTTTGAACTTAATCCTCGCAGCCACAGGGAGCCAGTGTAGCGATTTCAGTCCTGGAGGGATACATCCCTGGGCTTGGGCCAAGGACAAGTCTCACAGTCCTGTTCTGGATGAGTTGCAGCGGGCGAAGAGTAGAGGCAGGCAGATTTAGATAGAGGCTGTTACAGTAGTCCAGCTTCGAGAGAACCAGGGCTCTGGAGACAGTGAGCTTTTGGGGGAAGGAGAGGAAAGGAAGGATACCTCTGAGGAGGTGCAGCTGGTAGTGTGACTTCTTAGAAATGTCAGAAATGTGAGGAGAGAAGGAGAGTGTGGAGTCGAAGATGACCCCGAGGTTTTTTGCATTGCAGGTAGGAGCAGGAAGAGGGCCAAGAGAGGCCGGCCAAAGAGCTGCAGGGAAGAAGGGAGTGGGTGTGCCGATGATTAGAATCTCAGTCTTACTGGCATTAAGGCAGAGGTCGTTGGCGGCACACCATTCCTGGATAGCAGAAAGACAGTCAGCGATGAGGGAAGGAGAAGAGGAGGCCAAAGGTAGCCTGAAAATGAGCTGGGTATCATCCGCATAGCACTGAAAGTTGGGGCAGAGATGCGGATTGCAAGAAGTACCAGATACTGGTTGAACAGCCAGGGAGAGAGGTTAGAACCCTGGGGGACACCACAGGTAAAGAAAAAGATGTCAGAGAGGAAAGACCCCAGTTGTACCTGGGAGGGTCGATTTGAGAGGAAAGAGGTCAGCCAAGCCAGATCCTGACCAGTGATACCCAGGTTATCACGGAGACGGTTGAGCAGGATGGTATGGTTGGCAGTATCAAAGGCAGAAGAGAGATCAAGCAAAATGAGAACACATGGAATGTTAGAGTCAAGGTTCGAGAGTAGATCCTCATCGATGTTCAGGAGAGCAGTTTCCGTGCTTCTGGCGGCTCTGAAGCCAGACTGATGGTCATGAAGGCTACCAACAGATTCAGCTTGGAGATTAAGCTGGGAGATGGCCAGTTTCTCCAGGAGCTTGCCCAGGAAGGGAGTGATAGAGATTGGGCGATAGTTAGCTGGGCAGGAAGGGTCAGAAGAGGGTTTCTTAAGAAGGGGGTGCACAAGGGAGTGCTTGAGAGGGGATGGGAAGACTCCAGAGGCAAAGGAGTGGTTGCAGAAGTAAGCAAGGGAAGGAGCCAAGGAGTCGATGTGGTCCTTGATAGTTTTGGAGGAATAGGGGTGGACCTGTTTTGACGAGACTTTCATAGATCGGACTTGTCTCGAAACCTCGTCAGCAGAAAAAAGGGGAAAGGCAGAGAAGGGGAGAGGAGGGGAGGGGTGGCTGCAGAAGGGCCAGAGGACGGGCAGGGAATAGAGGGGGGAGGTGATAGGAGGAGAGTGAGGACAGGATGTCCTGAGTTTTTGAAATGAAGTGGGAGGCCAGTGCCGTACAGAGGGCCTGGGAGGTGACAGGAGAGGTAGATACTGCAGCAGGGTTGGCCAGCTCTTTGCAGATTTTAAAGAGTTCGGCCGAATTGTTAGATGCCGCAGTGATGCGGGCTTGGATAAGGGCTCTCTTCTTGGTGAGAACAGAGAGCCAGTATTGCCTTTGGAGCAGGCGACAGGCCAGTTTGTCAGAGGATGAACATGAAGCATGCCATTTCCTCTCTGCCACCCTGCACTTGCGTTTAAGGGTAACGAGATCCGAGTCATACCAGGAGTTGCATTTGGCTTTGGGCTTCAGGCGGATTCTCATGACAGGGGCAAGGATATCAAGAGTATCAGATATAGCAGAGTGGAGAGAGGAGAGGGCTGTGTCAGGATGGGAGTCAGCCGAGGGCGGAAGAGGGGGCGAGAAGGTGGCAGCGAAAGCCTCAACTGACACACGCTTCATGGGTCGGATGACCGAGAAGGAAGGTGGCAGTGATGAGGGTGGCTTTGCCTGTGGGGTAGGGAGGGTGAGGTGGGAAGAAAGTGATCACTCCAGGAGAGAGGAGTGGAGAGAGGGACAGAGAGGGGAAGGTCAGAAGAGATCAGGGCATCTAGAGTGTGCCCTGCAGAATGGGTCGGCCCAGACGGGAGAATAGAGAGTGAGAGAGAGTCGCAGAGGTCACGAAAGAGTCCAGAGGGGGGACAGGAGGCATCCAAGTGGATGTTGAAGTCACCAAGAATGAGGAGTTGAGTGGTTGAGGACAGGAGTGAGGAGGAGAGGTCCGCCCACTCGGAGAGGAAGGAGGAAATTTGACCAGGTGGCCGATAGATAGTAGCCATGGTAGGGGAATGGCTAGGAGAGAGAGAGAGAGTCGGCAGACAAGACATTCAAAAGAGGAGTAGGTCTGCGTGGGAATAGCAGTGGCAGGAATCCACTCAGGGAAGATAAGGGCCACACCCCCCCCAGCACGGCTGGGCTTGGGCACGAAGAGTATCTTGTAACCATCAGGTAGGAGTGTGTCAAAGCTGGTGACAGAGCTGGCCATGAACCATGTCTCAGTGAGACCGAGTTCATCAAGGTCCAGTTCCTCAAGAAGGCGGCAGATATCAGAGGAATGTTTGACGGCAGAGCGAGAGTTAAGAGTGGCAATGTGGAGAAGGTTGCCATCTTTAAAGGACTTTCGGGGAGGGGTACAGATCAGAGGTACGCCCTGCGGAGGTGAAGAAGGAGCAAGGGAGGGGGCAGAGAGGGAGGGTAGAGGCAAGGTAGCCGAGGACAGAGGAGGGGGGACAGCAGGAGAGGAAAGGAAGTTGATGAGGCACGGGAAGCATCTATCAAAGAGGTGAAGGTTGGCCTGAGGGCCTTGGACCAAGACGGTCCCATTAGCGTAGACATTAATGATGGCCTTAGAGGAGTGGAAGGAGGCCAAGAGGACATCCCAACGGGTGCTGCCATCAATGGGAGAAGAGGAGAAAGGAGAGAGCACAGAGACCATATCAAGGGTCCACAGGTCAGGCGAAGGCACGAAAAAGAGGATGTCAGTGAGAGTTTCCTTAGATGAGGCATTGGTGTAGGTGTCAGCGATAGGGAGGCCTGGGTTGGAGACCAGGATGCCCTTTTTAAACTATTACCTATCAGATTTAGTGAGGAGAGCAGGATAGTCAATGGAGAAGCAGTTAGAAAAGATAGGAGAGATAGAGAGCACCATGGGATAGGAGGGGGGGGGAGGACAGGACAAGCGCAAGCAGACAGGAAGAGAGCGACAAGCCCTAGTTTACCACAAATGCAGAACACAGTGAACACAGTAATGCATAACAGGTACCCAGTGGAGAGGCCACCTAAGTTTGAAAATCCTGCAAGGGGAGAGAAAGTCACTAGTTTACCACTATTTGCAGGGCAAAGTGAACACAGTAATGCATAACAGGTACCCAGTGGAGAGGCCACCTAAGTTTGAAAATCCTGCAAGGGGAGAGAAAGTCCCTAGTTTACCACTATTTGCAGGGCAAAGTGAACACAGTAATGCATAACAGGTACCCAGTGGAGAGGCTACCTAAGTTTGAAAATCCTGCGAGGGGAGAGAAAGTCCCTAGTTTAGCACTATTTGCAGGGCAAAGTGAATTCAGGGCACCATGCGACTGAAGTGAACAGGTGTAGGTGCGGCGGGCCGAGGGAAGAGGTGGAGCTAACAAGGTGGACCAGTGCCAAGCGTCCCCTGCGGACACCTGCAGACACACTGGGAGCCGCAGCTGAAGGAGCCGCCCTTTGCCTGAGGGGCCCTTATCCGTGGGGGCTGCCGGGCAGTGGGGCTGCCCAGGAGGGTCGGTAGATAAGGGGGGGTGGGCGGGAAGGGAGGCAGGCTGGTGGAGGGAGAAAACACAACCACGCGCTCGGAGCGCGAACAAGGTAAAAACAAATCAAACAAACAATATCTCACTTGTGGCC
Organism: Ambystoma mexicanum; assembly: GCF_040938575.1. Taxonomy (NCBI): domain Eukaryota; kingdom Metazoa; phylum Chordata; class Amphibia; order Caudata; family Ambystomatidae; genus Ambystoma; species Ambystoma mexicanum. The sequence continues at coordinate 1,191,248,457 of NC_090924.1, forward strand.
CAGATGGACGGGCAGGATTTCAATCCTGCAGCTGGTCTGCATAACAAAGAAAGGTTTTTTTTTAATCCGACTTGGATTTTTTTCCCCCCAGACCCAATGATTAGAAAAACAAACACAGTAACTGAGCAAATAGCACAGTACACTGGTTTGTAATCTACTAAATATCAGGGTCAAAATGAATCAACAATGTCTATTATTCAATACTATAAGTCCTTACAAGCTACCAATACTAACATGATCTTTTCTTTTATCACAGAAATTGATAAAGAATATATCTACTGCAGTAACCAAACCAAACCGTAAGTATACTACAATAAGCATAACTCATACATACTGCTCCATAACACAACCACCGCAGCATATCACACCCATGAAAGCTTATAACTTTGGTACTTATAACTTTGGTCTTGCGTAGACCCTGGCCACAACCACCACATGCACCCATGACTCTAGGCCCTGACCACAACCACCACACGCACCCAAGACTCTAGGCCCTCACCACAACCACCATATGCACCCAAGATTCTAGGCCCTCACCACAACCACCAAATGTACCCAACACTCTAGGCCTTCCCACAACCACCCAAGCATATCACACCCATAGATCACACCCATGTTTGATTCTATGCGTGTGATCTATGGGAGTGATATGCTGCAGTGGTTATGGCCAGGGCCTAGAGTCTTGGGTGCATGGCCGAAAGCATAGAATCAAACATTTTAACCATGCCATGTAGCCTTTTTAATGTCTGCGGACTCCATTTGTGTTCTTAGAACAGTGTCAACTTGCCTACGGACAGTACAGACAGGTACAGTGTCCTTAGAACACCTCCATTTTTTTTTTTTTTACGGACATCCCGGACACTGTGTATGTTCATAGAACAGTATCACCTTGCCTGCGAATAGTACGGACAGGTATAGTGTCCTTAGGAAATCCTCATATGTGTTGATTACAGACATCAAGGACAGCGCGGCTGTCCGCGGACACAATAAACACAACAGCGGTGCCTACCACCTAAATAGATACAATATTTGAACCATCTCTTACTCCCCCATCATCCCCAGTCTTACAGACCAACAAACTTGCCAAAATTGTTTTTCCCAACCATTTGTCACTGCGCTGTCTGCGGACGCCCGCGGATACAAGATGGTGGGTGTTTCGAAAAATCTGATGCATGCCACGCTCTCCACCATCCAATCAGCGGACACGTTGCATGTCAGCGGACATTACACAAGCTGATTAGCCAATCAGGACACTATACGCGGAGCGAACAGGGAAGTGTGTCCGCGGACCGAACATAGATATTGCTATTTTTTTTTACCTAAATTTTGGTCATTTTAAAAAAAAAATACTGGACTGATTTTCACCAAATTTACAAAAGCACGCTTTTGGGACCAAGACGCTGCTCCTGCTGCAAATTTGGTGAAAATCCATCAAGCGGTTTGAGCTGTAGGCGTGAGCAAAGATTTTTCTGCATTCAGTCTATGGGAAAAAAAGACATTTGGGACCCCCCCTATAACTTTGACCTCCTTAGACAAAACATCACCAAACTTTGCAAAAGAATTCAGAGTGGGCCATATACTTTTTTTTGCAAAGATTGGTGAGGATTCGTCCAGGCAGAACAAAGTTATAAGCCACCCAGAAAGTGCTCTTCCTATGGAAACAGCAACTTAACCATAACTACACTTCCACTACCGTGGCCGTGTAATATTGGTGGCACCGGCTGCAGTCTATTCACTACGTAAAGCCAGCCTTATGATTACTTTGTCTACTTGCGTTACTGCATCTGTACATTTATGAAATGGCTTTGCGTTTTCTCCAGTGCTTCTCTGCACGTGGAATCTTCTCTTTTTGATCAGCGGAGTGGGTGTGAACAGTCGCCGGTAGCCCTGTGTGACTGCAAGCCAAGCCCTGCCAGGTCCTTGGGCCTCTTGTGAGTTAAATTTGCTTTTAATAATTATTTTCTTGCTCGTGCTCCGAGCGCGTTCTTGTGCCCGCTCCCCCTGCAGCCACTTCCTAGTCCTCCTCTCCCTTCCCGCCTCCCTGCCGGCCCACCCCCCCCCTCTGATTGGTTGCTGTGCTAGTCCCTTCCTGGACTACTCGACGGCTGCTCCCCCCGCTCGCTTCTTGATCAGCGGAGCGGGTGTGAGCAGAAGCCGGTAGCCCTGTGTGACTGCAGGCCAAGCCCTGCCAGGTCCTTGGGCCTCTTGTGAGTTACATTTGCTTTTAAAAATAATTTTCTTGCTCGCGCTCCGAGCACGTTGTTGTGCCCGCTCCCCCTGCAGCCACTTCCTGGTCCTCCTCTCCCTTCCCGCCTCCCTGTCCACCCATCCCCCCTCTGATTGGTTACTGTGCTAGTCCCTTCCTGGACTACTCGACGGCTGCTCCCCCGCTCACTTCTCTGATCAGCGGAGCGGGTGTGAGTGTCGCCGGTAGCCCTGTGTGACTGCAGGCCAAGCCCTGCCAGGTCCTTGGGCCTCTTGTGAGTTAAATTTGAGTGGGCCATATACTTTTTTTGCAAAGATTGGTGAGGATTCGTCCAGGCAGAACAAAGTTATAAGCCACCTAGAAAGTGCTCTTCCTGTGGAAACAGCAACTTAACCATAACTACACTTCCACTACCGTGGCCGTGTAATAGTGGTGGCACCGCCTGCAGTCTATTCACTATGCATAGCCAGCCTTATGATTACTTTGTCTACTTGCGTTACTGCATCTGTACATTTATGAAATGGCTTTGCGTTTTCTCCAGTGCTTCTCTGCACGTGCAATCTTCTCTTTTTGATCAGCAGAGCAGGTTTGAGCAGTCGCCGGTAGCCCTGTGTGACTGCAGGCCAAGCCCTGCCTGGTCCTTGGGCCTCTTGTGAGTTAAATTTGCTTTTAATAATTATTTTCTTGCTCGTGCTCCGAGTGTGTTGTTGTGCCTGCTCCCCCCTCCCCCTGCAGCCACTTCCTGGTCCTCCTCTCCCTTCCCGCCTCCCTGTCCGCCCACCCCGCCTCTGATTGGTTGCTGTGCTAGTCCCTTCCTGGACTACTCGACGGCTGCTTCCCCCGCTCGCTTCTTTGATCAACGGAGCAGGTGTAAGCAGTCGCTGGTAGCCCCGTGTGACTGCAGGCCAAGCCCTGCCAGGTCCTTGGGCCTCTTGTGAGTTAAATTTGCTTTTAATAATTATTTTCTTGCTCATGCTCCGAGCGCGTTGTTGTGCCCGCTCCCCTCTCCCCCTGCAGCCACTTCCTGGTCCTCCTCTCCCTTCCCGCCTCCCTATCCGCCCACCCACCCTCTGATTGGTTGCTGTGCCAGTCCCTTCCTGGACTCGACGGCTGCTCCCCCCGCTCGCTTCTTTGATCAGCGGAGCAGGTGTGAGCAATCACTGGTTGCCTTGTGTGACTGCAGGCCAAGCCCTGCCAGGTCCTTGGGCCTCTTGTGAGTTAAATTTGCTTTTAATAATTATTTTCTTGCTCGCGCTCTGAGCGCGTTGTTGTGCCCGCTCCCCCCTCCCCCTGCAGACACTTCCTGGTCCTCCTCTCTCTTCCCGCCTCCCTTTCAACCCACACCCCCTCCCCTTCCTCACCTCCTTCTGCCTTAAAACTGTTCCCCCCTGGGCAGCCACCCTGCCCGGCAGGCCCCCTCGGCTAAGGGCCCCTTAGACAAAGGGTGAGGGTGGCTCCTTGGTTGCGGCTCCCTCTGTGTCTGCAGGTGTCCACAGGGGATGCCAGGCACCTGTAGCACCTTACTATCTCCACCTGCACTCCTGGCCCTCCCCTCCTACACCCGTTCACCTTATTAGCAGTGTGCCAATACTTACTGCTGTTCTGCACTTTTTTTACCAGGCCTTTCTTTTTTCATCCCCGCACAGGATTCTGAAATTTAGGTGACCTCTCCACCGGTTAGCTAATACGCAATACGCATTTACTGTTGCTTCTGCACTGTGTTAAACTAGGTTTTTCCTCCCCGCACAGGATTCTCAAATTTAGGTGGCCTCTCCACCGGTTAGCTAATACGCAATACGCATTTACTGTTGCTTCTGCACTGTGTTAAACTAGGTTTTTCATACCCGCACAGGATTCTCAAATTTAGGTGGCCTCTCCACCAATTAGCTAATACTCAATACGCATTTACTGTTGCTTCTGCACTGTGTTAAACTAGGTTTTTCCTCCCCGCACAGGATTCTCAAATTTAGGTGGCCTCTCCACCGGTTAGCTAATACGCAATATGCATTTACTGTGGCTTCTGCACTGTGTTAAACTAGGGTTTTCCTCCCCGCACAGGATTCTCAAATTTAGGTGGCCTCTCCACCGGTTAGCTAATACTCAATACGCATTTACTGTTGCTTCTGCACTGTGTTAAACTAGGTTTTTCCTCCCCGCACAGGATTCTCAAATTTAGGTGGCCTCTCTCTGGTTCCTTTCTGAGCACTGTGAGATCTTTACCCTGAGAGTCTGTCCTACTGCACTACTGGTTTGCAGCGCGCTATCCTGTCAGCTTGCTCTCGTCTGTCCTCCCCCCCTCCTCTCCCTCCTATTCTATGGTGCTCTCTATCTCACCTATCTTCTCTAACTGCTTCTCCATTGACTATCCTGCTCTCATCACTAAATCTGATAGGAAAAAGTTTAAAAAGGACATCCTAGTCTCCAACCCAGGCCTCCCTATCGCTGACACCTACACCAGTGCCTCCTCCAAGGAAACTCTCACCAACATGCTCTTTTTCGTGCCTTCGCCAGACCTATGGACCCTTCATATGGTCTCTGTGCTCTCTCCTTTCTCCTCTTCTCCTATTAATGGTGGCACCCATTGGGATGTCCTCTTGGCCTCCTTCCACTCCTCGAAGGCCATCATTAATGTCTACTCTAATGGGACCATCTTGGTTCAAGGCCCTCAGGCCAACCTTCACTTATTTAATAGATGCTTCCCGTGCCTCATCAACTTCCTTTCCTCTCCTGCTGTCCCCCCTCCTCTGTCCGCGGCTACCTTGCCTTCCCCCTCCCTCCCTGGCCCCCCTCGTGCTCCCTCTCCACCTCCGCAGGGCGTACCTCTGATCTGTACCCCTCCCCGGAAGTCCTTCAAGGATGGCAACCTTCTCCACATTGCCACTCTAAACTCTCGCTCTGCTGTCAAACATTCCTCTGACATCTGTCGCCTTCTAGAGGAACTGGACCTCGATGTCCTCGGTCTCACAGAGACATGGTTCATGGCCAGCTCTGTCACCAGCTTTGACACATTCCTACCTGACGGCTACAAGATCCTCTCCATGCCCAGGCCCAACCGGGCTGGGGGGTGTTGCCCTTATCTTCCCTGAGTGAATTACTGCAACTGTCACTCCTACACAGACCTACTCCTCTTTTGAATGCCTTGTCTGCCGACTCTCTCTCTCCTAGCCATTCCCTTACTGTGGCTACTATCTATCGGCCACCCGGTCAAATTTCCTCCTTCCTCTCTGAGTGGGCGGAACTCTCCTCCTCACTCCTGTCTTCAACCACTCATCTCCTCTTTCTTGGAGACTTCAACATCCACCTGGATGCCTCCTGTCCCCCCTCTGGACACTTTTGCGACCTCTGTGACTCTTTCTCACTCTATTCTCACGTCTGGGCCGACTCATTCTGCAGGGCACAGTCTTGATGCTCTGATCTCTTCTGACCTTCCCCTCTCTGTCCCTCTCTCCACTCCTCTCCCCAGGAGTGATCACTTTCTCCTATCCTCCCATCTCACCTTCCACACCTCTCAGGCGAAGCCACCTTCATCACTGCCACCCTCCTTCTCGATCATCCAACCCATGAAGCGCGTTTCAGTTGAGGCTTTCGGCGCCACCTTCTCGCTCCCACTTCCCCCTTCGGCTGACTCCCACCCTGACACAGCCCTCTCCACTCTGCACTCTGCTATAGCTGATACTCTTGATATCCTTGCCCCTGTCATGAGAATCCACCAGAAGCCCAAAGTCAAATGTAACTCCTGGTATGACTTGGATCTCGTCACCCTAAAACGCAAGTGCAGGGTGGCAGAGAGGAAATGGCGTGATTCATGTTCATCCTCTGACAAACTGGCCTGCTGCCTGTTCCAAAGCCCTTATCAAAGCCCGCATCTCTGCGGCATCTAACAATTCGGCCGAACTGTTTATAATCTGAAAGGAGCTGGCCAACCCTGCTGCAGTCTCTACCTCTCCTGTCCCCTCCCAGGCCCTCTGCACGGCACTGGCCTCTCACTTCATCTCAAAAACTCAAGACATCATGTCCTCACTCTCCTCCTATCACCTCCCTCCCTCTATTCCCTGCTCTTCCACTGGCCATTCTGTAGTCAACCCTCCTCCCTCCTTCTCTGACTTTCCCCTTTTCTCTGCTGACAAGGTTTCCAGACAAGTCCATGAAAGTCTCGTCAAAACAGGTTCACCCTTGTTCCTCCAAAACTATCAAGGACCACATTGACTCCCTGGCTCCTGCCCTGGCTGACTTCTGCAATCACTCCTTCGCCTCTGGAGTCTTCCCATCCCCCCTTAAGCACTCCCTTGTGCACCCTCTTCTTGAGAAACCCTCTCCCGACCCCTCCTGTCCAGCTAACTATCACCCAATCTCCATCACTCCCTTCCTGGGCATGCTCCTGGAGAAACTGGCCATCTCCCAGCTTAATCTCCATGCTGAATCTGTTGGTAGTCTTCATGACCATCAGTCTGGCTTCAGAGCTGCCAGAAGCACGGAAACTGCTCTCCTGAACATCCGTGAGGACCTGCTCTCGAACCTTGACTTTAACACTCAGTGTGTTCTCATTTTGCTCAATCTCTCTTCTGCCTTTGATACTGTCAACCATGCCATCCTGCTCAACCGTCTCCGTGATAACCTGGGTATCATTGGTCAGGCTCTGGCGTGGCTGACCTCTTTCCTCTCCAATCGACCCTCCCAGGTCCAACTGGGGTCCTTCCTCTCTGACATCTTTTTCTCTACCCGTGGTGTCCCCCAGGGATCTAAGCTCTCTCCCTGGCTTTTCAACCAGTATTTGGCACTCCTTGCCCACCGCATCACTGCTCTCTGCCCCAACTTTCAGTGCTATGTGGATGATACCCAGCTCGTTTTCAGGCTACCCTCGGCCTCCTCCTCTCCTTCCCTCATCTCTGACTGTCTGTCTCCTATCCAGGAATGGTGTGCCGCCAATGACCTCTGCCTTAATGCCAGCAAGACTGAGATTCTACTCATCGGCACACCCACTCCCTCCTTGCCTGCAGCTCTCTGGCTGGCCTCTCTTGGCCCTCTTCCTGCTCCTACCGGCAAGACAAAAAACCTCGGGGTCATCTTCAACTCCACACTCTCCTTCTCTCCTCACATATCTGATGTCTGTAAGAAGTCACACTACCAGCTGCACCTCCTCAGAGGTATTCTTCCTTTCCTCTCGTTCCCCCAGAAGCTCACTGTCTCCTGAGCCCTGGTTCTCTCGAAGCTGGACTACTGTAACAGCCTCTATCTAAATCTGCCTGCCTGTACTCTCCGCCCTCTGCAACTCATCCAGAACAGGACTGCGAGACGTGTCCTGGGCCTCAAGCCCAGGGACCGTATCTCTCCAGGACTGAAATCTCTACACTGGCTCCCAGTGGCTGCAAGGATTAAGTTCAAACCCCTCTGTATTGTCCACAAGGCCTTCTGGGGCCTTGGGCCTAAATACCTTCAACTCTCTCTTCCTAAATATCTTCCTTCTCGAGCTCTTCGCTAATCCGTCTCCAACTCCCTCAGGGTCAGCCGCTTTTCCAAGCAACGAGTTGGGGGTAGATCTCTCTCCGCGGCAGGGGCCTCCCTCTGGAACAGCCTTCCTGCCTCCCTGAAACTTGAGGAGAACCATTTCCGGTTCTGGAAGCACCTCAAAACCTTCCTCTTTGCTTCTGCTTTCTCTCCTCCTCTCTCCTGCTAAATTCCTGACTAAAACTGCACTGAATCTGCAACTGGGCCACTCCCACTAATTTCGGTCCTTGGCCCAGCCAATCTCCCCCTGCACTGCCTCCCTGGCAACCCCTGCACTGCGGGACTGTTTCTGAATCCCTACAGCCCCCCTTCCCAGCACTTGTCTGCACTTACCTTGCACTTGCCACCAGCTGGCCCTTATTATTTATTCTTGTTATTCTACTAATCCTGTACTGCACTTTCCCCAATCCCTTTCCCCTTGAACTTTTCCCTTCCCCTCTAACCATGCACTTGCGTGATCTGAATGACACCTGGTCTAGTAGGATCGTTGTCTGTCTTCTCTTTGTTCCCCCCTCCCTGCCTCATCGTGCCTTGAAACACTTGTGTATAGGTGCGTTACAAATGCCATATCATATCATATCATATTTCTTTCCCCAAATGTCGCTCATTTCTTTACTTCGCCATCAAATTCTTTAAGGTCTATATTATTTCTTCATTGGCATCTCTTCTTGGTGTATCATTTCTGCTTCATGTGACGTCACCAGTTTTCTCTTTCATTCATCTTCACACTTCTTCCGAAACTTCTTTCAGAAGACCATAATTTCTTCGCAGATACATATTGGGTTTTCTCAATGGATACCTTGTTTCAAGGACTCTTCGCAGTATAGGTACCATTATTGGAGTTGCGCATGTTTTAATTTCTGGCTGCCAAAATATAGGAAGAATGGGAGCGGGACTTCCGGTAGAGGTACTTGGCTCCTCCTCTACAATGGATTTATTTTCCCAATTACCCAATGATTATTTAATGTCGATACAACAACAGTGTGTCATACACTAATGTTGTTCCAAACATAGTACTTAGAATGTTCTGTTCATGAGGGTCTAAAAAGTGAACATATATGTAAAATGTTACACAATTAAAGCTTTTAAACTATCCTGCTTAACACATTGTACTGTTTCTTTTCCACAGAAAATGAAACAGAGATTTCAGCTTCATAACACTATGGAACTAAGTAACCATACCAAATATAAACAAATAAATATTTTATAAGCACTATTCTCAATTGTACTACAATCATAAGTACCATATACAGTTCAATAATATCATTCCACCATATTACAAACATTTTATACTCCCACTACAATACCTATGATTACTATATACATATTACTATTGTGGTGATTCTGGCCTTACTCCTACTACATTACCTATAATTACTATACACATATTACTACTGTGGTGATTGTGGCCACTGGCCAGATGCTTGGGGGCATGGACTGTGATATGATATGATACAGCATTTATAATGCACCTATACACAAGTGTACCCTCGTTCACCCACCAAATAACTCTAAATGTGTTCCCCAAGCGGTCCTTTTATGGCACTGTCTGCAAACTACTGCGGTGTCCGCGGACTGCTACGACTGCATGGCCTTTTTCCATCTACAAAAATGGCCCCATATCATCTTTTTTTCCCCTCAACCACCCTTCCCAGCCCCTCTTTTGACCACTAAAAAACCCAAAAAGTATTTTTGACATCTTTCCGCCGCAACCATGTCTGCGGTCAGTCACGACTGTCCGCGGATAGCACATGGCGGGCGTCTCAGAAAATATGATGCACCTCACGCTTTTCACCATCCAATCAGCAGGTGCATCTGATGTTCGCGGACATCACATTACCCTCTGGACCCATCAGAGGCCTGTCCGTGGAGCAAACAGGGAAGTGAGTCCACGGACCGAACCCACGGACCGAACCCAGATATCACTACTTCCTTTGCCAACTTTTTTGCTATTCTAAAAAGAACTACTCGACGGATTTACACCAAATTAGAAAAAGCCTGCTTTCCGGACAAAGCTGCCAGTCCTGCCTCAGATTTGGTGAAAATCCATCAAGCGGTTTGGGCTGTAGGTGTTAGCAAAATTTATTTTCCATTGCGTCAGATATGATATGATATGATGTTTTATTTATATCACGCTCATACATACGTTTTTCAGAGCACGACAAAGCAAAGGGAGGGGAACAAGGGAGTATTAAAAAAAACGATCTTACTAGGCCCAGTGACATTAAGAACGCGCAAGTGCATGGAAAAGGGAAAAGGGGGAAAGTGCGAGGGGGCGGGGAGAAATGGAGAGTGCAGCAAAAGGAGAGAACAGAATAAATAGTAAGTTCAATAAATAAATAAATGCAATAAATTAATTAATACAGGCAGAGGCAAGTGCGTGATTTGTCAGCTAGGGTATATCTGATAAGTGCAGAAGAAAAAAGGGGCACTGCATGGGTACAGATACAGATCCCAGTGCAAGGGGTGGCTCGTAGCCAGTGCAGGAGGGTGAGCAGGTACCTTGGTCCAAAGCAAAAGGGTGGCCAACAGCATGGTTCCTAGGGAGAAAACAGATCAGTGGGGGAAAAGAGGGGCAACAGCAGAAGCGAACAGGAAGGTTGCTTCCTCAAGTTTCATGGTTGCTGGGAGGCTGTTCCCGTTGAAGACAGAGATCTACCCACAGCTCGTCTATTTGAAAAATGATTGACCATGTGGGAGTTAGAAGTAGCACGAGAGGGAAGGTATTTACGGAGGGATAGTTGAAGGTATTTTGGACCCAGGCCCCAGAAAGTCTTGTGGACCATACAGAGGGTTTTAAATGTAATCCTTACATCGACTGGGAGCCAATGAAGGGATTTCAGAGCTGGAGAGATATAATCCCGGGGCTTGAGGCCAAGGACAAGTCTTGCAGTCCTGTTCTGTATTAGTTCTAAAGGGCTGGGAGTGGAGGCAGGTACATTTAGTCCAACCTCGAGAGAACCAGAGCTTTGGAGACAGTGAGCTTCTGGGGGAAGGAGAGGGAAGGCAGAATAGCTCTAAGGAGGTGCAGTAGGAAGTATGACTTTTTTGAGACATCAGAGATGTGTGCGGAGAAGGAACGTGTGGAGTCAAAGATGACCCTGAGATTTTTTGCCTCGCAGGTAGAAGTAGGAGGAGAGCCAAGGGAGGATGGCCAGAGATGGAGGAGAAAGGAAGGTGGTGGTGTACCAATGAGGAGGCTCTCCGTCTTGTTGGCATTTAGACAAAGATCGCTGGCGGCACACCAATTTTGAATGTCGATTAGGCAGTCGGAGATGAGGGAAGGAGAGGAGGTGTATGAGTGAAGCCTGAAAATGAGTTGGGTGTCATCAGCATAACACTGGAAGTTTGAGCAGAAAATGTAAATGCAAAATTACAATATTATAATAGTGTACTTCTATGGTGCATGCTGCAGTCATTGCCTATGTTTATATATGATTAGGTTTCTGTATTAACAACAACACTCCAATACAATGATATTAGATGAGTACATTCTTTAATAGTTTAAATAGTTCATGATAGGTCTCCCGATCACTGCTGACATCTTGTTATCAACAATATAAGAACAACTCCTTGTAGAGACTTTTCATCAAAATGTATTTCACATGTGATGTCATCTTTGATGTTCTCGGTGTTAGTGTTAGCAGTGCACGGTGGTGGTGCAGGTTATGGTTGCTTAGCTTACCATAACTGGTGAATTTCAGGGGTTTTTCGGTTTTACTTGGAACCATAACGTCCCTTTAACAACGTTTTTTCATTGAATTTCATAGGTTTTTATTACTGCAACTTAACCATAACGTCCCTTTAACAAAGATTTTTCATTGAATTGTATAGGTTTTTACCAGTACATGCTATTTTCCTACAACTTACTAATATCATACTTACCCAATATAGCAATATTTGTGTCCAATTTCCAAAGTTTCACCTTAAATCTCTGCCATTTCCCACCATCTGGAATCATTTTTAACACTTCTATATACTTCTTGCAACTATTTCAACTAGTTTTGCATCCGTAGACGTCTACGAACATCTGACTTCATAGCAGACCTTCCGAACAGTGCCACATGACCATACGCTGGCGCGCGGCATGATGACGTGTCTGAGAACCCGTCCGCACTTGGCGATAAGATCTCTGCTTGGCAGACAGTTTGGAACTGCATTTTCTATGGATCTAGGAACTTCCAACTTCAAAATTTACCTTGCACAGCTCCAACACCTATTCCTACTCATTATCCATTAACAATCTAGTACACAGTACATACTTTTAGCAAAACTGCTATTTATCTTAAAATGGCATCAGCTAATGCAATCCCTCCTCTCCAAGAGCCACCACCACTGCTGTAATCAAGGAGCATGAGAAACAGTGCCTCCTAACTTAGAAGTAGCACATGCGCAACATTTTTCCTTGTCCACCTACACCTCCATATTAGTGTTTGGTTGCTCTTCCCTCATTTCCCTCCCCACCTTTTGTTCTCAGCTCTCCTGCCAAAAAAATACATAAAAAAACAACAAACGACATATTCCTTTAGGAACCACCTTTCACAGTTAAAAAATAGAACTAAACATTTTTTTATAGACTCCATCTACTTTATATTTCTCAGTAAAGTACATGGACTAAATAAGATTTTCCAACATTTCCATTTGCATTTTGTGTTAAGCTAATGGGAAAATTGTGGCGTTCATCCTCTGTTCCAGGGACTGGAACGGTGGATACCGGCCCAGCAGCCCAAGTTATCAGCCCAAGCGAAGCGAGGGTGGATAACTAGGTCTCTGGACCATTATCCCCCCCCTTCCAGCCCCTGAAGTGGGGGATGAAGGCCATTAGCACCCTAGGTTTCCAAAGCGAGAACCCGGAGTGCTAAAAAATAGGATTTTTTATCCAACACCGGGTCACCTACGGCGTCCCGGTGTTGGAAGGAAAATCCTTTTCCAGGATGGCCACCATTGAAAGGGAAGGTGAGGGTTCCATACAGGGCCCATCTTTAATTTCCATAGCAGCCTGCAGAAGGCAAAAAGAGAACCCTATGACCATATTACCACAAGCACATTTTTATTCCCTTTCAAATCTATCCTAATTCCGAATAACTTTACCACAAAGCCAGTTCCTGGTGGACATGGCCACTTTAATCCTATGTTTTGTCCCTTGTGGTCATGGCCAGTAGCCAGATTGTCCAGAGCATGACCTTTTTCCATGACCCGGACAATCTGGCCACTGCCCATGGCTACAGGCTACCCCTCAGTCACTAAAGCTATACTGCTATTTTTTGTAGCTACATTATGACACTTGTCAAATAATAAAACAGTGGCACATTTGCAAAACCATGCTTGTAGGTACTTGCCAATGCTCCTTACACAAGTTTGCTGGAAATCCACCCATGTTTTATTTTTTCAAAAGTGTCAAATGCATGCACATACAATTGTCATATAACCTAGCCCCCACTTGACAAAATCCATTCAGACTTTACGAAAACATCTACATCTAGATCGATAATCTTTTTGCAAACCTTTGTGTAGATTTGTCAAATGGCACCACATGTATAAGCCTTTACAATATTTTGGGACCCCCACTCTAATTTTGCTCCCTCTTGACAAAATCCCACCAAACTTCACAAAAACATGTATATCTTGATCTATTATCAGTTTGACAAATGAAGTGTAGATTTGTCAAATGGCACCTCATTTATAAGCCTTTACATTATTTTGGGACCCCCCCTCTAATTTTGCCCCCTCTTCACAAAATCCTACCAAACTTCAGAAAAACATTCATATCTAAATGTATTATCAGTTTCCCAAATTAAGTGAGGATTCGCCAACTGGCACCTCATACTCACTCAGAATCAGCCCAGGAATATACATGCAGAATTTCATGCAGTTCCATTAAGTGGCGCCAAAGTTATAAGCCATCCAAGAACTGCATTTCACCAACCCTGTCATGCTAAGGTGTTCGCAAACTTTCACACGACCGTTTGCGAACATCAGGCTGTTCGCGGACTTTCGCAGCAAAAAATACCCATTTTCATTTTCTTCTTGCAGCCATATCCCATCCCATCCTCATCACCCCTCACCTTCCCAGAGATTATTTGATAAATTTGACAAGTGGAATGCTGTGTTTTTTCATATGATTTTACCGTGATGTCCGCGGATATCGGCCACTGTCCGCGAATCCAAGATGGCAGGCGTTTCCAAAAATCTGACGGGCTTCACGCTCCTCACCATCCAATCAGCGAACACATTGCATGTCCGCGGACATGACGCAAGCCTATTAGCCAATCAGGACACTGTCCACGGAGCAAACAGGGAAGTGTGTCCGCGGACCAGACATAGATATCACACATTTTTTGTGACCTACTTTTTGGTCATTTTTTAAAAAACTACTGGACGGATTTTCACCAGATTTACAAAAGCTCGCTTTCGGGACCAAGCCGCTGCTCCTGCTGCAAATTTGGTGAAAATCCGTCCAGCGGTTTGGGCTGTAGGCGTGAGCAAAGTTTTTTCCCCATTCAGTCTATGGGAAAAAAAAGAAATTTTGGGACCCCCTATATCTTTGCCCCCCCTGGACCAAACCTCACCAAACTTTGCAAACAAATTTAGAGTGGGCCATATACTTTTTTGAAAAGTTTAGTGAGGATTCGTCCAGGGAGAGCAAAGTTATAAGCCGCCAAAAAAAGTGCTCTTCCTATGAGATTAGCAACTTAACCATAACTACACGGCCACTACCATGGCCGTGTAATATATATACATATAAATTAATCTTAACTCAGCGTCCCCCCATTGTTGACCCCTAAGATCTAATGATGTGTTATTTATATAGTGCTTCCGCCGAAGTGAATTACATAGAACGCATACATATACAATATCACCCAAACAGAGTTGGTATTCATTTATTGCCCTCAAAAAGATGAAATGCTGAGTTGTCTTGCCTGGATGCGAAACTGCGACCTGTACATCATACACAGATCACAGTAGGCGATCGCTCAAGACACTGAGCTTTCTTGCCTGCCTCTAATTGTGTATGTCATTGTGAATCCTGTCTGTTTTTTATGTACTCAAGGATTTTACAACAGGGCGTAGAGTGGGAGTTGGAGCAGAGTTAATTTGATCATCACTTCCCACATCCTTACCATAGTTTATATAAGTGCCACTAGCCACAGCCTTTGGACGTGGCCACTGTACAGGTTTTTTTATGACCCACTAGTCATGGCTTTTGGCCATGGCCAGTGTACTTGTTCCACCTATAGGTTTCCTTGGGGCCCGCTAGCCACAGCCTCTGCCCTGTCCAGGGAGCACAGCCTTTCTTTTTTTTTTTCTTTTTTAAGGAACTATGAAGGATTGTGAGAAAAACGTGTGTGCATAGAATTAAGCTTGGAGGGAGAGATGTGTAATTATAGTCTGCATTCTATTTAGGGGAACATTCTGCAGCCTGTGAGAACTGCAGAGTTCTGCATTGCATGGCCCGCAAGTCCTAATGCTTAATGGCAGTTTTGGCTTCAGCAACCGCGTTGCTTTCCGTTCTGCTACATAACCTTTTTTTTTGCCTAACCGCCACACGTGTTGTCTGTACCACGATACAATATGATACGCTTATATACACTTGCTGAAAATCCCGCACAGAGCGCTCAAAGTTCCCCTTGCTGTACATGAGAAGGCCATCCAGTCCTGTTTTTGATTTGAACTCTGGAACTTGTAATTCTTTTAATTTCTAAATGAGAAAGAAAAAAAACGACAATCCAATAATGTAAATGGAAAAAAAACAGGACTCGATAGGCTTCTGACAGATAGCCGCAGGACATTTTTGTTGTCTTGCAAGAGCTCAGGGATTGCCACGGAGACTTGCTGACCCATAGGGTAATCGGGTTAAATATGTTGGCTGGGGCATGTACAAACATGTGCAATTTCCCAAAAAGGATCTAGAATCACAGAAAGGTTGGGACAAAGTCTGTCCCTTGAGCTGTGAATGATTCTGCTCCAGCTCTACAGGCCTTTCAGAATCACGAGCCTGCCATAGGCAAGTTTCATAATTGAATCACAGAAAGGCTGGGACAAAGTCTGTCACTTGCGCTGTGAAGGACCCTGCTCCAGCTCTGCAGGCCTTTCAGAATCACTAGCCTGACTTAGTCAAGTTTCATAATTCCACCATCGCCGGGGGTGCCCCTGCCCGAGCGCAGCACAAGTTAAGAAATTGCAGGACCAGAGTTAAGAGTGACATTTGTTGTGTTATTGCCCCATTGAGTCGTCTCCCAAAACAGTTTCTCACCCAACCAAGTCCAGGAAAAAGTTCTGACAACCTACGGCTGCTCACCTCTGTCAGCATTTCCTGGCAGCTCCGAGCAGAGCCAGGGAGGTAAGAAACGCATGTGCGGACATAGAGGCCTCTATGTCCATCAGAAAAACGGTGCTCAGAATGTCTGTTTTCAAACTCCTGGGGTGAGGGCACCTGATCAGCCCTCTGCAACACCCTGTATGCCGCTGAGACTGCAACACCCTGTGTGCTGCCTCAGCTCCAAGAACACCTACCTGGGTGGGAAGGGAGGGGGGTGCCAGGCACACCAGGTAGCCGGGAGGGAAAGGGGTCTAATGCGCGCTGTAGCGCTGCTTGCCGAGAGCAGAAAACAGATCACTCCACCTCAGACTTTAAACATAGAATGACAGGAGTATAAGTGAAAAAGAAATTGGATCATGCAAATGAAAATAATAACCGGCAGTCATTTTTCTCTTACTTTGGCGCGTGCACATCTCTGCAGCAACAGCAGCAGGTCCACAGACTTGAGCAAGGGGGGTGAAAACCCATATGGTGCTTTGGCCATTTGATAGCGAAGCATCGGCAAGTTGCCATGTCAACCCATACACTGCTCCCGAAATCCCCTTTCTCCTTGTTTTTACATTTACAGTACCAATGTTTTAGCGATTAGGTGGCTAACGGCACCAAAGCTCCAAAACCAACAACAGCTATACTGTGCTTCTTTAAAACATTTGTTTGACCCACGGCTTACAAGTTTTATTAAAAAAAAAAATGCCCAGTCGACAGTGTGTGCCATTGAACACATCCTGTCAAGGCAGAGAAACCGGGACTAAATCATGACGAAACCGCCCCAAAAGTGCAATTCCTTATTTAACCAAGGACTCTGATACAGGTGGGTGGTTGAAATATCGCATTGACACAAAGTGGAATGGTGTTGAGGGGCACAGGGTGCAGATAAAATGGCCGCCGTGCTTACATCTTCCGCTTTGTAAGTGCGCTTTATTTTGCGCCTGTATGACATGTTCATGCAGGAGTAAATGGAATTCACATCAGTTTTGCACCTGCATGTAGATTCCAGAGTCTGAAAACTGTAATTTGCTCACAGGTTTTCTTCACTTTGCTTTTCCGAATGGCCTAGTGAATGTTTAAAAAAAATAGCATGCAGGAGACTGTAAACTGCATGCAAGTAACATCCAACAGAAAACGAGACTTGTTTAGATCTAGAGCTTATTAGGTCAAAGCAGAGAGCAGTGAAAACAACGTCTGCCTTTGTTAGCGTGAAACTGTTGGATATCCTTTGGAATCACATTATGAATGCTTTGAAGTTCAGAAACATAAATACATAACATAATGTGTCTAGGAATGCACTTTCGCCTAGGGTGGCATTCAGAAAACTGAGGAGTGCATCAAGCACTAAGTGATTGAGTTGTTTACTGAGGGAGGCCGGGAAGAAGTTGTCTGTTTAAGTGGTAGGCTTAAGGGAAAGATCTTTAGGAGAGAGGAGGGTGAAGTTGGTGCAGGAGGTCAGTGTCCATGGGGGATGGGTAGGAGATTCCACCCTGATTCTATCAATGATTTAAATAAAGAATGTATCAATCCCATTTAATTTCTTTTCTGAAGCTGGCTTCTCCGGCACAGGAGTTGCAGGGGTCTACGGGGATATATGCAACAGGGGTTTGAGGGGTGTATGGGGGATATGTCGACATTTGCCATGATAGCTGTCCACCACTGCTTTTGCTGTTTGGCCGTGTGATCCCTGGAACAGATGGGAATGGGTTATGGCAAGAGAAGACACATGTTGATGGCCACCTGGTGTTCAGCTGGCAGAGTAACTGGCCCTTGGCCCTTAGCAGATCCTGGCAGTACTAAACAGAAATTGCCCCTCTGTCCGTTTGCACTTCCATTTCAGATGCCTGGGTGAGGGACACCTTGCGATTATGTGGCACGCCGTAAATGTTGTTTTTGTTCACATGTTCCAGCAGTAATCTCTTGTGGGAATGACAAAAGTTCCATGGGAGTTTCCCAGCGGGCACCGGAAGAAGTATATAAAAAGAAGATCATTAATGAAATTCCAATCCGACCACTGCTTCTAAACTCCCTTGTGATGTCGTACTCATGTTTACAATGATGTGCATTTCTATAAATGCTTTCTATGGGTTTTGAAATCCTGTGAGAGTTTTTTGCGGGGTTGGAAAGAAATAGATGAAAGCTAATAGATTAGCCAATTCGAATGCTAGTACCCCACATGTGCTTTGTTTTGCCTGTGATGATATATATATATATATATATATATATATATATATACTAAATGTTAAGCTATAGGATGAGAGAGTCTGCTTTGCTGATACTGTGTCTCAAAGGACAAAAGGGCATACATATTGGATTGGCTGTGAAGGAAATAGGTGTCCATTGATAGGAGTAAGCATAACATATCACGTCCGGACTTTAATTCTTTTTTGCAGTGTTGATTTGATGGTAGTACTGTGATTGATTCCTGTGGGAGGAAGGTAAATAACTTCTGAAATCGAGAGCTCACCTTAATGATCACAATGTGACTGGATCATGTGAAAAAAAGCCCTCTATGCTTTATGTGTACAGATATTTGTAACTGGTCTGTACTGTGTTGTCTTCTTTTGGAAACAATAAAACAGTTTGGCATTAACACATATCGAGATCTGCTGATGATGTTTATTTTTTCTGATGTTCTATGATATCTCAAGGGTAGGATAGGAGAGTGTCTCAGTGAGAAAATAGATGCATTCATTATAATGATGAAGAGCGGGTTGGCCTCACTGTATGATATCATTATACCATTGGTGCGTCAACGATTGCTGTAAAGTGAAGAGGCTATTTATTACACGTAGCAATGAAGGAATCACCCCCTCAGAATCGATATCTAGAATATGAAAAAAAAGGCACCAGAAGAGTGTTGTAAATAAGACATTCCCATGTAAAAACAAATCAGAGGATTTTTGTTGGTTTACAATATACCAAGGCCCAGAAAGGAACAACCCACCATTTTGATGAAGATTAGTGGTTCCAACAGTTTTGAAAACCTATGTTTTGCAACTACAACTAACAATACCAATCATGGGAACATTTGAATACCTGAACAAGGAGAGGAACGCCTAGAATTTACCATGTTAGGAAGTAAGGATGACCATTGTGTGGCGGCAATGGCACCCGGGCAGGATAGATTGCTAGTAGACCTCTACTGAACTGAACACTGCTTAGGGTACCATCGCAAACGGCATTCTATCACAACTTTAACAAATGCAGGATCCTGGTCCTGTGCCAAAAGAATAGCAATCGTCAAGAAAGGTGATTGTGGTTTCCCTAATAATTATAGGTCAAGCTCATTAAAAATATATGGCAATATTTTGCATAATAGGCATAGTGCATGGTTGGAAGAGACCAACGTGTTATCCCATTACCATGAAATGCAGGTTTTAAAAAATGGAATGGGGTTATGCTGAGGGAATTGGCCAAGGTGAGACGCGGTAGTGTACCAGGGAAGAAGTAGAGGAGGATGGTATACTGAGGCCTTTGTAGGATATCATAAATGTACCCATCTTCCTCCCATATAATCTATTTTACCCAAATCCACCCCTCCCTCTGTGTGTAATAAATACCCTATTACCCATTACACTTCAAAATCGCACCTCCCAGAATCCCTGCTTTTCTTGTCCCTACTTGCATACTCCTGGTCATTCTTTTCCACACCCCTCCTGTCACTATTTTTACATGCACTCCCCATCTGCCCAGATAGGATGCTATCGTTACCATAATCCCCATGGTTATTTCACGATCCCAGCTATTCCCGTTTGCCCCACAAACCCTACCAATCCTGTCCCTCTGATTATAATGCTCCAAACTCTCAATTAAATGTGCCCAGTACCTACCATTCCCACAAACCCTCCTACTAATTTCTCAAAACCTACCCTTTCGAGATCAGCATCAACTCTAATACGATGGTTATAATTCCATGGAACACCTCTTTCCCTTCTGACCCAGTAGGAATTTTTTTATTTATTTTATTTATTTATTACATTTATAATGCACCCAAACCCTTAGGTGTCACGGCATAGTTACAGACATCTTTTTATAGATATAGAGCAGTTACAATGCATTAACAACAATCCAATCAGTCTTATGGCAGTACAGAAAAATTCTAGGCAATCTACGTGTGATGAATAGCTATTCGCGGGGATGCTGTTAAGCAGAATTATATGCAATAGCCTTTGGGAACACCACATACAATTAAGACTGCAAGTGACAGTACAAATTCACCTTTGGTACAAGCCTGTACTACACAGTAAAAGTTGTAGCGATGGCTGAGCAGCCAGACTTATCTCAAGAGTAAGTGAGCAGCATCAAATAGTTAAACAAAGGACAGCAATTAGTATGATTAAAAAAACAAAAAAACACTGACTCAAGGTTTCTGAGTAAAAGAATATGCATTTATTTACACATCAGTTGTGTAACATTTCACTAAAGTAAAGCAGTTGAAAAATCACATTACTAATACACCACACTACTCCCAATAGATTCTGGACAAGTTTAAACTCAAAACGAAGTGTGAGCAAAATGGCACTCCAGCAATTTAAAAAGGGAGGGAAAAACAAAGTTGGGCTAAAATTGAGCAGTACCAACAGGTAAGTAAGCAGTGCAATCTAGAAAGAGGAACTACAGTGATGGAATCAAATCAAATAGCCAAGAGTTCCGGACGAAGTTGGTCAGCAGAAAAGTTAGTTTAAAGAGAAGAGAAGGACAAGCCCTCAAATTGGCGAAAGGTTTCACACACCTTCACCGCGGCTGAACGAAACGCACAACCGGATTTGCACAGTACCTTTAAATGGAGAAGAAGCTGTAGCTGAGGCCTATGTTCCTGGTAGTTCCTGCAGGCTCACAGTTCTTGAAGTGACTGTCGCACTGACACGAAGTAGGAAGACTGGAGGGTCCTGCACTACTCAGGGAAGAAACCAACAGCAGAGCAAAGCAACAAATAAAATGTGCGCTCCTTAAAACCCAAGAAGGGTCCCACATTCCTGGCTATCCGGCCCACTGTAGCTCTGTACAGCGAATTCGAACAGAGGAGGGAGCCCTGGCTTGCAGTTTGGGTGAACTGGTTGGTCCCACCAGCTCAGGGGAAGAAGATTCCAGGAGGATCTTCTCTGACGTTGGAGTTTGAGGATTCGAACCTGCTTCAGGGCTTCACTGGGCAGTTCAGTCGTGGTAGGGGAACTCCTCCGTCAGCTCCTCATTGGTTCTGTCGTTCCAGTGGTGACTCTGCCTCACCAGACCCAGAGACCTGCTTTTTATGCAGTTTTCCCCCATTCTCACAGCCTGGCTGTCAATCAAACAGCAGGGTGGCTTCCCGCCGGGACAGTCACCACAGCCAATCAGTTCAGAGTGCGATATGGGTCTCCACTGAGACCCTGTGCAGGGAGTCCTAAACCGATCCCTCGCATCCTGTCCCCCCCAGACATGCAGGTGCCTAAGGAGGGCTTCTGCGTAGAAGCCCGCAAAGAGACGGTGAACAAAGGAACCAAACCTGGTTTGGCGCGCAGAGTAAAACACCAGAAAGACTTTTTCAAAAAGAAATGGCGAATAAACCCAACTGGAACCGAAATAAAACATATGTGGTTTAGCGGGTTGAAGTTCGAGGCTACAAAGATAGCCTAAAACAATACCAAGGTTATTTAAGATAACTGCTTTAGGAAAAATACGGTAGTTACCACTGCCACCAGCCAAGTCTTGATGAAAAGGGAGCGAAACAATGCGCCAAGAGAAACAGACGAAAACGGATAAGTATTAACACTTTCCAGTACTCCATGTAAGATGGTTTGTACTGGGTCTGTGGTTTTACAGAGGCTAATAGAGATTATGGCAACTTTATGTGTTCTGGGAGACAGTGGTCAGTCCCAGCAAATAAAGTCTGAGTTGGGAAATCTAAAAGACAACCCTGTGTCGCTGCACTGAAGGTGCTGTATAACACACAGTAAAAAGATAATGCATGTGGAGTAGGTGTGGCTCCACAGTCTATGAACACAACAATGTTAAACACACACAGCAAAACCCATGTAAGAGTGGGAAAAAATGGCTCACACTCTTACCAGGTGAAAGAAATAAATCCTAGTAATCCAGCAAAGCTGCTGAGGGACACAGTAGGTAAGGGAAATTAGCCATTCTTGAGAATTCTCCCTAACACTCGCTCCCCCCAGACTAAGGGACAGGAGGATTTAATCCACTCCTGGATGAATCTCTACCTCTAGTCGGTTAAAAACATCCTAGAGAAACCTTCAGCATTTTGGTGGTGACATCCTGCTCTGTGCTCAATGGTGAAATCAAACCCTTACAGGCAGTTTGACCATCTCAGAAGTTTTGGTTTCTCCCCTTTCATTTGCATTAACCATCTCAAGGGTTGGTGATCTGTCTGAATCACAAAAGTAGATCCATACAAGTATCGTCTAAACTTCTTCAGAGACCACACAATGGCAAAACATTCACGCTCTATGGTTGCCCACCTTGTTGCTGGTTCCTTCAGTTTCCTACTGATGAAGCAAATGGGGTGCTCCTTACCTTTCTCATCCAGTTGGCTAAGGACTGCACCTATACCTGTATTGGATGCATCGGTCTGCACAATGAAGGGTTGGTGATAATCAGGAGCTCTTAGGACTGGAGCTTGACAAATGGCTTACTTCAGGTTTTCAAAGGCTTGAGTGCACTCGTCATTCCATCTAAATCTTTTAGGGAATTTTGGAGAGGAGATCACATTCAAGGGTGAAGCTATGGTCCCATAATCATCTATGAAATTCCTGTAGTACCCAGTGAGACCTAGGAAAGCTCTCACTTCAGGTTGAGTAGTAGGGGTGGCACAGTTTTGTACAGCTTGTACCTTTCGAGGCAATGGCCTTATTTCACCACCTCCTACCTCATGACCAAGGTAAACCACGTTGCTCTGACCAATTTGACATTTGCTTGCCTTTATGATCAGATGGGCCTGCTCAAGAGCCTGTAAAACATATCCAAAGTGATCAATATGTTCTTTCCATGTAGGGCTGAACACTGCAATATCATCCAAATATGCTATGCAGAAGTCCTCCATCCCATTCAGAACTTGATTGACCATTCTTTGCAATGTAGCAGGTGCATTCTTTAGTCCAAAAGGCATAACCTTAAACTGATAGAGGCCTGCTGGGGTTGAGAATGCATTTTTTCTAATTGGCATAGTCTGTCAGGGCTATTTACCAATAGCCTGACGTCAGCTCAAAAGTACTGAGGTACTTGGCTGAACCAAGTCTATCCACCAGTTCATCTGTCCTTGGCAAAGGATGGGCATCAGTCTTAATGACTGCATTTAGAGCTCTTTAGTCCACACAGAATCTCAACTCCTTGGATCCTGCCTTTGGTACTAGAACAACTGGACTAGACCATGGACTTGTAGAGGGCTATATAAACCCGAGATAAAGCATCTTGTTGACCTCTCCTTTGATGTGGGATCTTACATGTTCTGACATTCTCTGACCTCTGATTTTTACAGGTAGAGAGTCACCAGTGAGAATATCATGCTGGCCTCAAGGGGTCGAGCCTGGTGAAAGTCAAAACAGGGAGGCAAACTGATTTAACATAATTTTGCACACATCCTGTTGGGTGATGTCAGCTGAGAAGAGAGATTGACTCCTTCTATTTTCTCATCCAAAGGTTGGCCTCTGAGGAGGTCAGGTAAATGTTCACTCTCCTCTTCCTCTTGAGCTGAAGCTAGAAGCAAAGCTCCCACTTCTGGTCTCAAGACATATGCCTTTAAACGGTTGTTGTGAAAGACTTGGGGAGCAAAATCCACCAAATAGTTCACATCTCCAAGTTTGCCCACAACCTTGAAGGGTCATATCCATTTGTCCTGCACCATAACTAATACAAGCTGGTCTTGAGTAAACTCAACCATGCTGGCCTTCTGGTCATGCCAATGTTTGACCAGAGCCTGACCTGCTTTTAAGTTATCGCTAGCTTCTGCCATCATGTGTGACATTCTCCTCCAGAGACCTATCACATAGTCAGTCACTCTGACTGGCTTGGGGGAAGGAGCACTCTCCAACCCCTCCTTAATCAGGGCCAATGGACCTCTGACTGGATGGCCATAGAGAAGTTCAAAGGGACTGTATCCAACTCCCTCCTGATGGATTTATCTATAAGCAAAGAGATGGCATGGCAGTAGAATGTCCCGCTTTCTCTTAAGGGGTTCTTCTAAAGCACCTATCATTCTCCTCACAGTATGATCAAACCTCTCTACCAGTCCATGGGCCTCATTACGACCCAGGCGGTAAGTTACCGCCTGGGCCGCGACTTTACCACCATGGCGTAAACTATGTTTACGCCATGGTGGTTGGCGGACTTACCGCCCCATTCCGACCTTGGCGGGGCGGTAAGTCCCCAATC